>NC_090935.1:1338735881-1339360881 GCF_040938575.1 Ambystoma mexicanum | reverse complement strand
CTATAAGCTCCTGTCACGTTCTCTCCCAAGTACAACCCAGCCTTGGAAACTCAGATTCCAGTACTACAGATAGAAACACATTCAAATTTAAACCCCTCTCTTTAGAAGATATGAAGAAGCTTCTCTCTTCCACTAGACAAACAGCCTGTTCAGAAAATATTTGGCCCCCTAAGCTTATCCTGGGAAATACAGACATCTTTGCAACCATCTTGCTTAGAATGGTTAATGTTTCCTTCAGAGACAAAAAAAGTCCCAGCAGCCATGAAAACAGTTACAGTCACCTCACTAGTTAAAAAAAAACCTGACCTTGACCAGCATAACCCATCTAATTTACGCCAGATAACGATTGTGAACTGCAATTTCTTATTAAAAATCTACGATAACGTAGCCACTAGTCAGCTGCAAGCATTTGTGGATGTAAACAACCTCCTCCACAAGCAACAATCTGATTTTAGAGGATCGCACAGCACTGAAACTGCTCTGCTTGATCTTCAGACCAGAACGCTCAATATCTTTGAAAGAGGAAAGGCCGGCATGTTAATACTTTTAGTTTGATCAGCGGCTTTTGACTTGCTAGACCACCAAAAACTACAAGAGGCCGTAGAACAAACAGGCAGTTGCCCTCACGATGCCATTGACTGGGTTATCTCGTTCATGGCTGACCAGAGCTCCAAAATACACGGGGGAGATCAATCGTCCTTGCCTCATCCTAGTAGCTGCGGTCTACTGCAAGGGGCTAGTTTATGCCTGCTGCTGTTCAACCTATATATGCAGTGTCTCTGCACTCTTCTTACCAATTATGGGGTGTTTTTCACCAACAACACCCAATTAGTTATTGAACTGAGCGGGTGCCATAACGTAAATAGCATCAAGATTGCTAATATCTACAATATCATTGAGGCCTGGATGGTGACAAACTGGCTCTGTTTAAACGGTAGCTGATCTTCAGCTCACCGCAAGCTAGAGCCAAATTTGATGCTGACTGTACATCTTTCTCTATCAGAAACTCCCAATATTTTGGTCTCTGACAAGGTCAAAACCTTAGGTGTTTACATCGAGGTATCCTTGGGAGCTGAGGCACACGCGGCTTACTTGAAGAAAAACTGCTGATACTACCAAAGGCTGCTTAAATGCATTAGACCAGTTCTGAGTGAAAAAAACTGTGCCACAATTCTTTCCAGAATGGATTACGCTAATGCACTACTGGCAACAAAGGCTGCATTGCGCAATGCCAGACTATTCAAAATAAAGCAGTAAGAACCATTAAAAGGAAAACAAGAAGAGAGCATATCTCTGAGGACGGAAAGTCACTTCATTGGTTAGCCTTAGAAGACTGCATCGCATTTAAATCAATGACTATTGTCCATCACTGCCTCTAGGGCTCGGCCCCAAGCTACCTGAAGGAGCAAATAGCTCTTTACAAACCAGGCCGATCCTTGAGATCAGAAACTCAAGGCCTGGATGGAATTCCTCGTGTTAAAAAAGCTAATTGGCTTGGATGCTCATTTGCCGCAAAAGCAGCTGGAAAATGGAACGGGATCCCTTGTACTGTAAGATTAGAGACACATTTTCAAATCTTCAGAAGGAAGCTGAAAACGCTTCTATTGAAGTAAATTAACCATCCTACTGTAATAATTCTTTGTATCTGCTGTCCTGTCTTCTTTTGTTTGTCTCCGTCGCTGTGTTCGCACCATGATGCCTGCAGGCTTTGGCGCGGTACAAATAAATAAATCTGCTTTGTGTATGCAGCCCAATAAACCTCCTAAAAAGTACTTTGTGTTCATTATTAGCATTTGTACACTGACATATCCACAGGTTTTGCAGCACTACCACACAATCAGTGGCCAGCAATCCAAATTAAACATTGCCTTGGTGCTCACAGAAGAAACAGATTACCGGCTTGAATGTTAGCGTGATCCTTTCCAAGAATATAGACATTTTGAGGGTCAAAATCAATTGTATTCTCAACAAAAAGAAACTACTAAAATAAAATTAACTTTTAAAAAAATGCCAGGGCACAAAAAAAACCTAATAATAATGAAGCAATAAGCCATTCCACATATAATTCTTTTGCTAAAGTAACAAATATTTCACTAAATGTATGCATTTAGAGCCCCCTTTAACCCACTGACCTGCCAACTGAACTTTACCGGTATACTGCAACCATGACCATATTGCACATGCCAAGGACATGATACTAAATCAGACATCCAGGTGTGAATGTCATGGGGGGGGGTTGGAGGGCTTTATAGCTGGTATTACAATTTAAGAAAGCAGCCTTTTAAAAAATATTACTCCAACTCAGCATTGTAGGATATAATTATTATGATATACTTTAATGTACAACTGAACGGGCAATTTCTTCAAAAACATTAATATAACTGGTTTTGGTTCACTCACAGTTTGTTAAAGGAAGTTGTCTGATAAATTTGGGTATACTACAAGCCTACGTGGTGCCTATTTCACCTGCAATCAGATTGAGGCTGGTTTGCTGCATTGGAAGAGGTCTATTAGTAAAGTGCCCATGCTTGTCGCTAAATGTAGAAACGACCTTCATTAGTTTGGGATATTAGGGGACAGAGCTAACTATAAGCAGAAACTATTGCATAATAGTACAGATAGGAAGAAATGGCATAGCGGGAGGTACACAGCTTGCAAGTGTTGTTTTATTATTCGCCCACCCATTGACTGCACATGGCCATGCTAAACCCGATGGCCATTCCCACCCAGTTAATACTCCACCCAAAACACCTCCTAACGGGAACTCTTCCAGCTTGCTTTAATCAAGCCTTACTATACATTTATGGTGGGAAATCCCAATTAAGACTAACTCAATAGTGAAATCCCTACCCTTTTCCGGGTATGGGTAAAAAACAAAAATTTTGAAGAAAGATGGATATTTTGACAGTACAAAGAGTATAATTATCTAGAAAAATACATCAATTTTTATAATTTATATTAAAAAAATACATTGCATCACATGAATTCATACATTAATATATATAAAAACGAGTCTGTGACTTGCTTTTTCCTTTTATTGGAGCTCTATAAAAAGAGTTAGTTAAGAGATAAAAGATCTCTACTTCTTATTGTGGTCGTTAGTTATACAACCTATTTTCTTATGGCCCTAGTACATTCATGTATACAAGGTGTGGCTCAACATGTTTCTGTTCGCTGTCTTTAAGTGAGGAACATTCATCAGGAGACAAGTAGTGGTCACTTGGTTATTCAGGGGTTCTGTTAATACTTCCCATCTTTTAGCTATGTTAGCGTTGAAACTTTGAACTGATCTAGTTAGTGGGTGTGCTCATGTGAAGATATCTAGTTGCAGCATCTCAGGATGACTTGTAATTAGTACACTCCTTCAGTTGCATCAGTGTGTAGTGTGGTTTAGAATTCACTAGCTTTTGATAAGGGTTAATATTTCCCTGTAGATGTCTTGTGTCCTTATTCATGTAGCATCCCAAAATACACTTTGTTTCAATGGGAAACGGGGTTCCACCTCTTAGTAGTTATCCATAGATTTTAGATCCTCAGTTCAGAGTGCTAACGCACTCAATTTCCCATCAAAACAAAGTATATTTTGTGGCACTACATGAATAAGGACACAAGACATCTATAGGGAAATATTAACCCTTCACAAAATCGAGTGAATTCTAAACCACACCCCACACACAGATGATTTAAACAAGCCTTACCATCAAATTTTGCTCTCAAGTGCCTGCCAGTGTTTTTTCAAAGCAGTCTTCTGAGAGTTAATGACTTAAGTGGTTTTGGAAACAGGCTACCGGTGTAGTAACAAAGTCTAAACCAAGTTTGCCTTCAGCCACTCGATTTAAAAAAAACACTGAGTGTCCTCCACTGAAGTCCTGTTAAAAACATGCATTGGCGAAGCCAACAGTTTTGGCTTGTGTATAAGTATTTGGCATTTGCCAGGCACTGCCATTAGACGTCCAGGTACTCACACCACTTTGCCCCTGCTACCATGAATGGCCAGTTTATACCACTACGGCAGTGTCTGCCAAGTGACTTTCCCATGCTTACACAAAAGCCCCAACTGTTGCCATAGCCAACGCTTGTTTTAAATGTACTCAGACTAAAGCCTAACATAGATACTGGTAAAGTTTGGTCTTGGGGCGGTGGGGGGATACAGCTGCCCAGATGAAGGAATGGGTGCAAAGCTGCATACAATTGCGCAAAGGCGAACGGAAACAAGGGCCCACAAATGAATTAGCACAAGACCTACTCACAAGAGCACGCAGCTACATCTACACAATGGCTGGCACGTTGCTGAAGGAGTATTGTATAGGTACAGCACACATACGAAGGTGTAGAGAACCCAAGGACTGTCTGGGCTTTGTACTATAATTGCATCAAAACAGAAACCAGCGTTAAGCAGTGCTTTAGCAAAAAGCTGCAAGGATTCAGCACAGCTGCCTGCTGAAAAAGGGCATAGAGGCACAGACGATAAGAGAACAACAGCATGTGTACAAGGCAAGAATACAGTATTTTAGGATAGAGCGCTGCACAATACCGAAACTATCCAAAATGCTGAATGAGCTAGGTCTGCAGAGCTGTGCCAGTACAACGAGCTGCAAGCAGCCGGGCATGCATGAATTTCATGTTCTACGAGTCGTGCAAAAACTTCAAGGGGTACGAGGCATGGACGGGCAAAAGGCGTATGCAGGCAAAGGCTCAACAGCTGAGGCGTGTGGTATGTGAACGATGGGAGTGACATGTTAGTGAAATTGCAATGCTGGATAGAAGTGTCGAGCATCAGTAACCTGTTCGTAGGTGTCCCTGTGAATCAACAGATCATGGACCTGGCAGGGGCAGATGCTACGGCAGGGGGAACGATCGTGCAAAGGGAAGGAGCCAGAAGAGGGTAGGGCGCACGAAACGGAGCATAGCATATCTATTCTGCACGTCGTCGTATGTAGTGTGGGGTCCGAGCACCCGTTCTAGTAATCGCAGTAACACAGCGTGGTGGTGGGGAACTGCACTGAATCCTGACAGCTTTTGACAGCACCAGCCAAGTGACCCCCATGGTGCCCCGCCCCCTATACTCCGTCACTGAACGTGCTTGGAAGCCTGGTGCCTCTGTACTCACCAAGGCACGTACTCCGTGCAGATACAGACTTCCTGTCCCTGTGTGCCACTGGTCCCAGCCACTTTCTACAGCTCGGTCAACGTCCTCCTCAGGCTTGCTAGTGTCTAGTTCCCATCCGAGAAACGGACCATTGCAACACCCCGCCTCCTTTTTTTTCACGTGACTTTGAGCGTGTTGCTCCATGCCATGCACGCAGCGTCGTACGTCATCTAGTCCCACAAGGTGCTCTGCACCCGCCCTAAGAGTTCGTCACTTCCATATGCTGTCTCCCAGAGCAATAGCAAGGCTCTCTGGCTAGAAGATCAATGCGAGCCTGTGGTGAATAGAATTTCCCCTACCGAAATATATTCTCCCCGTCACAAAGACTGAATTTCCCCTAATTTGCAATACTCCAACCTCTGGCATGTTTTAATAATGAGTTCCTTTCCTTCCAGGTAGAATGTGAAAAACTCCAGTCAGAAAAAAAACCTCTTCATTGAAATACTGCAGAACCCAGACGTGCCAACATTCTGGAGCCACAGAAATCAGGAGAATGTATTTTTCGCATATGATTGCGGGGATATAATTATTTTAGGCGGAAGATGGTACAAAATAGCACTATTTTAAATTTAAAAAATCAGGTGTATCATGCTTAAATTGGGAGGTTTGGCATGTATGCAGAATCTGGGCCTTTAAGGGAGAGACTATCAGAATAAATCCTCCCTCTTGAAGAGGGAGACTCAGTAGCAGAATAAAAACCCCCTGTTATGGGAGAGACTCTGTATCAAGATAAAGACCCCCTTGATAGGGAAGACACGAGTAGAAAAAGTCTCCCTGATGGGGGAGACAATCTGAATAAACCCCTCACACCCTCCTTGATTGCGGAGACTGTATCAGAAAAATATCTAGTCCTTGATGGACAAGAAACTAGCAAAAAAAAAGATTTGCCTTGATAGGGGAGACCCCGTAGCAGAATAAAGCCTCTCCTTTTATCGGAGAGACTGCACCAGAATAAAAAAAATTACCCCCTTAATAAGTAGACTAGCAGGATAAAACATCCCCCTTTATGGGGAGACTATGTAACAAAATACACCCCTCCTGATGGAGAGATTCTTTATCAAAATAAACTCTACCCATCAATGGAGGAGACTCCATGATGTGGGAAACTGTAGAATAATAAAACCTTCCCCCTTTTGGGAAGACTCTTTATCAAAATGAAATGAAATCTCTGCAGTGATGTGCAAGACGCTTTACCAGAATAAACTCTGCGTCTGGATGGGGCCGACTCTACAGCAGAATAAAACATCCCATTTTATCGAGGAGACCCTGTACCAAAATAAATAAAAACTCCTGATAGAATAGACTCTGCATCAGAATCAAGTCTACTGGTAAAAGGGGAAGACTCTGTATTAGAATAAAAACTCCCGCTTAATGGGGAGAGACTCCATACCAAGACAAACCCTCGCCCCTTATGAGGGAGACTCTGTATCAGAATTAAGTCTACCTATTGAAGGAGAAGACACTGTAGCAAAATAAAGCCTCCCATTATGGGGGAGACTATGTAACAAATACCCCCTTGATGGGAGGCTGTATCAAAATAATCTCTACCCACAGAAGGAAGAGATTCTGTATCAGAATAAATCAGCCAAATGATGGTGAGACTCTTGTGAGGGGTCAGAAATGTGAGGCGGACAACTTGGTACAAGGGTTTCACAAGATGTCATTTTATTAACTCAAAATGGTTTGATAAATGCCTTACTATCCCTAACCTAACGAGAATTTCCCTGCCTATCAAAATAAACTAAAGCAAACACTCTAACAAAAGGAATCTGTCCCACACACTTATGCATACATCAAACACATAAATGAAATATTTGCCAATTCAAATGTAACAGAAATAACTGTTAAGCTCAATTTAGACCCAATAACTGTATATCCTTGTAACCTGGGTCTTTTCCCCTTCCCCAGATTCAAAGGATTTCTCACTCAAAAGTTCAAATAAACAAGTTCCTTTTTGTAACCAAGTTTTGATCATAAACATCTTCTGGCTCTATAAGTTCTCCACTTCAACTTTAACCAATAGTTCAATTTGATGACAAGTCTTTGGGCCTCATCACGAGTTTGGCAGTATCCAGGCGCATATACCGCTGAGCGATATTTGCGTTAACGCGGTGAATTGTGGTGCAAATAACACCACATCATGAGGTGGGGGGCACGTGCACACGGCCCGGGTGTTAACGCAAATTGTGTTTGTGGTAATAGTGGCCGAAAACCTGAAAACTCTGCAAACATTACGTTAGCGCTGGCGTCTCGCGGTATTAGCGCACGCTAATAGCACTGCGGGAAATGCGTCACTGCCGGAACGGGAAACAAAGTGGCAGCCATTTTGCAAATCACAATCCACCCAAAACCAGAGCCCCTGAAAGCCATCCACTCCAACAAACCCCAACAAATGTCTCAGGAGCGTGTGAGGGGCAAGTCTGCCATGGATAGGGTGAGCAAACCTAAGTTCTCGGACTCATTAACTACAATACTGGTGGAAGAGGTCATTTCCCACCAGGATGAACTATATGGTCCCCAACAAAAAAAAGACAGGCTCACACCGCCCTAACCACATCTGGGCAGACATCAGGCAAAGGTCACTGCGGTGGGCCCTGTCCCCAGGGATGGAGAAGGCTGCCGCAAGCAATTTAACAACCTGCAGGCCCATGTCCAGGGCCTCCTGGCACAGCACAGGAGTGAGACCATGGCGACTGGTGGAGGACCACCACCACACCAGAGCTGGCCCCATGGGAGGAGGAGTGCACCACCCTCATTGACATGGCATCCATTGAGGGAGTGGGAGGAGCAGAGGCAGGCACCGGCAGACAGGAGGCTGGAGGTGAGTCACCTCCCCCCTTTGCAAATTCCATTGTAAATAGGCCATCACTGTCCACCAGCCAGGCACTGTGAGTGGGTGCAGTGCGTGTGATCGACCACAGCCACCCATGACTGCACCCTTGTACCAGTGCACCTAGGCGACCCCAGGGATCCAGAGTAGGGCAGCCAATGGACACATGCAAGCACAATGGCACACATATCCGTGGCAGAGGCACAGCAACGTTAGGTGGGCGTTTGTAGTACCAACCCCCCTCACTGCCTGCGGCATTCCAACTGTGTAGTTGCATCATATGCATGAAAAGTCTATCCTAATAATCCCAAACTGTGTCCCCCCACCACATAGTATGCCCCAGTAATACCAACATCATGAATACTAAACAGGTCGGGCCAAGCATGATTCAAACTGTCCTGTACAGCCCCCCTGTAAGCCTTAGAATGCATGAAAATAATTTGAGGTGCCCTGTCCTCATGCCATACCTTACAGGCACGCAGGCATCATCCGAGTGCAACGAGAAGGCAGGCCCATCCTGACGTCAAATACGTAAATATAGATGTATCCCACCCTACATGTAAACAGTCTAAGCAGAACAATTATTTATGAATAATCACTCGATAATTGCTTTCCGGGTGACCTCTAAGTTGCATCAATCCTCTAATTCAATTATTTACAGACGTCTTAGCAGAATTGAGCTAGTTGGAGGAAAAAAAACAATCTTGTACTTACATACATTCTTTAATTCATATTAATAATAATAAAGTGATTTATACAAAGACAGTTAGAAATCCACATTGAAATCTGTGTTCCATTCCACAATAAAAATATCAAAATCAAAGAAAAACCATTAATCTTCATGATTCATAATAGAAAACAAAACATTAAACAACATGACAAACAAAATTAAAGTTTCAACATGTAACCTTCGAGGTGAGTTATGCAAGAAGGAAACTTGAATGTAGTTCCCTTATTTGAACACCCTGTTGTAGGTGTCTCGAAAGAACTCCTTGTATCTTTCCATGGTAATTACTCTATTTGGAAAAAGAGGCAGTAGTTGGTGAAAGTTCCAAAAAGTTATTTTTTTGGGGCTTGACTGTAGCCCGGTATCTGAGTCTTTTATAGTAAAAGAATTCTTTGCCTACGTGGTGCTTGGTTCCCTACGAAGCTCTTCACGTTTCGGCGGTCATTCAGCTTTTTCATACATCCGCCTTCCTCAGGGCGTCTTATTTAAAGACCCTGTATGGATATGCCAAAAACAGAGATTGAAATTCCCCCTCTCATGGCTGGTCAGTATGTATCTGACTCTAAATAATCAAAATATAACCTCTAATACATCGGCTGTGGCTTTACCTGCCGATAAACTGATCCCAAGTCTTGGGTTGAGTCTGGTCTGGAGTTCTAGGCCATCCTTTCCCCTCTTGTGTGGCTGCTACTGTACAACGTTGTAGTAAAAGTTGGGAACCGTGTTGTCCAATGTCCCTTCCCTGGTGGTAATGTATGCTCTTGTCCCTGTAAGTGTGAAACAAAAAGAGGGGTGGAAAAACTCGAATTAGAGACCTCCTGGTGATGTGGTACCTGTAGTAGAACCTTTGGAGCACCATTATCACATGTGGGGAGCCCTACCTGGGTGGGTGTCCAGGCTTTTGTTCAAATGATGGGGATTGGAAATGAGCTGGAAGGGTATGCCGTCCGGTGACAAATGTGCCTCCACCAGGACCACCACCCCGCAAAGGGCCTGGCAGGATACACCAAGGCAGAGGACCCACCCCACCACACCAGGGGCTCACCAGCTCTGCGCCCACAAGCCATCAGGGGCTCACCACCTCAGCACCCACAAGCCACGAGTGCCGCCTCACCAAGTCCAACCCAAGCCACCGGGGGCTCACAGGATGTAGAAGTTGCCATGAATGCAGACACTCCAGGGGGGTGAAGAGCAGCATGCTATACCAGTCATTACGCCTATACAAAGTCCAGTGCAGCAAATGGACCCAACTGAAGGGACCCCTGAGCATGTGTAGAGTCCCAGCCACAGTCCACATGTCTGTGCACGCCGTCCCTGCACACACACACCAGTGGCGGATGAGGACACACCCTCATATGGGTCACCTGCTGGCAGCCTCTCCATCCATGGCAGCCCCACCAGACAACACAGTACCACAAGCAATAGCAGCCCCACTACCCCATGTAGACCTGCCCGGCACACCAGCCCCACTACCCCGCGTAGACCTGCCAGGCACAGCAGCACCACACGGGACACAGGAACAGGTCCGGCCAATGCAGTAATGGCACGCCTGGATGTGATGGAGGCACGCCAGATGAGGATAGAGGGCATGGCCAGTGAACACAACCGCCACATCAAGGCTATTAGCAATGCAATTAGGGGGGCTGCCAAAACCATGGCACGTGACAATGCCCACATGTAAGGAATGATTTTCTATACTCTGGCCTAGTGGGCAGATGTATAGAAGGCCAACCTATATTGTGACAGGAACAACTCTGGGTAGCTGTAGCCAAGCCAGTTTAGGTAGCAGTGACAGGCTAAGTTCTTCAGAGGGGGTGAACTTGTAAAGGGTCCACAATGAGGTCACACAATGGGAATCACAAATTACACTTAGACAGGATCTATAGAAATACAGTTATATAATTATGGCCAAAACAAACCATAGGAAAATGGCTACAAGCAGGAAGATGTATCATACAACACTACATGTATACAGTCACTTGGTTCAAATGCATAATACAAATCAGGTACTCCTGCAAAGGAAAGGTCAGACAAGTATTATGCACAAAAAGGTCCAGAGAGATGATCTCTAACTAAAAATGTCCAGCCCTAAATTACCTGGGGCCTTGTGCCCTATTGTTCAGGATACAGTCCCACAGAACTTAGGATGCAGGAAATAAATGCAGTTAGGGTCTCTGGGGTCCAGTGAAGGGTTCTTATGGTTAGGGTTCAAGATAGTCTAATGCCCACAATCAGCCCAAACAGTCAGAAGTCTTGCATAGGCAAGCAATGGCAAAGCCAAAAGTATTAGAATTAGGTTTATTATAAGATCATTGACTTATAATGCGAGTAAGGGGTAGGTTAAAATCTCTATAACTTACCCCCCCTTGCTCTGGATCTTCCCCAGACTTGGTACAACAAAGGAAGAGTCTCCTATGTTGCTTTTCCCGTTGAAATCCATGGTCCTCAATTTCCAGGGGTTGTAGTTTCGAGCTCCACACCACTTGGTGTCTTTTGCTGGTGCAAGGACTCTCGGTTGAAGAATGCAAAAACAATCAATGCAGCACCCCTCTCAGGACTGGACTCGGGTCAGTTAAGCGGTTTTCGGTACACACCGCGCACAGTGATGCAACAGGACTCAGTAGCTGCGGTCGGACTTTCCGGTCTATCTCGGGTCCCCTTTGTGCTAGAATGGCGATATTGCGCAGGAAGGAGTTTTGCGGTGGCAGCTGATGGTCACCCAAGGTTCAGGCCAAAACTCAGTACGGTGACATCGTTAGCTCGGTAGACCAAAAATAAAGCTGGTCAGCCCCAGGAGGGTTCCAGGGCACTTCCAAAGACTGTGTTTGGCAGGGCACCGAGCAGACGTCGGGAATGGATGATCACTCCACTCCAAGGGTCAATACACCTTCCCAGGACTACTAAAGATCACAAGCAATACAGGGCTCCACAAGGACTGCAGAAGAAGTTGATTGCCAGGCCTCCTTCAGTCAGGTTCCAGGTTTCTTCGCAGGTCTCACAACTGGACAGGATACTTGGCTCCTTCAGGTTTCTCCAGGATCTCTGAAGAATGGGTGCAGGGGTCCTCTTCTTATCCTAAAAGCTAGTTAAGAGCTGAAACTTCCACTAGCTAATAGCAGGACTAGCCCACACACACACTCCAGCAGTGGTCCAATCAGGACCGCTGGCGGAAACATTCAGGCATACCACTCAGACACACTGAAACCAGTATGTGGATTGGAGTCAGACTGACCCAGCGCACATCCTGCCAGCAAACACCCACAGCTCTTCAGTAGCCCACCAAAAGCTCCTGCTTTCCCGGGCACTGGAAATCCTTATAAGGATTGTCCTGGCCTCTGAGGCCAGGAAGAAGGCTGAACAACAAGATGGCAAAAGAACAGGCAAAAAACCTCGTGGCACGGCCATGTTTGACCAGTAGCCACAGTTAGTAGCCAAATGCGGTAAACGTGGTAAAGCTAAAACAAAATTCCCCTAAAAGTGGTGAAAAGTCACTGCTGCTACCACCCCAGCTTTTAAGCACATCTAGAGTAACCGAAAATCCTCTGCGTGTTAGTCTAGAGCAAAACAAAAATGCACCCCATTGCACTGCAGTGTAAGCTGCTTTGTGCAAAGATAAAAAGTTACCACAAGTGATACAAATGTAACAAAAATTAGTATCACAGTAACACAACTAAGGGAAACGCTGTTTCCCAGTACTTATAGCCTGATGGAGTCATCTGTTGCCCCATAGCATATGAGCAAAAGCCAGTGCAGTGAATCTTAAGGTTTCACTGAACTGCAAAAAGTACAGGTCATATTTAAAAATAAAAGCAAAATTGTAGGGGCTCCATAAAGATGGAAGGAAAGGTACAGTACAGAGGAATCTTTCCTAACACCTTACATGGAAGGTTGTAGTGGGATGCACTGCGGTACTCACAGGGTTTGGCCAGTGAGTACATGAACTATGCGAGGTGCAATCTGCGCATGCAGAACAGATATGTGAGGCAAATAATCTCTGCCAGCAGCTGCAGTTGGCTGCATCAGTGGCATCCACCCCAATAACCCCCACAGAGCACTCCCTACAGGGGTCACCCAGGCATCGGTCACTGCAGCATTTGCAGCGGCGCTCACCTAAAGCACAGCACGTGGAAAGCGACAGCGTCCATGTTAGATGGACAATGCACTGTTGGCCCGAGGGCCGGGCACATGGATACATATGCACTGTGTTGATGGAGGGGGGTATGTGTGCTGGGGAGCTGGTGTGGGAGGGGGTATATGTGTTGGGGTGTTGGTGGCGGAGGGGGTATGTGTACAGAGGAGTTGGTGGGGGCAGGAGGTATGTGTGCTGGGGGTTGCTGGGGGGAGGGGTTTAGTACCACTTTAATTAAATCCTGTCCTAACATGACAGAAAGCTTGGACATTCATGATTGTGTACAAGTGCTATTTATTTTACAAATGATCTTCGTGACATGTGCCCAACCACCAAATCAGAAAAGAATCTCAATCAACGCCTGTCTGGCCAACCTCCCCTCCCTTACCTATTCCCTGTTTGCATTAGCCCCAGCAACAGGCACATGGTCATCATCACTCCCATCCACTGGGTGTTGCCCGTCAGCATCAGGGGGTAGTGGCACATTCCAACGTCAGCAGAGTTTATGCAGCATGGCACAGGCGAGTACAATCTTGCCAACTTTTTCTGATGCATACATCTGTGCCCTTCGGTACGGCCCAAGCACCGGAACCATGCCTTCAACAAACCAAATGTCCTTTCCACATATATGCGGGTACTTCTGTGGACATTGTTATATGCCAGCTCTGCCGGAGTTTGTGGATTCCACACAGTGGTCATCAGCCAGGTGAGCTGCGGGTTTCCTGAATCACCTGCATGCAATTAAATGTTTACATAAGGCCTGGGTTGCTTCACTGGGTATGCAAGGAATAAGCATCAATACACTATGCACTGTGGTCATCTTTGTGTGCAACGGGGACATGCAATGTGTGGTGGTATACATCCATCATCTTTCATGACATGCATCATCTGACCCATACATGCACCCTGTGTGATTGAGTGGGCTGTCCTGTGGCGGATTACATTTGCCTGCACATGGAATTACTGGACTCGTACCCATGGATGATGACCTATGTGTATGGGATTGTGTGGGACACTGTAACCACTTGTCCTTTGAATATGGTCTAATCATGTTCCACAGGTTAGCTCTGCAATGTGCGCCATGTCCCTTGTAGCCCACTTTCTACATGCACCGCTCCCTGGGTTTGATTGGCACAGTGGTGCTTCCATACTGTCAGGATGAGGCTCCTGTCATGACTGCCTGTTCAGGGCCAGTGTTGATTTGTATTTGGTTGTGGCTGTCTAAGTGAATGGTGGAACTTTAGCTTCATGGCACCAGTTTGTGTTTTGTTTCACATGCATGTAAATGTGCATTCATGGGTCACTTTCTCAGGGATGTTCATGTTCAGGTTTAATCCTGATCATCTACAGTGGTTTCGTGGATGGGTATTGCATTCCTCTCACTTTGCATTCCTGTGGGGAGCCCTGGGTGAGGTTACTCTTGTGTGTCAGGGTTTAAGCAGTACAGCACTACAACACACAAAAGGTGCATTCTGGTTGTTGTGGTCCCATGTATTATGGTATTTTGAGAAGTGTGTTCCCATCACCTTTTGTGGGTCCAGGTGTGGTGGCTGTGTGCAGGAGTCCGTGTGTGCCACACGTATGTGGTACTAGTGCTGTGATGGTGCTGGCTGTGGCTCCTGGTGGCATGCAAGGCAACCTGTGTGTTACGCTCACCTGATATCCCCGGGGGAGTCTGGAAGGCTCTGAGATCTGGAACCCTGGATGCGTAGTTGCCCAGTGCTGAATAATGAATCTGCAATTACAGAAGGGAGGATTTGCGATAACTGTCTCTAATGGGTGAATCTCCCACCTCCCTCTGACTGATTCTCTTCCCACTGGGTTCTTTTCTCACCTTAGTTATTTGTAGGGTGAGCTATCCGTCCTGCGTTTCTTGTGCAGGGGCGTTTGACGTTTGTTGGCGAGCTGCCCGAGTTGCTTCACTGGTGCAGCATGCCTTCCTTGGGCCAAGGCCTGCTGTGACCCCGAATCTGCTGGTAGGCAGGTAGGTTTGTTAATTGCAAGTCTTTGTTCTGTTTAAGGTGGAATTTCGTTAATGTCTTTATCTCCTTCTTTTCAGGTCGAAGGTCTTGATGCTGGCGTGCCGGATGGAGAGGCACGTTTCTAGGTAAGAGAAACCGCGAAGCGCAGCACCTTTATTGTCTTTTAAAGCTAACCTGTGTTTTCTTCTTCTTCTCCTCACAGGCCGCTGTGGTGCTGCGACTGGATGAGAGCGCAATGAAAAACAGGCCCCCGGCATCCGTTAAGGTAAGTACAGCGCTGTGCGGTTGTTTAATATTGAAAGTGAACCTGAGTATGTCTCTTTTCCTTTGCAGATGTTGCTGTGGTGCTCCGGTTGGAAGCATGGCATAGTGCAATGGAATTCAGGTAAGACTAATGGAATTCGATGTTTTGGAAGCACGCGTTCTAATATTGTTTTTCCCTTTCTTCTTGTTGCAGGTCGCAATGTTCGAAGAGCAGCTGTGGTAGCTGTTCGCCGGAAGTCCTTAAACTAGTACTCACAGGTGAGTGATGTTTCTTCTTCTCTCGGTTTCCACAGATTGTAGCCCAGTTGAGATGCTGAGTGCTGGATGGTGTTTTCTCAGGTAAAACAGAATAATCTTGTTCTTGTTCTTGCAGGATTACAGGACGATGCTGAAGACCAGGAGCTGGATACGGTGAGCGTCACGCTGCTGGTTGCAGAATAACACAAAGCGTGTTCTGCAGTCAGGGTGTGGTTTATATAGCCCAGGTAAAGTAGTACCAGGGAAAGTAGTTCCAGGCCTGCCACACCCAAAACGCTAGGCCGCATGGCTTGGTTCTTAGAACTAGACTGTGTGGGTGCTTCCATGTTGGATTTAAAGGCCCATGTACATAAATGGGACCTAGTTTGAACAGCCCTTCCTTCCTACATATGAGCCTGGTGCCAAAGGCACCAGGACTGTCTCCGTGAGCCCTTTTGCAGTGGTTGTAAGGCCCTCAGGGTTCTGGTGGGAGCCTGCTTGTGGTCCAACTTGTGCCCCCTCTTAGTGGTCATGACACTGTGGATATGCCCCCCCCCCTACATTTGCTGTACTTTGGCATGCATTTCAGGCAGGGTTTGTACTCATCCACTGTCCATGTGCGTTGGGCTCTGTGCCTCTCCATGTAGGCTGGCAGTGTGCTGTTGCGCAGCACCATGGAGTCGTGGGTTGATTCAGAGTAGCAAGCTCAGCAGTGGCTGATGTAAGGTCTGGGCTACAGGTCATCTGCATGTTCAATGAATGGAAAATCTTCCGATTCCTGTAGGCTGCCACATGGTCCAGGGGTGCAACCGGTTCAACATGTGTGCAGTCTAGGGCTGCAATCACGTTTGGCACTTGGGCAATGGTATAGAACTGTGCTTTCAGTTCATTCACCTGTGCTTGGGTGGTGGGCAATGCAATGTGTTCGTTCACACGGCGCAGCAGTGCATCCAGCACCTGGCCCAGGACGGCACTGAATGTTGATTGAGCCATGCCATGCATCATGGCAACTGTGTGCTGGAAACTGTCCATCCCAAGGTATTGTAGGACTGACACAAGCTTCATGAGTGGTGGCACAGCGGTGCTGATGGCAATCCTGCTACCAATGTCACCTTGGATTGTGCCAGCAACTGGGTGATGGTAGCCCTGTCCAACCTATACTCAGATACCAACTGGCCTTCAGTCAGACCCCAGGGTGTTGGTCTGACCCTGTGGATGGCTGCCTGCCTTGCTGGGGCTGGTCTCCTTCTCCTCCTCATTATCGACCCCCCCCCCAGTGCCCTGGGCTGATTGTCAGGACTCTGTCGCTACTGGCGCAGCATGAAGAGGTCCAAGTCAAGGATCCCGGCACTGAATGGCAACACGGTGGTAGGAAGTGTGTTTGTGGCATGGGTGGGTCTTTTGTAGGACTCTTGTGTGCATTATTTGCACCTGTGCCTTTATTGCTCCCACCTCCCTGCTCCTAATGGCAACATGGTGTTGGGAAGTGTGTGTGTGGCATGGCCTCTTGTGTCCATTGTTTCCACCTGTGGCTTTGTTACTCTCACCTGTGTTCTTTTACCTCCAGCATTTGGCCAGGGGTAATTTCAGCGCTATTAGCGCCGGTTTTTAAGCGCTAGAAGTGCCAATACTGTACTTGTGATAGGTCTGTTATAGCGTGTTGAGTTGTCGGCCCAATTAAAGCCAGCGCTATTACAGCTGGTTGTGATAGCGCCTGACTGGAATAGCGCCGGCTGGATTGCAGTTGTGATCTGGCAGAGCGGCATTGGCGGCGCTAATACCATTTCTGCCGGATTTAAAGGCTACCGCCCAGCTCGTGATGAGGCCTCTTGTCTTTCCACTTATAGCAAAAGTTCAACACAACTTCTTGTTCTTGAGAAACAAAGTACTTTTATAATTCTTCTGCATCAACAATAAAGTTTGTCAGTATAATCCCACAACAATTCATAAAAGACTTCTTCTTTAACCACATGACCTGGTCCAGAAAAGGTGCCGGTAACATTACCAGCGCCTTTATTTTCGGACGGGAACACTCGTAAAGAGGCCCTCTGTATCAAAATAAATCCACCCCCTTCATGAGGGAGGCTCTGTAGCAGAATAAACCTCAATTCTATGTCAGAATAAAGTCTGCTGGAAGAAGGGTGAGACTCTGTTCCAAAATAAAATCTGACCCTTGAAGAGGGAGACCCTGTATCTGAAGAAACTCTTCCCCTTGAAGTGGAGACTCTGTATCAAAATAAACTCTCCCCCTTAACGGGGGAGACTATCAAAATAAACCCTCACCCTTGATGGGGGAGACTCCATATCAGGATAACCCCCCTTGATGTGGGAGACTATGTATCAGAATTAAATCTCTGTATCTTGATGGGGGGAGACGCTGTAGCAGAATAAACCATCCCCCTTGAAGAGGCAGACTCTGTAGAGGAAATCAATCCTCACCTTTTGAAGGGAAGGTTCTTTATCAGAATAAATCTCCACACAGATGCGGGAAACTGCAGCAGAGTAAAACCTCCTCATGCGAGGGACTCTGTATCAACATAAATCTTCCTCCTTAGTGGGCGAGACGCTGTATCAGAAAAACCTCTACCCGTAGAATAGGGACACTGTGTCAGAAAAACCCTCACCTTGAAAGGGGAACTCTGTACCAAAAAACCGTCCACCGTATCAGGGGAGACTATGTTCCCAAATAAACCCTACCCCTTGACAAGGGAGACCCTGTATCAGAGTAAACCCTCACCGTTGAAGGAGAAGATGGTATCACAATAAGTCCACCCAGTTGATGGGGGAGACTCTGTATCATAATGAAATTGAAACCTCTGCCTTGATGGGCAAGACGTACCAGAATAAACTCTGTGCCTTGATTGGGGAGATACTGTTGCAGAATAAAACCTCCTTTCTATGGGTGATACTCTGTATCAGAACATAGCCTCTCCCTTGAAGGGGGAGACTTAATATCAGAATAACCTCTCCTTTGATGGGGAAACTCTGTAAAGGAAAACAATCCTCACCTTTCAAAAGAACGGTTCTGTATCCTCACCATAGAAGAGGGAGAATCCATGGCAGAATAAAGCCTCGGCTTTATGGTGGATGCTCTGTATCAAAATAAACCCTCCCCATGGATGGGGGAGAGCCTGTATCAGAATACACTTTACCCATAGAAGAACAAGACTCTGGGGGTCAGTACGAGTTGGGCGGTAAGGGGTTAATGGTGCCGGTAAAGGTGCCGGAGCCGTCAACCCCTTATTGGCGTATTACGAGGTCTCCTCGCTGGACCCGCTAAGGCCGCCTGGTAAAACCAGGCGTCCTTAGCATGTCCCGCGAGGAGACCAGCATGCTGACAACGGGCCCGTTATTAACGGGCCCGTTGTCAGCATGCTTCCCATTCCCATTGAGCCCTGGGGGCGTAAATGGGAATGGGGATGTACCAGGTCCGGGTTCCTTGAATGAGGAATTACCGCGCCCTCCAAGGTTAGAATGGCCCGGTAATTCCGCTACCTCCTAACCTGTAATGACCCCCTCTGTGTCAGAATAAATAGACCCCCTTGATGAAGGAAACACTGTAGCAGAGTAAAACCTCCCTCTATATGGGTAGAATCTGTATCAAAATAAATCCTCCTCCTTGATGGGGGAGACTATGTATCAGAATGAACTCTACCAGTAGAAGAGGAATGCTCTGTTTCAGAATAAATACACTCCCTTGATGGAGGAGACTCTGTAGCAGAACAGAACCTCCCCCTTTTTGGGAGGGACTCTGTACCAAAATTAATAATACTCCTTGATGGGGGAGACACGTTATCAGAATAAACACTCCATCATGAAGGGGGAGACTGGATTAGAATAAATCCTTCCACTTGATTTTGGAGACTCTGTATATGAATGACATCTCTGCCTTGACAGTGGGGACTTTGTATCAGAATAAACATTGTGCCTTGATGAGTGAAACTTTGTGGCAGAATAACTCCCCACCTACTAGAAGCCAGAGACATTGGCCCTCATTCCGAGGTTGGTGGTAGTCATGGCGCTATCTGCGAGACTCTATATCATAATAAAATCTCCCCTTGATTTGTGAGGCCCCGTAGTAGAATAAAACATCTGTGAGGGGTCAGTAATGCGAGGCAGACAACTGTTTGATGATTTATCAAAGTATGCCATTTTATTGTAAAGTAAATATATTCAAAAGCCTCACTTTCCCTATTATGCTGAGGAATTCCTTGCCTAACCAAAGCTAAGGGAAAACACAGGGTAACTGGCCTCACACTAAGCAACATATACACAAAGAATATATATGGCAATGCAACATGACATGAACAACATTCACAGTTCCTGAATTACCTTCTACTGTCCTGGGTAATGTCCCTTCCCCAGGATTCAAAGTCAATTCTGCAAATGTTAAACCAAAGAAAGAATTGTAAGAATGGTAATCTTGGCCATATTGTTTTGTCACCTCTTCAAGAAGATTTGCCACAGTTCAAAAAGGAAATGTAATATCCACACTGTTAATGACATGCAGTTCTTGGTCAACAGTTAGTACTGCTTTATTTACAGTTCTTTGTATTCACAATGGTATATTTGTCAGGGTGATTTCTCAGTGCTGCTGCTTCCCCTTCAACAACCACACTTCTACTTCCTTTACCATGAGAACATCCACCTTTTTCTCACAGTACTCCCCCTTGTTTAAACTACTGCAATGTTGCATATCTTGACATTCAGATATACTACCACAGCTTCAGTGATGTGGGGCTTTAGACAGGCTTCAACAAGATATACTCAATGTCACTTTGAATCTGTGTGTCCCTTATGCTGTCCGTGTCCAATTTTTGTTGGTCCTTGTGTTCTTGTCACTGTGCCCTGAAGCTTGCAAGCTACCGGCGCTTTACAAATAAACAAATAATAAATCAATAAATAAAATACTTTAAAGTACTTCAACACCCTATGGTAGGCAAGGCACTCTTCCTCTGAACATCTATGTTCAAAAGGGGCAGCCTCTTTGCCTTTCGTGTGTCAACCTGGATTTGCCTTTAAGACTCACTTCTCTCTCTCTTCCATGGTCTCTAGCACTACAGGTTGTGTCAACTTCAAAATAGTTTATACAAGCAGCTAGTTTCCCTTCCACAACCTTTACTTACACCTTTCTGCCAGTCATCAGCCCAATTAATTACACAGAAGCCTATTTGATGAAGGTAATACTTGCACACTTGTATCTTGTACCAATGAACAGTTATTAACTTCACAGTAAAGTTGAATTGTTTCGTAACTTTGAGAAAGGTTCATTTCATTGTAAATATGTGGAAACTCTTGACTTGGGCAATGCTTGTACTCCTCTTCTTTAGTTATATACTTTAACTTTTTTTTTTTTTTATAAAAGAAAGGTATGCCCTCTTAGGGTAAAGAATAGAATTCTGTCTTTCTATGGAATTCACAATTAGGCACACGTGACTCTTTGATGTAGTATTTAAGGTCTGAAGATTGGTATCAACTTGTATTTCCTTCCGAAAGTGAAGGATAGAGTTCAGCCCTCCTTTGGCAACACAATTAGGCATATGTGACCACTCTTTGATGTAGCTTTTACAAGTTAAAGGTCGTAACATTTTTACTGTCACTGTTAAATATTTTGTAATGGTCTTAGCAGCGTTCAATCTCTTTAATTAGGGATTCAACCACTCCTTCAAGTAGTAACAGTCTTTTAACGATGGAACAATGGGTTTAGATAACAGTAGCTTCTCACACAAGTAAAATTACTTTTACGTTATACGCAAGTGCTATATTTCCATTGTTCAGGTGTCTCAGCTGCAACGAACAACTTCTACTCGCTTTAAGTCTTATGCGAGTGAACTTCGAACTGGATACTGTTGCCAGCAGTGCTCACACAATGTGTTAGAAAGCTGTACTTCACTCACCGCCTATTTGAAACTTGCTCTGTGCATCACACTGCTTCCACACCTTCTGCCACAACTTCTACTGCTTCTAGCTTGTTTTGGACCCCTACCTTCTTCTATAAAGGTGTCTCCGGTCCGGCCACTCATCTATGGAGCCACTCTGACTCCTGAGACCCACCGTTTGGCAACTGGTCCACGCTTCGATCTTCTGCACGTCTGCTGCTCAGCAACCACAGCACTCAGGCCCACGTGGGGAATGATAGCTCTCCTGTATGCCTTCCGCTGCACAGCCTGCAAAGAGTTTGGGGGAACATGATTCTCTCAGAACCAGAGGCGTAGACAGGGTCAGGCCTGAGCGAGCAAGGGCCACCCAAAATCTGTAAAAGCTCTATGTGGGCATTTATAGATGTTTATGTCATGGTGGTGGGCCCAACTACATTAGCTACAGGTCCCACTTGTTAGACAATCCTGGCTACGCCTCTCCTCAAAACACTCAGGTGAAATCTGCTGTCTCCACATTCCAGCGTCCCTCTTCTTCTCCCACTTCTGCTTGGTTTGCCAACGTTGGGCCTTCTTCCTTCTGCTACAACTCGCATTCCAGTCACAGTTCCAGCTCCTTCCAATCCTTTATGCCTTGCAGGTTCCTTCAGGTGTGGCTGTTAGGCTCAATTGACTGCTGCAACTGCATGCCTCTTCAGCCCTCTTCTTCATCCCGGTACTTCTGGGATTATGGGGTTTGTAGTCCCATTCTGCAAAGTAGTTTCTTCTAGAATTTGAGTTTATTTTAAGGGTAGATTTATTTCCCTAAAATTCATTAATACATGGACTGTTAGAATTAGTTGTTACAGAGAAAGATAATTTATTTAAAACAACATATCCAGATTCCTTTACATTATACCCTTGGGAGTAAGGAGGGTGTATAGCTAGGCATACTTTGAAGGATTCTTCTGTTTTTAAGGTTTGCTAATTTTTAACAAAATGTACACCTTGGGTCACAGATCTTATATATATATCAGAGGCATTATAATGACAATATGCCATTACCTGTTTTGGCAATCCAGAAAGGTAGTTCCTTTCAAAGTACAAATACAGTGTTTTATCACATGTGATCTTCTCACAACCTTGGGCCCTATATCCTCCCAGGTGATCCTCCCGCAGTATACCACCCCCAGGGTTAGGATCAGGAAGCGTCTGCCTTTTCCTGGCCATCTGGGAGGAGACTATAGGCAGGGTTTCAGTGAGAGATCCGTACGATTATTCACACATCTCCCTTGAAGGGGTAGACTCTGCAGCCAAATAAAATCTACCCATAGAAGGGGGAGGTAGCATCAGAATAAATATGTTCCCATGATGGGAGAGACACTAAAGCAGAATAAAACCTCTCCCTTTTTTGTGGAGACTGTATCAAATTAAACCCTACCCTTGATGGATGAGACTCGATATCAGAATAAACTCTCTCCATTGAAGGTAAGACTCTATGGCTCCAATTCATGGAATTAATTGCACCATAAAATGTGGACTTGCGCGCAAAAATGCGCACAAGCCCCCGTTTGTCGATTCATGGATCACAATGCGCGGGGCTTACCCGAGACTTGCCCTGAATCCCCACGGGTCCAACACGTCACTGTGACACCACGAACGCCTTGAGCGAGACTCCCAGCAATGGGGGTACCTCCTTGCGCAGTCACCTAAAAAGGGGGCGCAACACGTGGAATGGGGAACAACAAGCAAAAATGTGGGCATAACGTGGGAAGTACCACAGTAAAATCCTTGCAACGCCCATATGCGCACTAACAACACGTATTCATGGAATCGAAAAAGGCTCTCTGGCGCATGGAAAAAGTCATGCAAATCTGGAAACATGTCCGCCACGCGAAAGCTGGCGTAAGCGTCACTGCGCATGAAAACCAATGCATAAAAAGGCTGCGCAAACAACCATTTCTCGCATCAGTGATTGTGGGACACCGCAGGTGGAGGAGGGCCAGGGCCCACATTTGTCTACCCAGGACTAGCCTTATCGTGATCCCTGATGACCAGGTCTATGGCAGGTATAGTTTTCCACCTCATATCATATTAGACCTGGTCACGCAGTGGAAGGATGACCTCACATCACCCACCCTGTGCTTCCAAGCACTGAGCCCCTTGGAAAAGTTGCTCAATGTACTGCATTTTTTGGCCACTGGGCATTTCAGCAGACAAGTGCCATAGTCGGGGGCATTTCACAGCCCACGTAGTCACGCTGCCTACACGAGGTGTTGGCAATCATAACTGCACGCCCCTCAGTCCACAGGCCCAGAACACTCGCAGAAAGGCAGGCTGTGATCCAGGACTTTTGCGGGGTGGCACACTTCCCTAAAGGGCTTGATACCATCGATTGCACACATGTGGCCCTACGTCCACCTAGGGCCCAAGAGCACATCTATCACAATTGCAAGCACTGGCATTTCCTCAATGTGTAGGTTGTATGTGATGCCAAGGGAATCATTACCTCTGTATATGCAAACTATCCAGGGTCCACCCATGATAGTTTCATATTCAGAATGTCACCCCTACACCAGGCCCTGGAAGCTGAGTACAAATGGTCCTGGAAATACATGCATGTCACACACAGACAAAACCACACCACTGACAAACCATGCCACTTTTACAGGGGACAGTGCCTACCCTCCGAGCACCTACATGATGACGCCAATACGGAAGCCCACCACACCACCGCAGGTAAGCTACAATGCAGCCCATATTGCAACTCGGGCCATAGTGGAGTGCACATTTGGAGTGCTCAAGTCACGCTTCTGCTCCCTTGACCACTCTGGTGGTGAGGTATATGCAAAACCAGTAGTGTGCAGGATCATTGTGGGAGCATGTGTCCTGCACAATGTTGCAACACAGCGTGGCGTACCAGTGGACATGGTGGTGCCCCCACATCCCTGACCACATGCACAGTGACTGTGCATGGGAAGGGAAAAGGGAATGTGGCGAGGCTGCCCGTACCCAGCTTGTGGCACAATTTTTCACCTAAAAGCCAAGCCCTGCAGAGTGCACACAGCTCTGGCACATTCCACGTGACATTCGATGATGACAAAGGGACAATCATCTGTCCCAAACCTAGCACCCTGAAAATGTGTCCTTGGAAGCGATACGTTGTGTGCACCCCTTATAAATTAAACTAATTCAATCAGTTGTGCACAAAAGGAACACATGGAAGATGGAGTATGGCACTCACACCATGCCAAAGTACACATATAAATGCCGGTATGTCACCTAAACCCTCCCACACTTCATGTAACCTGGTTGCCACACCATGCCATGACATGCAATGTCAAAAGAGACAAATAAATGGCCAACACATAACACTGCTGCCACAAAACTCTCAACAAGTTCAGAAATAACACACTCTCACACATCAAAATAATAATGTACACAGGAACATCAATTGCCCAGTACAACAAAGCAGAAACACAGGACCCAAGAGTGAATCTGTCTGACAGTGACTCATCATATTTACACAGATGCCTCGATGTGTTGTAACCTGCACAGAGAACCCTTGTAGTTTTTGTGTGGCTCTTCTAACTAAAGGGGGCAGGCAAGCGCATACAGCAGGAAGGCAAACAATAATGGAGATAGGCAAGCTAATACATGAAGATGGAACATGAACAAAGGATGGATCTCAATGTCCAAACAAAAAGGGATGCTATTCATGCACTGGACAAACAATCATGAATCCCACTAGGACTGTATACACAGGTCAGACTTGAGACTGCCCACAGATATAATGGAAGCCCAATGCCTCTGTGTAAGTTACTTTTACATGCTGCACTCCTTGCAAGCCCATGGAAAAGGGAAGCAAGAGTGGCATATGTGTCGGACCGTAAGGCACAAACAAGGAGTGTACCAACACGAGAAAAGCCTCTATGGGTCCAGCGGGAACCTACAGTGGATGCCCTTGGATGCCACACAAAGCAACACGCTGTCATGATTCCTGCCCCTCATGTCCCCAGCCCTCCAAGATGTCAGGCTGGAGCCAGGCCACAATCACCTACATGGCCCTCAAGGGCCTCTCCAGCCCTCCAAAGACCCACTTGGAGTCAGACTTGGCGCTTGTGGCACCAGACTCACTTACTCCCATAGGATAACATTGGGGATTGGACTTGTAGTGCTTTGATGGGGACAAGATGGATGTCCCCACATATTTTGGTTCCCAGAACTGCATGTGCAGTCTAGTATTTTGGGTATGGTTCAGCCCAGAGACACCTGGGATACTCAGAGACTATTTAAGCCACGCCCAGGCTGAGAAACATGCTTTGTGTTTTCTGCACCTGCAGCGTGACACTCACCGTGTTCAGATCGGTCTCCAGTAGGCCTGCATCTTTCTTCTGCGCTCAGCTCCTGCAAGAACAAGAACACCGTTAGGAACAGCCTTACCGTGCAGCGCTTCTGCCCATCATTCATCGCTTCTTCTATTCTGCGGGCATCTTCGGCGGTGTCATTCCCATCCCGACACGCCGCTTCCTAAGGAAAAGGGAAAAGAACAGAAAAAAGGCATTAGTAAGCATTCAGCAAATCTTTGCTTATTTTTAAAGACTGTACGAGCTTCAAACGCGTACCTGAATCCCAGCCCCTCTGGGGGAACTCTGTCTCCGGAACTTCTCATCCATCTGCAAGAGGGAAAAGACACTCCAGGTTAGCTTGGAAACATCTAGAGGCGCCGCATACCGCGCTTACTCACCGCATTTCTTCTTCATAACCGGCATCCACGCTGAAAACGTTGCGGCACCTAAAAGACACAGAAAAAGAACTCAGTTCAATACAAATACGAAAGGGTTGAATCGCGCATCGCGCTCTCACTCACCTTCAGCGCTACTCATCTCAGCAGCACGTCGCCATCCACGGACGCCGGCCATCATCTAAGGAAGGAAAGGAACGAAGTTAGAGAACTGTTCAAAAGACTCATTATACTTACCTGTCGGACTCTTGCCAGTGAAGTAACTAGGCAGCAACGAGCCCGCATCAATCAACGCGCCCTGCACTGAAAGCAGGACGGAGAGCACACTTTCCAAGAAAATAAGGTGAGCAAGGTGAGCTGTGGATCAAAGGGAAGGGTTGGACCACGGGGAAGAAGGGGTTCAAGCACACAGAGACAATAGGGAGTTAAACTCTACCAATCCTGTGTTTCAGGCCCAGTCTCCAGTCGAGTAGACTCCAGGGAAGGGTTTGAGGTCGTAAGAGGTCAGAACAGGCTGAGTGACGTCCCCGTGGATACCAGGTGAGCGTTACAGAACACAAAGCCTCCCATCAAAATCCACATGGGCGTCATGGAAACGTCAGAAACCGACCAGTTAGCCCACATGTTGGGGCAGCTACGTTCCGAAGTACATGCAGCCAGGCAGGAGACCAACACCCTGAGGGGAGAGCTGATAGTAACCAAAGAACGCAATGATGATTTAAGCTGCCAACTTCTCCAGTCACAAGCAGGGCATGCACCATTGCCGGGAAGCGTGCCCTCGATGCCAGCACCATCAGCCAATCCCGTTCAGATAACCCTTCCTGGGGCAGTTCCCTTGGCCCCACCCGAACGATTTACGGGAGACCCCAAGAGGTTTGCAATGTTCATGAACCAGCGCCGCCTGCACTTCCTTTGTAGACCAGGGGCCTTTCCGAATGACCAATCACGGGTTGCTTTTGTGCTATCCTACCTGTGTGGTAGCGCCACGGACTGGTCTGTACCCTTTGTGGCCCAAGACAATCCTTTGCTGCATGACTTCAGGGGCTTTCAAAAGGAGATGGAAAAGCTGTTTGCCCGTCGTACTCATGGGCAGGCATTAGACAACGAACTTCTGTCCCTACGCCAAGGGAATCAAGACCTATTAACATACATAGCCACGTTCAATAGACTTGTAGTTGAAGCAGAATGGCCAGTGGAGAAAAGAACCACGTTATTTCATCAGGGGTTGCGGGGGGAGCTCAAGGATGTTCTCGCACAAGTAGTGAACCCCCCGAAAGACTGCTCAGAATTCATTGACCTTGTTGTTCAACTGTATCATAGGTTTCAGAACCAAAGAGCAGATCGAACCAGACCGGACCCTCGCCCTATGTATGTGCGTTCAAAGGACAATATTACCTGCACAACGGAAGGTTCAGGAGAACCAATGCAAATCGGAGGGTCAGATCCCCATTGACTAAAGCGGAAAGGGATAAAAGGAGACAGCCGCAGTTATGTCTGTACTGTGGAAGGTCAGGTCATTTCCTTAAAGAGTGCCTTGTGAAGCCACCGAGAAGGACGGTAGGGGCCACGCACAAGGAAGATACCATCAAGGAATCGGACAACTCCCCAGCCCGGCAAGTGTAGGGGTCCACTTGTCGAGCGAAGAAAGTGAACTACAGACCTCCCATTTTGCACTGTGGTCTTGATCAATCACCAACAACCATCTCGGATGCACGCAGTACATTCACAGTGGAGCCGTTGGGAATTACATCGACCAGGATCTTGTGGCAAAGATGGGGCTTCTGTTACGCCCTGAATCAACCACCGACACTGTTACCACTGTCGACGGCACGGAAATAGCTTCTGGTCCAGTATCCCAATGCACTGCAGCTTTAACCCTTCTGTGCCAGGATGGACACCAGGAATCTATCGTTTTCGACCTCATTAAGGCACCACAGTTCCGGTTGATTTTGGGAATGCCATGGTTGGTAGCTCACAATCCTCGAATCGATTGGCGAGCAAAAGAATTGGCCTTTCCAGAGACTTGCACCCACACATGTTATCGCCAAGAGAAACAACCAATAGACACCAGAACCTCCATGCTTGCGACTGTGGCAATTGGCACCCTACCAAGTGAATACCAGGACTTTCAAGATGTCTTTCAGAAAGAACTGGCTAATAACCTGCCACCGCATAGACCATACGATTGCCAAATCGACCTGATACCCGGCGCACAAATCCCTTGTGGGCGAATTCACGCACTCACGGAACCAGAAAACCAGCACCTGAAGGCCTATCTTGACCAATACCTGGCCAACAGGTTCATCTGTCCCTCGAAGTCTCCAGCAGCCAGTCCTCTATTCTTTGTACCGAAAAAAGAGGGGGACTTGAGAACGTGCATCGACTATCGCGCACTGAACCAGATTACCGTAAAAAACGCTATCCCCTGCCACTGATCCCTGAATTGCTTGATCAAGTCAAAGATGCCCAAATCTACACAAAACTAGACCTGAGGGGGGCATATCACCTTGTTTGCGTAAAACAGGGGGACGAATGGAAAACCGCTTTTCGCACCAAATACGGCTTGTACGAATATCAAGTAATGCCCTTTGGCCTTTGCAACGCGCCTGCAGCATTTCAATATTTCATGAACGATGTCCTACGGGAATTGATTGATGTCTGTGCTCTAATGTACATCGACGATATTCTAGTATATTCCGCATCAAAGCAGGACCACGTTAAACACGTCCGATCCGTATTGGAGAAACTCTGTCAACACCAGCTCTAGGCCAAGCTCGAAAAGTGCTCATTCCACGTCTCCGAGGTGGAATTCCTGGGCTTTATTCTCAGCCCGAATGGAATCCGAATGGATGTACACAAGGTAGATGCTATCCTGAACTGGCCATCCCCAAATTCATTCAAGGGGTTCCAAAGTATGCTGGGTTTTGGAAACTTCTACTGCCCGTTCATCCCAGGATTTTCGCAAATCGTGCATCCCATCACGTCATTGCTAAGGAAAAGCAACAAAAAGTTCCAGTGGACAACAGAAGCCGAGGAAGCTTTCCAGGAACTCAAAGCAAGATTCACATCTGCCCCAATCTTACGCCACCCTCGCCCTCATCTCCCATACCTCGTGGAAACAGACGCCTCAAGCATGGCTATGGGAGCTGTCCTCTCACAAAAGGACCCCGAAACGGGCCAGTTACACCCTGTTGCCTTCTGGTCTTGTAAATTCACACCCCCTGAACTCAATTACGCTATCACAGACAAAGAACTCCTGGCCATTAAGTCAGCCTTTAGGGCATGGCGGCACTACCTCTTGGGCGCCAGACACACAATCACCGTAATAACTGACCACCGGAACCTCCAGTACCTAAAAACTGCAAAGGCCCAATCCTCACGACAACTACGTTGGGCTCTTTTTTTTTGCTGAATATGACTACGTGATTACATTTCGACCAGGGGTGAAAAACGGGAAGGCCCATGCCCTTTCCCGTATGGGGGTGGAAGAGCAAGGGTATCAGACCCCTGACCCAATAGCAATCATCCCGAGTGACAAGCTCCTATGAATCACAGCAACCATAACTCAGAAAGAATTACATGAAGAAATCCAAAACCTGATGTGTCCGGAGCAATTACAAGCGTGGAGTGCACAAGGAGAACATTACATGATAAAAGATCAGTTGCCCTACTTCAGGAATCGTTTGTTCTTACGAAACCAAGAACTACGAGAACAAGTCATGTCCGGTTATCATGATTCCTGATCGAGGGCCACCCCGGAATCGCTAAAACCCTAGCCAAGGTAAAACAAAATTATTGGTGGCTCACGTGGCGTAAAGACATTATCCAATTCATCCTATCTTGTGGAGTGTGTGCTCAAAACAAGTCATCCAGGCAGAAACCGGCTGGGCTATTACAACCATTGGACATCCCACCAGCACCCTGGCACACGTTGTCCCTCGATTGTATTACTGATTTACCACCCAGTCAAGGGTTTAACACTTTTCTTGTGGTCGTGGACCTATTTTCAAAAATGGCACATTTCATTCCTCTTAATGCGCTCCCAAATGCTTCCACTCTGGCAAAGGTATTTCTTTAAGGCATCGTACGGCTCCATGGGTTTCCTTCAGTTTTAGTCTCAGACCGAGGTACTCGATTCGTATCTAACTTCTGGAGAAAATGCTGCTCTATGGCCCAGATCGACATCCGGCTATCCACCAGTCACCATCCCCAAACGGATGGTCAAACTGAGAGTACAAATCAGACGCTCAAGCAGTATCTGCGTTGCATGTTACACCAAGCTGAAGGAAGCTGGTTTGACCTATTATGGATAGCTGAATATGCTTATAATAATTCCCTACACACCAGCACTGGGCAGACACCCTTTTATACCATGTATGGCAGGCACCCACGTACTTCTGAGTTGGACGTTTCTACAATCCTGGAAACGCCAGCAGTCAAAACCTTGCACACAACCATTTCTCAAACCTTTAAAAGGGCAGCTGAACACCTACTTCAAGCTAAGAATCGCCAAGTTTGCTGATCAACACCGAGCAAAGTCCCCCAACTACCAAGTGGGAGACAAAGTCTGGCTGGCATCTAAACACGTGTCCATTAAAGGAACCCGCACTTTCCGTCCAAGATACCTGGGTCCATTCACCATCACCTCCGTGATAAATCCTGTGGCGGTCAGATTAGCTTTGCCGTCAAACATGCAGATTCATCCTGTGTTCCATGTCTCTCCTTAAACCTGTTCAACCTGGGACCCGGGTAGCAACGTCACCACAGCCAGTAGTAGCCGTCGGGGAGCCAGAATTTGAAGTCAAGGACATCCTGGATTCAAAGTACGTCAGATCCAAATTATACTACCTAGTAGACTGGAAGGGGTATGGTCCGCAAGACAGGACATGGGAGCCTTGTGAGTACATCCATGCACCTCGCTTGCTTAGACGATTTCATCAAAACCATCCAAACAAACCAGGACCAGACAGAAGAGCCACCTTGAGAGGGGCCTTGGGGGGGGGGGTGCTGTCATGATTCCTGCCCCCCATGTCCCCAGCCCTGCAAGATGTCAGGCTGGAGCCAGGCCACGATCACCTACATGGCCCTCAAGGGCCTCTCCATCCCTCCAAAGACCCACTTGGAGTCAGACTTGGCGCTTGTGGCACCAGACTCACTCACTCCCATAGGATAACATTGGGGATTGGACTTGTAGTGCTTTGATGGGGACAAGATGGATGCCCCCACATATTTTGGTTCCCAGAACTGCATATGCAATCTAGTCTTTTGGGTATGGTTCAGCCCAGAGACACCTGGGATACCCATAGACTATTTAAGCCACGCCCCCAGGCTGAGAAACATGCTATGTGTTTTCTGCACCTGCAGCGTGACACTCACCGCGTTCGGATCGGTCTCCAGTAGGCCTGCATCTTTCTTCTGCGCTCAGCTCCTGCAAGAGCAAGAACACCGTTAGGAACAGCCTTACCTTGCGGCGCTTCTGCCCATCATTCATCGCTTCTTCTGTTCTGCGGGCATCTTCGGCGGTGTCATTCCCATCCCGTCACGCCGCTTCCTAAGGAAAAGGGAAAAGAACAGAAAAAAGGCATTAGTAAGCATTCAGCACATCTTTGCTTATTTTTAAAGACTGTACGAGCTTCAAACGCTTACCTGAATCCCAGCCGCTCTGGGGGAACTCTTTCTCTGGAACTTCTCATCCAACTGCAAGAGGGAAAAGACACTCCAGGTTAGCGTGGAAACATCTAGAGGTGCCGCATACCGCGCTTACTCACCACATTTCTTCTTCATAACCGGCATCCACGCTGAAAACGTTGCGGCACCTAAAAGACACAGAAAAAGAACTCAGTTCAATACAAATACAAAAGGGTCGCATTGCGCATCGCGCTCTCACTCACCTTCAGCGCTACTCATCTCAGCAGCACGTCGCCATTCCCGGACGCCGGCCATCATCTAAGGAAGGAAAGGAACGAAGTTAGAGAACTGTTCAAAAGACTCATTATACTTACCTGTCGGACTCTTGCCAGTGAAGTAACTAGGCAGCAACGAGCCCGCATCAATCAACGCGCCCCTGCGCTGAAAACAAGACGGAGAGACACTTTCCAAGAAAACAAGGTGAGCTGTGGATCAAAGGGAAGGGTTGGACCCCGGGGAAGAAGGGGTTCAAGCACACAGAGACAATAGGGAGTTAAACTCTACCAATCCTGTGTTTCAGGCCCAGTCTCCAGTCGAGTAGACTCCAGGGAAGGGTTTGAGGTCGTAAGAGGTCAGAACAGGCTGAGTGATGTCCCCGTGGATACCAGGTGAGCATTACACACACTGGACCTCATTACGACCCGTGCAGTGTCGGAATGAAAGGGGCTGGTACGGGACCGGCCCCCTTCATTCCGACAGGGCTGATTACAAGCTTCCCATCGCGGGACCCGGATTGCACGCCTGGTAAAACCAGGCGTACTTCCCGGGTCCCGCGAGGGGAAGAAGGAGGTAACAACGGGCCAGTTGTAATCTGCCCATTGTTACCTCTACCCCCATTCCCATTGAGCCCTATGGGGGCTCAAATGGGAATGGGGAATGGTTCCTGCAAGGAGGAATGACTGGGTCCTCAAATGTTGTAATAACCCGGTTATTCCTCATTGCAGGAACCCGGTAAAGGAACCCGGTTTGGTGGCAGCCATGGAGCTAATAGCTCCATGGCTACCGCCAAACTCGTAATGAGAGCCACTGTCACATAAATTCACAATAGACCACAGGTAAGACAAGGGAGGGGAAGGTGCAGAAGGTGTCTAACTCAGAACTAAGTGCTAGCATATGCAGAAGTGAGGACACAAGAATGGCAACAAAAATCAACAGTGTAAAATAGTCAGTAAAGTCACCAACCTTCGGAAGGGTGAAAACAAGTAAACAAAAATAAAAAATGCTCATGTTGGTCCAGGGAGGGGGGAGCACCTAGGAGGGTGGAGGGACAGGGGGCACAACAACACCCACATGTGTGGATGTTGAGAGGAAAAAAAAAACTCCATTCATGGGCCACATGGCTAGCATGGATTGGGAGAGCTGTTACTGCTGTCTCCACCCTCTGGTGTAACATTAGAAGGTGGCAGTGGTAAGGGAGGCCTGGTCCTCCATGGCTGTGGCCATGCAGGACTGAGATGATTGCATCTGCAACATGATGGCTCGGATGTCTGCATGCAACACCTCACGGGATGCACAGAGTTCCTCCAAGATGGTATGAGTCAAAAGTTGAATCTGCTGATCAGACCGTCTACTGAGGCTGCCTCGAGTACAGCCAGTGTAGTTCTGAGGGACCTATACTCTTCCCTCAGGGCGTCCCTGTGGGCCTGACCCTCTGCAACCAGTGATGCCTGCAGAGCCCTCAGTTCCACCAGTCGGCTCCTGTTGCTGGCTTCCATGTGCAGCAAGTGTGAGCGGCATGTGGACCACAATGCCTGCAGCTGGTGCTCCACCTGTCTTTCTGGGGGGATCATGGAATTGGCCACCCTATTCATGCCCTGAGCCAACATCTCATATGAAGCACCCTGTTGTTGTGCAACATTATACATGGATTGCTCCCACACAGTATCGCCAGCTGCTACACGGCCACCATGTTGGCAGACTACACGTCTGTCTGGCCCAAGGGAACCTGGTCCTTGATGTGATGCCGCTGTCTGTGGCTGCATGACTGCATCCCTCCCTTGATCAGCTGTCCCAGGAACAGGAGCCAATACTGTGGAGCATGACCCTGCAGCCATAACCACCACAGACAGACGTGATGTACCAACACTGACTGGCCTTGTGAGGGGTCATCCCCCCTGCAGACGTTTGGGATACAACAGCACCCACAATTGATGCACTCACCTGCAACAGCACAGAGGAATCAAATTCCGGTTCACCACCAGAGCCACAGGCATCATCAGAGGTGGACTCATACTGAGTCAGGCCCTGGATGGACTGTAGCACCAGTGGTTCATCATGGACTGCCACACCACATCCTCTACTGGTGCTCTGTTGTGGCTCAGTATCCTGTTCCTCCTCCTCTGCATCCAGTGCCTCATCACCTTGTTAGGGTAGATTCTGGGGTCGGCAGAGCCGTACCAAGAGTCCACGGACCTCCAGCTCACGGAAGGCCCTAACTCCTTCCAGGTCCCAAAGAAGTCGAGGTCCACACAAGGAGCAAGTAGTACTGCCATTTATTAGATCAAACAGGCAGGGATAACATGCATGAAAAACAATCGAGTCCAGGCCCCTTTTGAGCAGTTGTGACATCACAATCTTCATCACTTAGCAAAACCGAACCCCAAAACTTAACGCCACTCTGGGTTGGTTCCCGGGGTGGTAGGTCCAGTATAGAGGCATATAGGATGCATGATTATTGGCAGCCGCTGGGTCAGGTGCTGAGCTTGGGCCATCCTTAGAAATTGCTACTTGAAAAATGTTACATTAAAAATTATGATGATTGGCTGAGGAGTCCAGCCACCAGCCCCTGTCCCCCAGTGTCCTGATTGGTCAGGCCACAGGCCCCCAAGCATGGGATTGCCATTGTTCCCAGCCCGCAATACACATGCCTTCATACAATCTGTACCGGTGAGGTGTGACTAAGTGACAGTGTGTAACAATAGGGAGTCTTACTACTGGCATGAGAGCAGCCCAGTCCCAGCGCATGCTGTAGTTTGATTGTTGCAATATTGTTGCAAGTCTTGGTCACAGACGTGAGATGGCTGCATCTTCCCAGCTTCCAGAACTGAGCTTTGTGTCAGGTCGACTGGGTCATGTGTGCAGAGACTGCTGGAGAGACCAAATGACTTCAATTTAATTTGTATTTTGCCGTGGGGGTATTGTCTTCTATGGCTGGGCCTACCGGGGCTTGGTCAATGAAGAATGTTGCTTGCAACATTGCGACCTTGGCGGTGGCAGCCCCTCCAGGGCGATTCAGCTCGCTCAGCGTCTTGAAGCTTCAGGATTTCTACAAGATAAGGTTTAGTGTGCTGTAGTGGTCTGCGGCAGTCATATATACTAGAGAGCAGCCACAATAAGGTACACATTACAATTGGCCCCGGCCCACTTGGAGGAATCTGATTGGTTGAGCCACACTTCCTGTACATCCAAGATGGCCCCTGTCAGCCTTTCAGTGAACCTTGCAACACGCTCTAGCCTCTGAGAGTGGTTGGCTGTATAAGCCACGCCCAAAGGCAGACCCGTGCTTCGTGTTGCATCTGTAGCTTCAAGCAACATGCTCACCGCGATCCAGCTCACTCCGGCTCTTGAGTTGGACTCCTCGAACTTCAGCTACCTCGATCTGCTTTCCGCTCTGGAATCTCCGCACGCACGTTCCTGAACTCTGCACCTAAGAGAAAAGGAAATACAAAACGATAACACCTGTAAGTGCTTGCGTGTGGACTCAACTCCTGGCTCGCTCTTGCAAGTGTGCACACAAGCTTCAGCACACTTGCCTGAACTTCTTGGGTACTCCCGAGCAGCATTCTGAGTTCTTGCAAACTTCCCCTCTCAACGAACTCTTCAGAAGAAACCTGTGGAGAGAGAATAAGGGTTAGGCTTGCATCAGCAACTCTTTTCTCGCGTGCACTAGCTTTCAGAACTCTCTGTGACCTAAGAATACGCCGCGACCGCTCAGAGTAGCCTAAAAACCTACCTTCTGATACTCACCCATCCACGAGCTGGGAACAGCACCAGATCCAGTGAAGCAACTGGAAATCCGAATTTACCTGCAACAACACACTCGAAATCCGCTGGGTGAAGAAACTCACTGAGTGGCAGAACAGAGAATACCAGACCCAGGGTCAAGTGGAGCAACTGATCCGTGGGTCCAGAGACACAGCGCCCCTGCCTTGTTCAGGATGGAGAGTTTGTCTAATAAACCCCTAAGGTGAGCCAAACTCCTATCAGCACACCATCACAGCACACTACAAGGGGAGGGAGAAAGAGGGCTCTGGGTCCAAATCCGGGTAGGCTAAGCATCTTACCTCTCTATTTGGCAGGTGGTCTGCAGTCCAAAGCTAGTGGTCTTGAGAAAGCAGGGAAGGGGTCTAGAAGACTTCATCGCTCCCATAGAGGCCCACGTGAGTATGACAGCGGCCTACTTCGGTTCATCTACATTTCCAACATAGTTGTCCATAGGTTAAAGCCTGCCACGGATGGCCGGGTCCCTCGTGTGCTCCGGTCCATCCATAGGGTTAGTAGCATGTGGTGTCTGCAAGCATTTACACAAGGTCTTCTTGCGTTTCTGCGGTGCGGTAGCAAGCCTATATGAAAAACAATAAACATGCAGACAGTATGTGTGTCACTGTCCTCTAACTCATAGAACTGTACGCATATATTCTTCATGTGGGTTGGTGTATGAGTTTCCCGAGTGTGCAGGCTCCATGTGTGCTTCCTGTCTAATGCAGCTATGTTGTCATGGTGTCTCTAACGACTTTCAGCACAGCTTGTGGAACGCTTAATTGAGTTGATCCATATAATCGCTTCCAGCTCGATCGTGATTATCAGTGCTCAGGTTGGCTAAGACCCATGACATCGTGGGGTCGGATATCTGAGTGCTGTGCGTGATGGGGAGTGGCATTGGGGGCGGTGGGGCCAGGTGCAGCTTTGCATAGTTAGCAATTATTATGTCGGGAGTGCTTCTTTTGGTTAGGGGCTCCCTCTGGAGGGAAGGGACATTCTGAATTTCCTTCTTCAGTCCCCCCTCTGGTCGACTTGTCGACCACAAAATGATTGGTTCTCTTGGTGTCTCTCAGGGGCCATACCTTCGTTATTCCCGCTAAGTGTCAGTAGTGATTCACATGATCTTTGAATGACCAATACATATATACACATCCCCAGCCAGGCTTGCAATAGACCCATTTCCCCACATAAATCTTGGGCTTTCTTGGATTCTCTAACTTTATCGATGGGGGGAACATGTCTTATTCCATTAGCTGTTGTCTCAGTCTCTCTCGTTCCATTCATATTATGTCTGTGTGTTGGTCGTCCTCCGCAGGTAGGATCAACTTCATCCCAATCATTTCCTCTGCCTTAGATTTTGTCCTGCACGCTTTTATTCCCAGTAGTGAGGCTAATCCCAAAATTAGACCTCCTGCTAATATTTTGAGGACATCTGCCAGCCAGAACGGCATCCACGACCATAGGTATTACATCACATTACATTTGTTAAGCGCGCGATTGACTCTTAGGCATAAAGGCACTGACAAACAAAAAGACATATAGCACAAAAGAGGGCAGATTTAGAGATGAAAGATCATAAGACTCCTCCAGAGAACCAGCTTCCATCCTTCTTAGTGCCTCTTGATTCTTCTTCCATCTTTGCGTGCATTTTTGCCAGCTGCAGTACTGCTTCTGATAATGTTCCGTTAACTTCATTGTTGGCTGGTGTGAACGTGCAGCAAGAACTTCCTATCTTTGCGAATACCCCTCCTTCCATAGCTGTGAGCAGGTCCAAGACATACCTATTCTGTAGAGCCACTAAACGTATAGCTTGGAGTTCTTCTTTTTTTGCATTGAATCTGTTCACTGTTGAGTTTATCATCATCATAAGTTCCCACCGTGTGATCTGGAGCCATTTTGCGTTTGCATATGTCTGAAACCCAGGGTGTATTATCAACGAGAAGAACATGGTAGTCCTGCTGAACAGTCGATGTGCTGGTGGTACCTCGTCAAGCGCTGTTTCTGATTTTCCCCATAGGTAGTTCCCTTGTCGCTTTACTCTCTGCAATGTAGCAGCTTTGGTGATGTCAGGATCCAATGGTGATGGAGCGGGTGGTATTGATCTCTTCCTTCGTCTGTTGCCCTCATCCATCTTCGGGAAATTGTCTAGCTTGACATGTTTCTGGGGTACGTTGGGTAGCGAGGGTATGTTGACGTGAGCCAGGGAACAAATCCCTCCCCAGTTAGGTGGTAGCTCATTTTACGCTTTCGACGCACAGGCCCAATAATGGTCCATCAGTACTGCTGTGCCTGTTCCCATATTTTCTATCTTCTCTATTCACCTGCATCCTTCATTTGACCCTACTTACACCTCCCGTCGTGCTGATAATACAGAGTCTGTGTCGTGAGGGGGATGATTGTCAGTGGTCCATCTTCCTTGTCCAGCCACGTCAGCAGACTTGCACTCTTAGCCCATTCTTTGAGACATTTGTCATTTTCTTCCTGTTCATTGTTCACTGCAACCTTTGTTAATGTGAGTGGCCTGCTCCCCACTTCTCCGTCCACCCATCCTTCCTTATTATACACCTTTCCAAACACCAACATCTGGGGGCGCTCCCAGCACCCGGGTTCTCCGCCTATCTCTCTGGTGCTCCATTTGCACGTCAGGTAGTTCAGTGTCACTTCATTTGTTTCTCCTTTGTCTGGTCGGTCAGTTATGTACCGTAGTGCTTGAGTATGTTGGCAATAGTTGTCAAACATAGGTAATGTCTTAATGAAGCTATCCTTGTATGGATATGTTGCCTTTGATCTCCACCGGAGGGTTGCTGACTTTTCTTGGAATCTCCCTCGCGCCTGGAACAGAGCAACGTACAGGAAGCATTGTGCCGTTGGTCCTGGTACTTCTGTAGCCACGAAGGTTCTGGATGCACTCATGGCATATGGTATCAAGGAACAGACATAGCAGCTGTCCCGTGTTGTGTCCTTTCCAATTTTTATATGTTTTTATACCACATATAAAATGTTTGTGATGTGCGCTGTACCAGTGAGGTATTTGTTAACCCCATTAATGTCAGTACCAATACTACGCTTACCTCTCCTTACTTTTTCGCCAGTGCCATCTACACCACCTGACACAGTGCACCTCGCGGCTTGGGTGGGAGGAATGTTAGTATAGGGCGTTGCAGAAACGTGCAAACCTGCGTATGCCTGCCACACAATGGCAGCTACTAAGCCAGCACATAGCATAATCCACATTGTTTTAAATACAGTTTTTATCATGGTAGGCAACCTTTACTTACACCCAGTCCAAGGGTTGATGAGATGATATAGTTGCCCGCCTGAAAATCATGATAAAACAGCATTAACAGGTTAGTATTTGTAAGTACTTTAAGCCTGATTCACTAGGTAGTCATTCAATGCCCACGCAAATAACTCCTCCCAGATCCTACATATTGATGTGTTTCTAAGGACAGATAGAGCGTGGTGAAATTGGGGGTCTGATTGTACTATATACTCTACAAACGCATTGTAGTACATGCTTGGTGGTCTTGGTCTAAACTGAGTGCGTCTTCATAGAGCGTGAATATATTGGTGTGAGAGAGCTTTGGGGTGTTCAAGGGGAGGAAGCATCTGAATCAAGTATTTCAACCTACATCTAGCATTCATCCATACACGTTTTACTGAGATGCAGAACCTGCATGTGTGGAAGAAAGAAAAGAAAGATCATGCTAGGACAGTCTACACAGTGTATTCCTAATGGGTATGTTCATGCAGGATTGCCCTATCTACATCAAGGCATCATACGTTTCCCTGTAGGTGGTTCTTATGTAATCCTGTACCGTTTACTACATTATATTCAGTTTATCAGTTCAATTGGAGTAATCAGGTGCTTGTAAATGTTGTGAATACCTGGTCATTAAATGCGGGGTATGCTCTTGTTCACTAATGTTCGTAGGATTATCTAAATTTGATATTGCTACCAGTGGGGCACTGTTACTATCTTGCATGTTTGTTGCAGCTGTAGCGTTGGCCCTGTCAGTGAGCTGATGAGAGGTTGCTGCTTTGTAGGGCTTGATGTCATGGGTGTGGTGCCAAACTGTTTTACCCTTGATTTTTATCGCTCTGTCCGCGACCGCCTCGACAATATGCGGTCCTGTGAATCTGGGGGTGTTCCACTTCCTGCAATAGTTTCGTAAGAGGACGCTGTCTCCTTCTTTGATGGGTGATGCTTTTGCTGGGTCCTAAGGGTCACTTGCTTCGTGTAGATCGTTTACCGACCTCCCCTGTGTCCGCTGGATCTGTTGAGAGATAAAAGAAGCACTGGTAACTAGTGAAGTGACGTATTCATGCATTTCACTCCCCAATACTTCGGCAGCTCCTTCACAATCATGGGTGGCTCTTGTGGGTGGTGCTAGTGGGAGGTGCATTTGACGACCGATCACCACCTTGTGGGGCGTGAGGTCGTGGTCTAACCCTGGTTTATTCCACAGCTCAAATAGAGCCAGGGGCAGGCAGTAAAGCCAGTTCTTTTTAGTTGTCTGTTGCGTTTTCGCTATAATCTCCTTCAGGAGGCCGTTGAGGTATTCACAAATGCCGTTGGCCTGTAGGTGATATGCACAAGCAAACCTGTGCTTGATACCTAGCAATGTGGTTACATGCTGGAATAATTCATTGGCAAAGTGGGGTCCATTGTCCAATCGTAGGACTTCACAGACACGCCACCGCGGTAACACCTCTCTAACCAGGAACTTGGTAGCCTGTAATGCATCGTCATGGGAGCACGGGCCTGCTTCTATCCACCTGGAAAAGGGACATACTACCACGATCATGTACCGGTAGCCTTGACATACGTTTATCATATCGACATAGTCAATGTGAAGGTGTAAGAAAGGGCCTTTGGGTCGACGTATCACTCCTTTGATCACTTTAAGCGTGTGGCCTGCAGTAAACTGCTGTCATGTGAGGCAATTACTGATAACATTTGAGACATGGGCATTTAGTTTGGGGCAGAACCATGATTCCTTGATGCGTGCCGTAATTACCTCTTTCCCTGTGTGTGCAGGATAGTATAGTTGTGTTAGTGCTATTTCTAATAATGCAAGAGGCATGACTACTTTCCCTGTATTGTTTTGTCTCCATAGGGCATCTGTTGGGGACATTGAGCACCCTGTATTTACCCACAGTTCCTTTTCACTCATTGGGGCTGCTGCCTGTAGCTCCATTACCTGTGTCTGTGGTAAGTGACTGTATGCTTCTTTCATTAGCATCTGTCTCACCCCTCGCCTCTCTTTTTGTTTTTCTTGGAGGTCCCATAACTCCCCAAAATATGATGCATGCTTTGCATAAAGGTCTGCTGCTTCATTTCCTTTTGATATTTGGTACTCCCCATTAGTGTGTGCTGGGCACTTCACCAATGCACGTTCTATTGGGTATGTTACAACCTCAATTAGTTCCCCTAGGAGGAGAATGTGCTGTACTGGTGTGCCATCTGCCCATCTAAACCCTTACTCAACCATCTTGGTAGACTTGAATGCACTGTTGACGTCACATAGGCACTGTATGAATAGATAGTGACGTGTTTTCCTTCACTCTCTCTAAGGGCTAGTATCAGGGCCACTAGTTCTGCTGCTTGGGCTGAATATTGGGGAGGTAGTTTAATGCATTTTACTGCCTCACTAGTCCAGTCCTCTCTTAATCTTACCACTGCTGCCCCTGTTCTTCTCACCACATCACCTTGGTCAATTGTTGATGACCCTTCAATATATAGTACATTTCTCCCCTCAAGTGCATCTTCCTCTACTTTACGTGTTTCTGAGTAGTAATCGATAGCTTTTGCACAATCATGGACATATTCTCCTTCTTCAACCTCTTCTGCCAAGAATTGCGCTGGGTTAACATTCCTGCACCTTACTATTTTTAGTTCGGATGTGAGAGGATGATTTCATACCCTATTGCTCTCTGTGTTGTGAGTGTGCTCTTTGGCTTGTGCAGGATCACGAAGAGGGCGTGCTCCACATAAAGCATTGTGGAACATCCCATCGTTATTGATGATGCTTTTTCTACAGCGAAAGCTGCAGCAACAAAATGTTGCTCGCACGGAAAATGCCCTGTCATTACCGGGTCTAATTTCCCACTGTAGTACACAATTGGTTTGTGGCCCAAACTTGTTTTTTGTGTCAGTACTGCTTTCATTACCACCCTGTCAGAGTGTGAGAATATAAAACATTCTTTCTTATAATCAGGGGTACCCAAGACTGCTGTTGATATTGCTTCCTTTAAATCATTAAATGCATCTGTCATTTCCCGTGTCCACCTCAACTTCTTCTCTCCCCTTTGTGCTTCCCTAAGGGCTGTAAGCAAGGGACCAGTGCATGTGCTGTGATCAAACACCCATACCCTGCAGTAGTTGAATACCCTGAGGAACTGTTCTCTTATCGTCTGCGGCTGTTGTGTATTTAATATTGTTTGTGCCCTCTGTGGTGCTATGTGTCTGCCCTTTTATGATATCAATTGGCCTATGTACAAAACCTCCTCCTGGCATTATTGCAATTTTGCTTTGTCTACCTTGTATCCTTTCTCTGCCAATACAGTGAGCATTTTAACTGAGTATTCCTGCACTCGGCTTCTGTGGTGCTACAAATGAGGATATCATCTACATATTCTAGTATCATACTCTCTGTTTCAATATTGCTTAGGTCCATCTGTATTGCTCTGTTAAAGATAGACAGTGATTCTCAGTACCCTTAGGGCAATCTGGTGTGTTTCCACTTTGTGTGACGTACATAAAACTTGTCAGGTCTTGCGAATCTGGGTGTAGCAGTATGGAGAAAAGGGCATTTTTTAGATCGATCACAGTGAACCATGTTTCTTCAGCTGGGATGCCGCATAATATTGTAGCTGGGTTCGCTGCTGCTGGGTATTCTGCCTCTAAAATGTTATTGAGGGGTCTCAAATCTTGTATAAAATGCCATGATCCACCGTTTGCCTTGCGGATGGGGTACACCGCAGCGTTGCAAGGGGATTCTAATGGTAACAGGATGCCTTGTTCGATAAGGGCGCTTATCGTTTCATAAATGCCCTCACTGGCTTCTTTTGACAGTGGGTATTGCTTGACTGTAGGTAGTATGGCTCCTTTCTTTACCTTTATTTTCACCCCCCTATGCTTTTGATGCATCCTACATCATAGGGACTCGTTGTCCATAATGACGCTGGTACTTTTGCTAAGTCCTCCTCGCAGAAGGTGGGTGGTGCTGGAAGAGGTGCTTCTAATGCCATTGCCATCTTTTGGGCCACCTCTCTGTATGTTAATCGTAACCAGAAATATACACTCATTCCCAACATCATCTAGTTTTTACTCGGCTATTGTGAGAAGAGTTCCTCATCAGACACATGCGTCAATCTGCACCCTTCCGCTAGTGCTATTACTGCCCTCCATGCCTTCCCTTCATCGTTTAGAGTGTGCACTGCGATCCAATCCTCTCATGTTACTATTCCTTCTATGTCTATAGACACAAAGGTCCCCTCTTTCTCATCTGTTGGCGTCTCTGGTCTAAAGAGGTACTCACCGGGTCTTTTCCACATCTTCCCTGCAATCCCTGGAAGCCATGCTAATGCCATGTCTGTTCCGTATTGAAATACCTCTGAGTCTACAGGTTCCCCTCTCTGTACACTCTTGCCACAGTATGCCTGGAGTATTTGCCTTGCCGTAAGCATGTGTATGCCTGGGGTGGAGCATATTATACCCTTATCTGTGAACGAGATACTCATGTTCAACCTACTCATTATGTCATGCCCCAAGATGTTTACAGGCGCATGTTTGGAATACAGTAGAGGTAGTGAGATGTCATGATCCCTGATAGATAAGGGGTTGTTATCAGTGAATGGAACCACTTCTGGAGCCCCAGAAAATCCTTGAGTGTTCATGGCATTGCCTGACAAATTGTATTTCCCCTTCCGTATACATGACCTAGTAGCTCCCGTATAAACCAGAAAGAAAAAAGTCTTGTCACCTATTGCCACCTTTTTACGAGGTTCCTCCGCAGGATTAGGTGTTACCGATAGGATGGGACACAACATGGTAGTCTGTGGACTGTCCTATTGTGCATACAGGGATTGTCTGTTGCCAGTGTAAGGGTTGTGTCCCATTATTATCACCCCTCCCATCCTTGTTATTGGCACTGTGGCTGCTGTGTCCATTGGTTGTTGTGCGCCGTCTTGCAGTTGTGTCAACTGTTGTGCTGTCTGTGCGTGTTGTTGCTGTGGTTGCTGTTGTGGTTGTGGCATTCCTTGTGTCATTTGTTGCTATGCTGGTGGTTGCAGTATGCCTTGCTGTTGTTGCATGGGCGGTTGTCCTGCCTGTTGATAGTACCTGTTTTGGCCCCCCGGGTAGTTTGCTGCCATTGCTCGCCCTACCCTTGCTGTGCGGCTCTATGTCTGCATGTGCGGGAGATGTGACCTACCAGTCTGCACATCCAGCATTGGGGTGGTTCCCGTTTCTGCCATGGGAATTCTCCTCCTCCTTCACCTTATTGTTGGTACCCCCGAATCCTCCTCCGTGATGATGCGCTTGTGGCTCAAAGCCCCTTCCCCTTATAAATCCTCAACTACCCCTGAAATTTTGTTGGTACCCGCCCATGCATATGTATCCCCACCTCCCATTTGTTGTTGGTACTGTTGTGCTGGCAACTGATGGGGCGGTGGTTGTTGGAGCTGTTGGGGTTGTGGCTGGGGTTGGGACACTGCAACCTGAGTTGGTGGAGCAGTGCTGGTGATTACTGCTCCCTCTAATGCGTATTTCGACAATTTCTTCTGCACTAGATTAGCTTTGTCCGCCTTTCTATCCTCCGCCTTCTGTTTCATCTTTTCCTGCCATAACCTACAATGGTGCACTATCGTTAGTTGTATTTCTAGCCAAGCCTTGGCCTCCATTCACACTAACTTCTTCAGTTGCCTCTGCACCGGTTCCGGCAGCCCTTGTATTAAAATATGGTAGAAGATAGCTATTGTTTTGTCCCACGGCTCTCGAGTTTCGAGGCGCCAGAGCTCTTGAATCTCTTGAATGTAGTTAACAGGGTTCTCATCGTCACTCATCTTGTGTGATGTAATTGCCCCTATGTCTGACGTGTCAGGGTACTGTGTTCGTAGTGCTTGCCACCCCGTGTGCCTGCAGTTCTCGAATGGGGACCCATCATGTGCTGTGCTTCGTGTTGTCACTTCTGGGAACCACACCCTCTTCCAGATGTCATCTGCAGCTTCACCCAATATTGATACCAGTAGCCCCTTCACGTCCTCCACTGCCAGCCTGTGCCCTGCTGTCTGCTTCTTCATTTCATAAATCCATTTCCCTGCTCCTCCACTGAGGGATGGCAACCTATTCTTAATGTTTTCCCTATCTATGTGTTTCCAGGGTATATATTGTGGCCTCGTTCTCCCTCTCTCCAGTAAGTGGCATTTGTGAATACTCGGCCCTTTCTTCTGGTGTCCGTTTATGCTGCCGTACCTCGATAGTGTCTCCCTCATCCTCCACGTCTGCTCTTATATCTGTGATATCTACATCATGTGGCCCGCGTGGGACGGTCCATGTTCCTATGTGTCCTCCTCGCTGACAGGAGTGTCCCCTGTTGTGTGTTGCCCCATCTCTTCTGCACCCAGGGAGGTCTTGGAGCCTATTTGTGTAGGGTGTGTGCGGTGCCTCTGCTGTTTCCGGGTTCTTAGTTGATTTGCTGGTCTGCTGCCCTCCACTCTTTTCATCTTGTGTCCTACACTCCTATGATGTTCCCGTGCCTGTGTGTGAAATGTAAAGTTTACTTAGCCCTCCCTTCCCTGCATCATTGCTATCTTTGTCTTCCTCACTACAGAACCCATCAGAGAATGTCAGTTTACGCGTCAATGGGTAATGTACCGTTACACTTTCGAGATCGATGTTTGTAAACTTTGCCGCTTTCACGTCTCCCTGTCCTATTGCGTTCTGTGGCACGGACCCTGTCTGCTGTGTACCGGCTGTTCCCATGCTGCTCCCAGTGTGTCCTATCGGTACCCGCCGGTGTTGCTGCTCTTCTCGTTCTGCCTCCTCCGCCCTTGTTCGATCCATCTCTGCCATTATCTCTTTGTTTACCTTCCGGAGCATTTCTTCATCTTCGCCTCTCTGATTCCGTGCTTCCCCTGTCAATGCTAACCTTAGCTCCTTTAACCTGCTTTCCTCGTACTTACGGGTGCTTTCCAACAATATCTTGTCTCCAATGTGCCATTTCTCTCTCAGCTTCATCCCATTCCTTTTGTTGTGCTCTACGTCCCTTTGCTTCCGTAATCACCGTCCTCCTTCCTCCAACCATTGCCCTCTCTATTACCTCTCTCCACTCCCTCTCCACTGCTTCCTCACATTCCCTTTTCTCCCGATCCACCTTCTCCTGCCGTTCTAGTTCTAGCTGTACTTCCAATTCCTCTATTGATTTTGTTGCCCCTTCTGCCTCTCCCGTGGTGGTCCCTTGTAATTTCAACAGTACTTGCGCTGCTATCCATTCATCTGGACCTATTCCTGACATTTCATTCTTCGCCTCCTTCAGCCCTCTCTCATCAGCGTCTGGACTACTTACCTCTGCCCGTGGACCGTGCGTGATTGGGGCATAATGGGTGGTTTGTACGTAGGGTTCGAGTAACCCTCGGCTGCAGTTAATTCTCGGGGCTCCACAGCTTCCTTTAGCCCTCTAAGCGGGTACAATCCTTGTTCTTCCTCCTTATCTGCATCGTCCGAGATGACTCTTGGCGGTGTGGGTTCGGGGCACATGAGTCTCCCGCCTCTTCCTTTACCGCCTGTATGCTCAACATCCCAGGGTAATATCCCAGGAACATTCTCCACAACTCAAATATTTCAATGTGAAAAAATAAAAAATAAAAAATAAAAATATATATATATATATATATATATATTTCCATGTGGTTCTCTAACTTCTTTCCCTTATATGTGTTGTGCAAGTAGATGAGTAGTGACTGTAACACATCCTTCGAGAAACTGGCGTTAGGCAGCCACAGTACCGTTATGGCCACAGTACCGTTATTTTCCCATCGGTACCCTTTGTCCATTCTACGCTGTATTTGACGATTTTATCCCTGTAAGTGGGCAACGTTTTGCATATGTGTTGGATTAGGGTCATTACCTTCCCATGTGCCCCGTAAGGTATTCCTCCCCCATCCCGGTAGTACATTGCTGCTTCGTATTCATACCCCTTACCTGACATCAAATTGAGGGTTTTGATTTTCCGCTGTCAGAACAGGGATAGACATTTTATTAATTACGCAGTTCAATCTTCAACAAGCTATGCGCGCAGCCTCTAACAACCACACTTCTTGCGAGGCGCACTCTCGTGCTGCCCCGCCCCAAAGGAGCTGCCGCTACTCAGCACGCTCCGTCAGAGTCTAAGGCCCCCTGCGGCCTTATACTTTACGCAGCGTATCACTCCTCCATTTGTGTTGCTGCCTCCCGGGACACCCCTTCACTGTGACAGGCCCACTGCAACCATACACTTGATGCGGCGCACTCTAGTACCGCCCCGCCTTCACTGTGTGGCGGCCGCTCGGCACACCCTCTGATCACATGCTGGCACTGCCTGCGTGCAGCTGCCAATTCACCTGCCTTGTAATGTTCAGTACTAAATTGTGAGTCTCGCACTTGCGTACCACATGGTATCTTATGCAATGACCTATGGGTGATGTCACCAACCTAACTCTCCACAATCAACACACCGCACGCATTACACATCAATCCTTCGCCAGCCCAATTCCCCATATTTAGAAACCCACAATCCCCACAGCTGTCTTCCCACCTCACCCGGAGTGGAGTATACGTCCTCAACCAACTCTCTCTCTTTTACCGTAACTGAACGGCACCCGTCACGTCGCCCTGCCCTCTGATACGCTTCCTACCCTGGAAACTTAACCAGTCAACTACCTTCCGCAATCTTAAGATAGCCACAGCTAACTTCTACGGGAATCTGACATCTATTTATTGAGCTGAAATGCTCAACTAATAGGAAAAACACATCTATTTGCCGAACTACAATGCCGACTCATAGGAAATCCACACCCCTACACATGTGTTCACTGTCCAGATCTCTTGGCACGACAATTCTCCCATTGCATGGGCCACACTGTTCTGCCCCCCCTGAACCTCTCCCTAACATGAAGGTGTCTACCTCCACTCCGTTCCCTATATTCCTACAGGTGCCAACCACTGCCTCGATACCAAATGTTGTGACAATGTTATACCACTGTCCACCCTAGTTACGCATCCTCTCCTCTCCCACACAAGTGGTTTTTGCTTGTTGGGTGGACCACACTTACATTTAGGCACACATCTGCTGGCGCCGCTCAGCTGCTAGCTCCCCTCCTACTTGGCTCGCCCCGACTCCTATGGACTGCGTGTGGACACTCGTCAACCGTGGGCGGGATACATTTCTCACTTTGGCTCGCGACGGCCAATCTCTGGTTGCGCTGTCCGGTAGTGTCACAATTCCATGAGTCCTCTGAGCTCTGGCGGCGCAGGGGGCCACACCTTGCCGAGCTGACATCACCAGAGGTCTTGCTGGGGTCTCAGGAGCGCATCTCAGCGGTGCCTCCAACTTGTTAGGGTAGATTCTGGGGTCAGCAGAGCCGTACCAAGGGTCCACGGACCTCCAGCTCATGGAAGGCCCTAACTACTTCCCGGTCCCAAAGAAGTCGAGGTCCACACAAGGAGCAAGGAGTACTGCTGTTTATTAGATCAAACAGGCAGGGATAACATGCATGAAAAACAATCCAGTTCAGGCACATCTCATCTGTTTTGGGCTCGCAGGCCCCTTTTGAGCAGTTGTAACATCACAATCTTCATCACTTACCAAAACACATCCCCAAAACTTAACGCCACTCTGGGTTGGTTCCCGGGATGGTAGGTCCAGTATAGAGACATATTGGACGCATGATTATTGGCGGCCACTGGGTCAGCTAGTGAGCTTGGGTCATCCCTAGAAATTGCTACTTGAAAAATGTTACATTAGAAATCATGATGATTGGCTGAGGAGTCCAGCCACTAGCCCCTGTCCCCCAGTGTCCTGAATGGTCAGGCCGCGGGCCCACAAGCATGGGATCACCGTTGTTCCCAGCCTGCGAGACACCTGGCTTCATACAATTTGTACCAATGAGGTGTGACTATGTGACAGTGTGTAACAATAGGGAGTCTTACTACTGCCATGAGAGCGGCCCAGTCCCAGCGCATGCTGTAGATGGATTGTTGCAATATTGTTGCAAGTCTTGGGGCTTCATTATGAGGTTGGAGGTAGCCTTGCTGGTTTTACCAGGTTTTACCAGCAAGGCTACCTCCAAACTCGCATCCGAGTCCGGCACCTGCGAATGGGCAATTACCGGGCTATTCCAACCCGGTAATTGCCCTTTCGCAGGTTCCGGGCCCGGTACATCCCAATTCCCATTTGAGCCCCATGGGGCTCAATGTAAATGGGGAGGGTGGTAGCACCGGTACCGCTACCATCATATTCTGCTCGCGGGTGCCAATACTGCCACCAGGTCAGACCTAGTGGCTGCGACGGCACCCGCGAGCAGAACTCCTAGTATGGCGGTACGGTAGCAACAGTGCCGGTAGCGATACCCGCGCCGTTGTTGCCTTACCACCATACTTGTAATGAGGCCCTTGGTTTCAGAAGTGAGACGGCTGCATATTCCCAGCTTCCAGACCTTGGCGTTATGTCAGGTCGGCTGGGTCACGTGTGCGAAGACTGCTGGAGAGACCGAATTACTTCGATTTAATTTGTATTTTGCTCTGGGGGTATTGTCTTCTATGTCTGGTCTCACCGAGGCTTGGTCAATGAAGAATGTCGCTTGCAACATTGCGACCTTGACGGTGACAGCCCCTCCAGGGCGATTCAGCTCGCTCAGCCTCTTGAGGCTTCAGGATTTCTACGAGATGATGTTTGGTGTGCTGGAGTGGTCTGCGGCCTACTTCGGTTCAGCTATATTTCCAACATAGTTGTCCATAGGTTAAAGCATGCCACGCATGGCTGCGTCCCTCGTGTGCTTCGGTCCATCCATAGGGTTAGTATCATGTAGCATCTGCAAGCATTTACACAAGCTCTTCTGGCGTCTTGTGTTTCTACGGTGCAGTAGCAAGCCTATAAGAAAACAATAAACGTGCAGGCAGTATGTGTGGCACTGTCCTCTAACTCATAGAACTGTACGCATATATTCTTAGTGTGGGTTGGTGTATGAGTGTCCGGAGTGTGCAGGCTGCACGTGTGCTTCCTCTCTAACACAGCTATGTAATCATGGGGCCTCATTACGACCCGGGCGTTAACCATGGCGCTATTAGCACCATGGTTGATGCCGGTACCTTACCGATTCCGCCATGGTGAATGGCGGAATTACCGCCCCATTCCAAGGTTGGCGGGGAGGTAATTCCCCATTCACCATTGGCCCTTCCCCATTCCCATTTTTGCCCCCATAGGGCTCAATGGAAATGGGAAGGCAGTAATTACGGTACCGCAAATTGCGGTACCGTAATTACCTCCAAGGTCCCTTTGCGGGTCCCTTCCTTCACGGCTGGTAAAACCAGCTGTTAAGGGAGGACCCACAAAGGGACCTCGGAATTGGGTGGTAAGGGATTACCGGCACCAGTGCCCTTACCGGTACCGGTAATCCCTTACCGCCCGGGTCGTAATGAGGCCCATGGTGTCGCTAACGACTTGCAGCATAGCTTGTGGAACACTTAATCGAGCTGATCCATATAATCGCTTCCAGCTCGATCGTGATTATCGGTGCTCTGGTTGGCTAAGACCCGTGGCACAGGGATGGGAGACCTGGGGCTGGAAGTGGGAGGGGGCAGTGCAGTACATGGGAAAGACAACAAAATAAAATGTAACCACATAATCAGTAAAGAAAATGCGGCAGGCTGGTGGCATTGGAAGGGTAAGTGCAGACATCAGGTGTCAAGTGCTGGTAGTGGGTTGTAGGGATACAGTAAACGGCCCCCAAGAGCGGGGGATGCCAGGGAGGCAGTGCATGGGTTCAGCTGGTGGCTCAGAGGCCCGTGTTGGAGATTAGAGTTTGGCCCGGTGACTAGTGCATTCCTCAGTCATACAGGACTGCATCAGGGGAGAGGAGGAGAGAAAGCACAACACATGAGGAAGTATCAGATGTGCCTCCAGACCCGGAGATGGTTCACCTCTAGTTCCATTGAGGCAGGGAGGCTGTACCAGAGGGAGGCCCCAGCCAAAGATAGACAACAACCACCAACTCATTGCTAGGAGAAGCTACTGACCCGGAGGGAGTAAGAGAGGGATGATTTAAGACCATAAGAAGGCAGCATATTTGGAATATAGTGTTGAAGGAATTGCGGCCTCAGGACCCATGAGGCCTGTGGACAATGCACAGGGTTTGGAAGTGAACAGTTGTAGCCACTGGGAGCCAGTGCCATCATCACAGTCCCGGGGAGAAGCAATACCTGGCCCCAAGACAAAAGGACAATTTTCACAGGCCTGTACTGGATGAGTTGCAGAGGGAAGAGAGTAGAAGCACAGAAATCTTGGTAGAGGCCGTTGCAGTAGGCCAGCATATGAATGACCAGTCCTCTGGAGACAGGGAGCTGCAGGGGGAAGGAGAGGAAAGGAAGAATACCTCTGATGTGGTGCAGCTGCTAAGGTGACCTCTCAGAGACGTCAGAAATGTGAGGAGAGAAGGCGAGTGTGGAGTGGAAGATGATCCCAGGCTATCTGCCATCACAGGTTGGAGCAGGAAGAGGGCCACGAGAGGCCGGGCAGAGAGTGACACGAAAGGAGGGAGCAGGTGTAGTGATGATGATTGTCACGGTGTGTATGACATCGTTTGTATGCAGTCTGCAGGACTACAAGCCCGTGTCAGTCCACCATGACATGGTTCACCCATGGCAGTCACAGAAATGTAGGCAGAACTGCCAGACAACCTTAACACTTAATTCAATCAACATACAGATGTCCTGGATGCACACGCTTCACCACTCACTGGACATTTCCTCATAATTTGGCAGGTCTCCCACGCCTTGGATCTGCTCCACATCAATCATATCACTAATGAGCTCTTCATGTGGAGTAAGTTCATCGCCCTCTCGTGATGACCCACCTCCTGTCACCAGAGTAGAGGCGAAGTTGGCAGCCAGCTTCTCTTTGGCTCAGTGCCGGAGGTCATTCCAATGCTTCACTACCTCAGGAGCGGTGCGCATCTCATTGCTCCCTGCCTGCACGAGCATGTCACATTTGTGTTCCCGCACGTAGTCCACGAGGATCTGGAGTTCTTCATTATTAAAACTCCTCTTCCTCGGTGTGTGGGTCTCCTGTGCTGTGTGTTGGGCTTGAGCCTGTTCTGCTACTGCACGCTTCACCTTCTTGCAAGGTCATGCAGAGCCTGTGTGGCTGGTAACACTTGAGTCAGTAAGGGCTGGAGCACTGGTGGACGGGCCTATGGCCTCACCCACTGATGCTGGGACAGTAGGTTGCATTGCAGGTAGCCGTACATGGGTGCTGGTACCAGGTTGTTTCGCTGCACGTCCCTTCCCCTTGGACACAACGACATCTGCCCCTGAGTCTCGTTGGACCGGGGCTGTGACCAATTCAGGCCTGGCCGGGGGACCCTGAGCCTGGGTGGTGGGGCTGCAGCTGCCCCTGCAGCTTCCTGACCCTGGCTGGTGTGGACAGCAGATGACCCGGCTGCTCCCGGACCCTAGGTGCTGGTGACAGGTACTTTCACTGCATGTCCCTTGCTCTTTGATGCACAGACAACATCTACCCCAGAGTCTCTCTGGACCTGGGCTATGGACACTACAGCCATGGCTGGTAGTCCTTGAGCCTGAATGGTGGGGACTGCAGCTGCCCCTGCTGCTCCTGGACCTGGGTGCTGGGGACGTCAGCATCAGCTGCATCTCCTGTACCCTGGTGGGTGGGGGGCATAGCTCTCCCTTCATGGCCCCAGACACCTCGGCCACCTCAGCCACCTCTACCTCCCTTCCCACTTGTTGCCCTCCCACTCATGGCACTGAAGGATTAGCGCAATCGGAGGTGCGGCTATCAATTGTCCTGGGAAATTTGAGTGAGGGGGCAGTGTATGTGAAGCAAAACGTACCAGTGTGCTCCAGCAAGGCTGAATGTAACCCCTGGAGAAAGAAAAACGCGACGTGTAATGCACAGGCACCCCAAAAAGAAAAATATGTGTACGCGACCCCTCGGTAGCTCATGTGAAAAAAATAAATGTAACGCAGCACGTTGTGGCACCCAGTAACACAAAAAATGCATCCCCGAAGGACACGTAAGGTACTGTGATGTTAAAAATGGGGGTACGCTCACCCACAGTATGCGATATGCCTCACGTTGCCTCAGAAAATAGGGAAAAGTACACGCACGCACGTGTGCGCGGAGGCAAATCCCCCACCAAAAAAAAGTTGCACTGTCACAGTAGTGAAAAGATCACATGGAAACGCCAATATCAACGAAGTCCACAAGTCCGTCAGCTCTAACTTGCACAAGCGTGTGATGATCTCCTACACACTCTTTTATCCCAATTTTGAACACGAACGCCCAACGTTCAGCTCATGTCACGTAACTTATGCGCTTAGGCCCTCTGATTTCATGCTAACACACTGTTTCCGCACATGCAGAATACCCGTCACTCTGTTTCTGGTTGCCCACGCGAATAACACTGAAGACCCATGCTCCTGCTTAACAGCCAATTTACCTGCCTCCCACTGCCCTGAGCTGCCTCCTACGAGCCATCTGCTGCTGCCTGCCCACTGTGTGTGCCTGCTGCCCACGTGCCCTGCAATTTGAGTACCTGCTGTACAGCCATTGCCAGTGCTCCTGTCATCGGACCTGTGACCACCTCTGTTGATCCAGAAGACTCACAATGTGCCAGAACACCGCCCCACAGCCCAGCCCCAGGACCACCTTGCCCACCCACACCTGCCTCCGGGGTTGCCATGTCTGAACCAACATCTTCGGAGGCAAGTGGCAACCCCACGGCAGCGAGGCCGAGGGCTGTCAGCTTCACTGCCAGAGAAGTTGACATCATGGTGGAGAATGTCCTGGGGAATTATGATGCCCTCTTCCATGGACCAACGCAAGTTGGCAAAGAAGGACGGAAGATGATCTGGGACAATATAGTGGGTGCCATCAATGTGGAGGGGGTGGCACCCCCGTGATTTCCACCATGTGAACAAACGCTGGGAGGACCTGAAATCCAGGACCCGCAACAAGGCCCAGCGCTTCCTCAAGGCTGGTCTCGACCAAGGGGGGTGCCGGGGACGTTTGAATATCACAGACATGTGGGTCCTGGAGAAGTTTTACCCGGCGCTGCACACCCAGGCCATCGATTTGCAGCACCGTCTGGAGTCAACTAGTAAGCGTCCATGTGTTACTGTCCTCCACAGTGCATGTGCATTTTGATGTGTGGTGGGATTGTGCACCCTGGCCTTACGGCAAGTATGCCTCTTCTACGGATGTCTGTGTGCATGTCCCAGACAGTGGTGCATATGTGTTCTATGAAGCATGCTTGATTCCAACGGTGTTACTTTTGCAACATGTGTTGTGATTCAGCATATTACGACATGAACATGGTTGCTTACATGTGTCTGATACGTGGCCGTGTGAGAGGTGTGACATATAGGTGTTGTCGTCAACATCATGAACAGGGATGGTGTACATGTGTATGTGTTTGTGATGTGACTATGTGACTGGCCAACACTCCAGGATGGATGTAACTGGTGCATTTTAATGTGTGGACTACTCTTGCTGCCTGATTGACGTTGAGGAGACTCTGATGTGATGGCTCAATGCACTGCTTCAGGACTGTCAGGTGATGTGTGTGTGAATGACATGTGGATGGCCCATGGCGCATGTGTGTGTTGCATGCACAATTTGTAGGTTCTGACAGTGCCATGTCCACGGATGTGATTGTCTGCATGTATGTTCATGTGTGTACATTGCATGTACCTGTGTGTTGTGGAGGGAGATGACGGTTGTGACCTTTGGCAGTGTACTTTATGTGCATATGTTTTGAGTCAAACACATAGGTACAGTACCCTGATGATCCACCACGCTGTTGGAAGAAGAGGGCAGAGAATGTGCTGTGGAGCAAGGCAGCAGGGATGCCTCCACCAGGCAGAGACGCAAGGCCCAGTCACACCCCCAGGGAATTTCATCATTGGAGAGCAAGGAGACTGGTGCTGTGTAAGAATCATCGGCCACAGCTGCTGAGGGGAGGTCCAAGAGGGCGAAGGTGGACGTGGACTCCTCGGCAGCGGGAGGGACAAGTGAGCCCACATGGGGCAATCCACCTCAGAAGATGCTGGGGAGGCATCCAGGGTGGCGGGGGAGGAGGAGTAGGCCACATCAGCCCAGTCCATGGGGCCCTGCTGGGGTGATGAGGTGGGTGTGACTGGTGCAGTCCAGACTCAGGGGCAGGAGGCAGTGCAGGTCGCTGTGGAGGTGCCTGTGCCTAATCCTGCCTGGGCCTGCAACTGCACCAGTATGCACCTGCTGGCATGCCCCAGGCTGGACCCATCCGCAGGTGGCAGATGTTTCCACACAAACAGAAAAACCAATGCCTGTGGATCTCGCCATTCAAGACACGGTGGAACCGGTGTTAGCCAGTATCTGGAGGCGTACAGGCACCATTCATGATGATGTGCAGGCTTCCAGTCGTGGGCTTGCACATCATCACAATGAGGTCTGCCATCTCTGCACCTGGCTAGCTCAGTTCCTGGTCTCGAATTTGGTGTGTGGGCTGCCCACTTATGTGACCCCCTCCTCACCTTCCTCCTCTGTGCGCCAGTCATCCTCCCTGCTTCCTTCCAGCCCAGATACCACCAGGGCCCCCTGTGTACCTGTCCCACCCCAGCAGCCCATATAGTGCAGAGTACATCCCAGCCAGATTTGGGAGTCAACGTTGGATCATCCGAGGTGGTCACCACGCTAATCCAGCTGATGACAGGAGCTGTGGCAATGGAGGGAGAGCAGGCACCAAGGAGTAGGGCATGTGCACAACAGCCCCGGGTGATGTCATCAGCCCAGAGGCTGTCCTTAAGGAGCAGGCACTGGGCAATTTGGCAGCAGCAGGCTCGGAGTAGGAGGCTACAGTAATCGGGGCATACCATCTCAAGGAGACAGGCATTGGGCATTAGGCAGGATGCAAACGTGGACCTTCGCCAAAGGAGGTCTTCCGCGTTGGAGTAGTTGGGGCGGCAAATCGGGGCACCGGGCACGGGAGGCAAGAATCACCATGGCAAGGGTGGAGTTTCACTGCGTCGGGCAGAGAGGCGGGCTGAGGTCCTCGAGGAGACTTGCAGGGAGTGGGAGGGGATGGAGAGGACCATGTTGGAGTCACTGCAAGCCCTCAGGTTGAGAGCGGAGGCCCGCCTAGGGGAAGTGGACGCAGTGTTTGATGATGCCCTGGCTGAGACATTGAGGGAGTATGGTAAGGCGAAGGACTAGCCTGCTGCCTTAATGAATAGTTATTTAGTGATAAGTTTACATTTTTATTTTTATTAAGAGTTTTCGGACTTTACTCCATTTATTTGTACATAGTTGTTCTAGTTTGAATTAGGTTTCATTTGTGTTCTTGATTTGGAGTGCATTTTGGAAATAGTTTACTTGTTTTTTAAAACTTTGTGCTCACCATGCGGGAATGTTTTTTTTCTCATTTTCATTATATTTGAGGAAGACTTTTATGGACATGGACTTTTTTTTCTTTCTTTTTAGGTTTCCATGTCCATATTGTGAAGTTTATTTTGGACGTTTTAACATTACTTTTTGTTTCTTATTGTACATATTTTGCTTTATCATTTGCTGTGTGTATGAACATAATACAACTGGAGAATATATTTTGTTTTGTTTACTCACAGTAATTGTTTCTTTGACTTTTTTAAATCCCGTTTGCAGCTTTGTTACTCGGTTTGGTGTCCGTGGCAATGACCATTGTTCATGTGTGTACTTACTTGCATGCATGTGTCATGTTTGCTACTCATTTGCGTGGGGCATATGCACATGTGGTTGACCAGTGGATGTGTGTGAATGAGTTTGGGTGTGCACGGTCAGGTTTCATTGGCTTTCAGATGTGCAGCATCACTGTGTATTGGTCCTCACTGTGTTTGGGAGGATGGTGGGTGGGGTGACTGACGGGAGTGTAAAATGGTCATGTTTTTCTGCAGGATTTGCTTGATGCAGTGTAACGCACATGTCGTGCTTTGCCCATCACCAGCATGTGTTTGTGCTGTTTTCATTGTCTCTGGTGTTGTTGGGCATCTTGCACTGGCCGTCTATTTTGCAATGTATCTGTTTGTACACATTGGCAGACCAATGCGGAAGACTTTGACAGGGGAGAACCTATCAGAATAAACAACCTATGTTAATATGGCAATACCACCCCATTTCAAGGGCTGGAACAGGGTATTAATGGCCCGGCAGCCCAAGTTTGATTGGGCCTATAACGAGGGCTCCGGGACGTTGGAGGTTTGGATGAGCGAGAGGCCATGAGGAGGCAGCGAGGGCCGCCGACGCAACACTCAGCTAAGTAGGGCAGAGATGGGGCATTACAAAATAAGAAGAAAAAAGAAACGGAGGAAAAGAAGGGGAAGGAATATGGTGTTGCGGGGGGAGGGAGTCAGCACGTTCCGTGGAACGGGGGCTGAGATTATAGGCTTCAGAACTTCATCCGCGGAACCTGATTGGCTGCGCCTCCCGCCCCGGGTGCTAATGGTGGAGAATCTATAGCAGAATATTGTCTCTGGCCTGAACGGGGAGACACTGTATCAGAATAAATGCTCCCCATAGATGGGGAGAGTCTGTATTAATGAACCCTACCCTTTGAAGGGGGGAAGGCTTTGTCAGAGGAAATCATCCTCCTTGATGGGGAGACTCTGAAGACTCATAATCTGTGTCAGAATAGAACATGCCCATTGAAGAGAATAATCTGTATCAGAATAACGCACCTTCCCCATGTAATGTAGTGACCCTGTAGTAGATTAAAAAATCCCCAGTAAAAGGGAAGACTTTGTATCATAATAAATCCTCCCCCTTGAGAGTCTTTATTAGAATTAACTGCCCTCTTGGATGATAAGAGACTCTGTAGTAGAATACATAATCTCCCTTTAGAGGGTTGATTTTGCATAAGAATAGACGTCCCCTTTGGAGGCATGGACTCTGAAGTGGAATATAACATCCCCCTTGAATGGTGAGAGTCTGAATCAGAATAAAACCCTCCCATGGACATGTTTTGACTCTGTAGTTCAATAAATCATCCCCTTGATGGAGGAATTATGTATCAAAAGGGAAGAAGCTTAGATCAGGTCCAATACCCTAGGTATGCATAAGACATTTATTTAGGTTGACCAAAGAGTTGTCAGAGAGAGTGGAGTACAGCTATAGGTGATGGGCCTTGTTCATATTGGAGAGGTAGGTCACCCATTATAATGGCAGGACAAATGGGTGGTAACATTTCAAAAAGCAGTTTGATATCAGAGAAAAAAAAACTTGAGTGTGCCAATTAATGGGGGCAGGGAGTCAGGGATGATGCTAGTGAGAGGACTGGCAGCAAGTTGAACAAAGATGTTCACGGAGGAGGAGGGTGGAAAAAAGAGATGGCAAAGAGAGACTAACGACTGACCTGTCCTTGTTAATATGTAGAGTAACACTACTCCCTTTTTACTTTATTGAGGGAAGTGGGAGGCGGTAGCAAAGTAAGGGCAGTGGGCAGGCATAGTGGCAGTGTCATGATAGGGATCAATGTTTCAGTGATGTCATCACATGGGCGCCTAAGTGGTCACTGACAAAATATGTTTTGTAACATGGGATAGGCATTGCAGATGGCCATGGTGAGTTCACGAGAGGGCAGTGGGTTGAAGAGGTAGATGGAGAAGTAGATGGCGGGAAAAGGGTTAGAGGGGGTTGCATTGGATAGAGGGAGTGGAAGTGAAGCAACCAGAGTGCCATTCAGAAGGGGTACAAAGGATAGTGATGTGGACAGAGGAGGCAGCGAGAGCAGAGGGACAGTGTGATGGAAAAGACAGAGGCTTGAGCGGGTAAAGGAGAGGACAGTGATGAGGACAAGTAGGATTAGAAGAAGCATGTTCAAATGCGAAGGTGAGCCTCACATGTATTATTGTTCAGTCCTCTTTGGCCAGGGACAATTGGCAAAAAATTCCTTGGCTTTCTTTTATGAGTCATTTCTTTGCACTGTTTCCCCCCAGCACGCTGCTGCCACGCGGGCACATACAACATTATAAACTGATGTTTAGAGCAGCGGTCAACAAGAAAAAGGAACACAAGGAGTTATCCATTTCATCGAACCGAGCCATAGCAGCCATTAGTAGGGTTGATCTGATTCAGTCATATCCGCTTTTGAGCTCAAAAAAGGCCGATCCCTGGTTGATTAAGCATGCACAGTTCAACAGCTTGCCATTGATGGGAAACACTGCTAGCTGGAAGGGCTATTCAGATTCTGAGAGCTGCCCAGTGTATGGAGCCACTGTGGAAGATTGACTTCATTTTATCCTGTTCTGCCCTTCCTATAGGGACATCAGAAAGGCCACTAGTACCTGTTTAAGACATTTTAAATAGAGACAACACCGTTCGGAATTATCCATCCTTTCATCTGCTGATTCTACATATGTTGCCTGGCCATTGTTATCCTTTTTAAAAAGAGCTATGCATCTTATAAAAGGTGTCATCGCCTTTATGTGAAGTGCATTTTTAGTATTTTGTTTATTTGCACTGAATTGATTTTTTAACGGTATTCTTTGTTGTGGGCCAATGTGAAAATCCTAAATTCTTAGGAATTCATATTTCTGAGCTGCTTAATGGAGGTTCTCATCTGAATACATTTATTGAATGAATGAATGAATGAATGAATAATGTTCAACAAAGGGGAGCAAAAGGATATTATAGAGAGGGGAAGGGGTGTGGTGCTGGATGAGCACAGGTTTGCAGTGCTTAGCTTGTCAGGTAGGTGAGGTGACAGTGGGAGCAGAGGCTGTACCCTTTGTCTCTCTTAGGCCAAACCATGAGCCACCCTTAATCTGACTGCCCTTCACAATGGTGCAGCAGCTGACAGCGACCAACAGAAACAAAAATGAACAATATGGCAAGTAGCAACCAACAGAAACATTTTTGAGTGATAAGACTGGAAGAGACACACAGAAAATCTATTGAGCAATAAGGCAATATCATGGTTTTGCCATTGGCTTTACATCGCCTCCATTTCCATCTTTTTGCACTGCAGCTGGCCACTGCAATCTGACAAAAGCTATAATATGGTGCTGCGGGAAAAGTAGCAGTAACGGAATTACTGCTACTCTTTTCCCACACCGCCAACCTTGTAATGAGGCCAATTGTGTTTCCAAAATTTCTCCTAAACTTATTTGATTTGTTTGAGCATACTTATTCAAGTCGGACTACATTGAAAAATCAAATGTAGGTTTTTGACCTAAAGCACTTATCAGATTCTTGCGATCAGCCAGGTAAAAATGTCCTGGGTTGTATTCTTTAAATGCACCTGTCAGAACCATGCCATGTTCTAGAATCTGTTATGTATTCAGGCTATGGGGCTTTAAGCAGCTTGCGCCAAAACCACACATAACTATCAGTAAATGTTTTAGGTGGAAAGTTCAACTGTCTTATCAGTTCTATTTTTGTATGCAAACACTTCTCTTCAATTCTTCAGAAAATTAGAACTCTGAGCATTTCTGCAGAACAAAAGCGGTGATGGCTGGAAGGTTTAGAATTTATCTTAACTACTGGAATTGCTCTGGGCAACCCTCCAGCCCCTCGTTCTTCACATGCCACGTAATTTCAAAAGGGAAAAGATCATATGCAAATCAATGGTGGTCCCTGAGTGGGACATGGTATCCCCCATTCCCTTTTCACAATGAACCTTTGGTCCCAACAGCATTTGTAGGGTACTGTCAAGCCTTCCTCTTTTCCCCCCTTTTAGTATGATCCTCAGAAATGCCATTGTTATACTGGGACGAGGAAGAGATCAATTAGGGCACCTCCTTATTTGGTTAGGTTAAACACACATCAGCCTCCTCTTGTTAATACAGAGAAATGTCAGCTCAATACCAAAACAGGGAAGAATCCATAGGGAATTATGCACACTTCCATTCACCCACACCACTTTGATAGTGAGACGAGGAAGAGGGCTGTGGAGGAGTACCATTGTAATAGCCAGGCATGTCCAGCTAATAGGCTTAACTATGGTCAGGTAACTGAGGTAAAGGACCTACACCTGCAACCATTTAACAAGCCACAGGTGTATACATTTGGAGACTGCCCAGCAGAGAGGAGGAACTGGCCTGGAGACCAGGACGTGGCTTGCAGAAGCGGAGCGGGCTGGAGAGGAACCGACTGCGCTGAGCAGGAGGGCAGAGCTGGCCCTGAGATTGTCGAGAAGCCTGCAATCCTCTCTGCCCTGTGTCCACAACTGGAGCTGTGGGACACTGAAGTCTCCCGTTCACTGCAGGCCACTGGTAGCATCCACTATGGAAGAGCGGACGTACGCACAGCAAGATTCAAGGATGGCGAGCACTGCTCGCCGGAGCTCCCATGAGGCAAAAGCAGAGCAAAAGGAAGCTGGAAAGGAGAAACGAGGCGCCCGGAGGAGCAGCAGCAAACCAGTGAATGTATAGAAGGGAACACTCATACCGGTACGCTCCAGGTGCTGGAATCAGGAATACTTAAGTGCTGATCGAACTGAAAACTATTAAAGTCACTTTGGAAGACCAGATTATGTGTTTTGGTATGCCGGCCAAGATCCAAAGTGTTATAAATACTTTGGGGAGTGCAATAAGTATTATTGAATGCCAGGAAGAAGATGCAGAGTATTATAGGTACTTTTGAAGTTGCAACAAGTAATTTTGAATACCTAACTAAAAGAAAGCTAGGATGAATATTTTTGAATACGGCACAAGATAAAAGCAAGCGATGAGCACTTATGATTAAAGTGAAAACAAGGTGGTGGAACAGGGTGAGCACCCCAGAGTGAGTTGTGTGAGATACCAGTTATGGAAAAGCCAAAAGATTGTCAATGAAAGTCGGGATATGTGAAATGCCAGTTGTGGCAAAGCCAAAAGACTGCCAAGAAGAATCTGATATAAGTGTGAGCCAAAGTTCCAAAGGTGTGAGATACACATTGTGGCAAAGCCAAAAGACGGTCCAAGAGATACTGAAATGAGTGTTGACCAATGACACAGGTTCAGAAAAAGAGAAAACCTGTGTTGGCACAAAGCCAGAAGAAATACAGAAGCATAACAAAGTGCCAAGTATTATCATTTGCGTGACCTGTAATGGCCGGACCATGTGGTCCGACAAATACGCCTAGACTGAGAGACCCCTGCTTTAAGTGCCAAGGGTTATCGGTTGTGTGACCTGTAATGGGTGGACCGTGTGGTCTGACAATTGCGCCTAGACTGAGTGACCCCTGCTTGAAAAGAGCCAAGGAAAGTAAAGATAAATAAGCTGTATTTTATAACAGTTGCTGAAGTGAATGAGAAATACAGAAAGAGAGCAATCCATGTGAACTATTGAAAAGCCTGGATGATTAAGAGGTTGAACGGGAACTGTTGTTGAAAGCCAGGCTATCTGAACTGATTGTAGTTTTGAAGCTGGGTGAGCTGACATCTTGGGGAAGGGAACCCAGAGACTTTGTGAACTGTGTTGAATTCTTGGGCAAGGGAACCCCAAGACTTTGTGAACTGTGTTGAACTCTTGGAACGGCAACCCTGAGGACTTTTTGGAACTGTTTTGAACTTGGGAAGGGGAAGCTGAGAATAAGCCAGAAGCTGGAAGAAGCTCATAACTTTATTTGTAACACTGTTTCTTTTGTTGCTGACATCCCTACACATTGTATATATTTGGTTGTGAGGGCAAGTATAGGCTTTGGACACAGACAGACTTTTGAGTTGAACTTAATGACACAGACTATCTTTAGTTTTCTTGAAATACCACCTTAGCATAGGGTAAGTTAAGCCTTACTCCATCGTGACATTTAAGGAAAATAAACCATTTATTTAGACAATTGAATCTGTTGTCTGTGTGTTACTTCATGATGCCTTAACAAATGGTTTAAGGAGTGGGATACACTCAATTGATACAAATTGGGGGACCCTTATGTTGCTTGTAGTCCAACAATTTTCAAGGAAGGAGACAATTGTGAGAGTTCAAGCTCAAGAATAAGTGTCAACCATAAAGCAGTGGATTTCAGTTCAGTAACAGATACCGATTAAGTGTCAAGATCTAGTATATAGATAATGGATCCTTCTTGACACCCTTTCCTTGGCCACCTATCATCTGAAGCATTGGGACAACATTTTTTTAACCATCAGAAAACCCCAAACCTTTATTCGACCTGGGGCCTTAAGTCCCTTGAGTCTGGAACAAGGATTCTCCTGTGCCACTGTCCCTCATTTCTTCCCTTGAATTAACAGAAGAGGAAAGAAGAAAAGGAAACCCAAATCTAACCAGTCCAACAGAATTTGATGCAAGTTCAGATACCACAGAGGACTTTTCTAGGTCCGACTCTGAGGGAAGTTCAAGTGAGACCATATCAACTCCAGGCACTATGGTATCCTTAGATGAGGTGTTAGCCCAGCTGGCTTCACATCAAATACAGGCAGAAGAACGGTTTCAAACAGTGTTGGAACGGCCAATTGCCGCCCAAGAAAAAACAAACATCCCCCAACGGATTCTTCAGCCCTACAAAGAAGGGAATGATCTGGGAAGTTTTTTCTTGAAAGATTAGTGACTCAGTTACGATGTGGGGATGAGTTAAAACTATGTTACCTAGGGCCCTTGCTAAAAGACGAATTACAAACTTCCTACCAATTACGAAACCTCCCCGGGACAGCTTCTTTCGCTGAAATGTAGGAGGGCCACTTACAACAAGTGGGTCAAACCAGCAACTTCTATCGTCAGAAGTTAAGAAGACTTAAATTAAGCCCCAGGGAAACACCATTGGAATTGGGAGAGCAAGTTAAGAATACGCTATCTTTATGGTTAGGAAAGCAAACCTTACCTGAAGTGTTGGAAGCCCTAAGCATAGAACAATTGATCAACTCATTACCTCCCTCACTTCAATGGGTCGTCTTACAACTGAACAAGACCACACTTGCTTTAGCCATTGAAACAGACCAAAATGTTGCTAATGCTAACAAGCACTTCCATTTATTACATCGAACAGGAGAGAGAAAAGAAAATAGGGGTCCTCTGAGTCTACATTCTTTCCCAAAAGAATTAATACATTTCCCTAACCGATCCAGGGACCTTAATAGCAGGGACAGGGGAAAGATAGAGAAAAGGCCAGACCCCAAAAACAAATATGAAGTGAGGAGAGAATACAGTAGAGCGACGACATCCGTGATCCCAATTTGTTTTTCATGTCAAGAGCCAGGACACTTAGCTAGGAATTGTCCCTAAAATAAAAGAGAGGAACCCATGGAAATTGGATGTATGGTAGGGGAGGAGTGGAAGGACCCAGGTTCTTCTGAAAATGTTGTAACCCAGCGCAATTTCTGTTGCAGAACTTCATCCAAGTCCACTCTTGAATTTATTATTGTCAATAGAATCCCGGTGTAGGCCCTAGTAGATTCTGGTAACAAACTGACAGCAGTATGAGCAAATTTAGTACCACCTGAGAAACTAAAAAGGGGATCATTAGTTAAAATCACCTGTGGCCATGGAGACCAAGAGGTTTACCCCAAAGTGGCTATCCCCATTCGAGTACAAGGAACAACCACCAATTTTACTTCAGCCATTATCCTAGGTCTACCAGAGGAAACTATTATTGGGGCTAACTTCCCCAATGTTTTATCATTATTGCAATAGGTCAACACATGCCATACACAGTTTTCATCATTCAAAACCTGGCAAGAAGAACCGTTTATACCCACTACTTCTATGTGGGATTAGGCTTTGATTCCAATAGATTTGCAACCCGAAACCTCTGAGAAGCCATCATCATATGGCCCTTTTGCAGGAGGTCTTATTTATAGGAGAAGGATATGTGTGGAACCTGCGGGCGTCCTCACTTACTTTCCCCGAGCACCTTCTGCTCAGGAGGCCAGGCAATTGGGAGACTTGGGGAAGGGAACCACGATACTTTGTGAACGGTGTTCAACGCTTGGGCAAGGGAAACCCGACACTTTGTGAACTGTGTTGAACTCTTGGGGAAGTGAACCCCAAGGCCTTTTTGTCACTGTTTTGAACTTAAAGGAGGGGAAATTGAGAATAAGCCAGGAGCTGGAAGAAGCTCAGAACTTTATTTGGACGCTGTTTCTTTTGTTGCTGACATGCCTATACATTACATACTTTTAGTTGTGAGGGCAAGTATAGGATTTAGACACAGACAGACTTTTGAGTTGAACTTACTGACTCAGACTAGCTTTAGTTTTCTTTAGGTAGGGAAATACCACTTTAGCATAGGTCAAGTTAGGCCTTACTCCATCCTGGCATTTAAGGAAAATAAACCACGTATTTAGAACATTGAATCTGTTGTCTGTGCCTTACTTCATGATGCCTTCACAGTCCACAAAAAGGAGAAACATTCTGGGATGCTCAGTCGAAACAAAAGACACAGTCCACCCTGCAAAAGCCTAGCTTCCTTCCTAGAGGTCAGCCTGCTGCTGTCCAAGGCAGATCACGGTTCAGAGGCAGACAGAAGGCACCAGCCCAGAAAATCAGAGCTTTATTTCCTCCAAAGAGGGCTCGCTTCTGACTGGTAGAGCAACTTTCCATCTACCCAGGTGGGGTGAAGCTTCAGTCTATTGTGGGGTTCTTGGACCACCTCCATTGCATAGCCATGGCTCTTAAGGTAATCCAGTGTGGTTATAGGGTGGAATAAAGCTCATGCCCTTTGGGCACATGATCACTGGATATCCATTGGCCCACAAATCTGCATGATAATACTTGTATCTAGAGGGAGCTATAAGATCTACTGTACAAAAAGGTCCTGTCCATCAGAGCAGCACAGGCTCGGGTTGCTATTCCTGAGTATGCATGGTCCCCAAAGTGTCAGGTGGGGTGAACACGTACATGACAAACATAAAGTTCAAAATGAAGACCCTCCATAACATCATCCGGATAATTTTTATGAGGGGCTGGTTGGCCTCCAAATACCTTAGTGATGCATATCTTCATGTGCCAATAGATCCAGACCATCACAAATTCTTGAGGTTAACTATACAAAGTCTCCACTTTCAGTCTACCATTTTCTCCTTTGCTTTAGCTCAGCACCATGGATGTTAAAAAGATCTTTTCACCCTTTTTGGGGAAGCTCCACAAGGTAGGCCTGTGGATGTACCCCTAACTGGAATGTCACCTGAATGAGGTGCTTCTAAACGGAATGTGAGGATAGCGGTGACCAGGGTGGCCCCCTGCTTATCATTTCACAGATTTCTAATCAGCACCAAGAAGACTATTAATTTGCCCTCACAGGAACTCCTGTTAATTGGTGCATTTTTGTAAACATCCTTAGTCCTGGTACATCTCCTCAAACCCATGTATCCCTGTTTTATTCAGGAGGTCAGAAAGATACATACCCTGAAGAAAGCTTCAGCCATGAGATGGATTTAAATCCAGGATCTGATGGCGGTCTCAGTATTTTTTACTGTGGTCAAGATTTCACCTAGTATTCCTCCTTTGGTATCCGCATCACCATTGGTTTTGACCTCAGCATATTTTGAAAAATGTATCACAGACTCTCTGCAGGCAGGTGATAGCTCCTTTACAATGGTGCTTGAATCCAGGCAATATTCACAAAGGTTTTGCCCTGGATCCTCCCATATTAGCTGTCATCACCACCAAACCCAGCACTCAGTGATGGGGCACTTTCTTGGCAACATACGTTTGCAGGGGCAATTGTCCACCAGGGAGTGCCAGTGATCCTCCCACTCAGGGGAATTGGAAGCAGTCCGGCAAGCCCTTGTGGGATTTGTCTCTTATCAGATCATGCCAGTGAGGATGCTAACAAACAACGCAACAGCAGTTTTGCATCCAAACAATAGTGAGGATTGGCAACTCCCTAGATGCTATCTCCCTCCAACAGAGTTCCTTGGCAAAGAAATTCCTGTCGCAGGAGACCTCACAAATCATGGGGATCCACCACAATCTTGCAGATTCCCTCACAGGAATTTGCCATATTGTCAAGAGATGTCCGGCAGTCTGGAATCGTCCAATCTAATCACTCCCCCTTCCGGCATGCCATAGCTGGGCATGCTTACCTGCCTATGCAACCACAAATTACCTCTGATTTGCACCAGCTTTCCAGAGGATGGAGCCTGGGCAGTTGATACACTCACCATCCCTTGGCCTCCCAACCTCCTTTACATGCAGCCGTCCTGTGATGAAATGACTTCTGCTCTACAGGAGGACAAGTTTGAGTAGTGGCTAAACTGCCTTCTCAGTCCCCACACTTCGACAAGCCAACAGTGATCCCAATCATAAATGTAATACAGGCACAGCCATGGGATATACCTCCTTTGCCTCTTGTGGTAATACAGGCCAAGGTAAGGCTATACTCTTAGAAGGGGTTCGAATCTGCACCAGTTGCAGCCCTAACGGCAATAGTACAACAGTTCCAAAATAAAAGGAATGTCCCCTCAAGGTTCTATAAAATATATATACTTTAATTAAACACATTAATTATACAACTTAATATTAAAAACATTATCAAAAACCCACCCCTGTAAAAGAAGACAGAATCTGCAGAACAGAAATGCATAAGCACTGGATACTTTGTCAGGGAGGAAAACAGATGCAGTGAGACTGCTAGATTGGTAGGTCTTGGGCAAAAGAGTCACCCTGAAAGGGAATGGTTAGGTAGCAGAGCTTGCCTCTGCCTTGGAGCACTCCTTTTTCACCACAATGGCTAAGTTCTTTTGAAAGATCAACTCTCCCAAAAGAAGTCCAAATGAATTATTTCTTAAGTCGTGGATGGTCCAGACCCCCTCTTTTATAGGCAAAATGACACATAGGATTGGAGGAAAGCAAGTCTGCTTTAAGGTATCCAATTCATGTCCTTGTGATATTGCCTCTCACCTTCTGATGTCATACCAAGAGTGCCTAGTTCCACAGGAAGTAGAGGAGGTAGGAAGGAGAGAAACGCCCACAAAAAAGAAAGATGGAGGAATCCTTTCTCAAACCTACCTGTGTTCATGGCTGTTCTAACTCTGCTCCTTTCCCAGCCTGCAATTTCAAAGGCTCTCTGGTATGCAGCCACCTAGTGTGAGGTAAGCCTTTATTATGGACTTTGTTTTTTTTTTTAAGCCAGCCTCACAGGACGTCTCCATCTGGCAGATCCCAGGCCTGGCAAGAGTGGTATTCCTTCCTCTCAGAGACGTTTTAAGTATTTTTGAGCACGCTTCGACCAGAGGCCTTTGGTGCATCAGAATAACAAACATCGGTGCATAGAATTAACTGACAAACTCAACAATAAAACAGAAACTATTTCAACATATCAATTTATTTTATTTATTTATTGATTGAGCATTTGTTAGGCACCAATAGATCAAAAGGTGTTTCAAGGCGCCACAAGGCAAAGTAAGGAGGGGGGTACAAGGGGAATAAGTAACAATGACAAAAACAGTAATACACAATCATGGTCCTACTAGGCCTTGTGGCATTCGGACGTGCATGTGGACTGAAGAGAAGTGCAGGAGGTAGGGTAGGGAGCATGGAATGGGCAAGTGCTGGTGGGGTCCCAGGAAGGGAAGTGCCAAAGGGTGCCAGGAGAGAGGCAACCAGCTAAGTGCTAAGGCGGAGGAAACCCAAGGGTGGGATGTGCAGATACCGGCAGGGGACCTGCAAGGGCAGTGCTGGGGGGCCACCAGGGCAGTTCTGAGGGGGAAGGGAGGGTGCTAGTATCGGCTAAGTGGAGGGCCAGGTAACCTGTGAGATCCATGGAGGGCCAGGCCGCAAGTCTCAGCGGCAGTAGGGTGATTAGCAGGGAAGGGGAAGAGAGAAAGAGGTGGAGAAGAGCAAAGTTTTGAGGAGTTTCCGGAATTTAAGGAGGTCTGGCTCAGGTCTGAGAGGGGCAGAGAGGCTGTTCCAAAGGGAGGCCCCAGCCACAGAGAGAGACCTGCCCCCACCGTCTGCTTTGTAAAGAGTTTGACAAGCAGAGAATTGGAATTAGAGGACCAGAGGGCTCTATCAGTGGAGTATTTAGGAAGAGCACGTTGGAGGAAGCGTGGCCTAAGGCCCCAGATACAATGACCATTGGATCCCTTGCATTCGCAGCCCTCTTTTCACTACTGAGGGCAAGTAATGTGACTCTGTTGGACCAAAGGGCACTGAGGAAAAATTGTGGAGTACGTGGGTTTGCAAGTCCACTTTGCTGAGATCCATAGAAGAAGTTAATTATGTTGATTGGACTTCCAGAATAAACATTTTGAAATTGCCTGATAAATGGTCACCAAAATTACGTGAAATTCCCCCAGTCGCCAATGGATTTGGCCAATCGAAATTAATTTAGTCCAACATAATGTTCAAGTTGGAATCAATACAAATTTGACAAGATACTCAGAAAATCGGGAAGATTGCTTTTGCCACATTCAACAATGATACAGTCTTGTTTGCTAGTTGGGCACCATTTGTAAATCTGTATCCTGTGGCGGGGTGGAAGGAGAAGTCGGACACAAACTGCACATGTTGACTTTGTTTTATTGAAATTATTTAAAAAAGGCCTATGCCTCCCTATTGCAAGAGAGGTTTCCCAGCCTTACTAAAGGAACTAAAGGTGCTTGTCTGTCATCAGGAAATCCAAAGCAAATATCCTCAGTCTTAAGCCTAACTCTCCCTCACTCTGCCACTAATGCAAACAACAGAAGTTGGCCAAAAGAATCTCTCTCATATCCTGGTTGTTTCCCTTTGTGCATTCTTGACTGCGGCTTTCTCTCAGGGTTTTTATCTTGGCTCCTTATATTGTCAATAAACAAAATGTTTCTGTTTTAGAAATATGTTGCTTATGCTGATCTTCTCTGACACTCTCTTGGAGATTCCTTCATGAGCTCTTGTAGCTCATCCCAACTGCTAATCAGTCTTTCACTCGTTTTAATGTTATGCTGATAACAATTCTCCTGAATATACTGTCTTGCAGTCTTTACTTTGCTTTAAGGTTTCTCACGTTCCTGAGATCCCACCTTTCTTAGGTTTTGTAAGATGTTATCTGTCTTAGGAATCCCCCTCTCCTGGGTTTTCTCTACTGGTTTCTTTCTCTTGTTATTTAATTCACTTGGCAGTTTCAATTCATAATTCTTATTACACATGTATGTGGAGTGTTTTCCCTACTCTTCAACACTGACCTCCTGTGGTTGTTTCCCCTCATCCCATGGTATTAGTTTCCACCTTTCCTCTGTTTCCCATTCAGCCTTGTTTGTCAAGTGCTTTATTTGATCCTCACATATCGACTTAATCGGGTTTACTGTTCAACAGTCACTCTCATGCTTTTTTAGCATTCCTCCCTTTACAAGAGTTTGCCTTGGTGGCATCCAGCGTTTCCCGTTCATCCCTGTTCCTTTCTTTGTCCAGGGTGACATTATAGGGCTCGGCACTCGCTCGGGTAACCTGTTTTGCGTTCTCGCTGCTTGTCTTCGGGTTCCTCTAAAGTTCTGTTTGTCACGTCTCTGTCGGCTGCAGTGGTCGAGGGATGCTGGCGGATGGGTGCTGTCAGCGCTCCAGGCTGCAATGGTCTCTGTGTTGTTAGACAGGCGTCTGGACCACCACGGGATGCTCATGGCCATGCCACCATGTCGGGCAGGTTTTCTCTCTCCTTCCTCACAATAGTTTGCTCATTGTCTGCTTCGCCGGCCCTCCAATGTCTGGAGCTGGCGTTCTTTGCTTTTTGAACTGCTGCAGACTCTGCGGCTTCATCCTGGTCCGCAGCTCAAAGGCGTGATTATGTCAGAGGGCTTCCCCTGTTCACCCTACTCTCTCTTCTCTTGTAATCCACTTAACCCAGTTATATACAGATCTCTTCTTAAAGAGATATTCTTTATGGCAGGCAATCCCATATATGTGGAAACATTGGGTGCTCTAGAAAGTTCCTTGTGGGAATGAGAGTGCTTGTCCCCTAGCTGGGAGTCACTCGGGGAGTCACTCCCAGTGAGGGTCCACTTGCCCAGTCCCCTAGGCAGGGTCTTGTGGAGCGGGCTAACCTCCCTAGCCTCAAAGGGGTTGGTTGGCAGAAGGGACGAATACCTTCGATTTGTCACATTTCACTGAAGAAGTTTCAGACTTTGAGTTTTTACGAGGCCATGCCGAACTTTCTGATGTAGTCAAAATAAGACTTTATTTCTCAGATCCTCTCTTGGTTCGCTCCTCGCCGGCTTTTCTACATTGGTGATGATGATGTTTCTCTTGTCCTGGATTGGTTTGCTAGTTTTAATGCATGCAATCAGTGGCATTTGGTTTTTCCTTAATCAGGGATCCCTTGGCATGGAAGGTCTTTGCTTCAGACTAGAGGATTTAGCTACACCTAGATGAGGCTATCAGGGAATTCCCTAGCTAGTCTAGAGGCTAAGGGAATTCTAACATAAACAAACTGGCCCTCACACTAAACAGCAAAACATTCAAAGTGAATTCTAAACAACATAAAAGAGTGAATAACAAACAACCAGTAATTTGGATGACCTTAACCTATCCTGGGTAAAACCCTTTCCCAGGATTGTCCAAAGTAAAATCCCCCAAATGTTCAAAAGGAAAAGGAAAGTCTTGAACCAGTTCTTGTAAGTTCCCCAAATGAAAAAAAAAGTTCACCAAACAAAAATCTACTGGTAACAGTTCTTCAGCTTTCAGTTGAAAAGATCCCCTTCCAATACCAGCCAAGGAAATAGTACCAGTGGTAATTCTGGATGTCTTCCTTCCAAGATTGTTTTGCCACAGTTCAGATAATAGCTGAGTAACTTCTCCTTCTACAACTTCATAAGTGTTCATAACCTCTTCAGTACATTTGGTATAATTGTCAGGATGCTTCTTCTTGGGTTGTTGCTTTCCTCTTGACAACCACCCTTCTACTACTGTTACCGTAGAAACAGACTCCTTGGTTCCACAGTATGCCACTACTTCAACCCACTTCAACGTGACATCCACTGAGAGTATTATACACAACCACAGTTCTGGTATTTCTGCTTCAACTTTATATTTGAGACAAGATACTTCGACCTCTACAGGTAGTCAAGGCACTCCTGTTTCCTATGCTCCTAGAAAAGAGCAACCTCTTTGCCTTTTCTGTCTGCCTTACTGCCACAAGGATAATCTGCCTCTGCTTTCAGACTGACTCGCTCCCAACCTAAACATTCACAGCATTACAGGTTATTTGCTCAATCTTCTTACAAGCACTCAGCTCCCTTCCCTAGCTTTGTTCACACCTTCTAGGTTCCAGTAGCTACCTTGAAGCTGTATTGCCATGCTTCCAACTTCAGATAACAATGTCACACTTGTATCAGAGGACACTGACCGTTAACAACTTTGACTGTTAGGTGGATTGATTTCAACAGGGTTTGCTTCACTATATAAGGGTTAGCCTCTTGGTGTGGGTAATGCTTGCTCTTCTTATTAATACAACAAATTATGGGTTTAAAGAAAACTTGTTCTCAGTGTTACAAAGTTTAGTCTTCAAAGGAAAAACAGATTTAGGCATATGTGACAGCTCTTCATTGTAGATCTGCAACCTTAAGTATCTGTAAGTGTTTGTATTCCCATGGTTTAACACTGGACACTTTCTACTCCGTTTGGGAATCACAATTGTCCACACACAACCCTCCTTTAATGCCGTAATATCTTTTAACAATTGTGAAAGGCAGCAGCAGGGTTTTCGGAGTAATTTAGAAAGCAATCCCCCTTTTTTTAGAGACACGTGACCACTCTGGCAACATTAGAAGTTTGACAATGGAAAATTAAAGGCTTTTCTTCATACGCGAGTACTATAACTTTGCTAGGAGTACGCGTGATACATTTCCATTGTAGAGAATACCTTTCACAATGACGAACAATTTATACTTTCTTCTCTTATGCCAGCCACTTTTTTAGGTGGTTACAGTTACCGGCAAGGGTTTCTGAGTGAACCTGAACTCCAAGCTTCACTCACCGGCTCCAGTAACACTGCAGTTGCATGCAGCTTTAACTTCCCGAATTCTTCCCCTTCTGCTAGTGACCCACAGCCCTCTGCGGCACAGGTGTCTCTGGTCCAGCCACGCCAGCCGAGAGTCTCCTTCACACCTCTGTCCCTCAGCTTGCTTCTTGCTACGGGCCTCTGTCTTCAGCATGGTCACGGCTCTGCAATAACAGTCAATAGGCGCACCTGGGAAGACCTACACTCTCAGCACATCTCTCTCAGTGCAGCAAAGACAAGGCATGGTTTGTGAACACAGGATCCTCTCAGAACTTAAGGGTGAAATCTGCTCTCTCCATGTCCCGGCATCCCTTAAGTAATCACACTTCCTCATGAACTGCCAGCCTCATGCTCTTCTCCTTCTGCTACTACTGCCAGCCTTCCAGGTCCTGCCACAGCTCCTTCCCTCTTCCCTCTCTTGCTGCAGCCTTATATGCCTCTTAGGTGGGGCAATTGAGATCAAGTGCAGGCCATTACTGGTCATTGCCTGACCCTGGAAAATTATTTTATGCCTAATTGCCTGCCCTCTACTTCTACATGCCTCTTCAACCCTCTTCTTTGTCTCAGTTCCTATGGGATTCTGGGACATGCAGTTCACTTTGTCAAAGTTATGTTTTTCCAATTCTTTTATATTTTTAAGGGTAGATTGATTTCCCTTAATATTTTTAAAAGAGTGATTGTATGTTTGAACCTTATTATAGGAATATTGTATAGGGATGGCAGTAATGTGCTATTCCTTGTAGTGTATCCTTGGTATTGAGGAAGACATTTGCTTTTAGGGATCAAAAGAATGTTCTCTTTTAATATAGTAGGTTTGGGTGTAACAATCTTAGGGTTTACTACCTTAGTTTTAACAGGAGTGTGAGAGATATTAAAACGACAGTAAGCTATAACCTCTTCTGGCATAGTGGTTAGAATATCCCCTTCAGAGGAAAAATACTGTGTCTCATCTCACTGAATCTCCTCACTACCCTTGGCCCTGTCTCCACCCAGGTGATCCTCCCACAGTGCACCACCCCCATGATTGGGATCAGAAAGCCTCTGCCCTCCACTGGCCACCTGGAAGGGCGACTTTAGGCAGGGTTTTAGTGAGGGATCCAAAGGATTCTTCACAATACCCTGCCAAAGTTATCGGTGCTACTGATGAGGAAGCTTGTTTTGGGGGTGCACATTCACCCTGCCGATTCCTTCCAACTTCTCCTCCAACCACATTTCTGCTTCTGACTACTGTTACAGCGGTTTGACAGGATTTATCGTGTGATCTCTGGTGGGCTCATTTTCTTCCAGTTTGCAGTCTCAAGCCATTTCTGAATCTCTTTAGGTTATCAAATTTCCTGATTTTGGTTAAGATACACTCTTTTATGGATTGCCAATCAGGGGAGTCCGTCGGCTCTTGTCCTGTCTTCTCCCATCTTGAAGTAACCTGGCACAGATGGAACAGGTGGGTCTGAGATATTACCATTTCTTTATTGGTAACGCCCTTTCAACCGCTAACAAAGGGGATTGTGGTGGGCTGTTCTCGGTTATAGATATGGCAGCTCTGGCCGCTATTACTACTTTTCATTTATCCAAAATTCTCGGGCTTCATATTTGCTTTTCTGGAGGACTTGATGGCAGCTTGCTCAGCGGATATACTCGGGGTCCGTGCTTTTCAGAGACTGCAGAAGGAGTTTGGGATATTCTAGCTTTCTCCTCCATATCTCCAGCTCTTGACTCTCTCAGTCTCTGTCTTCCTCTCAGAGAGTCAATAGAGGCTTCCATCCTGTCACTTTGTCTAATTCACTGGAATTCAGATGGGCAGATGTCTGAAATCCACATAGTCTCGCACAGCTGTATGAGCCCACAGGGATGACACTGGTATGCTACAAATTGGATTTGGCATTAATGATTATGTGAACGACCAACCACCATATCCAAATAGATGTGGCTCATATTTTAAGATTATCCTGCCACAAGATTGAAGATTTAACAGAATTATGATGGTTTTGGAAAGGGAGGGGTACATCTAAATGCAACCACTGCACTGCAGTAACGTGGCTCTCATAGTAGCTGCCAAACAGGGCAACTGTAACCTATGCTGGAGAGCGGTCACTGCAGATCAGGATGCTGATGCAGCAGGGCACAGGTGCACACTATGTTTTTTGCATGGGGTTTACTGAATGTTGGGTCTGGTTAGTAGATAACCCTTTATGAGATGGATTACCTGCATTCTTTTATTATTAATAAAACACTAGGGCTTTTACAGCTTTGCCAGAGAGCAACCCTACACATCCCATTGACTTTGTTTCCCCGCCTACCTTTGCTGGCAGCAGCCCCATCACTGCTGCTTCCAAGCCCCGACCCACAAATGATCCTTGGGGAAGACTCAATGCTGATCAACTATTGACAATGGACATTATTACGAGTCCGGCAGTAACTGTGCCGGAAATTCAGGCAGGTTACCACCAGACTCGTATTACCATTCCGCTTCTGTGATTGCTGGAATCACCGGGGCATTACAACCCCGGTGACCCGGTAATTCCAGAGGCGGAAATCGGTAAATCCCCATTCCCATGGAGTCCAACAGGACTCCATGCGGATGGGGACCATGGAAACACCGGCTCCATCTATGACAGAGCCGGTGTTTCCATGTCCGCTTGCAGGCGGGTGGTGTTAAACCCGCCAGGTCAGACCTGGCGGGAGTGACACCTCCCGCCTGCAGGACTCTTAATCAGCCGGTCCGGAAAGAACGGTGGTGGCGGATTTACCACCACCGTTCTTTCTGGACGGGCAGGCCGTAATGAGGCCCAATGTGTTACTAAGTCATTGAAAGGGATGGCCCCAGGCATTAGGGTCGTTCTGCTCCTCCTCCATCAGTGATCAGGTCTCTAGGAGATTATCTACCCTAACTTCCTATGACAGGTAATAGGGTACCTACTCTGTCATGTATATCATGAACAATCTATTTCCTAATAACTGTGGAACCTCTCACGATCCTCTCGCAGAGCACAATCAGTGGCCATTGGAGTTTTTATTTTCATCCCTGGGTGGAGGTATAAAAGTTAAACAGCATAATTTCCTGGCTAATGTGGTATCTTGTGACTTCTGAGCACAGGATTAAGTCCCTGTGTCTCTGTATAATCTCATCTGGTACTCTTGGCCAATCAAGAACATTCATTTGAGCTACTGAAGTACGGTGGCCAGCTTATACCTTCTGGAGCTGAGGGGAGGTGGTGGTTAGAAGAAATGTCTTAAGAGAGGCTTTTAGTAAAAAGGTCTAACCCCCAGTAAGTTAGGACTAAGTGGAATAATGATTACCTGTAAGTAGTGCAAGCATTACGTTTGGGGATGTTTTTAATGGGCTGTGATCACTGCACTCAGGGAATATTTTTGTAGCACTGCACTCGCTCAGTCTACGTTGGTAATGACATTGTGTTTATATGAGGCATAATTGAGTGCTGTTGTATTTATTTCACCATAGCTCCAGTTATGCCTCATGGACAGCAGACGTGCTATATTACAGGTACCACTAAGGTAAGGTCAGTGATCTTACTGTATATAAAAAGAATCCAAATAAATTATGATATAGTTGTAACTATCAGATGTTGGTGCCATTCTACAATATTTACTGCATATTGACATGTAACAGTAAAAACTGTATCTAACATAATACACAGTCTCTCTGAGAACATTGATGGATTGTTTTCCGCTGCCTATCTTTACTAGCTTTGATTGGGTTGAAACAATTAAAGTGGCAAATATATGTTTTTCCACTCCTCAAGCATCTCTGTCTCATAGCTCAATGAGGTAAGTTGCTGTCTTTAATAAGCCATCAACCTGCCAAGTGGTTTGAATCCAGACTGCTGCTTTTCAAAGTACATATTAGGGGATGCTTAAAAAATAAAGGGGCTCATTCAGAGTTTGGCAGCATAACTGGTTGACGTAAGCGCCACTTGGACCTGTGATTTTACGACAGGATTACAAGTGATGGTAAGGCAGTGTAATAGGACTGTATGGGGATTTTTGGCTGATGTACTGCTGGTGGAATTACTGCATGGAGTAAAGTGGGGGGGGGGTTTATCTCCAGCAATGAGCTTCTGGGGAGGGTGTTACAAGCCCACTGATCAAGAGGCATCCACAGTTCCCACAGAGGTTGCAAACATTGGGGGGTGTTCATAGTCCACAGAGGATTCGTGGGCCAAACAGTGTTCATGACACTCAACTGTGAGCTGTTCTATGGGGCCATGGCCTGGCGTGGACAACCCTGCCCTCTATTTCGCCTGTCATCTTACAGAAGTTTACACAGACTAGTAGGAGGTGGATGATGAAGTGGAATGGCTCATCAACATGGTTCCAAAGGTTGTCATGCCCATATCAATGTCCCTTAAGGACATAGCTGATGCCACTCGGGTGTGGATTAGTTTTGGCCCCACCTTGGGCGCCAGTGATCCTCGCTGGGAATGTTGGCTCTGGCTAAAGAGAGCTTTGTGCTCTCACTAAGGGAGTGGGGCTGTAGGCCTGCTGCGTGTGACAGACTTTGGCCTGAGGGCTCCTAGAAAGGATTCCCAATAATGCCATCCATTGTAGCCCCAACGTTATGTGGGAGACTAGTTCACAGGAAAAAAGGGGACTTTTTTATATCTGTTTAGGAGCTTGCAACTTGAAATGTTAAACCCAGCTATACCATTTCTTGCATCTTATCCATGTGATCCTGTGCTGTTGGGACAGTGCTATCTTTTATTAGGTTAAATACTGGCACATTTGTTCTGTTACTGCTTAATTCTTTAACTAGGTTGCAAGTAGGAGGTGCAAGCACACGAGGCCGCACATGCCTATGGGAGCACCCGTTATCAGCTTCTATTATTCTTTTTGCACAGATGGATGTGTAGATATAGATAAGGACTTCATTAGGGTGGGTGGGTGAATATGAATACTGTAATTTGTAGGTGTAGATATGGACAGTCCAAGGACTGTCAGCCCCCTGTTCTTAAACTGGGGGCCACACGAGCTAGCCTTGGAGCGTGAAAGTGGAAGTCCCCTTCCTTATCAGAAGGCAGAGTTAGGCAGATTGTTAGATATTCCATGAAGGAGGCTGAGAAGAAAATGCAAAAGAAGGCTTATGCCCTATAATTCTCCACCCATCCTTCATCCATGGGTGCACTCCAGTAGACTGCAGTTCTGAATATTTAATTTGAAGGGGTAAAGCTCTTAGGTGATCATCACAACAATTTAGGACATATGGTCCTCATTACAAGGTCAGAAGATTGTTTGCGTGAACATTGCGTGAAGATATTGTTAACTCTTCTGCTTCTAAGATTTTATTTTCTCCTCCTCCTAAACCTTTAACTTTCTTTTCTGACTTTGCGCACACTGGATTGAGCCCTAAATAGACATTCCAAACCATCAGGTCCTTTTTCCATGAATATAATCTAATCTCTGGATTTACCAAGTCACAGTATCAGACACTTAACTCCTTACATCAGCTAGGGACGCATTGGAAGACTAATGAACCTTCATTAAGTTGGAGTTTGCATTTTCTGTGAATCCATTTGGACGAATACATTTCATAAAAATATATCCTACTAATCCCAGACGACTGCCTTGAAAACAACGCTTGTCGAAACACGTGTCGGCTGACATCTTTTGTTAATAAAGATTTCTCTAATTTGTCAATTAGCTGCTTTTTTCGAAATTGGACTAGGAATACAATTATCAATTTAGATTTCCTCACAACTAGTGGGTAGGGCACGTCATGCCAGTCGCACATTAGCCCAATTGTACAACTTGTGGGTGCTTATGGGTGCACCTACGTTTTGACCTGAGTGACGCAGCTTCACCCAAACCTACTTTCTAGTGGGCATAGCGCACATACCGTGGTCCTTAACCCATAACTCTCTATAGTGAACACTTGATCCAGACAACTGCCCAACTACAGGCCCATTATGAACATCCCATTTATTGGCAAAATCCTGGCAAACAACTACTCACCAGAATCAAGCAACTCCACCGCCTAAATGACTATCAGTCAGTGTTCCGCCCCAAGTGTAGCAACGAGACAGCCACCATCCAGGTGGTGGATGATGCCTTCCAAATCATGGATAAGGGTGACTCATTCCTCCTCGTCCTCCTTGACCTCTCAGCTGCATTCGACACTGTTGACCACCGCATTCTTTTCTCCCTCTTTGTTGACAGGATGGGATTCTCTGGCGCTGTCCTGAATTGGTTTACCTCCTACCTCCCAGGCAAACACCATGCTGTCCAGATGAACTTGTTGTGTTCTAACCAACTCCAGGTCTCCTGCGGAGTCCCACAATGCTCCATCCTCTCAACAATCCTTTTTAACCATTACATGGAGCCTGTGGGCACTCTCCTCAAAGATCCCAATTTAGCCACCCACCAATATACAGACAATACTCAGTTGTGCATGAGAGCAAATAGCGTTCAGGACATAATTCGTCTCTGCGATTACCTAGCCATCATCACCTACCTCAAACTAAACCCACCCAAGACTGAATTTGTCCTCATCGGTTCGCCCGCTAAAAAACAAGTTGTCCAACAATGGCTCAATGATATGCGCTTAGAAGGATTTTATCCACAACTTTCAGACTCAGCAAAATATGTAGGCTTCACCATTGACAGCAGCCTGTCCTTCAAGAAACTCATAGCCAAGACGGCCCAAATAGCCTGGCTCAGAATCTCTACTTTTCAAAAGATCAAACCCTTTATCCCGCTGCAAGACTTCTGGACAGTAGTGCAGGCCCTGGTGGTCTCCAATGCGGAAATGCTGTCCTGACAGGGCTTCCCTAAAAGCAGTCCACCACGCTGCAGCACATCTTATTACGGGAGCACAGAAATGTGAACGAATCACCCCCATCCTACGTCAACTACATTTGCTTCCACTCCAAGCCAGGATGCTGTTCAAGTCTGCATGTATCATCTACAAAGCAGTCACGAGTAGCACACCAGCATACCTGGTAGTTAAGCCACACATATCTGGTGGGACAGACTTCTCACGCAGCAAATCGACCAACTGGCTTGAATCACAACTCCTCCTCAAGGAGAGGACCCACAAACAATCCTTCTCTTGTCATGCATCCGCGTTCTGAAACTCTATCCTGGTGTCGGCTCGTAATGCCTCCACAATTCTCCAATTTCCCAAATCTCTCAAAACATGGCTTCAACTGTATTGTCCAATTTGAACTAATGCCAATTTGACCCTCTCCCATTGCACAGCATCTTTTTGACCTAATTCGGTAGGTCAAATGATACACTTTAATAAAAGAAAAATGGTAGTGGGGTGTGTGGGATATTTGGACCCATTCCAATGTGCCCCACTACACAGGGCCATCTAACAGTTTTTGGGGCCCGGGGCAAAGATAGACTTGGGGCCCCTTCCGATAGCCCATTTAGCACCTGCCCCCAACCCAACCAACAAACTGAATGGATTATGTGTCTCAAGTCAAATTCAACAGAAGTAACACAGCGGACTCTTTCCTAAAACTAGGTTTATTTACTGAAACTAATAATGGTCCAAGGAGAAAGGCAATAGATGAATGCCCTTCTTCTCTCTCCTGTAGTCTTGTAACATGAAAGCAACATAACCTACTTTCTTTTGGTGTGCAGAAAATTAACTACCAGTGAATGGTGATGAATAGAAAGGCTACAGAGGGAACAGATTGGAGCGTGTAGTAATGTTCTGCCAGAAATTATGAGGATATCATTCATGATGTGGCAGCAGAGCCACCACACAGGAGCTGATCATTCAACCCACATTTATTGAACCCCAAACACATGCCTTGATAAAGACCCCTGTTGGGTCGAAGCATGTTTCGGCTTTCGTGTGTCAATCAACCAGCACTGAAAACCAAACCGAACTGACAAGACTTCTATTTATTTGCCTTATATACTCAACTTAATCCAATATCCTACAATATTAAATAGCCAGCGCCCTGGTGCAAGCAGTTCTCCACGCCTTTTTTCTAACATTAACCGAGGCGGAAGAGCACCGTCTCCTGAGAACCCATCAACCTGCAGCAGGATCCACTCCCTAGCTACCATGATCTGTGCAGTGATCTGCCTTTTCTAGTGCTCTACCTCCTACGTTTATACATTCTAAGTTCATCTGGAAATAATATAGTGGCTGCATCCCTTAAGGACCTTGAATAAAGTGATGGTTACTTAACACAAGTACCTAGAATCAGGTCTTGAAATAAGTCTTGAAAGTTTTACAATAAATATGACAGTTTGTAGCGATTGCAAATAATCCCATGTCAGTCGAGGCATAAAACAGACTTGGCTTTCAGATGCACATCACATTGCATTCTGGTACTTGTAATCCTGTATTTTTAAGTTGAACAGAAATTACAAATGATGTGCTAAAAATGCTCATTAACATATTTTGAAACTCTATTTCAGCATATTTGTAGGAAACAAGAGGCATGAAGTGCCGATACTTGATGGGAAAAGTGGGTAGTAGTGTGTCTGCCACTGCCCTCGGCATTTGGATTATAGCTTCCAAATACACTTTTTAATATGTTCATCCTCCTTGTTTAATGGAGTAAGTAGCTCTTTAGCCAAGTGGTAACATGCAGCTAGCGCCCCTCATATCGGCAATAATGTTTGAGTGATAATAACTGATGTGGTGGCAGCACCCTGGCTTTTGCATCTGAAAAAACTCTAAAATAGCTCCAAATGGTACTTGAAATGTGTATTTTATCTCAAGGCCAATAAATCTCTTGCCCGGTTTCTAAACTGCCAAGTGCATTTATGTGATGTCTGATTGCTCTTTAGGAACTTCACATTTTCTTCAGAATCTGCAGAATCTTAGCGTGTTTGGTATGTACATTTATATTACTGTATTGGTTTTTATTGTTTATGTATGGCTTTAAATTAATAAATAAAATCTTGAAAAAAAAGAATCTGCAGGATCTTATTTTTAACATATTTCTATAAGGATTTATATATGTGTCAGGTTGTTGTATTATATATATTTTTAAATAAATTAGACCAATGCTGAGAAGATATATGGTCAAGTGCCTAAATTGCAGATTGGGCTCAAGTCCCAGCATCATTGCTTAACTATAATGTGTTACCTTGGGCAAATTATTTTCTCTTGCCCGGCCATATCTGCAAAAATTGTGAGCCTGTAGAAGTGATTCAATTTACAGTGTATGCTTTTCGAAAAAGCCACACTCATCGTTTAACATACATAATGAACAACTTAGGTGGACCCAAGAAGAGTCTGTGTATTAAAGACAACTCAATGTAGGTATTACCAGGCACCGGAATGCAGCTTCATTTTATGTATAATGTGCTTCAGGTGCATTACCTTATTTAACCGTATTCAACAATCTTGCCCTCGGAAGTCAATGTCAACACGGCACTGACTATCAGCACATGCTTTCCCTTGCCCTTCTATATCCTGCCAGTTAATCTTTGAGCAGCAAACACTGTCATGATGGCAGGCATGGAAATCAAAGAGCAACTGATTGACCCAATTTGAGCCATTCTGCTAGTGCCCTGGGATACCACTGGTAGCAATCATAGAGAAGCACAGAGGGAGGATCAATGGCAGAGAGAGGGAGAGATAAACAGAGATTGGGAGGATAGGCACAGAGGTTAAGACATCATAAGAGTAGGAGGGTGCAAGCAGGAAGGGAAGGAGAAAGGTAGAGAGCGAGTGTAAGTGAGAGAAAGGGTGAGAGAAAGAGGGAGTGAGTGTGAGGGAGTAGGAGAGTGAGAGAGGGAGAGTCAACAGGGAGCATGAGAGAGAGAGAGAGGTGCACCTCAGAGTGGAGACAAAAGTTAAAGATAATGAAGGTGAATCAGAGGATCAGAATAGAGAGATGAGGAAGGTGCACGGGAGGAGCGAGGCAAACACAGGGTGAGGAAAAAAAGGAACAGTAAACACAAGGCAATGACAACAGAGGGTGCATACAACAGAAGTGGCAGTCAAAAGTGGCAGACAACAGAGAGGGCACAGATTCCAAGGGGAAGGAGATAGAGAGTAGAGACAGAACATATGGGAAAGACAAGGAAGGGGAGCGAGAATAATGATGGTGAGTCAATAATGGGGAGGTAAGGAAGGTGAGTGAGGGGAGTGGAGGGGTAGAACTGAGAAGGGGATGGGGGAGCAGGAAGAGAGAAGAGACATGGGGAGACAGTGGAGGAAGAAACAAGGGAGGGGTGACAAATAAGCTTATCGTGTAGAGGAAAGACTGTACAATGAAGGTATAGACAAGTGGGAGAGGATGGAATGAGTGAGCGACAAAGAAGGTGCGGGGAGCAGGGAGAGGATAGACGTAGCGAGAAAGTGAGTAGAGAGAGAAGCAAAATGTTAGCCCAATGAGGGATATGTAGGAGTGACAATCTTGAGGACAAGTAAAGAGGTAAACTGGACAATAAAGGTGACCAGGGAGAGGGAAGACAAGGAGAGCTAGAAAGAAGTGCAGGGCTTCTAAGAGAGAAGTAACATAGTAGGAGAAAAACACAGAGGAGGAAGGTGGAAGGCTGGATGTTCTGGAAGGTGTGACAGGAGTGTCAAAGAGGAGAAACAGTGGGTATGTTTGTGAGAAAGATTTGGGAAACAAAGGTGGAATTGGGGTTGTCAAAGATGTCACTTTGTTAGAGAGGCTTTTAGTTGTGTCAGTGAGGAAAGCCCATGTATGCACATTTAAGGGGAGAAACATAAAGGAGCATACAAGCCTCACTGAAATATTTACAAGATGTCAGTGTTCTGTTCTGCAATTGAATAACAGGGCAAATAGGACACTACTTGCAGTCTAGGGAGTACATGTGACCCATGTGGAATGCAAACCCACGCTAGGCTCCAAGATTTACTGAAATGCTTCTCAGACATCCTAAAGGTCACAGTGGACAGTGGGAAATCATAGAGAGTGGGGGCAGTGGTGCATCTATTTAGGGTGAACATACTAAAACAGGACACGTTGTGAAATCCACACCTATCAAAGCTCTGCGAGCAGATAAGGTGAGGAGAAATACAGCTGCATGCAGTACACAAGAAGCAATAGTCATTTACGAATGTAGACTTCAACAAATTAGCTCAGCTCAGTGTAACAGCCTAAAACAGAGGAATGTCAGAGGGGGTCCTTACAAGTTGGGCGGTAAGGGATTCCGGGCACCGGTAAGGAGACCGGTGTGGTCTGACCACACGTCCTTTACGGGTCCCACTAAGGTACCAGGGTGCTAATAAAGGGCCTGCTATTCGCGAGCCCGTTATTAGCGCCCTCCCCATTCCCATTGAGCCCTCTGGGGGCTCAATGGGAATGGGGAATGGTTGGTTCAATGGGGACTTACCGGTCCCTCCAGGGTCGGAATGCACCGGTAAGTCCCCATTGAACCAGTGCCTCCAATGCTGGACCCGGTATTGGAGGCAGCCATGGCGCAAATAGCACCATGGCTAACTCCAATCTCAGAATGAGGCCCAAAGTCTGACTACCAGTCAAACTGTCCCTACACAGCACAAACATATCTCTCTTGAGAACTTTTATCTGTATGGGTTATCGCAGAGAATATACATCTTTGCATAAAAACAAAGGATAATGAAGTGTTATTTATATGGCACTTTCACCAAAGCACATTACATAGAACATATCTACATACACTATCACCCAAATGAAGTTGGTACTCATTTATCGACCCCAGAAGGATAAATGCTGAGTTGGCCTTGCCAGGATTTGAACCTGCAACAGATCAAAGCTGCAAGCGCTCAACCTGCTGAGCTATCTTAGCAAGAAATAGGTTTCTGAGTTAATAAATCACACAGGCATATATTGCCATGGATTGGGGGACTCAGCTTCCAAAACATGTAGGTATGCTTAGTGATCTAATTACACATAATACTATTTGATTTTGTAATTTTTACCTGCTGCAAAATGTCATCTCAAAAAATTATTCTGCAAAGTATGGGTCTACCATGTCTTGCTCTTTCCAAGACAAGCAGCCAATCTGAACTCAGGCCCCACGAAAGAAAAACAAGCTAATCATGGAGATCTATGGTCTGTGCTTTCTTACAAGCTGCAATGCAAGCCATGCTAATGCTTGCAGAAGTTAAGACCATAAACCAGGCCCCTCCAGTGAATGCGACTCGGATGTTAATGTGTGCTGCTTGCAGCCTCATAATCAAAGAAGAAGGCTGCTGTTCTAGATACTGGGCAAACAAATGACAACTACATTTTGCAATTAAGTATGTCAGGTATTTGAACGCCCTACAGCCCCCCCTGGACCCCAGATTTGGTGACAGGTGGGGCCCCCATCCCAGAGTGGGGGCCCGGGGCAAGTGCCCCATTTGCCCTCCCATAAAGTCGTCTGTGCCACTACATCACTGTACTAAAATGGTAAAGGAAACAGCCCAAAATGAGCACACTCACTCCTGTACGAGCCAAAATCTTCAAAACTGCATTTGTGGCACAACCAGAAAAAGGATGCACACCCTGCCACACATAGTCAGGGTGGGGGTGAAAACAGAGTTCTCACTGCAGGAGCAGCATGCCAGTGGGCTCTTCCACAGTCAACATGGAGCAAAGGGAATATATTGTGCTGAAAACCCAAAAATGCCTTTTAAAATGACATTTTCCCAACCTCAAAAAGGGCTGTTGTTGGCAACAGATCCATTCATTTTACGGAATCATCATTGAGATTAAAAGGGACCTGCAATGCCCAGGAACATCCAGTGTGGCTCAGAGGAATCGGGCCTCATTTAATGACAGCTGCTACAAATTGTATCTTTGAAAAAGCAACCCAGGAACCCTTGTTTTCATTTCCATGGGAAAAATGCAGCTAAACTTTGCAACAAATATCAGAATCATCTGTGCAGAGAGAAACTCTAAACAAAGGCATGATACATGTATCCATTCTGCAAACCCTTCCAGCACTCAAGGGAAGAACTAATGCTGACTAAAATGTGTATTTGCTGCAGAGGAAAATCGGATTTAAATAGATCAGTGTAATGTGCTTTTTCATGAATGAAGGCAAAATTGCCTGTTTTAAAGTATGTTCTTGTTGAAAGGTTTAATGCTTTAAGAATGTCAAAGGATTGCTAATGTTAAAAAAATCCACCTATAAACTGTGTTAATTTTATATGTTTCAATGAACGATTTAGGTGAAAGTTAAAGCTAAGCCTAGTCTGAGTTAATTAACTATATGAAAAAAAACAACCCTGCTCTGAGCCTGGGAAAGGTTGACACCTCCACTGTTGGCAGGAAAGGCTAATTGCTGTTGGGAGGCCTTGCATACTCATGACAAAGGACCTCATTAGACATTCGTCTGGGCCCCAGGCGAAGACAATGGCAGGCTTGGACACTCACCCTTCCAGGGGAGGGGCAGGAAGCTCCACTCTCCAGGGAGAGGCCCCTTATTCAACTTCAAAGGATTTGACATTTGGTTACACTTGGGAAGAAAGAAAAAAAACAGACATGTTATATTTGTGTTTAAAATTCTTATGTTGCCACTGAACTTTAAGACATTTAACTTGGCAGCAAGAATAAGAAAAAGAGTGAAAAGTACATACATCTAAATCTGAATTTCTGCTACTCATTGCGTAAGGAACAGAAGTTACAAAGAATGACCAATTGCGCAGAAACTATCAATGTTGCAAATGTAATATTGTGTACCCATGTTCTAGGGGTTATTGTGCACATATGTACAGAATTGGGAAATGTTAGGCCAAACCTTTTATGGTGAAAATTGGCGAAACTCCACAGAAAGAAAAAACCAGGTCCCACCGACTTGGGAGTTGGATTAGAATGTGACCCACAAAATATGTAATTTATGTATCTGATTTTCTTAGAGGGCATAACTACCTAAATATGTATTTGTGGGAAAGTTTGATTTTGGTCCCAATAACTATGGGAGGTTTCCAGATCATATCATAAAACATGACAACCCTTTCTGCCATCCAGCCAGCATAGAGCAAGGCGGGAACTGTGCTCTTACCCTATCATAGCATTGTGGGTGTGGGTAGTAAGTCTGCCCCTACCATAAACTTAGTGATGTCATTTGGCATGATAAATAAGGGAACCTCACAACACACAGAGACCCACTGATTCCTGACTCTATCCTGATTTCCGCGTCGCACCCTGTTCCTGAATTCTCTATCTTTGTTCCTGATTCCAGATTTCTTTACAAAGCCAAGGCCTCTGCATTGCTGAACTACTTTTCAGCTAGGCCCAAATTCTGAAGCAATCCCAAAACTTAAGGGAAGCAATTTTGATCCAGCTGGCTTGCTACCACTAATGCGTGCCTGCTCCAAACTCGCCATCCCACTGATCTACAGTGTCCAGCAACCAGAAGGGCCAATCAATACAGTCCAGTCCAGTCCGAGGTGCCAGTCCAGGTGACCAGAACCGCCCAGCTGACCTAAATCCGCCAGATGTGCCCTGCTGTCCTTTAGACCCGATCCGGTGATGACCAGAACCTGACGGTCCAAAATTTTAATTTAAAGTGGACTGTAAGCATAAATAGGAATCATAGTAACCCATAGCATATCTTACCTTGCCTTGTCCTATCCTAATCTCTAACACATCCTGTCTTTAACTTAAGAATCTATAATATTGCCAGAACCATTCTTGCAACCCTGTTTGTGATTCCTACAGTGCCATCTTAACCACAAGATTCAAAGTGTGTAATTTACTCATACTATAGCTTATGATTGTTAGCATCTTTTAAGTGTTGCTCCCATAGAGATTTATATTGTTTTGTTTTGCTCAGCCAATTTCTAATGTCATTTTTTTTAAAGTGTAAGATTTCCAAAACGTTTTTCTCCCTTGTTTGGGGAGGGAAGGTTGCATCTAAAGTATGTGTACTGTTCTGTATTCCTGAATACCTGCTGCTCCCTTACATCTGTGTAGAATTGCTTATTTGTGAGTTGAGAAATTTTCAGGGGGAAAGCTTAACTTAAGCGCTATTTTTTTAAATAAGCCAAAACTGTTCTTTTCTCTGTGTTTTATATTCTGTGTTGCTATAAGTGAATTCAACTGCCTTACTTACTTTCTTATTTGTATTGTCACCACATTGGTGATTTCTGCCCCATATATTAAAACCTATGTTTGATTTGAATTTTAAATAAATAAATATTACCTTTACCAACTAGTCTGATTCCTGGTCCATTCTGATCTGGGGGTATTTTGAGAAGGGGTGTGATATGAGTGGTATATCACTCAGAATACTGAACCTATAGACACAATAAAATAAGTATTTCATTTGCGCACTGAATACTAGGCTGAGACCAGGGTATATTGCCTGATTATAATCCTTAACAGGTGGGGTAAGGGAATAGGTTGAGGTGGGGGGAAGTCAGGGAGGTACAGGGGGTCTCCCCCCACATTAAGGAGGGTTGCGAGGGGTCTCCTTCCGTAGTAGGTCAAAATAAATTTGGTCAAATAAATGAGGTCAAATGGGCAGTAGGTTACGTTTTTTAGGTCAAACAACCCATATCCCTTTCAACAACACCTGACCAAGGACTAATTCCAATGGATGCATATACCAATGCACAGCCTTTACAGTACTGAGCTACTGTTAAAAGATGGCAGTACAAGTGCTGGCTACCCACACTAAGTACATCGCTCATATATAAACACACTCTGTAATACTGTGGTCAGGCATAAACATTTCAAGTTGCAAGCTAGTAACCTTCCATAAAAAGTCTCTCAACACTTCAAATCTACACAGGTACGCAGTACACCACTACCAAGTGTCAGTTATCAATAGACAATGGCTAATGTTGAGTACAATTTGAGTGCCTGCTGTGGTAATAACTGCATGTGGCGATTCCGCCAGGTCCATATTTAGACAGGCAGCTCTTACAAATATGTTAATGTTAATGTTAAAGAATATTTGTACCGCACACTATCACCACCGGAGTGGTCCCCTGGCACTCTGGCAGCTCTGAAAAAGGAAGGGTGGGTGGGTTAGTGGGAATAAGCTGGAAAAGTGCAAGAGAGCAGTGATGTGCTGTTGGCAGCCTCAGCCCGGTGGGTCCGTTGGCTGGGTTTGGGTTGTTTTACGGTCGGTAGTCGTTGTGTGCTGTTGGGCAAGTCTATGTGTGGTTTGTTTTGCTGTTGCGGTGTTGTGAAGTTTATGCGGATTGCTGCATTTAAAGGATTGTGGTTGTGTTTGGTTAGAGTTTGAGAGGTGTATGAAGAGGGATGAAATTGTTAGTGGGTTGGTTAGTTCGCATTGCTGTCATTGCAATTATATGATTCCATCTAGGTGTGGCACATGCCGAGACTCACATTTCTATCTAGATGCGGCACAAGCTAAAGTTCAGAATTCTAAGTTTGGTGTATGCTAACAATCACATTTCTATCTAGATGCAGTGCAAGCTAAAGTTTAGAATTCTAACTGTGGTGCATGTTGGGAGTCACATTTCTATCTAGATGCGACACAAGCTAAAGTTCAGAATTCCATACGAGTGTGGCCCATGCTACCAATCACATTTCTATCTAGATGCGATGCAAGCTAAAGTTCAGAATTCCATACGAGTGTGGCCCATGCTACCAATCACATTTCTAGCTAGATGCGATGCAAGCTAAAGTTCAGAAATTCTAACTGTGATGCAGGTTAAGAGTCACATTTCTATCTAAATGCGACGCAAGCTAAAGTTCAGAATTCCATACGAGTGTGGCCCATGCTTCCAATCACATTTCTAGCTAGATGCGATGCAAGCTAAAGTTCAGAAATTCGAACTGTGGTGCATGTTAAGAGTCACATTTCTATCTAGATACGATGCAAGCTAAAGTTCAGAATTCTAACTTTGGTGCATGCTAACAATCACATTTCTATCTAGATGCAGCGCAAGCTAAAGGTCAGAATTCTAAGTTTGGTGTATGCTACCAATCACATTTCTATCTAGCTGCGACGCAAGCTAAAGTTCAGAATTCTAAGTTTGATGAATGCTAACAATCACATTTCTATCTAGATGCGACGCAAGGTAAAGTTCAGAATTCTATGTTTGGTGCATGCTAACAATCACATTTCTATCTAGATGCAGCGCTAGCTAAAGGTCAGAATTCTAAGTTTGGTGTATGCTAACAATCACATTTCTATCTAGATGCAGCGCAAGCTAAAGTTCAGAATTCTAAGTTTGGTGCATGCTAACAATCACATTTATATCTAGATGCAGTGCAAGCTAAAGGTCAGAATTCTAAGTTTGGTGTATTCTAACAATCACATTTCTATCTAGATGCGACGCAAGGTAAAGTTCAGAATTCTAAGTTTGGTGCATGCTAACAATCACATTTCTATCTAGATGCAGCGCTAGCTAAAGGTCAGAATTCTAAGTTTGGTGTATGCTAACAATCACATTTCTATCTAGATGCAGCGCAAGCTAAAGTTCAGAATTCTAAGTTTGGTGCATGCTAACAATCACATTTATATCTAGATGCAGTGCAAGCTAAAGGTCAGAATTCTAAGTTTGGTGTATTCTAACAATCACATTTCTATCTAGATGTGATGCAAGTTAAAGTTCAGAATTCTAACTGTGGTGCATGCTAAGAGTCACATTTCTATCTCGGTACGACGCAAGCGAAAGTTCAGTTCCTTACAGGTGTGGCACTAGCTAAAATTGGCAAGTAAGTTAATATGCATCACAAGGCAACATTTACAATCCATTTTCAGTGGTCACAGGTCTTACTAAGTATGTATTGTCTAAGTGTATGTCAGTCTGCGCTATGGAAGGTAAGGTAGAGTGACAGGGGATTTCTGGAGTACAGTAATTTCTCTACACCCCACCCAAGCCACACTCACAGTTTTGTTGGTGTCTGCTAACTTCTTTGGCTTCCACTGCAGACACCTGCAGACACGTTTTGGGGCCATCTCTGTTGGAGCCGCCATTTGCCTTGGGGCCCTTAGCCACAGGGGCTGCCGGGCAGAGGGCTGCCCTGGGAGGGTTCATGATATGTGCCCAAGACACCAATCAGGGTGCAGGGGGAGGGTTGGGAGATGGGATTGGGCTGGAGAAGGAGGGGGGAAGGAGGAAGGGGACTGGAGCGCCGAGCGTGCAAAGATGTCATTTTAAACACTTTTACAGTGTTTGGAATAGTTGTAGGGGCATCTGGGGGCAAACTCACCTTGGCCAGCTTCCTGTGCAGTGATGGTGCTGGCGAGGACGCCACACACCGTGAGTTTGTTTTTCGTATTATTTTGGGCCAAGACACCAATCACGGTGCAGGGGGAGGGTTGGGAGGTGGGATTGGGCTGGAGAAGGAGGGGGGAAGGAGGAAGGGGACTGGAGCGCTGAGCACACAAAGATGCCATTTTAAACACTTTTACAGTGTTTGGAATAGTTGTAGGGGCATCTGGGGGCAAACTCACCTTGGCCAGCTTCCTGTGCAGTGATGGTGTTGGCGAGGATGCCACGCACCTTGAGTTTGTTTTTCGGTTTTATTTTGGGCCAAGACACCAATCAGGGTGCAGGGGAAGGGTTGGGAGGTGGGATTGGGCTGGAGAAGGAGGGGGGAAGGAGGAAGCGGGCTGGAGCGCTGAGCGCGCAAAGATGCCATTTTAAACACTTTTACAGTGTTTGGAATAGTTGTAGGGGCTTCTGGGGGCACACTCACCTTGGCCAGCTTCCTGTGCAGTGATGGTGTTGGCGAGGATGCCACGCACCGTGAGTTTGTTTTTCGGTTTTATTTTGGGCCAAGACACCAATCAGGGTGCAGGGGAAGGGTTGGGAGGTGGGATTGGGCTGGAGAAGGAGGGGGGAAGGAGGAAGAGGGCTGGAGCGCTGAGCGCGCAAAGATGCCATTTTAAACACTTTTACAGTGTTTGGAATAGTTGTATGGGCTTCTGGGGGCACACTCACCTTGGCCAGCTTCCTGTCCAGTCCAGTAATATCATTACTACCATATTCCTAATGAGAGCCAAGGTGTACAAGGAGCATGTAAGACGGCAAATGGGTTTTCTTTTTCTTCAGCATTGGTTTTGGATGTGTTTTCAACCTGCTAGCAGGAATGTTTCCTGTGTGGGAGGTATGCTGCTTATTGCTAAGGACATAGAGGAGGAAGAAAAGCATTAATATTAATAGTGATTACACCAAGTTAATCGAGGCATTCTTGTTATGAGTTATATCACATTTTAATACAATGTTTGCTATCACAGTTGCCATGCTTTTAAAGGAATTGCAATAACAGTTGCACCAAACTTGGAAATCTGTATGGTCCATTCACCCTGCCAAGATACGGTCTTGTGAACTGTCGGTTGCACACATATCTCAGCAGTGAGTGCGCTTAACTCACTGAGCTTTGGCATCAGAGCGGTTATTCATATGTAGTCTGAACTTTCAGCCATACTAATAATGTCCTGTGTAGCATTTTTTTTTTTTTTACTTTTATTTTTGACGGCAGAGGTTCACAGTAGGCACACACATTAGGGCACAGGATATACATAGCAAATATACTCTGGAGCAACACATTGGTAACAGTACAGTAATCATAGCAATGCAAGCATAACATCACATGAGAGGAGCAGGGTATAGGAGTTCATGATGTAGGAGTAGTTCTTGATGGAGCAGGGGATGAGCCAGACCCGGGTGTCCTTTCACCTTGATTGTTAAGATAAGTGTTGAATTCGACCCAGATTTTCTTGGGGCGAGAGTGGGCGGGAAGCATGGTCAGGTATTCTTTCTCACAATTCCGAGACCAAGTGAGCAAGCGCAGCCATTTCTGAAAGACCGGGGGGGAGGAGTTTTTCCAACTCTGGAGTATACACTTTTTAGCTATCAGATAATATATGTTCAGAAATTTAGCCATAAGTCTAGTGTCATATGTTCTCCATGCCCCAAACAGGATTGCTAGGGGGTCAGGATCAATCACAGTATCACCAATGACAGTGTGTGTTTCCAAGAGGCTTTCCCAAAATTCAAGCAGTTTGTTACAGGTCCAGAACATATGTAAGTGATCCGCTTCCTCCGCCCCACAGCGGGGGCAGGGGTGCACATTGGTGTGGGTAAACCTCAAAGTCCTAAGTGGGGTATAATAAAGCCTGTTTAGAAGTTTATACTGCATGGCGCGGTAGCGGAAGTTGAGGGAGACCTTTTGAGTGTGTAGGCACATTTCCTCCCAAATCTGGTCGGATATTTCCAGGCCCAGCTCCGCTGCCCATTCATCGCGTGCCCTGAGAGTCTGAGTCGGGAGAGTGTCCTGTAGAATCTTATACAATGAGGAGACGACGCCACGGGCGCCAGCCGAGTTGGCAATGTATGCGATCGCCGGGTTATCTGGGGTCTCGTCTGGAAAGGAGGGCCATTTGCTGCGGAATGCAGCCCGGAGTCTATAATATTGGAGGGTCTCCAAGGCGGATCTGGTGTGCCCTGGTTTCCATGTCTGGGGGTCAATGAACCTCCCATAGGGGTAGAAGTCAGACAGTGCCTGGTATCCCAAAGCCCCCCAGTGTTGAGCCAGAGCAGTGTCATGCGCAGGTTCCAGACTGGGGAAGGCCCACACAGGGAGCCATTTATAGTATAGCGAGGACTCAGTTGTCGGGTGCAGCAAGCGTGTCCAGGCACGAAGGTTAGTGTTCATTGGATCAATAGGAGAGTCAGGTGTATAATGCTGGTGCAGTATAAGGGACATTATGTTGATGTCAGCGGCTGCCAGCCCCTCCAATTTAACATGCAGATGCGCTGGAGAGCCAGGGTACCAGTGAGAGGCGTGTTGGTCCTGGGCCGCAGTCCAATACAGTGTCAGGTCAGGAGCCGTGAATCCCCCTTATTTGTATGGAAGCACCATGTCGGCTCACCTCTTGCACACCGCGCCAGAGTGCCATAGGAACTGTGCACATAGTGTGAGTAGGTTAGCAAAGTATTCCCCCCCAGGCCATACAGGTATGTTACTAAAAGTGTAAAGGGGCTTGGGAAGTAGAATCATTTTAACGAGGGAGAGCCGACCAGCCATAGATAATGGGAGAGTACGCCACCGTGAGATTTTCGTCTCGACTGTTTGTGCTACCGCCAGGTAATTATTGGCAAGTAAGGTGGGTTTGGTTAAGGATATCTGAACACCCAAATATCTAACACCGTCCGGGGACCAGCGGAGAGGGTATACAGTGGTGGGTTGTTAGGTAGACCTAGTGAGCGGGAACATCTCAGACTTTGAGTAGTTAATTGTAAACCCGGAGTGGGTGCCAATGCGGGTGATGTCTCTCAGTATGGGGTAGATGTGTAGTGGGATCTCTAATGTATAATAGTACGTCATCCGCATATAAGGATATAATTTCGGGGTTACCTTTCAGTCTTATTCCCTTGCGGGCATGGCATGCATGGACATAGTCCGCCATTGGCTCTATTACTAGGGCAAAAAGGATCGGGGAGAAGGGGCATCGCTGTCGGGTACCCCTGGAAAGTGTGAACAGGTCAGATGTCAATGCATTAGCTCGTAACCATGCCACAGTAGAAGTGTATAACAGTTTAATTAACCCAATCATGTTTGGGCCCACGCCCATTTTCTCCAGCACCAGCCAAATGTACCTCCACAAGCACATATCAAAGGCCTTTTGAGCATCTAGCGTGACCGCCACAGCCTGCGCATCCTGGTCAATACAAGTCATTACATTAAACAGCCTCCTGATATTATGGGAGGTGGACCGCCCAGGGACGATGCCTGCCTGATCCTCATGAACCAAGTATGTCATGATGGGCAGAAAGCGATTCGCTATGATTTTGGCAAAGATTTTTGTATCAAGGTTCATGAGAGAAAGAGGTCTATATGACCCACATTCGTCGTCAGGCTTATCAGGCTTGCGCAGTACCGTGATGACAGTTTCACGCAGGGAGGGGGGAAGAATAGAAACACGGAGTGATTCGTCCCAAACTTCAAGCAACCTGGGGGCCAGTATGGTGATGTGTTCTTGATAAAATTCTGTGGTGAGCCCATCAGGGCCTGGCGCTTTACCCTTAGGCAAGACTGAGATAGCCGTAACTATCTCATCCAATGTGATTGGGGAGTCAAGTTGGTCCCGGGTAGGGGGGAAATACATGTGGTGGGGATCTGGTCAAGAAGTTCACGCATGTGTTGTTCGGTGTGTTCAACAGGCTGGGAGTAGAGGGACCTGTAAAAGTCAGTGAATATGTCTAAGATTTGTTGGTCCGCCCACTGTGCATTACCTTGCTTGTCTTTGATGGAGGTGATCTTGGCCCGGCCAAATTCCCTTCTTACCAATGTCGCTAATGTTTTCCCCGGTCTGTCGCCCTCACCATATTTCCGAGCGGCTTGCGGGCAGCTAAAGTATTGGACTTTGTTGGTAGCTAGTGCATTGTATGTCTGGAGTTCTTTGCTGATTTGGGCGAGTATGCCGGGGTCAGCACCAGTGGAACATTGCAACTCCAGTTGCCTCAATTTGGCTTCGGAGCGACCGAGGACAACTCTGATTGCTTTCAGAACTCCCGCTTCCCTGGAGATGGACATCCCCCTAATATACGCTTTGAAGGCGTCCCACCTAACCCCAGCAGATGTGGCCTGGAGGGAGTTGTGCTCAAAGAAAGACTCAATGTCAGCCAGTATTTCAGCCTTGAACACAATGTCCTTGAGGGCTTTGGATTTAAAGCGCCAGTTACTGAACGTCAGGACAGGTGTTCCCAGCTCCACAGATAGTGTAATTGCGGCGTAGTCTGACAATGTGTGAGGTAAGATCCGGGACCCCTCAACCCTGCCCATGATTTCACTCGACCCAAAGAACAGGTCTATCCTGGAGGAGCTATCATGCACCGATGAGTAATAAATATATTCCCGCCGTTGGAGGTATATAGGGAGGCACCAGCTTCCCCACTATGTCAATCTGGAAAAGAGAATACCCTTCATTGGAATGACAGACGTAACTTGATGGCCGAAGACCAACCGTCTTATGCACCGAATTATAGAAATACAGACTGCTATGCTTGACCAACAAGCAGCAATTTTAAACGTAGCAAGAATCGCCATTTTTGCTTGTTAACCATTGCTCATTGCTTTCTGTCTAAAACTGCTTTGTAGCTTGCAATTCTTGCGAATTCTGCTTACTCTGCTCAACTGTTAAAATTGTTGTCTGAATATGAAAGGGCAAGGTCGCGGGACTGAGGAGTTCGTTGAAACTCCTCATGAGTAGCCCAGAAAGGAATGCCCACTCTCTCTGTAGCCTTGAGGGAGAGCTGCAGGGCATTTAATCATTTCACAGCTGCCAGCCAGTCTCGTACTGTGGTAGAATATGTTAGAATAAAGCAGCTAAAGGCTTAAATTATGCTCTTCTTACGGCCCCCCTTCGCAAAACCCTTTAGAGCGTGTCGGCTCCCAGGACACGAATAGTACCTCATAAGATAGCAAAACTTGGAATGTGACTCTTCCCCGTGTGCAGCTTGTTTCCAAGAACAGAACCACAGTGTTCTGTTCAACAACTAAAAGATGCCTCCGCACTTTCTAATTGCACATTGTTACTAGAATAGACATCGAAAGTGTCATAATTGTCATACCCGTCAGAAATGTCCATCGTCATCCCGAGTGCAAAGAAACTTAATAAAGAGGGGTGTTAAACATGACATAGCTGATTGTATGATATGCATTTTGTATATATGTAACTGATGTACGTAATTCGCTCTCTTGCGTCCCTCGAGGTCTAGGAAACTCACGTCGCGGGGCGTGAGACCACAGTTGGCCAATTGGGACTATTTTGCTTGCAATAAACCCTAGCATTGGGAATTTGAACCTCGTGTCTGGCGCATCCTTTCGTGTATGGTTATTGCCTTGTTTCCATATCGCGAGGGACCCCTAGGGGCCCCTTTCAAGATGGCGCCCGAATAGGGACCCTCTCCCACCTGCCCCATCACATACGTTGTAACGGAGTAAAGGCGGAAAAACGGCGAGGACTGGAGGATCAAGCCGGGATCAAGAGGTGTACGGGGCGCCCTGTGGAAGTGAGGAGAGATTCCTTCGCAGATCTGCACACATCTGATCCCTGATCGACGTACCGGGCCAGAGGGCAAAGGAGGCGAGGGTCCCGAAGCGAGGCAGAAGCCAGAGAAGCGCAGACACGACGTTGGGAGAGGTTGCGTCAGGACAGGCGACTTGTTTTATCAGGTGAGTCATTCCCCGATTCAAACGAAAACCTGATTTTTGGTAGAGTGTTGATTTTGCAAATTCAAACGTCCAGGTAAAGGTTAGCTAACCAAAGGGGAGGGTTAAAAAAACATGCCTGGAGTACTGTCCACTTTAGCGGGGCTTTTCCGCTGCGGTAGACAGTCCTTGGAATATGGCCAAAGTGCACCGCCTGGGGGAATGCCGGCTTATGACATGTATGCAAAATATGGTGTGGGTGCGATAATATTTTGTGAAATTTGGCATAGGCAAACTAGAAAGCAACAGGACCATCAGTGGCCGATTAATGGTAGCTTTGAGGTTGCGAGGATAGATAACCTAGAAAGGGTGCTGATTAGGGAAAAAGGGCAACCCGCAGCTTTTGAGACTATCAAAGATTGGAGGAGGGAAGCAATGCTCCGACTTAGGAGTAGAGAGAAGCATGCGCGTAGGCACAAATCAAAGCTTGAGGTAGCAGAGGAAAAGGAGGAGGAGGAGTGGACGGAAAGTCTAAGACGGGAAGGGAGACGTGAGCAAATGAACATAGAAGGAACATACCCGCAGCAGGAACTACACATAGCGGACGAATTAATGGAACATTTGCTATCTAATACGGGTCGAGGCCCAAAACCAGAATCGAAACCAAACACGCCAGTAGTGACTGCGCAGGCCCAACCAGTAGCTCTCATACCCCCTCCCGTAGCCCAAGCACTTCCCCTCACGCAAGCATTAACCCAAGCCCCACCCACAGTTGTAGCCCTCCCACAAGCGCAGACCGCAGACACACAATTCCCCAGCACCCAGGAAGGCCCTTCACAGATGCCACCTGTGTCACTTGTCCCATCCGCCCCTCCCGAAGTCGAAATTGAGACCGGGGAGGCGAGAGGCAGGGCTGAAGGAACAGGATTTGGACGGGTAACTCGCAGCGCGATCAGCAAAGAAAGAAAGATTGAATTACAGCAAGAGGCAGAAATGTACATAGACGGAAATGATGGGACTGCAGCATTGGCCTCATTGTATGGGTACCGAAGAAGCAACGAGAGACAGGTAGTGTTGGAATGCATGGGGAAATTTTTGGTGGGAGAATGGAAAAAGTTACTTGAGAAATTACCGCCACAACGATTGCTAGATTTGAACCAATTAGCATGTTGTAGAATAAAAGATGAAGAAGTAAAGGAACATGTGAATGGACTTTTTGATCTTAAAAATTAGTTGGATAATGAGTATGCCGAAATGGGATATTAGAAGAGATGGGAGAGGGACGGTAGAACCATACATACAACGGAGACATTCAATGTCATCTGTACAGAGGGGCGACAAGCTGAAAGTATGTATACGGGAAGCGATAAAGTGAGTGTCGAGTCCTAGTATCCCAACAATGGTCATACTTGACATATTTGACGAATATTCCATGCCAATGAAAAGAAAGGCAATCGATAGCTGAACATTTGATAGAGAAGGATATAAAAAACAATAAGGCTAGCCCACCTGAGATACTAGCGGTATATAAGAGAGAATTCGAGTGAAGTACAGGAGAAACGGGCCTATCATTGGACTTAGGAATACTATTGAACCTAAGAGAAGGGGGAGGGATCGTGAGTGGGGCATTTCCAATGGGAGAGGTTCCGGCCATGTTTATACCAAACGTAGAGGTCCCTGCGACGGGAACAGTAGGGGCGCAGGTAACACCAGCCCATTTCACCGGCAAGAGGTGAATACTATAAAACAGACGATTCCCATATAAGAAAGAATCCAGCAGGTTTCTACAAGGAAGTAGAGTCAACCCTCAGATCAGCAGTGCTTACTATGAGCGATATAGATTTGATTTTCCCATTCATTTTGCCAGCAGAAATATAGCTTTTGGCGCCACATGGGCAGAGTTACTATTGGAGGACAAGAATGGAAAAGTAGGGGAAAATCCGGGAACCCGCATGGCAGATCTACCAGAATGGATAATGCGGAGATTGAGGGAAATAATTCCAGAAAAAGGATTCAGTGGGACAAATTAACTACATGTGTACAGGGCAAGGATGAGCCAGTAACGGACTATTTCAATATATTTGAAGGAGTATTCACAGACTTCAGTGGGCAGGATGTGGGCACAGAGTCGGGGAAAAGGCTATTTGTTGATAAATATGTGAGGGGACTAATATTACCAATTCAAGATATGTTAATGACGTCGGAAAGTGCCTGGGCAGCAAAACCGGTGAGTGAGATATTACACATAGCCCAATATTACGAGAACAGGGTAAATGTGGCAAAAGAAAGAGAGATGAAGGATAGAGTAAATTTAAAAACGAGGGTGTTGCTGCAGCAGGTAATTGGATACAATAGAGGTAGAGGAAATGCACAAGGCAGAGGAAATTTGAATAATATGCACGGGGTGTCATTGGGATTAAATCAATGTGCGTACTGTAAAGAGGAAGGACACTGGCGAGTGCAATGCCCGCACCTACAGAATAGAGGTGGGTTTGGCCAGAGAAGGCCTCATAGAGGACATCAGGGGTCAAATGGCCCAAGCAGAAATAGCATGCAGCAGCAGCAGGGATACACCAATGGAGGTACTCAAAACCAATCCTATAGTCAAAACCAAGCTCAACAGAACCAGGCATTGAACCAAAGTGTTCCGAACCAAAATCAGGGCAGGCAGGGCCAACAGTGAAATGATCAGAGTGGAGGACACCGAGGGGGAAATGGGAATATTTTTGATACACAGCCAAACACGTATTATAGCAGCACCGGTGACTACACATCGGACGATGTGTTATTTTCGCAATAGGACAGCCCATGCAGGGGTCGGAACCAGTGTCTATTCCCGTGAATCAGAGAGGACCCTACGTAGAAATGAGAGTCGGGAATAAGGAGCACCATTTCCTTGTAGATACAGGGGCACAGAAGTGTTCGATAGACCACCACTTGATTCCGGAGATCCCACTGTCGGGGCAAAAGAATGTTTCTGTAGGGTTCGCAGGTACACCAGTAATTAACCCCATGTCCGAAGCTGTCCCAATTACAATAGGACCATTTACGGAACAGTGTCCATTTCTTCTGACAGAAACTTGTGGGGAGAACTTGCTAGGATTAAATTTGTTGAGAAAATTGGGGGCAGTTATACATTGTACGGCAGACGGGGTGTCCCTCACGATTTGGCCTCACGATGCACCAGTAACAGAATTTATGTCAAAAGCGTTACCAGAAGAGCTAAGTAGAGTACCAACCTGTCTGTGGGCAATGCATGTTAACGATGTAGGATGCTTGAAAATAGAGCCAGCAAAAATAACTTTGAAAGAAGGTGTTACATTACCACAAATTCCCCAGTATAAAATTTCTGTTGAAGGTGAGAAGGGATTAAAGAGTATTGTTACTGACCTGGTGAGATTGGGGGTGGTTGAAGAAATTGCAGGTAGCACGTGCAACAGCCCGATTCTTCTAGTTTACAAGAAAGGAGGCAATGAAGTACCATATCGTTTCATAATTGATCTGCGCGCATTGAACAAAGTGGTAGACCCACAATTCCCTTTGGTCCCAGATGTCACAACAATACTGACAATGATACCGGCCACTGCAGAATACTTTAGTGTAGTTGATTTGAAGAACGCGTTCTTCAGCATTCCAGTGGATAAAAGCAGTAGATATCTGTTCGCGTTCACTCTAGGAGGTCGATCATTCACATTCACACGCATTCCACTAGGATACACAGAAAGCCTGAGTATTTACAGCAGAGCGCTAAAAGAGCAGCTAGACATGTAAGAATTACCCGAAGGTTGCATACTCTTGAAGTACATAGATGACTTATTACTAGCTGCTGACACAAAAGAGATCTGCAAAGAAAGTACTTTATTACTATTGACACACCTAGCGACCCATGGTCACAAGGCGAGTTTGAAGAAATTCCAGTATAATCAAAAGGAGGTGTCTTATTTGGGTTACCTACTTTCGAAAGAAGGGAGAAGATTAATACCAGAACGCATAGAAAGTATTTCTAGTATGACTATTCCCAAAACTCAAAAAAGGAGTGAGAGCTGTAATAGGCATGGCCTCTTATTGTCAGCAGTGGATCAGTAATTTTGCGTTGATTGTGAAGCCGATGATACAATTAACTAAAAAGGATGCAGTGATGCCTTTACAATGGGATGAGGAATGTCAGAAAGTGTTTGAGCAAGTGAAAGCTACATTGTGTGCTGCGCCAGTTTTAGGCACTCCTAACTATAAAAAAATCTTTAGACTATTTGTGAGTGAGAGTGAAGGATGTGCATTGGCGGTTTTGACACAGGAACAAGGTGGAAGAAATAGGCTGTGCAGCTATTATTCTTCCGCGCTGGACCCTGTAGCGCGCGCACTACCACGATGTTTGCGATCCGTTGCAGCGGCTGCTGCATCAGTGAAACAAACGGAAGGAATGGTATTGGGGCACAATTTAATTCTGATGGTGCCACATGCTATAGACGTTCTACTAAATAGAACACAGACGCAACACCTCACTTCTGCCAGACTAACAAGATATGAGCTCATCTTGTTTGCACCCCACATCCAAATTATGAGGTGTAGCGCATTGAATCCTGCAGAATTAATGCCACTGCCCATAGCAGAAATTGGTGACAACGAATCACCACCCCATGATTGTTTAATGGTCACTGAAGAAGAAACAAAGGGAAGAATTGACTTGAGCGACATCCCACAGAAAGAGCCAGATGGGGAGTTGTTTTGTGACGGCTCTTGTTTTACATTACCTGATGGCACATCAACGGCCGCACATGCAATTACTACACTAGAGAGTGTTGTAGAAAGCAGAAGAATCCCCTACAATTCGGCACAAGCCGCAGAAATAATAGCACTGACCCGAGCCTGTGAACTCTCTGAGAATTTGAACGTGAATATTTATACTGACAGCGAGTACGCCTTTGGCGTGGTTCATAACTTTGGCCCACTCTGGGCTGAGAGGGGCTTCTTGACATCTCATGGGGCCAGGATTCAGCATCGGCCTTTCATTGTGCGATTGTTGTCTGCACTCATGTTTCCAAAGCGCTTAGCTATAGTGAAATGCGAGGCGCATAAAAAAGTAACATACAAAGTGGGAGAGGGAAACTCATTTGCAGACAGGATTGCGAAACAAACAGCCACAGATTTGGGAAATAAAATGATGACAGTACAGACTGAGGAAGTACCTTGTATGATAGAGAATGGAGTTGCCACAGTCAAAGAAATGCAGGCTGAGGCCACGACCGAAGAGATTCAGGGGTGGGCTGAGGGCTCTGCTTAGTTAGATTTGGAAGGATGTTGGGTGGACAAGGAAACAAAGGACTGGCTGTTGCCAAATTGTTATGTAACCGCAATGGTTACAATGACGCATAGCTCTACCCACATTTGCGCGAAGAAAATGGTACAGCATTTATCCACAGTATGGAAAAATGAGCACATAAAAAAGAATGCAGAAAGGCTAGTGCAGAATTGTATTACGTGCCTGCAACACAATGTAGGGAAGGGAACCGTGACTCCAGTAGGTAGTTTTGGCCCACCCTCTATGCCATTTGAGGTGATCCATTTTGATTTCATAGAAATGAAAAGGTGCCAGAACTACAAATATGTGTTAGTGGTGATTTGTGCATTTAGCAAGTGGGTGGAGGCATATCCTTTAAAAGACTGTACTGCCATGTCAACGGCAAAAGTAATGTTGAAAGAGTATTTCTCCCGGTTTGGGTTGCGCCGTGTCCTGTGGTCAGACAACGGCCCACACTTTGTGGGCGCAGTAGTACTACGGATCTGTGCAGGTCTACAGATAGAGAAACGATTCCACAGTTCCAGGCATCCCAGTTCTGCCGGGCTTGTTGAGAGACATAATGGTATCTTAAAGTCAAAGATACTAAAATCTGTGCTGGGAGCAAGTTGAGCTGGGTGGATGCATTACCCCTAGCGCTATTGTGCATGCGCACATCTGTGCAGGCTAAAACTGGGCTTGCCCCTTATGAAATTATAATGGGGAGACCGGCAAATGTATGGTGCGCACCGCAGCCCAAAAGATTATGTGAGGTCGAACATCCTGTTTTAAGCACGTACTGTGGCCTTTTAATGCAGAAGTTGCGTTTAATTCCTCAGCAGGTGCAGGAGGTGTTACCAGTGCGATACACCGGACCGGGGCACTCGCTGGAGCCTGGAAGCTGGGTCCTGATTAAGAATTTTGAGCAGAAGACAGCATTAGCACCCAGGTGGCGCGGCCCCTACCAAGTACTTTTGGCGATGCAAACGGCCATTCGAGTGGACAGACAGAAGGCATGGATCCATGCGACACATGCCAAAAGATTTCCAGGACTGCTGACAACTTCCGACGACCAGAGAAAGGAAACGGTCTCGGAAACTAAAGAAACTGTTGCCAGTCCATTGCCACAGCATCAGCCTGAGCGAGAAGTGAAAGTTGAAACAAAGCCCAAGCGAGAAGTGAAACTCGAAACAGAGCCTGAGGAGGCTGCCAGTAAGGGGAAAGGGCGAAAAATGCCCCAACGTTGCTCAGCAGAAACAACATCACTGCCGAGCGACACAAACTCTGCATTGCAAACACCAGCAGAAACAACGCGTATACCCCTTTGGCGCCCACCAGTTTCTGCAAACACACCAGAGCCAAAGAAAGAAACTACATCATTGCCACGGCGCTCATCGCTACCCATCATTGTGCTGCAGGCTGACACTGAGCCTGATACTGAAAGTGCAACGGCACTATTCACGGATCATACAATACCAGGAGTGAAACGGTATAATTTGCGGCCTCGACAGGCAAAGTGATCCACAGATCTTTGGTGCTTTTCTTTTGCCTTTGGTTCCACTCACGCATGGAGAGAAGTGTGAGAGTTGTGCAAGTTGGACAATTCAAGACTCACGGCTCCTCGGTGCGCTTATAAAAAAGTACATGCGTCAGGAGCCAGAGCAGGACAAGCTGGACGCACATAAGTACTAAGGCTGATAGAGTACATGTGTTCTAAGCCAGAGCGGGACAAGCTGGATGCACATAGTACTCTATCAGTAAAGAACTGTTCAGAAATCGTCTGAGCAGTGGGAGAAAGAACAACTAATCTTGCTCGGAGTGGATAAGTGTTCTAGGCCTTGAAAGGGCTGGCAGAATTGAACTGTGACATTTTCGTTGAACTTTTTTGGCATCAAGAACGAGAGACATTTGCGAGAAACTTTCCCAGTAAGAAGAAGGACGATGAAGAACAAGTCAAGACCGGTTTCAGCCTCCTCCTGCACCCCTGCTGAAAAGATGATAGTTTTAGAGACTGTAAATTTAGGGAAAAAGCATGGTAAAAGGAATAAGGTACTGATTTGGACATTGGTCCTGTGTTCTCTAAGTATGGTAGTACCAACAATAATAGCTATTACACTATGGTTCCTGGAGTCCGCGCACCCATTAGAAACACTTTTGCCAAAAGCAGCTACTGAAAGCCCGGTTCATGTAATCACTGGTACTTTGTCCCCAATGGAAGAAAGACATACAGAAGGATATGGCAACAATACATTGTTGCTCATCATGAACATGACCCATGCGGTTTTAAAGAAAAAAGATTGCTGGGTTTGTGCCCATTTACCACAGCACGGTGGGAAAGGGATAGGCTGGTATGTACAACCGTTACCATTGGTTTATTCATGTGAAGTATCGTTGAGTGCAATGTTCTTTGGGAAATGGAACAAGAGTAATACGGGTCAGCTAGATGAGACCAATATGAATGAATTTGAGGAAGTGATCATGAGACCTGTGGGTTGTTCCATATTCCACAAAGCTCGCGTGTTTTCACCAGATCCCATGAGGAAGAATACACGAAAGACAACAAGACTAGATAGATTACATAGGCAGAATAGACCGACCCCGCCAGCAGAAGAAACATCAGTAATGACATTTCGAATGATGGATGAATGGAATAAAGATGCTGTGCCCCCTGCCTATACAGTAGATCACAGCCCCGAAACTGCTCCCCTATGTTTACAGAAAAAAGGTTCCTATAAAGTAGGAACGTTTAGCAGCTGCCTAAACACAGTGGTTTTAAAGCACGAAATAGAACCCGTGTACGTAGGGGACCCTGTTTACTTTATATGTGGGAAAAAAGCATATCCATGGTTACCTAGGAACTGGGGAGGTACATGCTACCTAGGTCTACTGTTTCCAGGAGTGTTCCTCTTGGAGACAGCAGAGGTAGCCAGACGAACAAAAGGTAGAACTCAAAGGAGTAGCGAGGATGGAATGATAGCAATAGATATAGCCAAATCATTTATACCATTGCTGGCCCAAATAGAAAATTCCTATAATATAAGAAAACTGTCTAGAATATTAAAAAATACAATAGATTCAACAACGGATATTTTATTGAATATGACATTAGAAGAAAAAGGAATAAGACTAATGGCCCTACAAAACAGGATGGCTCTCGATATAATATTAGTTGATCATGGGGGAGTTTGCAAACTCGTAAAAACTGCATGCTGTGTGTATATAGATGATTACTCCCCTACGATATTTAAAGCAATCCGGAAATTACATGTCTTAAGTTCCACACTCTCTACTGAAGAAGGGGGTTGGGAGATAGGATCCTGGTTGTGGGGACTATTGCGGTTCTGGGGATGGAAGTTAATTTCGATACTAATGGTGGTACTTGGTATATTCATAACATGTTGCTGTTGCATACAATGCCTACCAATAATTTGCACTGAAACAACTGAGGGATGTACTAAGGGATGTATGCACATGGTGTTGAGAGGAAAACAAACGCATGACCAAAATAACAGAGGCACTGATGAAACAAAAACAGTAAAACAATTAATGGCTATAGACATTAATGATGAACATGATGCTCATGATAGCATAAGAGGTTCAGACATAGATACCCCAGAATTATCCTCATCGGAGGAGGATACAATGAATGAATAAGACGTTTGGCATACGGCCAAAAGGAGGGTTTGTCAATCTGGAAAAGAGAATACCCTTCATTGGAATGACAGGCGTAACTTGATGGCCGAAGACCAACCGTTTTATGGACCGAATTATAGAAATACAGACTGCTATGCTTGACCAACAAGCGGCCATTTTAAACGTAGCAAGAATCGCCATTTTTACTTGTTAAGCATTGCTCATTTCTTTCTGTCTAAAACTGCTTTGCAGATTGCAATTCTTGCAAATTCTGCTTACTCTGCTCAACTGTTAACATTGTTGTCTGAATATGAAAGGGCAAGGTCGCGGGACTGAGCAGTTTGTTGAAACTCCTCATGAGTAGCCCAGAAAGGAATGCCCACTCTCCCTCTCTGTAGCCTTGAGGGAGAGCTGCAGGGCATTTAATCATTTCACAGCTGCCAGCCAGTCTCGTACTGTAGTAGAATATGTTAGAATAAAGCAGCTAAAGGCTTGAATTATGCTCTTCTTACGGCCCCCCTTCGCAAAACCCTTTAGAGCGTGTCGGCTCACAGGACACAAATAGTACCTCATAAAATAGCAAAGCTTGGAATGTGACTGTTCCCCCGTGTGCAGCTTGCTTCCAAGAACAGAACCACTGTGTTCTGTTCAACAACTAAAAGATGCCTCCGCACTTTCTAATTGCACATTGTTACTAGAATAGACATTGAAAGTGTCATAATTGTCATACCCGTCGGAAATGCCCATCGTCATCCCGAGTTGAAAGAAACTTAATAAAGAGGGGTGTTAAACGTGACATAGCTGATTGTATGATATGCATTTTGTATATATGTAACTGATGTACGTAATTTGCTCTGTTGTGTCCCTCGAGGTCTAGGAAACTCACGTCGCGGGGCGTGAGACCACAGTTGGCCAATTGGGACTATTTTGCTTGCAATAAACCCTAGCATTGGGAATTTGAACCTCGTGTCTGGCGCATCCTTTCGTGTATGGTTATTGCCTTGTTTCCATATCGCGAGGGACCCCTAGGGGCCCTTTCAACTATGGCGGCTACCCTATGGAACAAACTCCCAGCTGAGATGAGGTCAATCGACTCACACACGGCCTTCCGCAAAGCCCTAAAAACCAAGCTCTTCATCTGAAGAGCCTGTTCATCCTAAGTATCCACTATTACTGTATTCACCATGTATAGGAGACCATATACCTAGACAAGAATACTAGTAACCAACTGTAACAAACAATGTTTATCATCTGTAACCATACAAATGTGCTTAAGTGAATGTATTTAAGACATTTTGGGGCCACTTACTGTAACCCTCAAGCAAGCCTTCTTAAAACTTCCTTATAGCGCTGCGTTGCCTTTGGGCTGTAGTGCGCTCTACAAATGATAAAATAAGTGTCCTCCAGACATCACAGATGTTGAGTGTCCTAATGTGCCATGTAGTCTGCGTGCAGCACTAGATAGGGATCGGGCAGCAGTCCCAGTTCTGTCCAAAACAGTGTCCAGAATAAGATTCAAATCCCCCCCATATAATCTGGATTCCTACGTAGCCTACTAGTATGGTTGCCACAGTGTCAAAAAACTCAGGGGAGTCTATGTTAGGGCACTAGGTGTTAACAAGCAGATACTCCTTGTTGACAAGCGTGCAGTGTAATATGATATAACGTCCTTCGGGGTCTATGTAGCTTTTGGGTAATACAAATTTAATAGATCTATGGACCATCGTGAGAACACCCCTGGATTGGGTGGAGTAGGAAGTGAAGTATCTAGCGGGGCCCCACGACGGAGCCATGGTCCTGGGCATATGACCTTTGGAATGCGTTTCCTGTAGAAATAGTATTTTGCAGCCATGCATAGGCCATGATAGTAGCATAGGCCATGATCTTGCGGGCCTTGGTATGATTGCTCAATCCCCGGACGTTCCAGGACATTATGACAGTAGGCATTTCAGTGATTAAAATCTAATCTCATAATACCTGTCTAGTGAACATCCCAGATCCAGCGATTGTGTGAGCTCCAATAGTTGGAATTGAAAGTGCGCTTGTGCCCCTTCAGTGCGTGCACCGTGCAACCTCGAGTGCCTTTTTGGAATAACACCCCATTCCCTCCCTCCACCCTCACCACCAAACCGGGGTTAGTAGTGTGAACAACACCCACCCTTACCTGTACACAGCTGAGCCTTCCCCAACTTGGCCCAACCTGTACTAAAGCACAACTGGGGCTAACCCACAACAGAGGTGCATCTAAGAACAGTGTAATCACAGTGGGGTGTGCCATTGCCGTGCACTAGCACGCTTGGAACCCAAATGGTTCTGTTACAAAACAAGCAGTTTTTAGCGGTCGTATAGTGCTTGCCCCTTCATCTTTGAGTGGGGGATAGGGGTCTGCATATGAAACATTAGAGCGTTGCAGTTTGAACACTAATAAACAACAGACATGATCAAAATAAACAATTCAGTGTTGCATTAGCTCGATGGCGTGTACCCCCAAGAAGCTAGGTGACATGTGTATAGCCAAAGCTGTGTAACAATGAAAATAAGGCAACAGGGGTTAACTGTAGGCAAGGCCAATGTCAGGTGAGATTCTTAATTCACATATGAGCAGGACATTTAGAGGATACAGGCCAGGTTTAAAGCTCAGTCATTGTCCATGAGGTCATCAGCGGGAGGATTTAGGGGAACATGTGCTTCTATGAATTTCACCGCTTCCGATGGCACCGTGAAGAAATCCAGTTTGTTGTTGAATGTGAACTTCAGGCGCACAGGGAATAATGTGGCATAAGGAACATTCCTCTCTCTAAGCAGTTTTATAACTCCAAGGAATTGGTGACGCTCCTGCTGCACTCCTGTCGAAAAGTCTGGAAAAATTCGGATCACTTGTGATTCCATTCTAAGCTCTCCCTTTTCGCGTGCAATTCCGAGAATCTGATCACGGTCTTTAAAGCTTAGGATTTTCACAATGATGGGCCTCAGGAAGTCCCCTGGTTTGGGGCGCGGAGACAGCGCCCTATGAGCTCTCTCAATGGTAAAGAAAGGGGACTTATGAGGGTTGCCCAGCAGATTTTTCAGAAGATTCTCGACTGCCAGTTTGAGCCGGCCCTTCAGCGCATTTTCCGGGACTCCGACAATACGTATATTATTTCTCTGTGATCTGGATTTGAGAGCGTCACATTTGGCTTTAACTGACTTCATATCAGTGACCAGAGTGGACACTGTGCCCTGTAGTGTAGTTATATTGTCCTCATTAGCTCCTATCCTGTTTTCAGCTTCCGCGATTCTCGTTCCCTGCTGATCTAGTTTAGCTCTGAGTGATGCCACATTTGCATTGATGTCATCCATCTTTTCTTGAAATGCTGCGAAGTTTCTAGCCATTGATTCCATCATAACCGTTAGGTCTGTGGCAGGCACCTCTGCAGGGAGCGTGTCGTCTACCTGGTACCCCGATGTGTGGGCCGAATCAGGCCTCGGGGTGGCTTTAGCGAATTTGTCCATGGTTCCGGTTTTGTTAGTGTTCCTGGAGCTGTTGGACATTGTGCAAGATGGTGACTAAGTACTCAGTGCTCGGAGTAGGGTTGTGTGGCGCAGAGGCAGTGGCAGAGGAGACGATCCACCGCAAGCACCTCATTGGGGGCACCACATTGTAGAGAGCAGCTCTCTTGTCAATCGCACCAGCAATGAAACACAGTATTATCAGGCGAGAGCTGACGGTGCCTGGAGCCAGGGATCAGAGGAGGCAATGCTGGGGAGGCGGATGGAGGCCAACCAGGGTGATTCACATTAATGGAACAGTAAAGGTTCAGATATGGTGACCGGAGCAGAGTAGGTATATATTCACCGGGTCCCGGGGCCATAGAACCATGGAGATCAGCCCCCGTGAGGGAGTGGGAAGCCGCAGTTAGATCAGGGGGACAGCAGAGGAAGTCAGTGTGCAGCAACCCCTCCAGCTCCTCACCTGCAGCGTGGCCTGTGATTCAGGTCACGAATAACTGGATCTCCGGCAGTCCTGTAGGAGTCACACGTGGGAAGTGTGTGCGGCCAGGCAGTGCAGACGGATCCAGGAGGGATGGCACGAGGGCCAGGAACCGCACCACACCAGTGCGGCAGTGTGGGTACAGAGTCACAGGGGGCTCTCTGGCTGCCAGACACAGTGAGGGGAGGGACAAGGAGCCGCGTTGCAGGGCGGCCTCAGTGGTCATGGGGCACGCGGGCCCAGATCAAGCACAGGCCGCCAGCAGTCCCTGGATCCAAGCGCCAGCACAGCACAGAGGTTCGCCTTGCTCGCTGTGGCTCCAGTCCCGCAGGCGGACCGCGTGTACTGCACTCGGCCCGGGCCCCCAGGCGGCCAGTGCCAGCAAGGACGGTAGGTGGCACAAGTTCCAAGGTGCAGGGGCATAGGCAGCAGCAAGTGCCATCTGGGGCCACTGCGCGCTTCCGCAACCACCAAATCCCGGCCACGGCCCAGTACGGAGGCAAAGCAAGCGGGCCGTATGTCGGTCTCAGGGGTCCAATTCGGGGCCAAATTTCACCCACAGGTAGCCCCAGATGTCAGCAAGGCAGGGGGACGGGTATAAAGGCAGGGTGAAGTGGCTGACCGCAGATGTCCACGGATGAAAAGCGGCAGTGCTCGAAGCTGAAGAGCTAAGCAGCCATTTTGTCGGCTGCTCAACAGCGCCCCCCAGTCCTGTGTAGCATTTATTATGTTATTTTTTGCATTGCCTCCTGAACTTTGGATACATTATGAATTGTTACATTAAAAGAAATGTACATTGCACAGTTGCAGAACGTTTTGGGCTGCACTGTCTACTTCAAGTTAATGAGTTAAGAATATGAATTAGACAAGACATTGCAAACACCACCAAGAACATCCTTTGCAACATTCCTTTGTCTTATAGGGTTTACATGCCATGGAAACTGCAGCACTTCCGAAAGGCAGAGCGTGTTTGTGAAACTCCAGCAGTGCAAGTGTATTACTCATTTGAACAACTGCAGAAAGACATTTTCGAACTTGAAGAGAATACAAAATCAAATGTTATTAATTATCAAAAATTGGTACCCGGCGAGGGGGGGGGGGGGGCGGTGGCAGCCTCCCAGCCAATGAGGAGGCCCAGAACGCAGGTGTTACCACACAGTAATCCTGCCGCCCTGAGCCTCCTCAGAGCTGGCGGCCGCCATCTCCCCTCGCTGGAGAATCAGGTAAGTTTTTCTTCCACCTTCCTCCCCCATCCACAGAATTGCTCCCCACCCTCCCACCCCCACTTACCTTCGTTTCTGTCCTCTTCAAGAGCGGACGTGCCAGAAACACTTCTGTCCACAGCGCGCCCGCTCCTGATCTGCAACAGGCCATCATGGAATGGAAGAAGGGACTACATGTAGTCCCTTCTCACTTTCCATGGCGGTCATTTCTGTTGTTTACTTTTTTCCTATTTTTTGAATGGCCCCTATGTAAAGGGAGAAGGGACTACATGCATTCCCTTCTCCCTTTCCATGGTGGCCATTTTGTTTGTTTCCTTTTTTTTTACTTATTTTCAATGGCCGCCATGGGAAGGGAAAATGGACTTCGCTTTCCCTTCCCCAGCAGCCCTTCTTTTGAAGTGTTTCGGAACAGAAAAAAAATGCCTTCAGTACCCTGGTCTAACGGAACGGGGTACTAATGACAATAAGCCCGAAGCCTGCGGGCCATTACTGCATAAGGTAACGCCCCCAGGGCCTTATGCTGTAATGGCCATCAGGCTCAGGGCTTATTGTCTAAGTATGAACTTCGGCAAAGATGGTGAGTGGGTGTGCACATCGTATTAAAGGTTAAAGTTCATGTCTACATCCGTATATATCAGCTTTGTTGAGTTTGAGAAACTGGCCATCCTTTTGTATGAGGGGGCCATGCCATAGGGGATTCAGTTGATATGACCGCATAGCGATGAGCCTTCCAGAGTGTGGATGGTGTGGCATTTCCTGGGCTCGTCCTTCCCTCAGGAGTACAGTATTTAACCAATTCAGAAAGCTTCATCTCTAGCTGAAAAGATGAATCGTTCCTACACTTCCAGCATGTCCTTTTGCCTCCAGGCTGATAACCCAAATTTGCAACAGATGAAGTCTCCAAGTTTGGCCAATAAAAAGTTTTCAGATATCTACCCTTTGAAAGGCCATGCCTAGTTTAAGAAACAAGCATACACCAGATGCTTTTAAGCAGTCAGTCATTCAACTTTATTGGAATTAAGAAACATCCATCAAAGTACAAACATTAATAACAAATCACATAATAAATAGAGCAAGCCAATGGATACAAATGATTATAAAAACAAGATTATAACAAATGTAATTCATTAGTGTCTTTCTAAGGCTCATGGTACAACATAGGTACTGAAGCAAACTCCAGGGCAGTGCAGGAGAATTGGGCAACAGAATGAAGATCATGGCTGCTCTGCACTGCCTAAAATGAAAAGTAAACAATATTAGCTTTATTATTATTCTCCTGATTATAGTATATGCTGGACAAAACCACAGGAAATGCAAAGGATTGTCTTCTTCTGCAGTGCATATTAAACAACCTGAAACCTTTGGAGCTGCCAGGTAATCCCCAAACCACCAGCCAGTAACAGCCCTAAGTGGCAGGAGATTGCATCTTGCCCTTGTTATCAATGCTTGCTCGTTTTCTTAAAAGTATTCCACAGAAGGGACTCAGAAACATTAGGCATGGACACCATAATGCGTAAACGATTCAATTTGTTTTGTAATTCAGTGCGTTCCCGTTCTGTCTTCAATTGAAGGTTAAGATTCTGCAAAATCATTTTACTATCGGGCACATTGATATTGCAATGGTCCAAACAACTCTTCACATAGGAAATCCGGCGGATTGATGAATAATTTGCCTCAGACTGCAAAATATGGTTAATGAGCAAATGAGACAAACCTGAATCCAGCCAAACTCTTAACCAAAGTTTTACTGGTTCCATAAGGATCTTGTCCTCAATATATAACATAGCCAACTCCGTATGGTCAAAAAACATAGGGGCTGAATTGAGTAATCCTAATACACGTTTATAAAGGCATTCCTCTTCAATTTGGAGACTATTCACTCCTGCCATAGCCCATAGACCTGTACCATATCTGGCAACCATTCTTGCCTTGCAATAGTTTATTCTCATCATTACATCCACCGGTTGAGCTTTATATAATTGGACAAAATGAGCCTCCTCCCTGCCACCCTTGCCACATCCCTGAGACATTTTAGTTTTCTGGTGCTCAATATGGCAAGCCCCATTCCGTACTTGAAGTCAATGAGAAGCCCAGGTATTTGTGACTCACACAAGCCTTGATTGGATCTGTCACTGCTGTGAAAGCCGGCATTTTGCATTTTTTTCAGCCCGATTGACAGACCGTAATTGCTGATTGCGATGCATGAATTGATAAGTCGAACTAGGCATACAATCAGCATAAGTCATCAGCATACGTCATAACTGGAATCTGCAATGAATGTGGCATGCTTTCAGTATTGTCCGCATACATCAGGACCAGTAGGGACCACACCTCCCAATTTTGGACGTCTGCACTGTGCTCAACCAGTTGGGGATAAAATGTGTTGACATACAAAGGAAATAATAGGGGTGCAAGGACACAACTCCATCGCACACCAGAACCAATAGGAAACCATGATGTGCAATGGCCTTTGTCTCCAGGTACCACACAGGCCCTATTATTAGCCTGTAACATGGCTAGGACACGTTCCCCAGGTCAACCCATAGAAACCGAGATTGACCATAATTCAGACCTGTTTACCCTGTCGAATGCTGACCTGACATTCAAAAAAGGATAAGTATAGTTTTTCTATTTTGAGATAAATGGAATTTGAGATCATAAGGTATAAATTAAGGGCCTGAGCCTATGTTCTTAAGGCTTCCCTGAAGCCTGAGTGGATGTGAGAATATTATTGGCTTCTACCCAGTCTTGCAGCCTTGTGTGAGGGGTCAGAAATGAAAGCCGGTCACATAGTTGTTCTGTTTTTAGTAAAAGATTTTTATTTAAATGAAAATGGTTTCGGAAAATTCCTCTGTGGCCCTATTCTAAAGAGGAGTTTCCCTACCCAAGAACCAAAAACTAAGGATCTGTCTGTGTCAGGATGTCAATAACTGAAAAGACGTCCTTGTGTACAAAATGTCCTATCCTGAACCTCACACTACAAAATAAAAACAATAAAGTGGGAAAGGAAATGTCTTCAACCTGATATTGGCAAAAAGTGTTCACAATGGAAATTTAGGATAGCTCCAATGATAAATGTTCTCCAAGGTGAAAGGCCTTGGATCCATAGGGTAGTTCCCTTCCCCATGATTCTTAAATGGGATGGTAATGCCTCTTTTACTAACAGTTCCTTTGTGTCTCTCCTTGATTCACAATGTCCGTGTTAGACAACACGTTCTGTAACAGTGTTTCTTTAACACAAGTTTTTCCTTTGTCTAGCAAACACTGTCCTTCAGTATTTCTTGTAGCTTTGAAACTCGCCTGATATACTCCTGTGCCAGGACACTTTATGCAATTCCAACTGCCTGGTATCCTTCCCTTGCCAGGACTTCTTTTGAATTTCAATTGCCTGGTATTCCTCCCTTAGCAGGACTTATTGTGTGTTCCAATTGCCTGGTATCCTTCCCTTTCCAGGACTTATTTTCTTCTGTTTCACAGTTCCTCTACATCACCAAAATTGCATAAACTGTTCTTGACTCGGTATATCTGTCTGCGGTAATGTTCGTTCAAACTTTGACCCGTATTTGCATCTCATGCATCCGTATCCTATTGGGGCTTCAATCTGTACTTTGCCTTTTCTGCATTCAAACAATCATCTTGTAGTTTCTCTATTAGCAATCTCATAACATTCAATTCATCGTTGGTATGGTCGCTGGAACGCTCTGGGTCCCCATTGGCTTTTGGTTGACTCACCGGTTCTCTCCAGTATCTCCAGTCCTTTTTGCGCTTCTGCAGCATGGCTCTTCGCTTGCTCCCAACTCTGATCTGTGCAGACGTCCTTCTGGCTTCCTTCATGGTCACATGCCTGTTTCCCTTCAGCTCCCGGTTATGGAGAACGCTGCCTCTTCGAGCTCCAAAGCACCCAGAAACTCTCTTGCGGCTCCCGACGTTTTTACAGCACATCCAGCTTGCGCACAGCATTTCTCCTTCTATCTCAGCAGCCACCTCAGCTTCGCCACACCACTACGTGTCTTCTGCGCTCGTGAGCCTCTGCATATGAACTGACGTCTTCTCCTGCACTGCCACACTCAGTAGTGCTGCCGCCATCTTTAAATGTCCCATGCACAGACGATTCTGTAGAACAACTAGTCTGCAGATTAAGCTTTGGGCTCCTGTTGCCTTGTACCAACTCCTTCATCTTCCTAGTCTCATTTCTCTGGTGATTATGGGAGTTGGAGTGCATGGGTGTCATTGGACAATTAGTGTTTGGATAGGCTTTCTCAGTTGTTTTACATGAGATAACAGGTTCACATGAATGTACATCAGAAGCAAAACAGGTTTGCTGGAGTTTTGTGTGTTTAGATAATAGGTGGGGGTTTGGCCTAAGTAATATGGAGAAGACGTTTCTTTACTTTCTGTACAAGGGGGAATAAACAGCTGACAATAGGCCATTAAGGTCTTGGGTATTAGAGGGCTTCCTCATGGGAAAGGGGGATACCACGTCTCGTCCAATAAAGTCACGACATCTCCCTGGTATTTGGCTTCTCCCAGGTGATCCTCCCTCATATAGAGACCCCCGCATTCAGGATCAGGCAGCCGCTGCGGTCCCCTGGCCACATGAGAGAAGGTCACCGCCGGGGAATCCGTAATGACTATTGGATTCATCACCATCTCCAACCCCCTACATCCATACAGCCTCCTCTACTTTCACAGCTCTCCAGCCTTCTCAGAATACAAGTCTGCTCCTCTTACAACCAGCACTGCCACTCTGTTTTGCCTGGGTTTTATAGGGCTCTCCCTTCTGCATCATTGTATTGTCATTTGGTACAATCCACAGTCAGAACGCAGTGCGTTTCTAAAATTGTATCCGCCAAACTACATGATTTATGGAATGTCCCATTTTAAAATAACTTCTCTGATGTTCCAGATTAAATCTTGACAAAGTTACAACACACGCTATCAGTGTCTTGTGAATGGAAATGTTTTCCCTGCCAGCGAAATTCAGCTTTTTCTACACTAGGAGTCGAGGTTTGTTTAAAGGAATCTGCAGCCTCTCGCAAATTGGGGAACGGGCTCCCTCAGCATTACACTGCAGGGTTTCACCAGGGGTTTAGAGGGGTGTAGGGCATCTAATATTAACCTGTTGTAGTGGATTGATGCAATGGGGGCAGTCTATAAGCCCTGTGCTGGCCTATGGTGAGGCAATGTGATTATCCCCTTCTATCTGCTGGAGACCAAGGTAAAGTGACTAGGAGATCCTCCCAATACCCCGGTATACAACATCTACTTGCTTGGTTGGGCACCCAGCTACCCGCTTCATTGCCCTGGTGGTTCCCAGAATCAAACTGCCTGCTCATGTCGTATTAGGCTGGGAGATTCACATGGCACCTCAGGTAAGCAAGGCTAAATATCGTCTTGAGAAAATTATACAGACGATAGAGTCGGAATTAACAAAAGTGTAAATGCAATTTTATTATTTCGCACATAGTAAAAAAATGGACAGGAAGGATGAAGCCCATTCAAGTAAAAACTTAACAATGAATCACATAAAAAACACAACAGAAAGAAACATACAAGCTGGTATTTTTTGCCATTCAAAAAGATGTTTGTCCTAAACCCTCAAAGTGGTGTTAGTAATTGGTAGGTGACTTAGTAAACAATTTTGTTATACAAAACGAAACAAACGTCCCCACTAGAGGTGTGTCGACAGTAACAGGATCTGTTTCCAGCCCCAAAAGGGTTGCTACCAATAACCAGAATTAATAGCAGATGTATATTATTCCCATTGAGGCTTTCATCAGGACACTTGCAATCCAATTTAGAAGGCTTTTTGGATGTCGTATTGATGGTCTTTTTTACACTTTCCACCAGTATTTCTATAAAAAAAACATAAAAAAACATTAACGAACATTTTTACTGACCAATCTTACTTCGCCATACCGCCCCTGAGGTGACAATTGATATTCTAGACAGCCTACGTGTCTGGTCTTTATACGCATCAGCATGCTTGTGTATATATGCAAGCTCAAGAAAAAGGGCATAATTTAAGCCCATGTAACATCAGTTTTACATCATATTATTTTGTTTCACTAATAAACAAGACGTAATGTTTGGGAAAATACCCGTGCATTGGAGAGGAAAAGATAAAAGGTAAGGGGAAGGGGAGGGGGGCAGAAGGGAAGGGGGGGGAGACAAGGGTTTAGTGACTTAAAATCTCTCGACACATATCTATTCAGTGAAAAAAGATCACTTAAGCGGAGTCAATTTGTACCTCTAGGAGCTTTCCCAGGTCATCAAATCCGATTGTTCTATTTCAAAAGCCCTATATAATACCCCAGATAACATGTGTCTTCTGTGCATTCGGCTGGAAAAAGAAGCAGGGATATACCACTTTTTAGTTTTTTCTCCGATGTCATTTACTAACGTGGCCATGTTTATTTAATGATTGGTAAGTGCCTACCTTAACTTCAGTAAGGAAGGCGTGAGCTGCATGCCATTTGTGAAGGTGCAGCGTTGTCAGGCTCAAATCCCAAATGGTTAAGTGCGGGGCTGCAGTATATCGGAAGGAGCAATATTTAGTAACCGCATTCATTTCAGGATATCTTACGATCTCGTAGATGACCTGAGGGAAAGCGGAGCGTGGAGGTGTGAGTCAGAACCACGTGAAAAAGAAACGCACAGGATTCCTAAATTTCACACAGCGAGATACGCGCGGAATACAACTTACTTCAAGTATTGAAAGCGGCAGACCCAGCAGTTCGCTGACTGTTCTCGGCGTCCTCGTAACGGAAGTGAGCCTTCGGGAGCCAGAATCACGTGATCCGGTTTTAAAACATCAGTCACGTGTGCGCGTACTCTGTGATTGATGCACGTCTGTTTACCACCTGGTTACAAAACCAATGCAGCGTTCCTTCTTCTTTGATGGAGAGTGCAAGAAGTATCATATATTAGTGATCAGGGGCTACAATGGCCTTAGAAATCAGGTATGTTCACATGTAGACGTACAAAAATGGTATGTCTGTGATGATGACACAGAAGGTAGACCGAAGGTGCATGCCACATGCCAGTAAGTATTAGTCTGATTGGTACAGTGATACACTGGGAAAGCAGGACATTATTTATGCATGAATAGATTCCATTCGATGTACAAATTAAGACCCTGATTGACCGAGTCCAAATTGAAAATCCATTTCTGTTCGAGTCTGCGGAGCTTCAAGTCTCTATCGCTACCACAAGGGTGCGTCCCAGAGTTTGTAGAACACACCAGAACAACTCATCATGGGTGTGTTGCATTTTTTTGTAGTGTTCTACCAGGGGTTTGTCTGTTGTACCATTCTTGATACAGGAGCGGTGTTCTCCTATTCTGGTACGGATTGCGCTTTTGGTTTTGCCAATATTACAGAGACCACATGGGCAGATGATACAATAAATCACCCATTTTGTAGCACAGTTGGTGAATGATTTCAAATGCCAGGTCTTGCCCTTAAAGTCAATGGATTTAAGGTTTTTCGTAAATTTGCACATAAGGCATTTGCCACATTTGTAGTGACCTGTCACTGGTGGAAGGTCCCATAGTGTGGATTGTGCCGTCCACGCATCTCGTTGTTGTGGGTATGTGTGGACCAATTTGTCTCCGAGGTTTTGCAATCTTTTGAAAGCAAACCGTGGGGGAAGAATATTGAAGGATTCGGTATTAATCATCTTCCAATTTTTTAATATGGACTTCCTCAAATCGTTACTGATGGGGGTGAAAGATGAAACACATGTAATTTTGTCAAGTGTCGATTGAGCTTGTTTTTCTTCTCTGTATATTCTTTGCCTTTTTATAAGACTTCTTATAATATAAGGTGGATAGCCTCTATCCTTCAGATGCTGTTTGAGAGCCTCACTGTGTAATTTGAAGTCTTGTGTATCAGTGCAATTGCGCCTGTTGCGCAAAAACTGCCCAAAAGGCAAATTTTCTCTTAATGCCTGGGGATGCCAGCTGTTGAATTGTAAGAGAGTGTTTTTTTGCGTAGGTTTCTTAAAGAGACTGGTGCCGATGGATTTGTTCGGCATACGATAGATGAGAAGATCAAGGAAGGCAATTCTTTCTTTATGTGACTCACAAGTGAAATTAATGGTTTGTTCCTGGTTTTTCAGCCATATACAAAACGAGTTAAGGTCTTCACTAGTGCCTCGCCAGATCATGAAAATGTCATCAATATAGCAGTCTACCTTCTGTGTCATCATCACAGACATACCATTTTTGTACGTCTACATGTGAACACAACACCTGATTTCTCAGGCCATTGTAGCACCTGATCACTAATATATGATGCTTCTTGCACTCTCCATCAAAGAGGAGGGAGCGCCGCATTGGTTTTGTAACCAGGTGGTAAACAGACCTGCTTCAATCACAGAGTACTCGCACATGTGACTGATGTTTTAAAACCCGATCACGTGATTCTGACTCCCGAACGCTCACTTCCGTTACGAGGACGCCGAGAACAGTCAGCGAACTGCTGGGTCTGCCGCTTTCAATACTTGAAGTAAGTTGTATTCTGCGCGTATCTCGCTGTGTGAAATTTAGGAATCCTGTGCGTTTCTTTTTCACGTGGTTCTGACTCACACCTCCAAGCTCTGCTTTCCCTCAGGTCATCTACGAGATCGTAAGATATCCTGAAAGGAATGCGGTTACCAAATATTGCTCCTTCCGATATACTGCAGCCCCGCACTTAACCATTTGGGATTTGAGCCTGACAACGCTGCACCTTCACAAATGGCATGCAGCTCACGCCTTCCTTACTGCAGTTAAGGTAGGCACTTACCAATCATTAAATAAACATGGCCACGTTAGTAAATGACATCGGAGAAACAACTAAAAAGTGGTATATCCCTGCTTCTTTTTCCAGCCGAATGCAAGGAAGACACATGTTATCTGGTGCATTATATAGGACTTTTGAAATAGAACAATCGGATTTGATGACCTGGGAAAGCTCCTAGAGGTACAAATTGACTCTGTTTGAGTGATCTTTTTTCACTGAATAGATATGTGTTGAGAGATTTTAAGTCACTAAACCCTTGTCTCCCCCCTTCCCTTCCGCCCCCCTCCCCTTCCCCTTACCTTTTACCTTTTTCTCTCCAATGCACAGGTATTTTCCCCAACATTACGTCTTGTTTATTAGTGAAACAAAATAATATGATGTAAAACTGATGTTACATGGGCTTAAATGATGCCCTTTTTCTTGAGCTTGCATATATACACAAGCATGCTGATGCGTATAAAGACCAGACGCGTAGGCTGTCTAGAATATCAATTGTCACCTCAGGGGCGGTATGGCGAAGTAAGATTGGTCGGTAAAAATGTTTGTTAATGTTTTTTTATGGTTTTTTATAGAAATACTGGTGGAAAGTGTAAAAAAGACCATCAATACGACATCCAAAAAGCCTTCTAAATTGGATTGCAAGTGTCCTGATGAAAGCCTCAATGGGAATAATATACATCTGCTATTAATTCTGGTTATTGGTAGCAACCCCTTTGGGGCTGGAAACAGATCCTGTTACTGTCGACACACCTCTAGTAGGGACTTTTGTTTCGTTTTGTATAACAAAATTGTTTACTAAGTCACCTACAATTACTAACACCACTTTGAGGGTTTAGGACAAACATCTCTTTGAATGGCAAAAAATACCAGCTTGTATGTTTCTTTCTGTTGTGTTTTTTATGAGATTCATTGTTAGGTTTTTACTTGAATGGGCTTCATCCTTCCTGTCCATTTTTTTACTATGTGCGAAATAATAAAATTGCATTTACACTTTTGTTAATTCCGACTCTATCGTCTGTATAATTTTCTCAAGACGATATTTAGCCTTGCTTACCTGAGGTGCCATGTGAATCTCCCAGACTAATACGACATGAGCAGGTAGTTTGTTGTGGACCCTGGTTGTTTTGACATGTTATTAAGACCTCTCCCAACAAGCCCCTAAAAAAAAAGGACACCCCTTTTGCTCGTTTAACGATTGCACCAACGGTTCCCAGAATCAGGCAGGAGACCTCATTACAAAACACACAAAGGTGTATACACTTACCTGCTTGTGAAACCCCAGCTTCCACATGCTGACCTGGATAGCCCTCCCAATGCCTCTGCCGAAAGGCCACCGACGGGGTCTTCTACCCACCATGGCCATGCTGATTGCACACAAGGCGAGAGGCAGCGGAGCCAGATTGCCAACTCCCTGCTGGTCTCTCAACGAACATGTGCACAACTGCTGTGTGAAGCTGTTCAGGATCTGTACTAAAGTTCAAGACTATGGTATGGTGAGTGATGCGCCAGTCCTCTGCCCGCATTATGCTGAGTCCAGTGGAGCAGGACACAGCATTGCCCTCACTGCCTTTACACGAGATATGGGCGTTCTGTTTTGAGTGTAAACTTAAATCCTTTCACCTAGAAAACAACGAGGCGGTGCCCAACCTTGTGCCCTAGCCCAACGGGATCCATTGCATCAGGCAAGTGCAAAAAGTAAACAGAATTGCAAGTGCTGCCCATCACTCAATGGGACCAAGTGGCCCAATGGTATGGAGTGCTATCCACTCACCCAAGCTCAATGTGTCCTGGCAGAGATGAGAGAAAGCGCATGCTTGAGTGGGAGATTCAGTCATGGTCTCCACCCATTCACAGGGGTGTTGCTCTCCATTAGTTTTATGGGTAAACCCGTTTGTAAAGGTGCACTTCAAGCAGCTTTCTGAATAGCTGTGCTCAGTTTTGATATTCGTAGGTAAGCTGTTCCGAGAGAAGTGCCACTTAGAAGGGGGCGAGGGAAGCACATAGCAAAAGGATTGTGGAGGGGCCTTGTCAATGGAAAATTGGGACTCATACCTGGGGAGAGTAGACATGGTGCCCTGAGCTGTGTAGCGAGAGGAGGGAGATGGTAAATGGTGGGAGAGGCTGGGTTGGAGAGGAGAGTGAATCAGCAGCCATTTTGTGACAGGGAAGTCAGGGCCCTAAATGTGCGGTGAGTTAAGGATGGGACCACTTACGGGGCAATTACTCTGCACATACAGTAATAGGACGGTGCTGTGGCCCCTCCCTATGCGGATAGTCTGGGGTTCCCACGCACCCGCATGTGGAGGGAGGTACCATGCACGTTTCTGGAGGGGGCTCAGGAGAGATGGGTGATGTCCTTTTCAAGAAGGAGGCCATATATATGAATGGTGAGGCTGTGGGTATTGCGAGTGGGTAGCGGTACACATGCATGGCAAGAAGGTGAGGGAGCATGCACGGGGAGAGGTTGGAGGTACGTGTGTGGTGAGATGGTGGAGACGAGTGTGGTGAGTAAGTGAAGCACACAGAGGACCAAGCAGTAGCTGAGGCTGGTAAGATGTCTGCTTCTTTACAGAATATCGCCAATGGTACACATGGTCAACAAGACAAAGCAGATAGCCCCTACACAACTCTCCCTTTACACAAATGAAGATTTCTAGGACACCATGTGCGCCAATTAAACCTGTGTTACATTTTCACATTAGAACATGATGCTTAATTGGAAGACATGTTACAAGTAAAAAAGCACAGGACAGAGATCACATGTGGGTAGGGTGCTGGAGCCCAATAATCATATTTGATGGGCTCCCATGCTATTTAAGAGTACATATTGTCTAATTGCTTGATAACATATATATCGTGTCAATAACGCAAGGAGCAGAGGCGTAGTTTGTCTTTTGTCTGGGGCAGGGCGTTCCAGGTAATGTTCGTATGTGCTATACCACCTGAATGCCATCTGGTGAGAGTTCAAAGGATGTGAGAAGAAGCACAACACTGTTTAAGGTGTCCCTAGTTACCATGAAGCCAGAGTGCTCACCAAACACATGCGTTCAGGCATGTGATGAATCACGAGCCGAAGCATTCATTAGCAGCCACCATGACCCAGAGCCAAGGAGTTCCTTGGAAACGCACCCCTGCGAACCGCGTTCAGTTGGTACAGGCATATTTAAAAGGAGCCGCACACCACGAAACAAGGATGAGCCCAAAGCTAGCATCTCTAAGTACTGTCGGGAAATCTGGAGACTTGCTGTCAAAAAATAGGTCATACCAAGAATGTTGTTAGTGAAAACCGTGAGGAATGATAGGACACAAACATGTACGCTCTACAGGGCTTCAGCTGATGGAAGCGTGCCCTTGAGGTGGTTCACTTTTCCTCCTTCCTTCCCACTGTACCAGTACTTTGCTGTCATATGTACCTCCATACAACTTAATAGACTTTGCAATCCTGGGTCAACAACATATATCCGGTTGAACATAATGTATTTTGGGACAGTTTATTTGCTATGGGTATATTGTTATAGTTTCTTTTTTGTAACAAGCACCACAGTACAATGATAGTATATATAGAAAATATGGTTACCAACACCCACTAATACACCATCTCATGCAAGTGTCATGTGAAAATAAGAGTGACAGGACAGTGGTTTTGTTAAAAATGAGGGAGACTTTAAGAACAAATAGGTTCCAACGCATGTAATGGAATGATCCCACGCGAGTGCCCTGTGCTTCAAGTAGTGCATGGGTAAACATCAAAAATATATCATTGTGCTTATAGGTCTATTCCCATACTTACACTGCATAGATATTGTGTGCACATTATTGACTCAAAAGGAAGGTAAAGGACAGCCAAAGAGCATACTTGTGATGGTATGATGTAGGACAAACCATGCGGAAAGCCAGGGGTTGAAAGTCATCTGCTCTGCTAGGAATGAAGCTACCATGCATAGTATGTCCAAGAATGGGCACAAGCCTTAGTATAGTTTATTCATAATTTATTTGTGTTGGTTTTTCCAAACCCTTATAAAATAAGAATTTGAATATATAAAAAAGAAACATCAAAACAACATTTACAAGCTCGTGATAACCTTTTCATACTGAAGCCAAAAAAACAATGTAATACAATACAATAGATAATTGCATTACATTAGTATACGATGTGTGATATAACATTAAAACACACACAATAATGATTAAGAGTTCAATACAATAAATGGTTGTGTTAGAATAAGATGTTGGATGTATTATTATAACACACACAATGTTGCATAAAAGTTCATAAAACACTTCCAAACGAGGATAAAAACGCATACTACGCTAAAAAACAGTTACATACATTTGTTAAAAACCTTAATAGAGCAAGAAACAGATTTACTGTGCAAAATGTTCCACCACAACATTTCCAACGAAACCCAATGTAAACTGGACACAAATGTACTAAAATTATCTATTCTCTGGGGTCTTAATGCAGGACAATAAAGAATCAAATGTGCAAGAGTTTCTTTTTCACAAGTACATTTACAAAATCGACAATAATAAAACAACACATTCCGCAAATCTCCTCTTATAGATAATATTTCATTGGTGGGCAAGACATTTAAACTAAAACGAATACAATTCATTCTCAACTTTCTATTCGGAAAACGTTTCAAATATGGCTGCATAGTGCCTACTATTTTTTTAGTAGAAATAATCTGTGTATAAAGGTGATAACTTGATAATTTGTATTAGCCCAGTGTTTTTTAATCAATTTATTAACAATAAGAGTATTATGCAAGAATGTTACAAAAGTGTCAGGATTCTGTGTGTTAGCACAGCCGCATCACGCCAAGTGCGCTCTACTGATGCATCTACAATGATCACAGGCAAACACCCCACTCTAGAAATGCCCGCCAAAGTACTCTGTTGAAATCCTTTCACCGGTCTCCACGTTGCCGGTTTCGGAATACCGTTAGAGGCAGAACACGCTTCACGGAACGTTTAGATGTTGCCATGGAAACACTGGCATCGCATGCACGTGCGGCGTCACGCGTTCCGCCCAGGGAAGTGCGCACAGAGCGGTCACATGACCAAGAGTACGTAGTCTCCACCCACCCGCATCCCCGGTGCTTCTGATTTTGTGCAGCAGCTTAGTTGTTCTTGCCTTCCGGATCACATACTTACTTTGTTCCCAAGCCCTTGTCTGTCCCTGGACTGCCATTCCCTTGTTCTCTGCTTCGATTCATGATTCCATGGTAACAACCTCTTTTTGACTTCCGGATTCCTTTTGCTCATCGGATTTATCTACGCTCCTGAACTGCTCCGACCCGGACCGCTTTTTGGATTACCTAGCCTCCTGTTATGTACTGTTACGTCTACCCGAGTGTTGCCGAACCTGTTTCTGTCTGGATTCCCTCTTGTGCTTTGCTGAAACTAACTTTGCCCTCCTTGCTCCCGCTGTCTGCGCATTGACTAGAGATTGCCTTGTGCGCAATCCCACTGCCGTTAAGCGTCCTTGTGTCGTCGGGTTAGGTCGCTCACCTGGGACTAGAGACTGTTTGCCACACCTCACCATAGGCGTCCTTGTGCCGTCGGGATAGCCTGTCTTGCTGGATTGCCTCTTCCTCCAGCGGTTGCTGAGGTATTTTGGACCACCCTCCATGGCATCTCCAGTACTCCACACACAGTAAGCCCTAGTACCTACTGGTTAGTTCATACCCTTCAGAAATGGGGTTAGATTGAGCCACTATTTGGTTCGTCTCTAGGCCATTAATTTCGGGAAACTACGAGAATTATTTTCTGTAAAAGGCCCCATCAAAGCCTCCCCGTCCCTTTGGTACATGTGAAACCGATACAATTTGATCAAATGTTATAAACGTTGCTTCAATTTATGAATTGCCTTCTCCTTCAAAGCCCTACAACAAGGGGCCTTATTTATAAGGGAAATCTGTTTTTCAGGTGGTCTTTTTCATATCTTGTACCAACGGATCAAATTATTGAGTATGGTGATACACCCTTTTTGGCCTCATAGCCCCTTTTGCTAGATTATGAATCGTATCATGCAAGTATGGGCCAAATGAACTGAGAGAATAGATAGATAATTTAATCTCCAATGGGAAGCTCTCAAAATCTTTCAACATGACCATATTTAATTTGGGATGTTGCCGTCACGCCAAGCTAAACAAGTACATTTCGTGTTGGTGGTTAAAGACGTGGGGTCTATCATCTTCAACTTTAATCCAGCCTAACACGATGCATAGCATGGCATGATCACTAAAACCATTAGGCAATAACTGAAAATTTTAACAAGATCAAAATATTTCTGAGATACAAAAATATAGTCAGTTGATGAAGACGCATTCACACTTGACCCCTCTTTATAAAAAATCATTCACCATATACAATCTCCATCTCTACTTGATGGATCCTTTTCCTCCTTGAAGAGCAAACCATATTCAGAGAATCAGGGGCATCTAAAATGGAATCACCTGTGACCGCAGAGGTAGCATGATATAAGTAATCAAAATAAGAGGAAGAATGAGGGTTACATTCAGCGTTAAAGTCCCCAGCGATGATCACCTGACCACCTGGAGTAGTAACCAACCAATCTCCAAAATCATGTTAAGCACTTTCGCTGTATTGGTCAGGTTCCCCAAAGGGTTCCAATAGATATTTATCAATAGAATACATCAGCAATGTGTCATATATTCTGCCTCTATAACCACTGCTAAAATGCCCTTGTTCACAGGTCCATGCGCAATTACCCTTAGTCCCCATCCATTCAGATTTGCAATGGGCAGCCCCCCCCCCGCCCGTGTTGCATGTTCTACCAGTATGTCGTACCCAACTAAAATAGGGGCGGCAACAAGCCACGTTTCCTGGAGGAATATAATTGAAAAGAATCTAAGGTATCGACAGAGGTCAGGATTTGTACACATATGGGAGAATCCCCTAACATTCCAAGAAATCACAGATAGTTCATTAATAATGGATAGATCAGTAACAGTGCTAAAGATGGCCTTTTAGGTCCTTTAACTGCAAGATTGACTCTCTTAAGGACAAGGCTATCCATCACCAATGTGGTTCGTCCCTCTCAGTTCGAGCCCCGTCTGAACCAGGATCCACTGGAATGGATGGATTTATTTTAGTAATGTTGAAAACTAGCCCCAGCGAGCCATGTATATTAATACCGTGCAGGGGATTTATTTCAAAAGGAAACAAATCATAACCTAATTTATGTAAGTTATGAACTTCGATTAGAAGCGCCTTATAAACCAACCTAGACGGAATAACTAGTCTCACATGATCATATCTTTGGGGATGTATGAAATCAACTAGTTTAATGTCTTTCGAGGTAATACATCTGAGGGATGGAATTTCAGTGAATAAAGCCAACACTTGTGATCTATTTAGAGAATCAGGGCCCCCGTGATCAAACACGTAGTGTAACAATAAACTGGGATCATTGGGAAACGCCGGATCTCTCCAGCGTACTGCATTTAGACCACTGTGCGGAGTCTCCAGTTGTGCCTTTGAACAGGACAAGTTCTTATCACAAAACTTCATACTAGCAAAATTATGTACAACCGAAGGTAATTGTCTTTAAAACTATCCACCAAATAATCACAAACCTCCTTGATAAGAGCCCGATTGAGAGGCTGTGTCAATTACTTCATAGCATCTGATATCAAGGGAGCTGAGTTAGAATGCAGGGTCGCTGCAGGGGGACCAGTTGACACATATTTTGCCTCATTGTCCATAATAACCTGAGTCCCCTCAAGCCCAGCCATGCTCGCCTCCTCGATAGTCCTTTCAATTGCCTTGGGAACTGAGTTAATTCCCCCTTCAATAACCCTTTCAATGCCTTTAAGACCTTGGTTTCCCCCCTTGAGATGGCGACAACAGACCTTGATGGAAACCCTCCCTCAATACGGGGTCTTTCTGGGTCGCCTGCTCTAATACATCCATTACAATTTCTCTGATGGCCTTCTCTGTTAGAACAGGTGGTTGCACTTCAACCATAGTTACAGTAGGCCTCATCTGCAAAGAAGGGTCGGCAAAAGACACAGCTTGATTTAATCGTATTTCTCTAGTAAAGGCCTTAGCCGAACCTAGCAATGCCTCCCCCCGTTACAAGCAGAGCAGGCTCTTCAGGCACAGCACCCCCATCCAAAGAAGTTGGGCCTATATTCTGTAGGTTAGTCGAGCGAGCATCGCCACACAGGAAAGCTAACTTGTTATTTTTTTTATTTCTTAAATTAAGAGGCTGTGGGCGTTTAAAGATGTCATAAAACACACATGCCACCGGTGCTTTACCTACACCTTTCCCCTTCTGCCTGTCTCTAGTCAACCCTTTTATTTTTCATAGAATCCACTAATCTTACCTCAGGTTCTGCCTGTAATTCAACTCGGGCCAGCCCAATTACATCCTCATCGAACCAAGGATGCCCCAAGATCAATCACTCATGGTGTAAAACCATTCACTTAATCACATGGGGCATCAGACAAGGCTCCCACCCCATCCCCACTTGAACAGTCAAGATCCAATGGATATAAGTTCCCAATTAGATCATCCTGGACCAGAGAATGTAAATATTTACGAGAGGTTTTATTAGAGCACCTCAAAATATTTATGGGTATATCTTTGATTTTTTATGAATAGATTCCTCTTGTCTAATCGTCTAATCGGCAAACCGTTTACCCTTTCTCTGGAGTCAACACCATCCAACTCAAGACTAATTGAGGCCTGAATTTCAAACTCCTCCCTGCTAACCTGACACCTGAGAGTAGAAACACTCCTGAGGGACAGCAGGTCACGTTGCGAGTTTATTAGCCATATTAGGAGCCGTGTTAACACTCACAATAGCGGGGGAGATGAACCCCCTATTCAACCCTTTGGTGAAACCAGGTGTGCTGATATTTCTTTTAGGCATTCAGAATGTTGTTTCAATTCGGAATAGATGTTCTCCTGCATAGAGAATATAGCGGGGAGTGCAATTACAGAGTCCATCCCCTCCCTCCTAATGATAGTAGCCCCTTGTAGTTGAGCTGATGTTAAGCTATGTTCAGCTCCACCCTCCTCGCCCAACGGATGGTTTGACAACTGTAGAAGGGTAATTTCACCCATCGTGAATATGAGGGGGCGGGGGTGGTAAAAAAGAGGCATTTAATGTTTGAATCACTGGTAATACATGGTCAAAGACATCCTGCTCGACAATTTGATTATGAATTTCTTGGAGTAATGAACCTAACTCCTGAGAGTGCAGCAGCAATGGAGAACTCGCTGGGACCTGATCATTGCTCTCAATATGATCCTGCCCCGAAGAGTTAGTAACCTCGCCCCATCTCAAGTCTGTGTGGTTGCCTTCCTCCACATGAGCACAGGACATACTATCCCTTCTGTTGGTAAAAATTAGAGGGGCCGCTATAATGTCTTTTTATTCAAGGCTGCCAATCGTTTTTCTTAATTGTTGGAGGGATGACAAATACTAACAAAGTATCAATCTGAGCTCTTTAATATCACCAGAGCTGGAATATACACCCTCTTCAGGAAACCCCTATACAGACAAGCACACATTGTGAGAAAAGAAACACACAGTATCTAGCCAAACACCCCTGAATAGATCAACCTATCAGGAGAAAACTGATATTCACCATATACAGAAGAGAAACCAAAAACCAGAAGCCAGCAAACAGCACTCACAGTGCACTCCGGGTTGTGTGTGTGCCCCGGGACCTTTGTAGCTGCATCCGGAATTTAGGGAGGGGCTAGTCTCAGGCAGCAAAAAAAAGTTTGTTATAAACTGTAAATACAGAATTATAAATTGTAACGCTGTAATAAATAAGTCCTTGTTGGCATCTTCAACTTGCATGGAGAGCAGACTTAGCCCCAATTATACCTCCTAGTCCTCGCAATGGATAGTCCACTCACACAAGTCGCTTGGATCACCAGTGGGGAATCAGGACAGCAAACAGCACTCACAGTGCTCTCTGTGATTCGCGCGCCCCTGCACCTCTGTAGCTGCTTCTGGAATTGAGGGAGGGGCTAGTCTCAGGCAGCAATAAAGTCTGTTATGAGCTCCCTGCAATGGATTGTCAACTTGCACAAGTCGCTAGGATCCACTCACTTCCTTTACCTCCCCTCAGTCCATGAGTCCCACCTTATTATCACTTACTTCCATACCATAAACTTCCATGTATATATATTAAACTGAATACCCTAAAGTTACGGAGATGAGGAGAGTAGGGATGACTTAATGAAAATCTCCTTGGCAAATACTGAGATGAGGAAGAGCAGGGATAACTTAATTAAGGTCCCCTTGACAGGCACTGACCTTCAATTCTGAGTAGGTCAATTTGGTATTCTATCAATTTGGGAAATACCCATAAGGAATGTTGATGTTTGAACTGGAACTTTACCTTTTGAGTTTGAATTGAGACCTTTTACTGCTTTTTGACATTACAATCTGCAACTTTGTTTTGTGCCTTGGAAAGGGATTGAGACCTGGGGAAGGGAGTCATTCCCTCAGGTAAAGATCCCACCTAAAAACTGGAACCGTGATCCGCTGTCCAGAAGAACAGAGCTATTCGTCTGGACCAAGAAGATCCAATACCTATTTAGTTTAGTTATACGTGTGAGGGACATAAAGGGGTTTTGACACAGGATGGAGGACTCTTTTTAGTTGCAGCGGCATCCTGACAGATCCACTAGCACTTTTAGTTGAGGTGGGGAAACCCCTCTTAAAGTTAGGAAAAGTAAGGTTTTCCTTTTATTTGCATTACTAATACAGGTTTATGCCGACAATAATGCTACCTGTGTGTCAGTCTCCTTCTTCTGCACCCTTAGTGGGACTAAGGAATGTCCCGAATGTACAACGCGCTTTACTAGCCAAAGTGGCACATTGGATTCACAGGATGGATTTGCACCTCATAGTGCTCAATGAACAGCTAACACCTCCTGTTTAGTTTCCACTTTCAGCAAGCTGACTCCTCTCAACCTATGCCCATTTTTTTACCCAGGTGCCTCATAGCCCCTGGCTTCCTAAATAGGATCAATGGCCCCCTATTTCCATGCCATCTCTCTTGAGTGATGAAGAACTGACTATGTCCTGATCCCGGAGAATATCGCCTCTTCACACAATCGTATTTACTGTGATGGTTTGATCGCATTTTCCATAGCAATTTTATGTATAGCCAAGACTGGGTTAATAGCCCATCTCTACTTACATCATTCAAGTGACAAGCTTGTTCTCATGAATGTGTACTTGGACAATAATGGGCTTACACATTATCATACCCATTGCAATAGTTGACGTTAGTTTCCCTGTTAACCTTCCATAAGCCGTAACTATATCACATGCTTGGGAGGATAGCTCTGGGGCAACGTGCTCGCCTTGGAAGCAAGACGACCCCGGGTCCGCGCTTAGAAGTCTCTGGGTATTAAATGCATCATAAATAAGCAATCGTATCATATCACGTTGCAAGAACAAGAGCAAGCTCTCTACAGGGTTTCCTGGGTAACCATTTTTACGCGCATCACTTTGCTGTAGGACACAAGAATTCACACCTGTACTCTCTCCATGTACACATGCATGGCTAGCAGACCGTGATCACACAGCAAAACAAGTATGTTTGGACTGCTGTCTCGGCCACGACGTGTCCCTTTCTTTAGTGTACCTGGAAACGAACGCTTTAGGGCTATGACTGATTACCTGCCCTATTTTTGTTTCCTTTATCTACTCAGTTCGAACAATTGCCTGCTGTAGACAGCGCAGCCGAGAAGATTTTCCCTTCTACCAATTCCCTCCTCCAGCACAAAAAGTTGTATGTGCCTAAATGGCTATTTGTATAATTGGTGTCCAGCAGTCGGCCGCTTGGCGGCAATAACTTATTGGTCCTAGCCCCTGTTGTTTGTCTCTTGATTTTGTTACATGGCACTCCTAATTGAAGCTAATTGTTCCCGCCTGTTTCTTTCCCCATGTCAAAATAGTCTGCGCTGCCAATCATATCCTTACACTTCTGTTAGTTCTGAGAGTTTTAGTAACTCGCACTAGTGGACCTAACATGTGTTGTACACTTAAACGTTCTAAATATAGGGTCTCGAGTCAAGGTCCTGACAAAGGCGGTTCCAAACAAACCTATCCGCCGAAACGTACTACTGGTCGAATACTCCCATGACTGCATATTTCCTTACACGTCGACTGTCATATGACCCATTATTTTGAGGCATATCAGATGTCTTTAAACCATTTGTTACAGTATTAGACATCTGTATGACAATCACAGGCTTTAAATGCTGTCGATAAAATAATCATGAAATGTTACTAATGCCTTCACCACATAGGTCTGGAAAAGAATGAGAGATGTTTCTAAGTTGATTTTGTCAAGCACAGCAGGTTATTTGTTAGAATATGTATATTATTTTTTGTTGTACTCTATCATGCCTCCTATCTAGGCTTTCCTTCTTATTTTTCACTTTTCTCGTTTCGTTTTAATGTTATGTCTTTATTGCATTTTGTCTAAATGCTGTTTGCTTAAACACGTACATAAAATAACTTTTCTTTAAGTTATTGGTCATAACCATTTAGCATGTTAATTAAATTATATTTCTGTTTTTTAAAAAAAAATAAAGTATGAAATGTAACTACTGAATAGGGCCACTGGTTCAATTGCCTAGCGCATCATTGATTTAAATTATGGTTGTAAATGAGGATATTATTTTGGTTAAGTAAGTGCCTTGTCTGGTGGAAACTCTGTTCATTTTTTGTGTCATTTCTTTTCAGCATCCTCAGCAGAGTCCATTGGAGGAACGGATTGAAAGGGATAGTCTTAGTTTCCTGTTGTGGATAGCATACGTTCACTTCATCTTTCTTTATTGAATTGATAATGTTCCCTTATGTTAGACAAATCCATAAAGGCCATCACTTTGAGGGTATCTGGGAGTTCTTCATGGAAACGGGAGTCCTTGTCCCCAAGGGGGACGGGGGTTTCCTCCCGGGTGAGGTCCCACTTGCCTCGACCCCTAAGGTGGGTGTTGCGGAGCAGGCTCTGCAACACCCTAGCCTCACAGCGGGTGGGCTCCTTGGGGAGAACGGAAGAATTCCCTCAATTCGTCACACAATCTAAGGGAGTTAGTGCCCATGTCCCTCGTTGACAGGCTGAGGGTAGACATCCTAATTTTTAAACTCCCAGGTGTATTCTGCCCTGCTCACATTCCAGGATACAGAAACCAGCTCACTCCCAGGCAAGGGATAAAAAGGGTCATTGAGAGTATGGAGGGTGTGATAAAAAAGTGGGGATAACAGAGTTATTGCCACTTTTACTGGACCAATGTAATACGAATTTGGAGGTAAAGTAGAGGAAATGTATCCTGCACTTGGCTGGAGGAATTTCCCACACTTAACTTCCAAAAAGTACAGCAATAACCATAGGAGGGATTAGTTCCCACTGTAATTCTTCCGAATCTCCATGGAGTTCTATGAGACTCCATGAATAGGGGCTAACACTGTTTTACAACCACTCATAATCTGGCGAATTATCTGCCAGATCGAGTGGCGGTAATGGTAATTGCATTTGGAATTATCACAAAACTCCTAATGAGACTTATATCCCCAGGTCACTTCTAAACAGTCATAGGGATATAGTGTCCAGCTCACTATGCCTTTAGGTGCATATAGCAGCCTTCAAGCAAGTCAACCTTAGATATTGCCATCCTTGGGTCGGGTTATGTCAGACCCGGCATCAGGAGTCATGCGCCAGAGGGTAGAGTCACTATTTATTAACAAATAAGGTAACAAAAAATAGGGGATAATCCCTGTGTTGTTGACAAACTAAAGTAGTCTCTAGCGAGGATCCCTTAGTTCAAGCATGAAACAGCAGCCAACATGTGGGTAAGTCTAGCAGTAATAACCTTGAGGAAAGGCAATATTCAGATGAGTCTTGCATCGAAGGTCCAAGCAAGGGAAAATAAGAGGGGGTAAACTGCAGAAGAATAATATCTATGATCCTTTTATAGAGGTAGAATACTAGCCCCCAGTGCAACAGGCTCTGGAGTGGTCCACGGAGTTCAGTGCCTGGGGCGTGAGCGTTCCGGACACTAGTGGATGTCGCCATCTTTGTTGTCCACCTCTGCCAGCTATGTATTTTATATTGTAGGCTTTGGAAGCCGGTTCTCTGAAACAGGAAACTGTGAACATATCTTGCTTTAGCTTGCAATTAATTGAAAGCATATGTATGGATTCAGCTGCCCACTTTTTCTTACAGAGTAGGTATTAGCATGTTGCATAGCCTAGGAACAGCTGCGAGAGAGTACGTTGATGCTGTGGCTGCAGTGCAAATTTAGCCAGGGTTAAAGACCTTTTGTAAGACTACACTAGCTGTGAAATGAATAAAGGCACTCCTTTGAATGGTGGAGAGCAGAAACAGATAGATAAAGAGAGGGAAGGTGATTCCCATGGCAAAATTGTATGACCATGTGGAAATAGTTGCAGCTACATAATAAAACCTTTGTCTCTGAGAATACAACCAATTCTGTTCCAGTTGTTTCATTTTGCCTTAAAGTTATTTTCTGACAACTGGTGGGAATACAAATAAGTATTTTCCCATACCTCCACCTGTTGACCGGAGGAGCCGTAATGGGGAAAGACAGAGGACCTTCTGTTACCTCGACCCACAGCTCTGTACAGCAAAGAAGTAAGTGAATGACAGTGTTCCAGTGACAAAGGTAGATGCTGGGGGTACCAAGGCCTCAGGTTGCCTCTCTTAAAGAAGGATCCGGGTTGCAGGCTTTACCCAGCTTCCTCTGGGCTCGTAACTTTCCTGAGCCATGGGATGCCTCCAGGATTCCCCAGCAGGATTTATTCAGCATCCTCCTCTAGCTAATCAGCTTTCTTTTATTTCTCAGTGCTTAGCTGGTTTAACCTGAAAATGGCATCCTTCACTAGCAAGAAATGTCTCCTCTCATGGTTTTTTCTGTCCTCCTGTCATCTTGACACTTACTCTGATTTGTTTGAGCCTTTTATAGGAATCTATGTAGTTAGCTCTCACCAGCAAGGCCTGGTATTGAGGACACAGTTGATCCTCCTTTGAGTGCCACTGATTGTCTTAACAGTCCCTGCTAATCTTGTCCATCTTCATCTACGACTTGTATGGCAGTAGATTTAAATGGCCCGGTGGCCATTTGGAGTCCCTGTGGTCTGTTCCCTGCAGGGCTGGTGCCTACTGTGGTCCTGAGTGTTCCAGTTCAATATTTATCCATCCGGAATCCGACCCAAAATGGTGAGGAGGCTTGAGGGCTAATGTGCTATGCTTCCTGGTGTTTTCGCACAGCTAAAGCTTGCTCTTTACGACAGACACCAACAGATGTTTTGGTGCCAGAAACCTCGAGCAGAGTGCCAAGGCACCTCTTTGTTAAACATCAATTTGATGAATCGGCCTCCAAGAATTTTGGCATGTTCACAGTAATTTGTGAGATCATCTGCCAGATTATTAAATCACATCATTAGGGGAAACAAGGCAAGTACAGCAGACAAGGACTTACATTTAATGATGGCACTGAATGGTATCTCACTAATGGGAACCCTAAATGAACCAGCGATTTTCACGCTTTCACCTAGACAAACGTCTGATCGGGAGAGAAGCAGTTAAATGGGGCAAGACACACTGTGACTCCTGCAAGGGTTATTGCAGTGTGGTGTTAATGAGACATTGCTCCAATGTTTTTTCTTCTGTGGGTCCTACTCCTGATTGAGCAAGCTATGAATGGCAACGCTGTTCAGGAATATGGGGATATATTCTTCGCAGAAGGCTTGTTAAAATATTCATGGGTGAGGGGGACCAGATGGCAGCTTGGGTTATCTATAAGTTCTTATATGGAACTGGGCTGCACAGAGCTCTTATGATGCCTAGTTCGAACTGTATAGTCTCTCTTGATTGGCAGCTTTACCTGCTTGTGTTATTTAATATTTTGAAAAGTCTAGGATGAAGTCGGGAGAGTGTGATGTTTTGTTTTAGAACTGGAAATTGTTTAATTATTGGACTGGCAATTTTTGTAATGGCTCTAGGAATTGGGGCCACATCATCTCCCTGACTTCGTCCTTGAGGGGTGTAGAGGTGCTGTGGACACAGATTGACGAACTAACGGGGTGTCCGCACCCGGAACGTAAGACTACGAAGGGCTCAGAATCCCAGCACACTACCCTGCTTTCTTATGTTTGAGACGGCCCCCAGGCCAGATATAGCCTACTCTTGCCACACAATTGGTTTGTGTAGCCACCTGAAGCACCGTCATGGAGCCTGTGTGGAATAAGAGGCTGGAATTCCTGGACATAACGCAGTCCACAAACATATCGCTGGAATTAGCCCCATTCATGAAACCCGAAGAAAGTGAGGAACAGTATTGGTGACACAGCTGCAGAGCTGATACACTGCAGTGCAGTGCCGTAGCAATGCCGTAGGAAGGTCAGGACCTCCGTCTAACTCACAAATGGCTGGTGGGCCTTTTGAAACATAAGGAGGAACGTGGAAGGAACAGCTGCATGTAATCCCAATTGACTAAGGAGCATACAAGCCTGCTCATTAGAGAGTGTCGAGCGGGGTTGTGAAGGTAGAAAGATGGGCCAAGAAGAAACCTTCAGAGTGAGCTAAGCAGTATGTTCCTGGAGGGCCAAGGCAAGCTGCATTCCCTCTGCTCGATTGCTAAGAAAGCTTCATGGAGAGCAGGGTGGTATATATCGCCAAGCTGCATTGCGCAAGCTGCAGAGCAAGCTGGGCACTACATCACTAAGGTGCATATACATTATAGCTCTGAGAACAGTAAAAGCCCTTATGGTTTATAGGACTCTCTCAACCCCCATAGATAGTTTATTTTAATCATTCCTGACCATTAAAACAACATCTGTAGAACCCAAGCTCTTTTGTCACATACTTTTGTTAATTCCCACGTGTTAGTTTAGAGTTCTGATTCACACAACCTGACCAACAAGGTCAACCCAGGCCTACCACAATCATGGAAGGGGCTCCATAAATAGTAATGCAAATGTAAGGTATAGTTACCTTCCCAACTGAAGCTACCAAAAAAAGGTGTGATTTGTGAAGTGGAGAGCATCATCTTCTCAAGGACAGGGCCATAATCAAAACTGCCCTAAATAATCACTGTTCCCCAGGAAGCTTTGGGAGACTAACTCCAACGTTAGGGCTGTTCTTGAAACATGTCATAGATGTGGGTGCTGGGGTAGTAGAGGAAGACTGTATGTAAAGTGATTTATCCCTATTCGTTAATGTTGCCAACAATCCCTATGAAGTACAGGTTGGACAACCAATTGCCCAGCTAATTTGTGAAACTATCACAACGCCTAAGATGCTCAAAGTACCCAAGTTGAGTCCCACTGAATGTAGGGCACAAGGCTTTGAAGCCCCGTTTGGGCTCCAATATTAGACTTTGACACGGTGAGCTTGAACATAATTATAGATGATTCTTGATAGGGCACCATCCCTTAAAGCAGTTTATTTGGATTCAGTCATTGTAAAAAGAGGGGGTGTCACATTTCTGGCAGGTTGTGGTATGATTGATTTCACCCTAGGTTAGTAAGGACAACCCAGACATGCCCCATCTGCTGCTCGCTGTGTTAGAGAGGGAGACAGCACAAGCAGGCACATCACTGTTCCTGGGGTTGTCCGAATGCGTGGGACCAGACTAATATGCAAATGTGTGTGTCTCTTCTGTTAAGACATGGTGAGCTAAAACATGACTGTAGACCCTCCTGATTGGTGACCATGTAACATAACGGGTTATTTAGCTTTGTTTGTTCTCAGCAGTTAGGCTCTCACACGTTTGGCAAATGACCTGAGAACGACTACAAAAAAGAAGTGGAAATACTGTCAAATTATAATGGCATTAAAATGGCTATAGAAACTGACAAATTACTATCTGTGTAGCCTAAACTACAATAACTTTATTGGAAAGACTGTACTGAAGATGCCTATGGAAATAAAAGAAGGTATTGCATATGTCATCATAGCGGATATTCCATTGTCTCCATTACCCATAAGGCTTGTGGATGTTTACAGGCAGATTCCAGAAATCACTGGTATGATTTTCCCTCCTCCTCTTGCTCCTTCTCTACTGTTGAGGGGCCATTAATGTGATTGGTCTCCTTTGTTGTTTTGTGTTTTTCAGACCACTCTGTGTGTGGGATACTACTAAATAAATGCCCCAGGGTATTGTTGATCAAGTAGAAAAATGTAAAGAATTTCCCAGTCCCTCATGCTCCATGTATAACGAATTGGTTTAGAAAATAAAATTACTTTTCTGATCACATCCTTAGGACACACTCCTTAAATGTCTTCATACACCACTTTTGCAAGAAATTGCATATTGTGGTTTACTGAGCATCATTCATTTGTTCAGAGTGAATATGATGATCTGCACGCCAGCCGGCCTGTACGTCAGTGGGAGAAATGTGCCAAAAAAGTAATGGAACTGTGACTCCAGCTGGGGGCGGGGTAGGTGGGAGTGAGCAAGGCGCAACACAATTCATAGGGTTGTGGATGGGTCTGAATGACAGCCAAGTGGGTGAAACAGGTCAAAGAAGGAGGTCATCTGTACTGTTTGCCATTAATTTCTCTCAGTGGGTCAGTGCGCTGGAAAATGTACATATGGGCTTGTGAAACCAATCACCTCTACTTGCTGATCTTAACTCTTGTGGAACCCATACTTAAAACCTAGCTAAATAGCAGCTGCATCAACATAAGCCTGCCTCTAAAAAAAGTGGGATGTCATAAATATAATTTGTTAGTTTATTACAAGGCCTGGATCCCAAGACTGAACATCTTTTATCTCCTCTTGTCTGACAGAGTCCGATGGATGACTAATCTGTGGTCCTGAAGTATCAACCAGGAGTGCATTACAATCGTCCGGGAGGATAGCTCAGGGGCAACGTGCTCACCTTGGAAACAAGACGACACGGAGCAACACAATTTCAATCCCCGGGTCCACGCTCAGAAACCTCTGGGTATTAAGCGCGTTATAAATATCCCATCATATCATATCATATCAAGTGGCCATTCACTAAGGCTCCTATTATAACTGCAATTATACACCCGTGGTATGAAGGGGCGAATCCCATGTTGCCAGCTAATGATAAGATACAATGCTGTGCAAAAGGCCAGTACCTTTACCAACTGTAATATCTAGGCATTTAACCAGAGACAACCACTTGACGAGTTTTCCAAAAATCAGGGGGAGATTAGGTGTTGCGAGAGATCATTTCTTAGTGTTAGCAGAAACTCCTCCAGCTTCTGATAGTTAAGATGAAGCCAGATAGAGGCTATCCAGGCTGAGCTATCATCCAGGCTGAGCTGTCATCCAGGCCATGTTACTGTGCAGTGAAATAAACTTCACTTTAGCTGTACCTGATGTAGGATGGTAAAATGAAGAGGTATGTTTTAACTTCAGAAACATCCGTTTTGGAATGGTAAAAATAGTGGCAGTGGAACTAACTGTTAAAAGTACTGGTACTCCGTTCCTGATAGCTCCCACTCACTTTTGACCACTGCTGTACGCCAAGTAAAAGTGAGGCATGAGAATGTACTGAGAACAGTGTCATTGCTAGCGTAGTATTTATTCAATTGCAAACGTTTCGCACATTCCCCAGATGGACATTACTTTCCTGGAGGTTTATGCAGGCCTTTTGTGCAAGACCCTAATGCCACTGTGCTATGCCACTGTGCTCTCTGTGCCTCAGCGTGGAGAATGTCCTAATTAGTGTAGGTAGGAAACATTGTGCGGCTTATAGTCATGATGCAAGGACATATATGACTGACTTAACGCATTGACCCGGATAAACGTTTCATGAGTGTGAAAGTTCATTTGCCTTGAATTTGACACCAATAAATGCTAGATTTTTTTTTAATTTTTCTGATATCACTTCCAGTACATTATTCTGTACGCTTACGGCTGACGAGCATAGAGACACATACATTAACTATATCCAAGGGTATTAAGATTATTTTAAATGTGCTTCATTATATAAAATGTATGACATATAGCGTGCAAAGACTAAAGACAACTTTCTTACAGACCGTCTATATACTTTTATGTACAGTAACAAGTGAAATTGTGGTATCAAAAATGAAGAACTCTTGGATGAGGAGGGTTAAGGAATTTCTCGAGTGTTTTGAATTTGTGCCCCAGGATTTCTCAGTGAATAGTTTCGAAACTCGCCATGGCGCTCTTTTGACACTCTGAGCATCGGAACTAGAGAACTGAGAACTTCAGGTGTGTACAGGAGGTCTCGGGAGGATAGCACAGGGGCAACGTGCTCACCTTGGGAACAAAACGACACCGAGAAACACAGGTTAAATACTCTTGTCCGCTCTTAGAAACCTCTCGGTATTAAGCGCGTTATAAATAACCAATCATATCATACAGTTTATTGTGCCTTTGGAGTACAACGCTTATTCTACTTTCTGCTTGATTTTTTTTTTTAGAAGAATTTACCCCTGAAGAAGAGTTTTCCAACTCGAAATGTGTCCAGCTGGAAAAGTGTCCAGTCCCATTTCGATATTTTAAACATTTCCATATCCGAATTATCTAAACATAAAATTGAAAGTCAAATGGGTAAACAAGCCATCAGTCTCTGTACTGGTAAACAAGTCTCTCCTTGGTGGCTAGAGGCATGACAGTGAGTGGAACTGCTCGCACGTGCTTTGCCTTGTCCCTACTTTTGTCATCAGATAGGGCCCAGGAGATCTACCCAACACAGACAAATAAACCCACAGATGGATCGCTGCGTTGCACTCACTTGACTGTCTGTTTTTTCTGTGATTGTAAAATCCAAAAAAACTGCAAAAAACACCAGCAAACCAAGGTGGTGGATCATTTCCATCCATAGCAACTGTGTAGGAACTCAGGGAACCATACACCCTCCCCCATTACTTTTGCGCACCCACTTATGCAAACAAGCACCAAGCCACCCTTCTCCCTTCACCCTTCACGGGAGAAATAGAAAAAGAATAGTGAAGGATGTCTTAAACTTCGCCAAGGAACCTCCAGTTCCTTGTCCTGATTAGCAACAATGAATCACTCTCTGATGATGACGTGTGCCCAAAGAGTAAGGACATATTCAGACAAAGGGGGTCATTCTATGGCGGTAGGGGGTTAACGGCACCAGTAAGGATGCTGGTGCCGTTAACCCCCTACCGCCACATTCCAAGGTCCCTTAGCGGGTCCCACCAGGAACGGCTGGTCCAACCAGCCGCCCTTAGCGGGACCCGTTAAGGGACCATGGAGCTAATAACGGGCCCGCAATTTGCTCCTTCCCCATTCCCATTGAGCCCTATTGGTGCTCGAATGGGGAATGGTTTTCGAAATGGGGACTTACCGGGTCCGCATAGGTCGGAATGTCCCGGTAAGTCCCCATTCCGACCACCCGGACCCGGACCCGAGTTTGGAGGCAGCCATGGTGCTAATAGCACCATGGCTGCCTTCAAACTCGGAATGACCCCCAAAGTATCTTGGACATCTCCAGAGTTAATACTGTCTGGTAGTGGGGGTGGAGGGTCAGTAGAAGAACTGAAGTACGTCATTGCAGACCACACAACTCCCTAGTTGCCCGCAGCATCCTACAATGTAGGCACCTCCACTGAAAAAAACTGCCTTTGCCACAGGTTGCACATTTCACTTCTGATCACCCTGTCCCTTGATGCCAGTAGCCCCTACAGCAATCACCTCCATGGGGTGAGTAAATGTGGACATTCCCATGACAATATATCCAGGGAACATTATTTAAACCCAATCACCTACCTTACGTTGTACTCATATGCAAAAGTGTGCATCATAGCCAGGATTGGATTTGCCTTGCTGTATTGCAAGAAGCTATCCTGGGCACATCTTACTTCTGGCCTTCCTATTATGCATAAGCGAAAAAGAAGTAATGTCAGGTGCTACATGAGGGGTGGGAGTGTGAGCCTGCATCCTTTCCTACACCACCCACTGCACGGTTCTTCAGTATCTTGGTATACCTATCATCCTTCCTGTTGGATTGAGTATGGTAGATAGCACTCTTGCAGTGTACAAAACACAGGACTCTAAGGATCTCTACGTCTACATACATAAACCCCTTTGTCAAGAAATTGATAACTGATTTATCATTGGGAAGGGCTGGGAAACCAACCATCAATCATTTCGGGAAACAACCTACCTAGACTATGGCATATTATCTTTCTTTTTTATTGTGTTTACGTTACATATTGCATTTCAGCCTCCAACATGTGAAAAAGTCCCTCAAAGTCTATAGCTAAGTGCTACCACAGTTCTCCTGAAGTCTCTAACCGAACCATTGATGAGTGGTGGGTCAACTGTATTTATCAAGAGATTGGCAAACCTCACATATGCACACATGTTACTCAGTTTCCCTGGATAGGTGACGCCACCAATACATAACTCATAACTTGTGCTTGGTCAGTGCTGAGCCTATGTGGCCTGATTATTCAAGCTTGATTATCTTGTGTTTCAATCTAGGGGGTGGAATCCACTTTCCCTTATGCATCGGTATGCAGACTTTCAGCGACAACTTGAGTGCCTTCCCCAAATGTAAGATTGGAAATGATGAATGACTGAAGTACAAGTCGTAGCCTCTTTTCCAAGCAGGGAGTAGTTCTTCTTCGCAAGCATATATTGTCCTCACAACCTATAGGCACTCGCTCCCAGTTATTTTGCTTACATTGTTGGGTTAAAAGTACCTCAAAGGAGGTGCAGCAAGCAGAAGCGTGATTGCTTTAAAGCTTTTCTTTTGCTCTTGATCCCAGATGAAACTTCCACCCTTCTTGAATGACCTTCACATTGGTGCTGTTACAATTGTGAAACGAACCATAAAACTTGAGTATAATATTCCTAAAACCAAAAAAAGATGCCACTTGATCCTTGTTCACTGGTGTTGAACTTTACTGGCGGCCTTGAGAAGGTCTTCTCTGCATCACAACCTGTCCTAAAATATCACAATCCCCAAGCATTCCACTTCTGGGTATTGTTGTAGGTCAGAAGGAGGAGACAGACCCATTTTGACATTTTTATAGATGTTTTATTGAAATGATAAGTAAAAGTCCTCACAATCCCTAATCTGTGGATTTTCCTGCCTAGCAAAACTAATTAGGGTGCTTGTCGTCTGTTGTGAAGTCCAAAGCAAACAGTCTGTCCTCCGTCCAAAACTAAGCTGCACTGACCCAGGCACTGAGACAAAACAACTCAAGCCCAGGAAAATAACTCCCTTCTCCTGGAAAGACTTCCCTAGCCTTAATATATCATTCTTAGATCATTTTTGGCTATTTGCTGTATTAACTCATTCAGTTCCTTTAGGGGACTTTTCCAACTGCCTAGTTCCCCTTTCTCTCGATTCTTTCCCGTATTACTCGGACGAGTAGGATGAAGCACAACTAATGGTAACTGGAGTGCATGTTTATACTTAGGAAATACCTTGTGGCGCCCAGCGTCACATTGTGATTGTGATGGTCGGAAATGGGAACATGTCAAGGCAAATGTTGGAGTTGAGGGAGGAGAGGCCTAGACACAACCTGCAATCCCCCGTTTAATTTCTCACCATGAACACTCGGCTCAACCACAGTGAGGTCTCTATGGGTTTTATGACACCTTCCTGTTTTAGATTATGCGAAGTGGCAGAGAATTCCAGCTATGGCATTCTCAATACTCTCAACCAATCACTGGACTCTTTTATAGAAGTTATGTCTTTCAGCAACAGTGTTGAAATGCTCGTCGTAATGCCTTTGCATTCCCTTCACAGACTCAGTATAAACATCAAATCCAATGAAGTCAACCTGGGTATATACAGGGGAGATGGTCAAATACATCCTGTCCTTCAGTGCCCAGTGTGTGACCCAAGAGGGCAAACATTCTGTCTGGCTTTAATCCCTGCCATTTGATTATCATGAGGTAGTTATCACATTCATGTGTCAATGGCATATGGGGTTTGTCTGGCGGTATTGTAGGACAGGGGCAATGAGGGGTGCAACTTGATTGCATTTCCCTGCCAAGGGAGGTGCTGTAGGGATGATAAAGACTGTTGTTGGGTGACTGAGTTTAGCGCTGTAAGAAACTAGAAGGTGTCTCACCCACTAGTCCCCGGGGATCTGTCATCCTGGTGGCCAGGACACAGCCATCGCTTTTGGATTCAGTTCCTGGGAGTGGACCAGTGCAGGAGGATCACCTGGGTGAGGGGTCTTTGGGGAGTGGGACACCGGACGACGAGATGCGGTATCTCCTTCCCTGTTACACCTTTACCCCATCCTGCCAGGTAGGATATTTAGACACTCTACCTCCCACCCCTTTTACAGCACAAACACGTTCACACGGACAGCACACTATGGGAGAAAACAGACTAACACCTGAGCCGTATACCTGAAGCATACCTATACAATGGTCAGGCGAGGTCAGGCAATTACTGACCATCACACACACCTGACTTCCACTAAGATTCCGCACTCGGATAAAAGGCGGAGCACGAGAGCACACACTGAGCGAGGCAAAGCACCTGAGGAAACAGCAGTTTCGAGACGGCAGCTAAACAAGAGAAGAAAGATGGCAAAACAGAAGGGGATCACAAGGAGGAAAATTCGCTTGACCTTTTTGACAAGGTACCGTTGCTTTCCAGCAGCCTCTAGAATAGAAAGGCTAAGACCAGGTATTGTGTGTCGGAGTTGCTGAGGGCCCTCCTGCGTCAGCCGTCAAGGCGGGAGAAGCAGCAGCCGCCGTGGTACCATCCTTGGCTCCAAGAACAAAGCAGCATCAGTGAAATCAACACAGCCGGTGAGTTGGGGAGACTGATACAAGAATAGTCTGTGTTGAAGCCAAGGTTGCAAGCAGCAACATTGTATGGCGAGCGCTTGAACAAACATTGTTAAAACACGTGTGATAAGAGACGCGAGTAAAGTTGAACTTCTGATGATGGATTGAAATTTAAAAGCAAAACACAATACCTTTGACAGAGTGGTCCGGCACCACATGGGTGCTCAATCGTAGGTCTCTGTAAGGTGCCCAGCTGGGAAGTGGCAAAAGTGAAAGTGAGAAAAAGGTTATATCAAGAAGAGAATGAGTAATTGTGAATCAAAGTGGTCCTGCGACGAGTCGAGCAAAATCTTGCGCAGTCGAAAGTCGTAAAGTAAGTTTGGAAAAGTAGATGAATTTGGTCCGAGCCCGGCTGAGAAAGACCAATTAAAGGTTTTGGCCCTCATTACGACCCTGGCGGAATTCGCGGTGCTAAATGCACCGCGGAGCACGGCGGAAAGCTGCCGATAGCGCCATGGGGGTTGGCGGATTTTCCACCCCATGCCGACCTTGGCGGAGCGGTAAATCCCCAATCCCCATTTTGCCCTTCCACATTCCCATTCTTGCCCCATAGGGTATAATGGGAGTGGGGAAGGCGTTAATTACGCCACCGTAAAGTACGGTGGCGTAATTAACAACGAGGTCCCTTAGCGCCATGGATTTCTCCGCCCGGTAAAACCAGGCGGAGAAAGGCTCCATGGCGCTACGGGAACTCATAGTAGGGCGGACGGGTCCGCCACGATTACCGCTGGCGGTAACCCACTCCGCCAGGGTCGTAATGAGGGCCTTTGTGTTAAAGTGGGTCTGAGTCCGGTGGGGGATACTCAGGGGGCTGTACAGTAAATCACCCGAGAAGTTGTACATGTGAATTCCTAAGAAGAAAGGAACTTTAATGTTTGTTGTGTTGCATCCGGCCCTCTGAAATAAGAGACTTTGAATGGCAAGGAGACTTTGGAACGGAAAGCCCTGATGTTGAGATTTTGAACTGCATCCTCGTGCTAGAGAAGCCAGAGAGTGTGCTAAGCTCGAGTGTGCCACCTTGTCCCGTGCTGAAAAAGTGGGGAAAGGAAGCCAATGGCTTGAATATACTGACATATCATTTCTTGAACACTTTTGAAGTTCAATAAATACCCTTGAACTGTGATCACTTGTGTCTGTCTTACTATTTGATACCATGCCTTTCTTACATGTGGTGTCAGGAATGGGATGCAACTCAATTGAGACAAATTGTGGAACCCTAAACTTCCAGAATCTTAGTTATAGAGCCTCAGATCCCTCTATCGCCATGAACGAATCCATAGGTTTTGATATCTGTAACAGCAGAGAAGCTACTATCCATCCAGGGAAAAGAGGAATGATTACCACAGACTTAGTCCTTGTACCCCCTCCTGGGTGTTACATAAGATTGGCTCCAAAATCTGGCCTGGTCTGGAAGTGCGGTCTGGGTGTCCTACCTGGCGTCATAGATCACGACTTCCGGGGAGACATAAAGATTCTCCTACAGAACCATGGCGAAACTCAATTTGAAGTACATCGTGGGGAGACAATTGAACAGCAAATTCTTGAAAGGGCTCTATTTCCCCGTTTTATAGAGAGTGAACTAGAAGAAACTGAGAGAGGTACCTTAGGCTTTGGGGAAGCTGATGAACCATCTACCACTGAGACAAATAGGGAAGAAGAACCTACCATCCTTCCCGATCTATCTTTGCCCAGAAAAATGATCCAGCACTCACAGAGACTTTCTTGCAGGTGATTCCTGAAGGGGAACGATTAGAGAAGGGAAGTCCATTTATCTTCCTAAGGCAAGGATTACTGTATAGAAAAGCCACCTCCACAGAAGGCCTAAGTAAAACTCAGTTAGTAATCCCCAAAACCCATCGGAAGATCGTGCTAAATATTGCACATTCTCATTTGACAGGGGGACACTTAGGACAATCTAAGACCCAGGGGCACATCAGTGGGAGGTTTTACTGGCCAGGTATCCATGCTGATATAAGGAACTTCATTCAGACATGTGAAATATGTCAGAGAACCAGTATGCATATTCCCTTGCCTGCCCCTCTGAACCATTTACCAATAATAGAGGTCCCTTTCTCCCGAATTGGGATGGATATCATTGGACCATTGAAAACCTCTGGACTGGGTAACAAATATGTCCTCGTAATCATCGATTACGCTACCCGATACCCAGAGGCGTTCCTCATGCAGAACACCACAACCCAACAAATTCTAAAACATCTATTGCCATATTTTTCCAGGGTTGGTTTCCCCAAGGTAATTCTAACAGATCAGGGATCCAATTTTGTGAGCAAACTCATGGGTTAAGTCAAGGGGGGTCATTACAAGTTAGGCGGTAAGGGATACATGGCACCGGTAAGGAGACCAGTGCCGGTAATCCCTTACCGCCCAATTCCTGGTCCCTTAGCGGGACCCGTAAAGAACGTGTGGTCTGACCACATGTTCTGTACAGGTCCCACTAAGGGACCAGGGCGCTAATAACGGGCCTGCTATTCGCGAGCCCGTTATTAGTGCCCTTCCCATTCCCATTGAGCCCTATGGGGGCTCAAATGGGAATGGGGAATGGTTGGTTCAATGGGGACTTACTGGTACCTCCAGGGTCAGAATGCACCGATAAGTCTCCATTGAACCAGACCGGTGCCGGACCTGGTATTGGAGGCAGCCATGGCGCAAATAGCGCCATGGCTACCTCCAATCTCGAAATGAGGCCCAAGGAATTGCTCCATATTTCCACCTTAAGAACCTCAGTTTACCACCCCCAAATGGACGGATTGCTAGAAAGATGTAACAAAACACTTAAGATGATCCTAAGAAAGTTGGTAGGCAAGGACGGGAAAGACTGGGATCGCATGATTCCCTGGGCCCTATTTGCGGTAAGAAAGACCCCCTCAGGTCTCCAACAGATTCTCCCCTTTTGAACTACTTTATGGTAGAGAACCAAGAGATGTCCTAGACATGCTCTGGGAGACCTGGGAAGAAAGAGAAGAGGCACCTAGTCCCCTCTCACAAACAGCTACCCAATTGCAAAAGCATATGAAACTTGTTTGAAATCTAGTCTATACTCACATGGAAAAAGACCATGCACAACAAAAGTCCACCTATGACAAGAAGGTGAACTTAAGATCTTTTTCAGTAGAACAAGAGGTATTAGTCCGCTTATCTACCTCTGAAAATAAACTTGTCTCTAAGTGGCATGGGCCATATGAAGTACTAGAGCAGACAGGGACCTGTACCTGTAAAATAGCTCAACCTGACAGGAAACAAAAGACCATCCTATACCATGTAATTCTCTTAAAAGATTGTAAAGAAAATCCTTCCGCGGCCACTGCCTCAATACTGTATTTTTTGTTACCAGAGGAAATAGATAACAACAAGAAGACTTAAAAGATTTAGGGCCTCATTACACGGAAGGCGGTGAGCCATGGCGCTATTAGCGCCATGGCTCATGCCGGTAAAATACCGGCACCGCCTTGGCGGAAAGGGGATTTACCGCCCCATTCCAAGGTTGGTGGGGCGGTAAATCCCCCTTCCGCCGTTGCCCTTCCCCATTCCCATTTCTGCCCCATAGGGCTCTATGGGAATGGGGAAGGTGCTAATTACGGCACCGTAATTAGCTCCGAGGTCCCTTAGCGGGTTGGTTTTTAACGCCTGCAAAAAGCAGGCGTTAAAGCACCAACCCGCTAAGGGACCTCGTAGTAAGGCGGTAGGGATTTACCGGTACCGGTAAATCCCTACCGCCATCCGTGTAATGAGGCCCTTAGTCATGACATTCCCTGATGTATTCTGCGAGAAACCAGGGAGAGTGCACAGCACTTATCATTATATCATAACTCCAAAAGGAAAAGGAAAAGTGGTCCATTAGAAACCATATAGACTCCCAGAAGCCCACAAAGAGCTAGTGTTTCAGGAAGTGAACAAAATGCTAAGGACAAATATTATCAAACCCTCTTCAAGCCCATGGTCCTCCCCTAGTGTGTTGGTTATAAAACCTGATAATTCCTGGAGGTTTTGCATAGACTTTCTACAGGTCAACGCCATCTCCGACTTCAATGCCTATCCGATGCCGCGCATTGACAAATTGATTGATGAACTCGGACATGCCACCTTCCTATCAACCCTAGAATTAACCAAGGGGTACTGGCAGGTCCCACTACATGGACCTGATAAGGAAAAGACAGCTTTCTCGATACCCCTTGGACTATTCCAGCTCAAGGCCCTCCCTTTTTGCTTGCACATGGACCCGGCCACTGGACAGGATAGTACAGCCCTACTCCGATTTCTGTGGGGTTTATATTGACGATATAGTAATTTATAGTAAGACTTAGGAAGACCATCTTTTCCATCTCTTTACTATTGTGAGAGCCCTCATCCAAATGTAAACTGGCTCAAACAGCTGTGAAATACCTCAGCTTCTTTGGAGGGGGAATGGCAGTGTCCAGCCTCAACGAGAAAAAGTGAAAGTCGTCCTAGATAACCCCACGCCCATGACCAAGAGAGACCTCAGAGCATTCTTAGGATTAATCGGTTATTACCGTAGGTTTATCGCTAATTTCTCGGACAGAGCACTTATGTTTACAGACAAATTAAAGCACACTGAACCCCAGAAGATTAATTGGACTGACCGGACGATGTATGTTACAACAGCTTAAAACAAACCCTGTGCCAGAACCCGATCCTAAAGGTAGTAGATTTTCATAAGAGTTTGTGTTGCAAACTGACAGCTGTTTTACAGGGTTAGGAGCAGTTTTGTCACAAGTTTTTGATGGATTAGAACACCCTGTCCTATTCACTAGTCGAAAACTCTTCCCACATGAAACAAACGACTCTGTGTTAGAAACCCTTGCCATCAAATGGGCCATCACCCATCTAAAATACTATCTCCTAGGAAGGAAGTTTACGCTCATCACCGATCATTCTCCATTAGTGTGGATAAGCCAACGAAAGGACTCTAACCCTTCAGTCATGCAATGGTTCCTAGACCTGCAACCCTACTGTTTCACTGTGGAGCACTGGTAAGGTAAAGACCAGGGGAATGTCGATTACCTTTCAAGGTTTCCCTGTGAAACAGATGCGGCTACATTGCGATCTACTCACCAACCTTGACCTGGATGCTCCCGCCATTACAGAAACATGGCTTCACGAAGCATCTGGACCGGATATCTCACTAGCCCTTCCACCAGGCTACACCATCCTCCGGCAGGACAGGCTGCTAATGAAAGGGGGTGATGTAGCACTCATAGTCAAGGACTCCCTGTCCATCAGACAAATACACTGTCCACTAGAAGGCAACTCAGACTCCTTGTCTGTTAAACTCTCCCTCTCCCCTAACTGCACCATTGCTTTGTACTTTATATACAGACCAACAGGCCCGCTACTAGACTTTCAGGAAAACGCACTCCATCGACTAGGTGAGAACCTAAAAACCTCCACCAAATCCATCATACTGGGTGACCTAAACCTTGGCCTTAATGAACCCAAAGACAAACAAGCCAAGTCCCTTGAAAAGGCACTACAGACCTGGGATTTCTACAAAGAGTCACTAACCCCACTCACGCTAAAGGACGCATTCATGACTGGGTGACGGACCAAAATTGCTCCGCCAACATCAGCTCCAACACCCCATGGCCCTGGACCGACCACCACCTGATTCACTTCTGCATCCCAGCTGTCACCAAAGCCACTAAACCCCACACCCCTGTGCCATCAGCACTAGCCAGGAGAGCCCGTAAATTATCCAAAGGAAAGCTCCTACCTCTTCTGGAAGTTCCAGCCCTCAAGCCTCATTTTTCAGTGACCCCCTGGCTCTGGTAGAATTGCATAATCTCACACTTAAAAAAAGCAGTGGACACTATAGCTCCTCTCGAAAAAAAAGAAAGCCAAAGTTACAAAACACACCAACTCTAGGTTCACATCAGAACTTCAGGAACTACACACCCTCAAGCGTATTGCTCTTACCAAGTGGCAAACCAATCCACAAGACTCCAGTAAAATAGAATACAAAAAACTGTCTACCCAATACAAAAAAAGCCATCATCCTAGCCAAATCTACATCCTACAATACCAGAATTATGAATGCAAAATCTGAATCCGTAGAAATGTTTGCTATTTTCAGGGAACTTGCTACCCCTGTGCCTAGAACCCAAAACATCGTGAAAGATGAATCCTGGTGCTCAAGCATTCAAACAGCTATGCTCAATAAAATAGACCTCCTGCAGAGCAAAATTAGTTCCCACTATAATGCCTTGCCTACTTCTGACCCGCCCATCTCACCCACAAAAAACACCCACACTCAGGATAAGGCCCTCTTCTCCTTCAGAGATGTCTCGGAATCTGAAATCTTAGACTTCCTTAAACACATAAAACCCTCCAACTGCAAGGGTGATATCTGTCCTGCTAACATCATCAGACTGCGCAGACAACCTAGCACCATTCTTGACAGCATTCATAAATGCATCATTCAAATCTGGCATTATCCCACAATGCCTTAAAGAGGCCTGGTTATGCCCCCTCTTGAAAAAAACATCTTTAGACCTGTCCTCACTCAACAACTACCGGCCCATTACCACAGTACGCTTCCTTCTAAAAATTCCCGACAAAGCGGCATACCCCCAAATACAGCAATTTCTTGAAACTAATAGCATCTTAGGAAAGAGGCAATTAGGTTTCCGCCTGGGCCACGGAACCGAATCTGCCCTTCAGGACCTAAAAAGCCAATTAGCCGAAATTATGAACAAAGGCAAACCAACTCTTCTCCTCCTTCTGGACTTGTCTGCAGATTTTGACCTTGTGGAGCATAAGACCTTCTGCAGACATCTCACACACTCAGCTCAATTCACCCCTGAAGCCACTACATGGATCACTTCCTCCCTCGAAGGGAGAGTCATGAAGGTTTTCTCAGATCAAGCCTGCGCGGCAGCCCCCGCCATTCGTTGTGGAGTCCCACAGGGGTCCTGCACCTCACCCACCCTGTACAATATATTTACCAAGCCCGTCTTCGACAAGTTGGATGCCATTGGCATAGCTTGCACAAACTATGTCGATGACACGCAGGTCCTCCTCCATCTCTCTGGCTCATATGAAAAAGACGCAGAGACACTGCACAAGATTTATGGCACCATCCAAGCCTGCATGGCAGCTAATTGCCTCTGCCTTAACGGGGACAAAACCGAAATCCTCCTGGTCGGCCTCAAGGGAACACTTAATAAACTCAACAAAGAATACAGTGCCTTCAAAATAGACAACACACAAATCACTGTTTCACCCTTAGTAAGGACTTTGTGGGTGTGCCTCGACTCCACACTCTCCATGACACGCCATGTAAGTGCCATTGCCTCCTCGGTTACATTCACAACTAAACTGATCAATGCAGTCAAGCCTTACTTGTCAACGCAGAACTGTCTACCAATAGCTAGAGCCACCATTAGGGCAAAGCTTGACTACTGTAACATTCTTTTTGCTGGCACTACAGCAAAAAATCTCAACAGACTACAAATCATTCAAAACAATTTGCTCAGAGCTGCACTGAACATTCCCAAGAGGGAGCATATCTCTCATGCTAGGCGCCAAGCTCATTGGCTCCCCGTTAACGAACGTATCATATTCAAGACCCTAGCCATAACCCATAAATGCCTCTCATTCACAGCCCCTTCATATCCCTTGGAAAAAGTATTCAGAGCCAGTTCCTCCACACCTAAACGATCACACCACTCCAATCAGCTATACATTTCCACCTTTAAAAAGGCCAAAGCGGGAGGCTCCAGTTTCCCATTTTTAGCTCCAAAGCAATGGAATGCCCTCCCTACTACCTTAAGGAATGAGACCTCCACCTGTCCTTCCACAAGGCACTCGAATAGAGACTCTTCAACTAGGCCACACTACACCCCTAGGTTCAACCTGACATCTGTTCCAGTAATGTATGAGTTGTCCCCGGTTCCCCTGTAACCACTGAACCGTAGAGCGCCCCTCCCATTGTAACAATGTCCCGATTAACAACCATCTGTCTGGTGCTGGGTTCACTGTAACCACGAACCACAGACAGGCTGCTCTCTATGCAGTATTACCTTTTGTCTCCTGTAACTAAGTAAGCAAGGTGTGTGCTGCTGATTTCTGTAAAAGCGTGTCCTTAAACGCCAACGTTTTGCTGCCTAATATTGTGCTCAAGTAGCATTGCGAGCTCTCTGCTCTTGCTACACTGGTGCCTGCTTCCTGGAGGAGGCGGGGCACTGCAGCCTCACGTGACGTATCACGTGACATCCACCGGGCCTCAAAACCAGCCCTAAACCAGCCGAGGGGTGTGTGCTGCTGATTTCTGTAAAAGCGTTTCCTTAAACGCCAACGTTTTGCTGCCTAATATTGTGCTCAAGTAGCATTGCAAGCTCTCTGCTCTTGCTACACTGGTGCCTGCTTCCTGGAGGAGGCGGGGCGCTGCAGCCTCACGTGACGTATCACGTGACATCCACCGGGCCTCAAAACCAACTCTAAACCACCCTAGCGGCGTAAAGCCCTCTGGCTGTTATACGGCTGTTGTGCGTGTTGTGCCGATGCTGCCGAAGGAAGATTAACTTACAGGATCCTAAGTAAGCAAACCAGTTATTTCAGTGAAATATACATTGTTATCACCTGGCTGGGGGGGAGAGTCGGACTAAGGCCGCTCCTCAAGCTGTCGGGTGTTCCCATTCCGGGTGGTACTATCGGATTGACACTTAGATACTATATTTCTTGACATTTGAACTCTACTCTTCAACCATTCATTAACTTTTATTATTATATGACTTGTGACGATAATTTTAACCAATCAAACTAATTATTTTCTTTATGAAATTGTATAACTTTGGTTTTTATTCGCTCCCATTCTAATTGATGGTATTGGCTGCTCATTTTATAGCTCTATTATTTGCTGATCCCTGATATTAGTTTAATTCATTTCTGGGGCTGCGAAGGCTTCTTCCCCCTGTTAATTTTAAGAAAAGGAGTGTACTATAACTACTGAATTGATTAGGTCCTAGGTATATTTATTATAGACTCACTTGTGATAGGATTGATTTAAATTTTGGGTGATTCGCCTTCTTAGGAATTAATAGCTATTCCTTCTTATTTATATATATCCACCCTAACACTCTACTAACATGGCCCAAAGTCCTTGCTCACATAATTTGAGATCTAAAAAGGGGAAGAAAAGTGTACCCACATCTAATATTAAATTAGGAACCCAGAAGCCTGGTAAAGGGAAAAAACTAAAAAAGGGAAGTAAGAATGAGCCTATTTGTGAGACTAAAGGCATATTAGAACAACCTAAGATACTTAGCTTTCTTACTGTAAAAGAAAAAGTAATGGCACCTGACAATGTACTCCCCCTCCCTTTCTCCTCTAATAGCTCGAGGATTGACAATGTATTACCTCCCCCTCTTCCCTCTAATAGCTCTATGATTGACAATAATTCGCTGTTGACATTAGTACATAAATTCAGGCGTCAATCTATGGGAACGGGAACAAATCTAGAAATTTCTGCAGTAGAAGATACCGACATGAATAATATTATCGGTACAAATCTGTCAGCTTCTCCAGATTTGGATAAATTTGCCCAGAGAGAAGTGGAATTTAATTCGAGCGATGAGTCTTATAATTCTATGGGTAACCTCTCTGAAATTTCTGTTAACAGTGATAGAAGTAGGGTAATTGAAAACTCACTTAAATCTGGTGAGAAATTGGATGCCCTAACTACCACGATGGATGTCCTCTTGACCATTTGCACTAAATTGCTTAAAGAACAGAGTGACACAAAATCATTGGTATTGCAGAATATTGATAACACCAGATCTCTTGGGATTATGATAGAGGAATTCTGTGGAAATGATTTTAAAAAGGGGGAAAGGCATACCGTGGGGTCTAATGAGGTGTTAGGAGACTTGAGTGAGTTGGTTTTGGTGGTTGAAAAAGAAAATGAGAATACCACTGTACAGACTAATACTTCCCACTCTGAACAACTTAATTCAAGGGAAAACTCGGCTGATAAGACTAGTATTAGTGTGAGAGAGGTAGAAATAAGGGTAGCTCAAGGCTCTAGGAGGCGTACTAGGCGGAATAGAAAAAATAAAAAATCCACCCGTAAGAGGATGGTGATGGACAAGACTAAAACTACTAAGACTGCTAAAAAAAATTCCCTGGCTCTAGCAAATACCGCCCCTTTAGATTCTGAATGCGTAGAAGTGGGGAACCACTATGAAATTATCGAACATCAGCGGAAGTCGGACGAAGGGAAAAAAGTGGTAATTAAAAGTAAGGGACTAGAAAACTGGCTAAAGGGTAAGGATAATACAATAGAAGAAAGTGAATGTGAGGATATGGTATCTATAGAAAACAATTTTAAATATGTTGAAATTCCATATAATAACAATATTATGCCTCTCACAAAAAGGGAGAGGGAAATATATATCAAAGAGATGGAACGATTGGCCATGCATAGTAACCAAAAAATAAGTATGGCAAATTTTGTGGGAATAAATGAAGAACCCCAACTTATAGTGGGGAAAAGTATTAAAATCATAGAAAAATCCACTCTTGATGAAAGCCCATTTTTAAATCTGGCTTGGTTACTGAATAAACTGTCACGTATTCCACAGTTACAAAATATTAATTCAGGGGATATTGAATCTATTATCCTGCCGGAATATGGAAGCTGGGAAAACTGGGTCATTGTCCAATTTAGATCTGCAGTTTTTGTTGACCTCATAAGGGAATACTCTAATGGAGTATGGGGCAATAACTATGAAATTGTGATATGCCACTCCGCAATTCATAATGATCGGAATGATAAAAACATGGATTTGGTGGGAGCTTCACCTACTACTATGGAATTAAGAAATATAAATGTAGAAGTAAATTCTTTGGAGAGAAATACTACTATCCAGAATTGAGATGAGGTATATATTAATGAATTCAATCTCCTCTCTTGGAATAGTAGAGGCTTTAATTCCCTATTACACAAGGATGGTATCCAATTGTTGTTGGAGAGTGATGTTTTTGCTTTACAAGAAACTTGGGTAACTGGGGAAATTCTACTTGATGGATATAATATCTGGAGTAAAGCTGCTTCCAAAGGTGAAAAGGGCCGGCCGTATGGAGGGCTATGTATTGGGGTAAAAAACCATCTTTCATTTAAACCTTATGAGAAGCACGGGAACCTACCTAATGTTATGTGTGCAATCATAGATAGGGGAAGGCTATCAGGGAACCTCCTTCTCATTAACATCTACTCTCAACCAGGGGGGGATAATGTTCATGAGATTGGGGAGTTTCTAAACCATACTATTGAAAGCTGGACCCTGGATTCTCCTCAGTCCGAAATTTGTATAGTGGGCGATTTTAACGCCCACTGTGACTCTGCTGTAAGGGATATGAATAGGTGTAAAGAATTGTGGGACGAAACGGTCATTACCGCATCATTGGAAACACAGGAGGGCAACCTGGTTGATGGGCTTAATACCCAGTTTGTGCAGGGATGCCGGTGGATGAACCTTATGTCTAGTTGGGGGTTAGAATATTTGGAACCTAATATAGGGCCAGGTACTGGGGCAACCTGGACTAATGGGAAGGTAGGCTATAGGTTAGACTATATGTTTGTAAATAAAAAACTAAGCCAATCTACGATCTATTTTGAACACATAGATACCATTTTGAGTGACCATACACCCATTAGGGGTACATTTTTTAATGGCCCGAAAAAGCAAAGTTGGGATGTGGGCAATGTGATGGATATTCAATTTTCTGCAGGTGGAAACAGGATCACTTGGTCGGATAAAAATGTAATTATCTTTAATGAGCTGTTTGATCGCCTGATCATTGATGGCCAGGATATTGTGCGTAACGGCCTCAATTTGATAACGAATTTGTTGGGAATAATACGGAGGACAAACAGCAACCTTATTGTGAAAAATAAAAAGGGAAAAAATCACTCCCACAAATTTGATCAAGTGATTTATGACAGGAAAAAAGAAATGATGGGTGAGATTCGTAAACTAAAGCAGACATGTGACTTAGATGACGAAGAGAGAAGTAAGAGAATCAGTAATATAAAGACACAATATAAAAACTGGCTAAAGGATTATAAGTATAGTACTAATAATGCTAATTGGAGGTGTTTATATAAGATATGTAAAACCCATGACTCAAAAAAATGTTGGTACTTATATCGACAATTCTTGATGGAGGAAGATTGTAGGGAAAATACGAATGTGAGCCAGGAGGCTTGGAAGCAGTATATTACTGATCTCTACTTCAAGATTAGTGATATGTCTGCTATCCCTACTGGTATAAATCCATACAGCTATAATACATTTCCCTTTGGTATTCTGGACATTATTAAAGTAATCTCTAAAATGAAAGCATCACGTGCCCCCGGCCCAGACGGGTTAGCTAATGCTGTCATAAAACAAAATCCCATGAAATGGGCAGTGACTCTGCTCCAGCTATTTACTGGTATATGGGAGACAGGCCGCATACCGGATAGCTGGAGGAAAGCTATAGTAGTCCCTATTTTTAAAAAAGGGGACAGAAAATTGCCCGATAATTATAGATTGCTGGCCATGGCAGACAGTAGCTGTAAGATCTTCTGCTCACTGTTAGTTCACAGTTTAAATAACTGGATAGAGGAAAAGGGTCTTCTGTCTGCTCTCCAAACTGGCTTCCGCAAAGGATATAGCACCCTCGATAATATAATAATGTTGAAACACATTATAGCAGGGGCTAAGGATAAGGGGGAAAAACTATATGTGTGCTTCGTTGATTATTCGAAAGCCTTTGACAGTGTTAATAGGGGACTTTTGTGGAAGAAATTAAGAGAGAAAAAGATCTGCCCCAAAATTTTGCATTTTTTGGAAGAAATGTATAGGGAAACTACAGTCTCCATATGTCTGGGCAAAGGAGGGATGTTATCACCTGAGATCGCTACTAATACTGGACTGAAGCAGGGATGTGTTACATCGCCTATATTGTATAACTTGTATGTTTCAGATATGTGGGAAAGCTTTACCATCATAAATAACTTCCCACCAATAGTGGCGGGGAAACCCATATGTGGCCTTATGTATGCAGATGACACCGTCCTCTTGGATAAGACCCCGATAAGCTGCAAAGAATGTTGAATGGCCTACTAGCTTACTCTGAAGCGAATAACCTTAGTATTAATATAAATAAGACTAAGGTAATGGTATTCGGAGCTACAAAGTTAGAAAAGAAAAAACTTTCCTCAAGATGGCAGATAAACTCTATTAAATTGGAGGTTGTTGAGGCCTATCCATATTTGGGGATGCCTATTCTGAGCAATCCCTGTATAAAGTTTTTCCAGGAGGCGGTTAATCTAAAAGTACTAAAGAAATGGAAAGTGATAAGGAAATATATGACCAGTAAAGGCGGCCATTCAATCGAAGGTTTACTTGAGATATACAAAAGCTGCATTATACCTGGTATTCTGTATGCGCTGGAAACAGTAGAAAGTAAATACCTGAGTAAACTACACTTACTTGAAGGGAAGATCTGAAGACCAGCCCTAGGACTCCCCAATTCAGTACCAATACAGGCTATAAGGTGCGAACTGGGGCTCATATCCCTCTTGACTTTGTGGAAAATCGAATGTTGCAAACTCTATTTTAGAATAATCTCAGGGGACGGGGATGAAGGAAGTCTGCTTAACCTTATAAGACAAAATAAAGGTGAAGGCAGATTTAAGAATTCCTATATGCTAAATCTTCAAAAAAAAGTATTATCTTTTCTAGAAGCCCTTGGCTATAATGAATTCATGGGAAAAGATAACAGAATGTGTATTAGGAAAAGTCTTAAAGATAAAGCTTTTATTTGGGATCTGTGTGAAAATCAATCTTATCTTTATAATAAGTCCAGATACTCTGTTTATGCTCTCCAAGGCCTCAAACCTGCCACCCCAAGACAATATCTGCTAAACACGGGAAGCAGAGCTTTGAGAAGATTTATCTTGCAACTACGTTTGAACATTCTCCCGTGTAATGATATTATCGGGGCAAGAACAAAAACTCCCCGTGCAGAAAGATTGTGTAGGCACTGTAATATAGAGGTGGAGACAGCAAGACATATTTTAACTTCATGCACCAAATTAAGGGAATGTTATTTTAAAGGGTATGCAAATTTTGTAGAGGATATGCAAAGGATTGAATCTGATCAATTTTGGTCAGTTATTTATGATGGAGAGATTAAGGTTTTTACTGGGGCAGCCTTTTATATTTGGAAGCGAGTAATGTGATGTATGCTTTTCTTATGTGTAATATGTAATTGTGTTTGGTTGATATAATATTTTTGTAGTGTATAAGGTTTTAATTAACCAAAAAACACTTTAATTAAATAAAAAAATAAAAAAAACTAAGTAAGCCTTGCTTGTAACAGCGCCACGATGACCTAGGGCCACTTTGTGCGCTTTATAAATGTGAAAGAAAATAAATAAATAGGGGAAGGGCATGTGAGAAACCAGAAGGTGTCTCACCCACTAGTCCCCGGGGATCTGTCATCCAGGTGGCCAGGACACAGCCATTGCTTTTGGATCCAGTTCCTGGGAGTGGACCAGTGCGGGAGGATCACCTGTGTGAGGGGTCTTTGGGGAGTGTGAGACAGGATGGCGAGATGCAATATTCCCCTTCCCTGTAACACCTTTACTCCATCCTACCAGGTAGGATATTTAGGAACTCTACCACCCTTTTTACAACACAAATACTTTCACATGGACAGCCTCCTCTGGGAGAAAACAGACTAACAACCGAGCCGCATACCTGACATGTCCCAATTCAATGGTCAGGCAAGGTCAGGCAATTACTGACCATCACACACACCTGACTTCCATTAAGCTTCCCCACATGGATAAAAGGTGGAGCACAAGAGCATACTCTGAGCGAGGCAAAGAACACGAGGAAACAGCAGTTTCGAGATGGCAGCTAAATGCGAGAAGAAAGATGCCAAAACAGAAGGGGATCGCAAGGAGGCAAATTCCCTTGACCTTTTTTCGACAAGGAACCATTGCTTTCAGAAGCCTCAAGAATAGAATGCATAAGACCAGAAAACCAGGCTGAAGAGTCCTGCATTGTGTGTCAGAAATGCCTGGGGCCCTCCTGCATCAGTAGTCAAGGTGGGGAAAACCAGCAGTTGCTGTGGTACCGTCCTTGGCTCCAAGAACAGAGCAGCGTCAGTGAAATCAATGCAGCCAGTTAGTTGGGGATACCGATAGAAGACCGGTCTGTGTTGATGCCAAGGTTGCAAGCAGCAACATTGTATGGAAAGTGCTGGAACGAACATTGTTAAAACATGTGCGGTAAGTGATGCAAGTAAAGTTGAACTGCTGATGAGTGATTGAACTTTAAAAGCAAAATACAATACCTTTGACAGAGTGGTCCGGTACCGCGTGGGTGCTCAATCGAAGGTCTCTGTAAGGTATCCAGCTGAGAAGTGGCAAAAGTGAAAATGAGAAAAAGGTTATATCAAGAAGAAAATGAGTAATTGTGAATTGAAGTGGTCATGCGACGGGTCGAGCAAAATCCAGCGCACAGTCAAATGTCTTCGATTTTGTTGAAGTAAAGAAAGTTTGGAAAAGTAGATGAATTTGGTCCGAGCCCGGCGGTGGCAGACCAATTGAAGGTTTTGTGTTAAAATGGGTCTGAGCCCAGTGGAGGGCCACCCGGGGTGAACAGTAAATCACCCAAGAGTTGTACATGTGAAATCCTAAGAAGAAAGTAACTTGAATGTTTGTTGTGTTGCATCAGGCCCTCTCAAAAAAGAGACTTTGGCAAAGAGACGTTGGCACAGAAGGCCCTGATGTTGAGATTTTGAACTGCATCCTCTTGTAGAGAAGCCATAGAGTGTGCAAAACTCCAGTGTGCTGCCTTGTCACGTGCTGAAAAAGTGGGGAAGGGAAGCCAACGGAGTTGGGGGAATTTGTAAGTGTGTTAACCCGTGACTCACTTTGGAGCTGAACTGACACTGTCACTATGGGCTGCAGCAAGGTTGCTCGGCTCATCACCATGTAATGATGAGGTAGGGGCAAACATAAGACAAGAAGGCTCTTTTGAAGAACCAGTTCAGCAACATAGGGCACTCTGAAGTCTCTGCTACTCCAACTGACTCCGAATTCCATGCACACACATTGCAATTTCACTCAGCCTTCAGTTATACACCACACGTGGGACTATACACATGCCTCTTTACGTTCAGACCTCTGCTCACACACTCACACACACAACACACACACATGCATGTTTACACTAAAAGGTTACCACACCTGCACTAAATCATCAGCATAGTAGTCTGAGAGTGTGGACGCTTGTCTAGATGTTGCCCTACTGTGCCACCATCTGTGGTATCCACAATGTTGTTAGTAGAAATAAGGAAAGGGAAAGGGTTGTCATGGTGGAGGAGTGAGAGGGGGTCAAGATAAAACAAACAGTAGTTCAAGCAGAGGTGAAGCAAGTGTACAGGGAGATGTCCCCCATGCACAGCTGCAATTAACAACGAATGTAGTTGAATGCGAGACCTACTGTGTACGCAGTTGTTTAGGGAATTGTTAATATTGGTTTGCGTCTCCTCACGCTAATGCCACTTCTGACATTGTATGTTTTGATGTGGACTCTTGTGGTGTTGTTAGATTTCTTTAAACATTTTAAACATGTCTGCTTATTGTGTGTAGGAGGATTCTTGTTCCCTTCCGGTAGAAAGCCTGTAGTGCACCCCAGTGGATTTAAACCTCTAACATCTTCACAGTATTTGTGGCCCTGCTGAGGGGGACAACTCATCTTCTTTTTGGAAGGACTAGATGTGTTTTACTCTGACCTAATCATTTACTTAGGTGCCTGCACTTGAATTGCACAAATCTGAAGCTACTACATATCTACTCTGTGAGGTACAAATGATTCGATAGCAAACCTTGCATATCCAGTGCACCACACTTTGGTACACCCGTCCTTTGCACTTTGGAGACGAGAACAACTTTGTCAAAATTCAAGGCCCACTTTTTCTGCGTTGACGTCCATTTTTGGCAGTGCTCTCTTCCATTCTCATGTGACTGCTTGTTTCACATTCAGCCCACTTTACTCTGATAGTTTTCTTTATTCCTCCGAATATGTAACCTGTAATTAAAGTCCCCTGCTTTATTCTGGGAATTTCCAGTGGGGTAACTAAGAGGGTTGTGAACGAGGATGGTCCTAATGGCGGTATGGGAAGGATCCCCTGGTCACCCTCACTTAGCCCCTGTCACTGGGCAGGAGACAGGCACATGTCAGACCAAAGATGCAACTAGCCCTTTACTAGCCTTACCAAATGACCTAGTGCACATCCTCCTCAACTCAGACACAAAAAAGAACCAACCTCACCAGAAACTATCATAAAAACTCTAAATCACTAATAACGCTCACCACAGGTCTTATTGCATTTGCGACTCCACTGTGGCCCATAAATGCTTGTGCTCATGTTCAGACACCCACAGACAAAAAGTCCAAGATGGTAAACCTGCTTCTTAAGGTCTCAGTCCAGCCGTCATTCGGATTACACGCTAATACATAAACTACACTTGTGGAGGAAATGCAATTCCACATCAATCAATCGCATGACAGCGATAATAGGTCTATACATGTGCAGGTCCTAACACCCAGCATACCCAAGGGGAGGACCCGCTAGATCAGTGGTCTTCAAACTGTGGAGTTGGCCTACTTAGAGGGGCCTGCCTGCAGTATATCCGGTGAGGGGCACCTTGAGACTCTTCCAAATGGGAGAACAGTCAATGCATTTAATTGAAAATCTATGCACTTTGAGCATTTGGGCTGGGAGGGTGGTTCATCAACATCATTTTTACTCAAACCTGGGCGTGGGGGCCTCAGTAAAACCAAGTTTGGAAGCCCCTGTGCTAGAACATAATAGCAACGACCCATGAAAGGGAGGTGTGTGGTGTTCATAGACGGAGGTTGTGGCAAGAGATTGGAGGAGTTGGTGATTCAGGAAGGAGAGAGCAGCTGAGGCCCCACCATTGCCAAGAGTCAAGCTAGAATTCAAATGGACAGGGCCCCAGGCAGCCCTGGATAGGCTGTCTGCTAGACAGTAAGGACTCTTTTTTAACTAAGATCTTTTCAAAGTGTGCACTTTATATTTTATATATATTTTTAAGTGTTTTGCCCCGCAGCTGCTTAGATAAGGGTGGTTGTTGTACACATATAAGGTTTGGGAGATTAAGGTTTGTTAGTGTTCAAGTAAGGACCTGCGTGTCGAATACCCCTTTTTATATCAATAATAAAAATGCTGGCGTAATGAGTGCGGCCTTGCCCTTTGTCATCCAGGGCAAAGCTGGAGACCAGCTAAGAAAAGAGTCAGCACACCAGAGAAAAAGTGGTCAGTGTTTTGTTTCTGTCACCTCAAGTAAATAGTGTATAATAAAGCATTTAGGGCAGTTAAGACCCTTTCTTCTGCACCTTTCCTTCCCGCTACACATGCCTTAATGTACCTTCCCGTCACGTTGCAGGGACAGCCGGGTAAGAGAAACAGGTAATTGGGGGGGGGGGGCACGAATAAGAGTGTTTACAGAAGTGAATACTCTTACCTTGCCTGCCCACACCTGTCTCTGTCCCAAGGTACACACGCCATCTCTTCTAGATTTTCTGGAGGCACTGCTAAGATTGCCATTGTGCCTACTCGCCAGCTGCTTACCTGATTTTACCCTACCACCCTTCTATCTGCTACATGTCCTGTCTTTGGGCTTTGTACATGTTTTGGCAGAATGTTTAATGTTTCTGTTTCTTTTTTCTGAGTTCCTTTGTGCAATTTGATGGTAGTGTTCAGGTTAATTTGTATATACCTAATCATTGTTTTCGATTTTTACCAGATTGCCACCCATCTAGACTTGGCAGGTACCATCCTCATGGTTCGGCTTCAGGTAATCAGATTGGCAGAGGGTGAGGGAGTGAGGCCTGCTTTATTATAGGGGGCGTCTCATGAATCACACCCACCAATCACATGCTTAAGCTGACCAAGCGCCTGTAGTCCCTCACTACTCAGGTCAAGTGCCTGGGTAAAGCCCCCGGCCTAGCAGGGAGCAGCATTTTGGTTTGCTCTGGCCTCCTTGAAGTCGCCTCCATGATATTGCCCCTTATCATTTCTAGGGGAGGCCTGATAGCGATCTCTCCTCTATCGACATTAACCACATGGACAGAGTTGCAGGCTAGACCACCTGCCAAAAGAACGACAATAATGCACCTTACCACTCTCTGTGCCCTGCGGTACAGAAAGTATTGTTCAGCATATCATCGAAGCGGGGGAACAGTACTTTATACCCCCGAGGGTCATACTCAAGTGCCATTAGTGAATATGACACAACATTGTGCATTTCTATAACCAACAAAAAAATGAAATTAATAAATAGCACTTGGCCTAGTATGGAGTACAATTACACTGCCAAAAGCTGTTTTTGGGCCAAGGGTACCAGATCATGGATGCAGCTATGATGCAAATTATGGGTGAACTGGCCCCATACAGTGAATGTGTGTCCTTGCACGTTTCTACAGGATGGCATGCATACACTTCCATGTGCTTGGCCCGGTAATGATGAGGCTTCACTGCCTTGAACAACAGGTAGACGGAAATACCCCAGCTAAAGTGTGGGACGCCACCCCTTAGCAGAGACAAAAGGCCAGAGGGGACAAGAGCTCAAGTACTGTGTGATTTTCATTAGGCTAACACATGACCCCATATCAGCGAGGTGCCTCTGTCAGTATTACTTATTCACTTTCTATGGCGCACCACCAGAAACCTAAACTCTCCACCATGCCTCTGTCTTCAGCGTTTACTCGTAGTTCATGCAAGATCACTATAGAAAACATCCTACTGTTGCTGGATACACAAACCTCCAAATCTCCATACTCTAGCGACCCCAACATCTTAGCCAACCTCTACACGTCTACGCTAGTCACTATTATGGACATGATCGCCCCGGTAACGCCACTCATAGCTAAACCTGTCACACATTCAAACTCATGGTTCACCCCAGACTTGCTAAAACTTTGCAAAGAAAAGCGCCATGCTAAATCAACCTGGCACAAAAATCCATCTCACTCCACAAGAGCAGAGTTTGCTAAAATATCCAAAACCTACAAATTAGCTATATTATCAGCTAAATACTCTTCCTTCAACTCCAGAATCAGTAATGCGAAATGTGACACTAGAGAATTTTTATCATGAACCACCGATTCCGGCCCTTCTGGACTTCATGGTCCATGATGCACTGCAGCATGAGGTCAGTGATTCTTCCAACATGGACGAAGGCCCAGAAACACTGCGCTCTAGTCTTTACGCGCAACCCTCTGCTTCCTAGAAAACAGGCACGCCCCCGTAGCTCTGCGTGTCTCAACGCAACTGCTTGGAGTTGTTAGGCGTGTGTATCGGGTCCTTGAACCGTACTATTTTCCAGTTCCTTTCCCCCTTTTTCTCCTTCCTGGAACCCCCTCCTGATTCCTGCATTTCTTCCGCTAGCCTTATCTCCCCTTATCCTGGATCCCGTCTTGTGGTCGGTGCCGCGGTCTTCTGGGCACTCTCTAAGCATAGGACGCCTGCCCCTCCTCCTTCCTGGATCTCGTTACTGAACATTCCTAGATACTGAACGCTATCCTGCTTAAGGCAGTCGGCTTACCTCACGCTGGAATCCGAAGACTCGCGCCTCTACCTGTACAAGTCTCGAACAGTGAGGAAGAAGGAAAGTGCTCCCCAGAAGACCACAAGCAAGGAAAAACAGGTGAGAAAGAAAGAAGCGTGTGACAATTATTCACTATTTTTAGGGAACGTGAGCCCCTCACCCCCAGCTAGTCACCAAAGATCAAGCCTGGTGCACCAATATTCAGGCAGCCATGTTGAACAGAATAGACATGCTAAACAAAAAAAAACAGAACCATCAAGCCACCCTCACCCCTTCACCCTGTGATCACGCCGTAGACATTTGGCCGGTCCATCCACTGGAGGGGACTCCACAGTTTTAATTTAAAGAAGTCACTGAAACTGAGGTCCAAGCCATCCTTAATAGCCTCAAACCCTCCAGGTGCAAAGGTGATATCTGCCCAGCCTTCATAATCAAGGTGTGTGCAGTAGCCTTGACACCTTTTATCACTGCATTCATAAATGCATCCTTTTCTGTAGGCTAGTCCCCACTAGCCTTAAGGAAGCGTGGGTACGCCCACTACTAAAATAAATGATGCTAGACCCTACCAATCCCAAAATCTACAGACCCATTACCACAGTTCCATTCTTGCTGAGAATTCTCGATAGATCAGCCTACGTACAGGTTCAACACTTCCTAGAAACCCATCATATACTAGGTGTAAGGTAATCAGGATTCCGCCCCGACCATGGAACTGAATCTGCACTGCTTGATCTGAAAAAACAGATGGATGAGATTAGGGACACAGGAAAACCTGCCCTCCTCCTAGACTTCTCAGCGGCCTTCGACTTGGTGGACCACAAAATCCTCTGTACCCCCTCATTATTTCTGCCAAGTTCTCCCTCGAATCCAGAGCCAGGATCGCCTCCTTCCTAAAAGGAAGAGTCATGAGAGTGTTTGCAGAGAACGCCAATGCTGTTCTCTCCCCTATCCGGAGGCGAATATGCATGAGTCCCTCAAGGCTCATGCATATCCCCTACACTATATAACATATTCACACAACCCCTTTTTGACATCCTCGACTCCATCGGCATACTCTATACTAACTATGCCGATGATACACAAATTCTCCTCACTGGCAACTATGAAGATGATTCTGGCACGGTCAATGCGACTTATTCCACCATCCAAACCTGGATGGCAGCTTACTGCCTGTTCCTAAAAGGGGATAAGACCGAAATCCTCCTAGTAGGATCACTGTTGGTATTCAAAAATCTCAATGAATAATAATCAGCCTTCATCAACAATGACATTGCAATCCCAATCTCAGCATCTGTCAAGACACTGGGGGTCTACCGCAACTCAATCCTATCTCTGTCACGTCAAGTAAACGCTATCGCCTCCAAACCTTTTCTGACCACAGAGAACTGCCTCACCATCGCACGGGCAGTCATTGGTTAAAAGCTGGACTATTGTAACGTCCTGTTCACTGGCACCTCCGAGAAAAACCTCCTGAAGCTGCAAGTCCTTCTAAACAATGCTCTGCGAGCGGCCCTCAGCATCCCCAGGAGGGAACACATTTCTGATGCCAGGAGATTGGTACACTGGCTACCTATTAGGAAACAAAGTGTATTCAAACCTCTGTCCATTACCCACAAATGCCTCCCCAATACGGCCCCCGCCCCACCTTGCACAGAAAATCGCAAGAGCCCACTCAGCCAGACCAACTAGAACGCCATATGCTCACTGCATCGTCCAACCGAAAGTAAACCAGCCAAAGCAGGGGGCTCAAGCTTCCACTACATTGCAGCCAAACAGTGGAACGCCATGCCCCCCACTCGAAGAGTTGAACCGTCCTACTTGAACTTCCGCAAAAAACATTGAAAACCCTGCTATCTGAATAGACTTCTCGACAACACTGTAATGTTGATAGCTATACACCTACTGTTTGTAACTTGGCTGTAACAGCGCCACCATGCCTTTGGGCTGTTTGTGCGCTTTATAAATTAAATAAATAAATACATGAATAAATAAAATAAGTAATAGAATAGCATTCGAGAAAGACATCACAGCATATACACTAAGCAGGCCCATTATGCATTGAAGGGTGCCTGGCAGAAAGTGTGAGATGGTCGATCAAAGGCCAGAGTATTAATTGTGGGCCTTTATATACTTTTGGTATCTCGGAATTGGCCCTGACCTTTTTTCCTCTGCTAGATGCATCATGGGACGTGTAGCCATAAATTATTGTAAGGAAAGAAATTAAGAACATTAGGCACTATGTGTGTAATTACTCCCAGAAAAGCAATTAAACATGCAGTACTATTAATTTTTTGTATTGTCTTTGTAAAAAATAAAAAAGAAAAAGCAGCATTGTTTGGGGTTCCAAAACTGGGCACCATGGATGGACTACCTTTAGCTGTCATTAGTGTGGTGGGGTTGGCATCAATGGCTGCAGGAGAAGCAATGGGTAAGGGAATGACAAACCAATAAGACATGTTTTTAAACAGCAACGCATATGTGGCCACTGTTCCCCTTTTTTAGGAAAACGAGCATAATAATAACTTTACATTTTTTTAAACTATTCAATTTTTGTTTTACTGTTTAGACTATTTTTAATGAAAAATTGGCCTTTTTTACTCTTTCGTTTTTTTTACTTGTTCATTACAGGTTTTACTTATTTCTGGCCAGGCCATAGTTACATAGAATAAGCAGGCTTAAGGTTTTAAGTAAATTGGCTGCTATAAATCATATTTTCATGGCGATGGGAGTACTGGACAGGCGAACCATCATGGGATTGCCTACATTCCAAAAACAGGAAATGAGAGAAGCCTGAAAATGCTTTTATTTATCATAATGACAAAATACAGCTAGACAAATGCAAAACTGTGGTAGATTAAATTCCTTTTAAAAGGCACTGGGCCTGATCACGAGTTGGGCGGTATCCTGGCTGGGATACCACCCAACTTTATTTGCGTTAGCGCCCACCCGTCCGGCGGTATTACCACCGGATCACGCGTTGGGCGCTAACCGTTACTCCCCATTCCCCATTGGGTTCTGTACCCAATGGGGAATTTTCAGCGCAATTACCGCACGTTAATACCGCCGGTAATTGCTCCAAAAATTGCCATTTTTCAGGTGTGTTTACCCCCAGGTCTGAGTTGGGGGAAAACACGCCAGACTCGAGATTGGGAGGACCCTTAAAAATGCAGCAATATTACCGCCGCATTTAAAGGCACAGGGCCACATCACGAGTTGGGTGGTTTCCCGGCTGTAATACCGCCCAACTGTAATAGCGTTAGCGCTCACCGGTCCGGCAGTATTACCGCAGGATCACAGGTTGGACATTAACGGTAAATCACCATTTCCCATTGGTTCCAAGGGGGCATTGTCAGCGCTAATACTGCGCACTAATACAGCCGGCGGTAATAAAGGGCGCTAAATGGGATTTTCCCCTCCAGAAAAAAGCTGGAGGTAAAACAGCCCATTTAGCACCCAACTCGTGATAGAGCCATCCCTTACATGTGGCGGTAATACTGTTACCGCCGCATTTAAAGGCTAGAGCCCAACTCGTGATGAGGCCACAGTGGTGATCTGGTTCTGGTGTTGCATTTGCTGCAAGTGCTATGCTTGTGGAATGTGGTGAGCTACACTTGAATATAGTGAGGTCATGATGGAATGCAGTGTTTGAGGGGATTCTATGTGTGGCAGTTACATCTGGAGCTGGAGGGTGTGGATGTGCCAGTGTCTGTATTGTCTTGTAACTTAGTTACCTAAGTACTTTCCTCGTGTGTACATGCAGACCAATAAACCTACCGTAAGGACTCTGGGTCTGAGTGTCTTCATAGCCAACGAACCCACAGCACACTTCTCTGACAAGTGATGACAATAAATCAGATATTCATCTCTGATGGAATACATGCTTCATCCAAAAGAAATAAGGGGAGGTAGCCGTTTTGCTCAGGCAAACTCGCATTAAGCCAGCCCAGGGCATTGCCAGTGGTACACACTTCAGACCGCAGAAAGGGCGAGGACGAATTGAACCGGAAACGCCTGAAGAGGAGGCCGGCGAAACACTGGCGATTAGAAGAGACGGGAAGTGCTCTGAAAGCGGAAGCCCTCTTATCAATGTTAGCATTTGCTGGGGCACATCGTAGGCTTTTTTTTTATCTCGTACATTTTTTTCAGACTTAAAGGAACCGTCATTTGTTTAAATTATTTGTAGTACTTTTGTTTTGAGCAATTATTCTTCCTTTGCCATCGTCCAATAGCACCCATACTTTCCAACATTCTGTGACCAAAAAGATGTAGGATTTTTCAAGTTTGAAAAATAATAATTCCCATAACAATGACATCACAGAAAAATACAAAACATGCAAACAGCACAACATGTAGAGATGTTGAAATGTTAAAATTTTATAATTCTGAATGCTAACACCAAATTGTCGCTAGATGCTGTGTGATGGTGTTGCGCTCTGCCACTTGCATTCACTGCCGGTTCACCTAAGGGTTGTACCTAAGGGTTGTACCGGCAAGAGTGCAGGACAGAGTCATGCAGCTGTCAAGTGAGTGGATTGGTCTGAGTACAATCAAAGTAATCACCTACCAGTCCACTGTATAGACGGATAGACGGACTAATTAAGGTGTTGCATGCTTTGTCCTGCAGCCTGCCTTACAAACACATAAATTACTTGCCACTGTAAAAAGCAGTAGGATCTGTCGCTGAAATCTGTAGGCGGTAGGGCTGCTTCAAAAGCAGTAGCCTACTGCATAAATCTGTAGGGTTGGCAAGTATGTAGCACCTTTCTTGATGTCAGAGAGAAAATCGCTGAAGACTAGGTTTCCTGTGAGTTTCTAAGAACTCTGTGCACGTGGTTGCATGCACTAGTCCCTACACTGCGTGCACACAATGCAATAGCCAAGGTGTGTGTATTCAGAGAGATACATGCCAATCATTGTGGAGCACCTTGGAGGGAGATTATTGCCACAGAAAACCGGAGAACTAAATGTTCCCATTGGATTGCTTTGGGGTTAGGATTATTTTAGGAGGAAGAAGGTAAAAAATAGCAACATTTTTTTTATAGAAAAAACAGGAGTCTCTGCCCTAAATCGGTAGGGTTATGCATGCAGGTCCCTGAATTGTCTGCCACTTGGTGCAGATTTGCAAGGGCTTGGGAAAACTGAGATTCCCACTGTTTGTCCAAAGACAGCTGGTATTTGCAGGCCTCAACTGTTTCTGCCCCCAGAGTGGGTGAAACCGGAACATTTCCTTTTAGGCAGGCAGGCGCAAGCTTATTGAATGGTATGGGCGGGTTAGGGGCTTGACGGGTGAGTCAATGGATTCCATGGAGTGTGACAGTTGAAAGGTATTGTAATGGGATTTATGAATGCCACCGGTCAGCTGTAATGTGTGCATCCCATGAGATCATCATGAGGTTTTGACATTCGAATGTGTCAGATTCAAATAGGACGGGTGGGGGGGTTACTGCCACCACATGATAAATTGTAGGAAACGCTTTAAGGATTCTTTTTTTTCTTCTTAACGTGAGGTTGTCATCCAAGTTGGCTAACTCCCTGTCACCTAGAGTATGATGGAAGTCTATATTTGGTTCATGGGTGGTCAGGCTTTGAGGCCTTCTGGGATACCTCTTTGCCAGTGTTATCTTGGGTGTATGTACCACTCCTAGTGGTACCCCATCCCGGTACCACTAGGCGTACCACAAGGCTCCTGCCTCTCGCCCACTCTATACAACGCTTACACCAAACTACTCTTTGCCACACTTGATGCTATAGGAGTAATTTACACAAACTTTGTTGTCGATACTCAGATCCTCATCCCCATCACAGGCAACCTGGAACAGGACACGGCCACCATCAACACTATTTACTCCCTTATCCAAAACTGGATGGCGAACAGCAGCCTATGCCTTAATGGAGAAAAAACTGAGATCCTCATTATCGGTTCCCCGACCAGACTCAGCAAACGCCACCCAGACTACACCACCAGAGTGATTGATGGCACACCCATCACCATCTCCCACAAAGTCAAAACATTAGGAGTACACCTCGACTCCAACCTCTCCATGAACAACCACATCAGCGCTCTCGCCTCTTCAACTGCCTACACCGCCAAACTCATTACTCTAAGCAGACCCTCCTATCTACGGACAACTGCCTAACCCTGGCTCGAGCCCTCATCCTAACCAAAATAGATTATTGCAACATCTTGTTGTTAGGCACTTAAAAAAAACTTAACCAAACTCCAACTGCTACAAAATAAAGCCTTTAGAGCAGCACTGGGCATCAAGAGAAGGGAACCCATCACACAACACAGAAGAGACACACACTGGCTCCCAGTGCACGGATGAATACTCCACAAAACACTAACCACCAAACCCACAAATGTTTATTTGATGCTGCTCCCACGTACCTCAACAGCTGCCTTACACGTAAAACCCTGCTCAGAACACTCAGATCCAATGCTAACACCCAGTTAGTCATCCCACGCTTCACCACCACAAGAGCAGGTAACGCCAGCTTCCCCATTGCAGCCCCCCGCATCTGGAACTCACTCCCCCTCACCTGTCCAACGAAACCTCTTTACTTAAGTTAAACATGGCTATTCAACAAATACTAACAATCCTGAACCACCTCTTCAACGGAATGGGGTACCCTTCATTATCTCTAGCTAACCATAAAGTCAAATGATAACCAATCTGTATATATGATTGTACCATCTCAAAACAAAATGCATGTAACCCTGACATGAAAACTAAGATATATGTAACCTACGCCGTGATACCCAAGGGTTTTGGCGTCAAATCAAATGCAATAAATAAATAAATAAATGTTGAAATAATGCATAAGAGACGGGATGATCACTAGCAGATAGCTTCGATATATGGAAAAGCTTTGTGGAACTACCAGCCTTTTGAACTGTGGCTTGTCTTTGAGCAATACCCTGGAGCAGGCCAGGGGTTCTATGTTCATTCTTTGACCGTTTTCTTTTCTGCAGCACTTCTTGCAGAAAACATTTTGACGAAAAAAAATAATCAAATTATTTATCCCTATACACCACCCAACCCTTCCCCTTATATGCCCCCCCCCCATATTATTCAATGATTTTTAGGGGGGGGGGGTGAATGAACGTCGTACCGCTGCCAGGAAGCTCTTGAGGCCTGCCATGAGATTTATGGTGGTTGGCAATAGTGGTGTGAAGATTGGATTCGTCTTTGGCTGAGATTGTAAATATGCGGAGGCTAACTGCCGAATGCAGCACACAAGTCCAGAATAATCAGGGCTGCCAGGTGATTTGTGTCTGTTGTGCCTAACAGGTATGATTTGATATGGCATTTATAACGTGCCTATACACAAGTGTTTCAAGGCGCGACAAAGCAAGGGAGGGGGAACCGAGGGAAGACAGAGAGAGCCATTTTACTAGGCCAGGTGCGATTGAGATCGCGCAAGTGCAGGGGAGGGGGAAGGGGAAAGTGTGAGGGGAAAGGGGGGGCAGTGCAGTACATAGAATAAACAGTAAAATAAATAAGAAGTGCGGCGAGTTGGTGGCAAGTGAAAGGGTAAGTGCAGACATCAGGTGTCAAGTGCTGGTAGGAGGCTGTAGGAATATTGAAACAGCCCCCCAGTGATTGGGTTGCCAGGGGGGCAGTGCAGGTGGCAGGGAGGTGGGCCCGAGAACAGAGGGTTGCCAGGTGACCAGTGCATTATCAGTTTGGGCCAGGAGTTCAGCAGGGGAGAGTAGGAGAGAAAGCAGAAGCAAAGAGGAAGATCTTGAGGTGCTTCCGGAACCGGAGATGGTTTTCCTCAAGTATCAGAGGCAGGGAGGCTGTTCCAGAGGGAGGCCCCAGCCGAAGAAAGAGATTTACCACTAACTCGTTGCTTGGAGAAGTGACTGACCCTAAAGGAGTTGGAGGCAGATGAGCGAACAGCTCAAGGAGGAAGATATTTAGGAAGATAGTTGAAGGTATTTGGGCCCCAGGCCCCAGAAGGCCTTGTGGACAATGCAGAGGGTTTTGAACTTAATCGTTGCAGCCACTGGGAGCCAGTGCAGGGATTTCAATAATGCAGAGATACGATCCCTGCGCTTGAGGCCAAGGACAAGTCTCCCAGTCCCGTTTTGGATGAGTTGCAGAGGGCGGGGAGTAGAGGCAGGCAGATTTAGAAAGAGGCTGTTGTAGTAGTCCAGACTAGAGAGAACCAGAGCTCTGGAGACAGTGAGCTTCTAGGGGAAGGAGAGGAAAGGAAAAATACCTCTGAGGAGGTGCAGCTGGTAGTGTGATTTCTTAGAGACGTCTGAGATGTGAGGTGAGAAGGAGAGAGTGGAGTCAAAGATGACCCTGAGGTTTTTAGCCTCACAGGTGGGAGCAGGAAGAAGGCCAAGAGAGACCAGCCAGAGAGTGACAGGAAAGGAGGGCGCAGGTGTGCCGATGAGGAGAATCTCAGTCTTACTGGCATTAAGGCAGAGATCATTGGCAGCACACCACTCCTGGATGGCAGACAGACAGTCAGAGATGAGAGAAGAGTTAGAGCTGTCCCCTGATGTCTGGAAAAGCTGATTACGTACCATTCACCTGTCTTAATCTTGACTGTGTTCCACCAAGTATGAACTCTGCTTTGACAAAAATGTAAGAAATAGTTGTGTGACAAATTCTTCCATAGACTCAAATATAATTTGTAATTTGTCAGACCCATTCAGTCCTCTGCCATCATTTATATTAGGGGTGTGACTACTGACGTTTTCTGTTGCTTAGGAGCAATGTCATTGATTTGAAAAATATTCTTTCCAAACCTTTATAGCGGTTGAGGGACACTGATTGTGTGATGTTGTACATGCGCAAAAGTATGCAACTTATTTTATCAATTTTTTCCAAGGGAGACTTGTGTAACGTTTTTAAGGGTTACATTTCTTTATAACGAATAATTTTATAACAAATGCACATATAACGAAAAATATATAACGACAAAACATAAATTCTTTTTTTCTTTTTTTGTGGGGGGCTCCCCCATACACCTGTTTCCCACCCCTACAAACCTACCCCAACTGTTTCCCCACAAGATCTAACCCTTTACCCCACTGCCACATACATTTTCATTATGATTTTCGTTATATAATTTTCTTTATATATTCATTCAACATAATGTTTTCGTTATAAAGACTGTGTACCATTTTAAGTTGTAAATTCATCTGTTTTGGGGTCGCACAGGGATTGCACAATGTAGGACACTGCACCCAGGTCGCTAGCTTTTCCAACTCTGACCCTGCATGGGCAGGACGTTACCTTTTATTCGCTTTGGTGATGTAGGACATGTCCCGTACGTCACAACATCCCTATCAACATTTCAACAAACATTTAACAACCTCTCACAAACAACTCCAACCTGGATATATGTAGTATTCAAAATTACTCTACAACATAGTCCTTGAATTGGCCAGGCATTGTTCTGTTCAACAGCCAGGGTTAACTGGTACCTTGTTCGAGGATGGTGGCTTCCCACACTGGGGACCAGAGGTCTTTCTCCAGGGTCCTGCAGAAAGCTCCTTCATTTGGTTGCAGAGGAGGACATGAGGCGTTCTCCTAATCATTGGCATTCTTACTGCCAACTAATGCGTCTAGTTGAGTGTTCTTGCCATCAAATTTGCAGAACCAACTACATTTGAAAGTAATGGAAAAAGCACCTCCTTTCCGCTGTCACCATTGATTCTTTCCTTCGTATTACTGTCCACCTGGCAGTCTCATGTGTCAAGCACAATTTATGCTGGAGGTGTTGGATGCAGATTCACACAGAGTATCCTGTGTCCACGGGAGTGTCTCTTAGGAGCCAAGTCAAGTTCTCTTTCTGGTTGGCAGTTATCTGTATTGTGTGTAGCAAGTCCGGGTCTGCCTTTCTAAATTCTCCGGATGTGTGGTCACGTGTGATAGACTTGGCCTTTAAGACTAGGAAAGCCTCAGCTGGATTAATCCCCATAGCGGAATGTTGAGCTGTGTGGGGTGCAATCAGAAATTACTTAAATATGTGCTTGAAGGGTTGACCCTTGTCAAAGTCAATTTAGAACGATTTGTTGAGCGTTCTTATGAAATGCTCCCTGTTGGCTCTTGACCAGCAGAGAGTAATGCGCTTGTGAGTGACCCCATAGAACTTTAGGAAGTGCTCAAACTCTTTTCTCTGAAAGGGGGGATGCTTGTCAGACCTGACAGACTCTGGGATGCCATGAATATCTCTTTGAGAATTGCGATAGTAGTCTTGGCAGCCGTGGGGGATATGAATCTCACCTCTGGATATATTGAGTATTCATTCAATACTACAATAAGGTGTCAGGTCTGGTGCGCAGTCATGAAGGCAATGCTTAATGCTTTCCAGAGCTCCCTTACCCATGGAGGCAAAGAGATTGGAGGGAGGTTACTAAGGTGATGCCAGCTTCCTACCATCTGCAGTGGCCAAGAACCACCTTGATCTTTGCTACCAACTCAGGAAACCACACCTTTTCACACAGTTGGACCTTTGTTTTGTTTGAGCCTTGATGTCAGGCCTGGGGCAGCTGTATGACTTGCAGGTCTGGTAGCCATGAATCTCAAAGCAATCCCCCTCTCTCCCCAGTGACAACTCGGCTCTCACGTTCTATTGGCCCTGCAAGAATGCCTGCTACTCAGGTGTTCAGTGTAGGTTCTCAGCCAAGAGGTTCTGCCACTGGCCTGATTGCAGCTGGGATAATTAGATCTTGTAGCTCTTCGTTTCACTTTGTGGCATCAGCTATGTCCTGAAGGGACATTGACATGGGCATGATAGCATTTGGAACCATTTTGAGGAGTCATTCCACTTCATCCACTTGATCATCCACCTCCTACTTGGCTGTGTCAACTTCTTTAGGATGATGGGAGATATAATCATCGGGGTTGTCCACACCAAGCTGAAAGAGGGGCAAGACTATCTGAGGAGTTTTAAGAACACTGTGATGGGATATTTGGCCATTATAGATGATATGGTCCGTACTTAAAGCAGTTCTATCACTTTACAAAAGACACCATTAGACAATGTAATACCTTCCTCTACACACGGAGGAGGGGGGAATCTTGAATCTAGTACTCAGGTAACTAATGAGAATCCTCCTAGACCCATAGGAAAAACATAGTAAAACCCACAATAGATGTACATGCATCCCACCATACTAAAAACTCTGTAACATCTCAGATCGGCCAGGGTGCTAATAAGGGAGAAGTCCATCAGAACTCCCTGCCATTCTTACAACTATCACCAGAGGCAATGCCTTTAGTAGGAGTCCTGGTCAAACTAGGACCTTTACAAACTGGTGTGGAAGAATCAACTACATCCCTCTTAAATAAAGTATCCCACTGGATCAATACAAGAATAACTGCCCCAAATATTGACCCACAGAAGATGAAAATGGTGCAGAGAATTCACTGGGTTGGTAATAAAATGAAAACTACATGTGGTGACTGTGTCATAATTACCTTTGCTGACTCAAAAAAAACCTTGTTGCTTTTAAACTCAAACCTTGCTTTTGAATCTTTTAACAGGAAGACCAATATTTTACCACTCTCTTACTTTTACGAACCTTCAGTTGATATACATTTTTATGCAAAATGCAGAGAATGGACTCTGGCTTCGAAACATCATAGCAGCAGGAATAATAACACTCAGAGAGAGAAGAACAAGATTGTAGACAGGGGCCTCAACCTTGAATGTTCCAATGCAATCTAACAACAAAGTAATATCACCCAGAACGTGTGTGTGTGTGTGTGTGTGTGTGTGTGGGCGTGGGGGGGGGCGTTATAACTGAGAATCGCTTTGAAGCCTTGTCCAGAGGAAATAGACTGACAATTAAGCTCACAGATAATTGATCAATTACCCCCACCCACTCGCAAACATTTGGGTTTGGATAATGTACGTGGAGCTACTGTTGCAGTAACATTTTGGAATATTGCTGGGCGTAACAATAAAGTAGCAATTTTACAGACAGCCGATATTATTATCCACCAAGAAACGTGGGCTTGTCCGGAATTCGTTTTTTATGGCTATTCTGTGTATCACATTAAGGCAACAAAAAAGCAGAGGTTGACTGATGGGTGTCTTGGAGGTGCTTGTTAAGGCAGCATTTCCGGGAACCATTATTAATCTTTCAACTAACTCAGATAACCTGCAACTTATCAAACTTTGGGGCAAACAGCAGTCTTTGATACTGTATGTAGGGAATTTCTATAATAAAAAATGATCATTTAAATGGTTGCCTTAATGACTTGAAATCTATGATAGAGGTGTTACTGTTTTGGGAGGTGATTTTGATCTCAAATTAATTTTGTAATGGACTGGCTATAAACATCTTAGATCCTATGGAGGAGTTGTCAAATAATATGGTGCCCCCTAACATGAGTGAACCCAGAATGTGTATTAGTGGTTTAAAACGTTATTCCTGGTTAGTTAAATGGGGAATTAGACCAATTAATGGAAGATTCCCTAATGACAATCCAGGAAATTACACCTTCATTTGTCACCAAGTAAAGTCAATCTTAGGCTACTTTTGTTTAACTGTCCAGAATTGGAATTCTATTGTTCACTTTAAGGTTGTTCAAAACTTTGTCAGTGATCACCACCCTATTACATTAATGTTTAAATGGAAACATCAATTCAACCCTCGAAACTACAGTCACTACGTGTATGATATTGCTGTGTATGATACTGCTTAGAGCCCAAATAAGAAAAGAATCAGATGGGAGAGTCATTTATCCGCCAGTTTTAAAGAGATGATAGTTGGACTAAATTCTCAATGTATATATACTATTTTAGATGGTTACATGTCTTTATATAGAGGTATTATATAAAGAAGGATTATATATTGAAACATTTATAACAAACATTTTTATAGTGAATGCACTTTTTTTGGGGGGCGGGGGTCCACCACCAAACCCCCATTTCCGACCCCTGAAAACACACCCCAACCATTTCCCAAAATATTTAACTCTTTACCCCACCTCCAAATGCATTCACTAAAAAGTTTTCGATATAAAATATTCGATATCTGTTTCTTCCACTATATAATTTTCGATATAAACACTGCATACCATTTTAGATCTGATATTTATGCTAATAGTTGCTGTAGCTGCTTATTTTGAACTCACCCCAAAAATATACCCCATAAAACCTATTGGGCATCTTAAGAAATCTCAGCCAGCGGTATGGTTTAATAACGATTAGCACTCAAGGCAGGGAGCCAATCAATCAGGTAACCCCGGATCGCATGCTGAATCCCATGATCGCAGCCCACGTTCCGAGCATCCTGATGTCTGCTTCCCCCACCCTTTCATCTTCCCCTCCTCCCTCCCTTCCCCTCGAGTTTTAGACCCCTTCAACCCTCTGCCCCACTCACCTGATTCCTTCGGCGGCGGGGCCCAGCCGCCACTGCAGCTCCATGTATTCGTCAGCCTCCATGGAATTGGAAGAGGGGCTCCGTTTGGAGTCCCGTCTTCCAGCTCCACGGTCGTCATCTTTGGTACGTTTTTGGTTTGAATAAATGGGACGCCAGGAGGCGGCTCGTTCTTTCACACAAAATACATTACTGTTAGCACCATGAGTTTCCTAATTGAAAACCTGGGGTGCTAAAAGCAATAAGCACCCGTTCTTGGGGCTTCGCCAGCTGGTATCAGCGCCGGGGCCCAGGGTTAAGGCCCTTGCTTCACTCAGGCCTTTAACTTGGGACGCCGGGCCGTTACCAGTCGGTGAAACCCCCAGAACGGGTGTTTATTGCTTAAGTGTAAACAGGCTAAATTAAACTTATTAAGAGTCTTGAAGACAGATGACACTAATAGAGCAGAAAACATAAGTGCCAGGGCTAGTTACAAAAGGTCAATTAGTGACTGCAAACTGGAACTTGAAGAAAAAGCTTGGGAAGAGCTTTTAGAAGCTGCAGGCAAGACCAGCTCTAGGATCTTGTCAATGAAGGATCACTTTTTACGACACAGAACCATCAGTCATCTAGTAATGTACCAGACACCTAGTGGGTTAACCACTTCTCGGTCTTATTTGGAAATCATGAGGTGGATTTTAATGTCCTAGAAACAAGTGAGCAATTGTGTCAAGAGCTATCTATTGAATTTACTTATGGCCCAACGCTATATCTGTAGACCTTTTTACATCATTGGAAGAATTTTGGGCACTTTGTTAATTATTTTCAATCACATGATTGTACTGAGCATTTTTCCCAAATTCTGGCTTCAAGCTATTATATTTCTGATTTTTAAAAAGGGCACAAGAGAGTCACCATCAGCATATCAGCCCATATCCCTGCTTGATGCACAATTTAAAATCTTTGGAAGCTTAGTTGTGGCATGCCTCCAGGTGTAGTGTGACAAAAATAATATTTTTAAAGTAAAATACAATTTGATTTCAGAAAAGGACTGGGTACTAGTGAACAGGTTTTTAATTTATATCTTATTGTCTCAAATTCTTTATATTTGAAAAATTAGAATATCTACCTTGCATTCATTGACCTAGGCATCGCCTTCGACCATATTCATATATCTTAGCTACAGCAGTTGCTGAGGCGTAGGAATTTCCCAATGGATTTAATTACCCTATTGGCTAAATTACATCAGGACAATGAAGCTTATGTCCGTTCAGGGAGTATGGGACATTGACATTTCTTGGTTCCCTGTTAAAAGAGGAGTGAGACAGTGATGTGTCATAGCTCCTTTACTCTTCTTGCTGTATATTCATGGTTTTTTGGATGTTCTAACCACATGCACGACTGATGTGCCTGACTTTGGCCAAAAATGTATAGCGGTGCTTGCAAATGCGGGTGACACTGTACACCTAGGGCCTTGCAATGCTTACATGGATTTCATGAAAAAGCTTGACCTAACTTGAAATGTAGCGATATCAGCCCCAATGACTTTTTACCCTTCTAGGGCTCGCAGCATTCACAAAAATATTGCTTTTTGGGCACTAGTAAGAAAACTACCCATGGTACAGTCTAATGACTATTTGGGTGTCCCATTTACCTTACATTATAAAGGGGCTACCATATAACTAAATTAGGAGCCAAGATGACACAGTCTCTAGGAGGCATTGCCCGCTTAGAAAAAAGTTATGAAGCCCAATAAATTGAGATTCTACTGCAAATGTATTAAATTACAACTAAAGCAGTGGCTAGATAAGTTGCTGGAATCTGGATATCTGCTGATAATCCTCAATTGGGCCTCTTGGAAAATACATTTTTGAAAAAGATCTTAGGCCTTCCACAGTCGGCACCTAAGTAAATATGCCTTTTTTGGTTGATGTTTTACAGTTAGAACCTATCCCTCTTTGGATGAGAGTTTGGGCCAATGACAATGCTTCCTAAATACATACTGAACAGTATATTATGCTCTGAGCATGATTGTATGAAAATACTTTGGTTGATGCATATTAAAACCTCCCCAAGTAATATTAATGCAGATATGTACTTCCGAGATCCCGCTACTTTTACTACATTGGGAACACAAATTATCAAAGAAAATATGATAAGAAGAAGTGCAATCAGCAAGGAGGAAAAAATAATTAGGTAACATTTCTAATAGAAGACATATACTTCTTATGTTTGGTTAAATTCCTGGTTATTTATTATGGCCCAAGTAGAAACACGATCGATTTTTAATCATTTGTGCGCGGTTCAATTTACTCTGGCTTAGAGGTGTGACAGCCAAATGGGTTAATAAGAGTAATAATGACTGCCCACTTTGCACAGTTGGAAAAGATTTGTTGCATCTTTGTTTCCACTGTTAGGGAATCATGTAGGTGCTTTTTATGACCAGTTCTTAAACATATGAATTGTAAACAATGCTTATCTGTTGAAGTCTGAGACACCGTTAATTGCTTCGTCTTTGCATTCATTTTTTATATGAGCTGCAGTTAAAATTAGAAATAGCTTGTGGACTGAGTTTCCCTAATTTTAAAGGTGAATAATACCTGCTTCTGATCAATTTGGCACTGTTTTTAATTTCCTATAATCCATTTTTACTATGGGTTCTGTGAAGGCATCATGAAAAAGGACACGGACAACAGATTCAAATATCAAAACAAACACTTTTAGTAACTTAAGTGTCAGGATGGAAAAAGGCCTAACTTGCCCTATACTGAGGTGGGATTTCCCTACTTAAAGAAAACTAAGGAATGTCTGAGACAAGGAGGACAACTGAAGAAACTGTCTGTGTCCAAAACATATACTTGCCCTCACAACTAATTCTGTACAATGCTTAAAACAGTATTTACCCCACATTTCTGAGCTTCTTCCATCTCGTAGCTTCTTTTCAACTTCCTTCCCCAATTGTGAAATAATTTCACAACAAAGTCTCACTATCATCCTCCGTATACTAAAAGGGAAATAGTTTGAATTGGGACCTGGGGTTCCCTCTCCCAAGTTTAAAGCAGTTCACAACAGAAGCACTGTGGTTTCATTCTCCAAGTTCAGAATAGTTCACAACAGAAGCACTGGGGTTCCCTTCTCGAAGTTCATAACAGATGTGAAGCTTTTCTTTAGTACTTCAATTATACTTTTATCCCATTCAATGTTCAATGGATTTCTGCTCCACCCTTGTTTAGTTTTAATTTCAGTTTTAGTAGGTTTAAAGATTCACATTTTTCTGTTTTTTACCTTCTGTTGGTTGATTTGCATTTAGTCTGGTATTTAGAAAACACCATCTGCGTTATTTTTATTCATTTCGATGTTTAAATAGGCTTATGGGAGACCACAAGGTGGAGCGGAAAAGTATGGTCTCCTGATCTAAGGCTCCCATCTTTTCCAGCATATAAGAGACCAGAGAGGGCATATCTACACTACCCCGACACTAACAACGGGGATGAAAGTGCAGCACTGACGGCCCCTAGCAACCAGGTGAACGTGGAAAGTGACGGGCCAAAGGGCAGCCGAGACCCAGGGACTGAAGAATGTAAACGCTGCGATGGCTCTGTGTGAGGACACAGCTCCCAGCATGCAGAAAGACACAGCAGGCGGGGCACGGAGCAGCGGCCCCTCAGCGAGTGCACTGCTGATACCCTGCAGTGGCCCACAGAAGGAGTTATGGATGGGTGCAGGCCTGGGAGACCCCCTTCCATGTGAGCGCTCTCACACTGTACTGTGCAGCATAACGGAGTCCGCATGAGAGGAGGCCACTGACAGAAGGCCACTGACACGGCAGCTGCCGCTTCAAAGAAGAGGTTGGTGACACCACCGGTGGCGTGCTGACTGAAGGATTGAGGAGGGTTCAGCTGGCTGAGTACCCGCTTGCAAACAAGACACGGGGGGGGGGAGACCGAGGAGACATTTCAAACAAGCTATCTTGAGCCCCTGGGACCCAGAGCTGAGAAGGTGATTGTAGAAGCCCAAGTCCTGGGATCCGTGAGTGGCTACTCACCCTGTGGGTGCCCCTGCCATTTCAGCAGTGCCTTTGGCTGGGCAGCAGAGAGGTGAGAGATGGGTGGAAACCCAGGGAGGGACCACTGGCTAGCGGAGCAGCCCCCTCAGACTGAGATTGAGATCCCCCTGTGGAGAGAGGTGACAGAGAGGTAGGAACTGCTAGGAGAGGAGCGGTCTGGGTGTGGGTATGGCGCCAGGCATGAGACTGCAGAGTGCAGGGGTGGGGAGGAACAGCGCCCCTTACAGATCGCCATTCCACGGTGGGTGAAGCAGACCAGTGAAGGGAAGCTCCCCTGAGCAAAGCCCCAGGAGGTGCCGGCGGGGGAGACAGGGCCCTCAGTGACAGCCCCCAGTGCAAGGGCCCAGAAGCATGAAGGCGGGAAGGCACATCTGGGTGCAGGGATCGGCGCCGGATGGGAGGCTGCTAACGGAGGTGGACATGTCACATTTTGCCACTAAGGATGACATTGGGAGTATCCTGGGTGAGATTAAGGCACTCAGAGGAGACAAGGAAGCATCTCTGGCAGACCTCACTGGGAGGGTTGGAATGATGGAAAGTAAGGTGGGGAGCCTGGTGAACAATCAGTTACAAGCGCGCACGGACTAAATGAGCCTCGATGCACGGATGACGGAGCTGGAACTACACGAGGAGTAGGTGAATCTGAAAATGGATGATGTGGAGAACAGGGAGAGGAGGACTAACATCTGCGTGCTGGGTCTGAAGGAGGCGGCAGGGGAAACTGCACTGCAAGTAGAACGCAAGGTGCAGGCTATTGTAAACCTCCTATTTGCAGCAGAAGGTGGGAAGGAGGTTCAACTGGAGAGAGCGCACAGGGGTGGCAAGCCATATGGCAGTGGCTCGGTTCTCCAGATATAAGGACAAAGCGGAGGTGCTAGCCAGAGCACGACTGCGGCAGGATCTGGAATACGAGGCATCCCACATAACGATCTACCAAGACCTCTCCAACCTGACGTTGTATTGGAGGACCGATTGTCGACCGCTCACAAAATGGCTGATTGAAAAAGGAATTAGGTACCAATGGGCATACTCATTCGCCCTGTAGTTTGAAGTGGAAGAAATAGAATATCATATTACTTCAGCAGAGGACGCAGAGCAGGCACTGTGTCATTTAACTTCAGACACTGAGGCGGTACCCGACAAAAAGGCGAGCCCAGCCAAGAAGGGAGGGCAGCAGGCACCACTACCAGGTTTCCCTAGACACCAGAGAGGACAACTTGAGCGCAAATATATGCGTCTAAATGGATAATCGCCACGCAAGGACCCATGAGTACCCCCACAGGGAAGAGGAGGGTGCGAGCGCATGCCTCCTCGTGAATGGAGTTATGTAAAGGAGGGGGCGCTGTGATATCATTGTGAATGCTGGAAAGGGGGCATCATGCTCTCACCCCAAGTGGCCCTCGGCAGGATGGAGGGCATCTCTACAATCTTTGCTGCAAGTTGCAGGATATAATTAATACAGTTGATGTTTGGTTTAATAGGTTTTTTTTTGGGTAGCAGCTGACAATTATGGAGTCATAAAGTGGTGACGCCTTCGACTGCTGGGAGTGAGGCAATGGGGGCTTGCATGTAGTGAGTATGAGATGAGGAGGTCATGCCGGGATATGTGACCATTGGTACTAGGTAGGGGGGCAGCAGTCTGGCGCGGGGAACTCTGAATGTAAAAGGGATGAACTTGCCCACAAAGAGGTGTCTGGTTGCCCAGGAGTTCCGCAATGCAGCCCTGAATGTGCTGTTTCTATAGGAAACTAGATTGTTGAATGAGGAGGAAAGGTGGTTGCGAGATGCAGGACTTGGGCAGGTCAACTGGGCATTGGCGCAGGCGAAATGGGCTGGAGTGGGAATAGTATTGCATAATCAATTCTTGCTGCAGGAGTGTGTGGTTACAAAACTGTTTGATGGGCGATTGCTCACGCTACGAAGGCTATTTGGATGGGGTGAGGATAGCTCTGGCAGCGCTCCATGTCCCAAATCAGGGTCGGGCTGAATTCATTCAGCATGCCCTGGCTGCAGTAATAGCCCGCACAGGGGATGTCTTCATTATTGGTGGGGGTTTTAACTCTTGGGCCAACAAGGTGCTTGATAGGAAGTCCTTGACGGGCTCAATTGCCCATGAGGGAGAGAGGATGGAGGGGCACCTAGGCTGTGCTATCGTGGCACGGGGGTTGATAGATGGATGCACCCAGGACAGAGGGAATATACTTTGTTTCCGCCCCCATTACTACCTATATGAGAATTGACTACCAGCTCTTGAACAGGGACCCGGGGGGGTGGGGGCGACTCAATTGCACCATCCGACCGGTGGGATGGTACGACCATGATATGGTAGTGATGGGCTTGGATATAGAGGGGATTAATAGGGCGGATAGCAGGTGGAGATGTAATGACTCCCTATGGAGGGTGCCGCTTTTTGCCACACAGCTGGCGGAAGACATTGCTGAATATTTTGAGATAAATGACACAGGGGGGATGGACATTAATGTGGTATGGGATGCGAGAAAAGCAACTTGGAGTGGGCTTCTTATGAAGGTAGAGGCAAAGAAAAAGAGAGAGCGGAGGCTGTTAGACGATTCACTGAGAATGAAAATTGCTGACAGTGAGCTACTGATGCATGCAGGTGGTGGGTATGTGGAGGGAGTGTTGGAGGCTGTGAAAAAGAAAAAGAGGGCAGAATTGAAGGCATTGAGACTGGGGTATACCCTATGCAAATTGAAGTATCTCAAACAAACCTTCTCTGAAAAGGGTGACAAGGCCGATGTCCTACTACCCGCGACACTTAGAGCACAAAGGCCTGACAGATGGGTTGTGAGGCTAAGGGGCGAGAGGGGCCCTTTCAGGGATACACCTGTGGAGATAGCGGAAGGATTTGCACAGTATTACAAAGTTCTATATGATACAGAGTGCTCAGATTCAGAGAAGGGGGCTGAGGAATTTCTCGAAGGGGTGGACATGGGGTGACTTTCTCAGTCAGATATTCTGCTTTTAGAGAGCCTGATAGCAGAGGTGGAATTAAAGGCTGCAATCCAACGGCTCCCCAATGGAAAGGTCTGAGGTGAGGATGGGTATACTACGGGTTTTTGTAAGAAATTTCTGGGTGTCCTTTTGAACCATATGACCAAGGTATTCAATAATATACCCGAGACAGGGACCGCCCGGCCAGAAATACAGTTGACTATTGTATATCATTGTCGATTGTTTTAAGAGAAGAATTAGCAAAAAATGAGAATAGAAAGCAGGAGGAAGCAAAGATAGTTCAGTAAAGGTGTGAAAATATGCCGTAGAAGGAGCAGTATTGAAGAATGGTGAAGGCGTGGCCACACAAGAGTTACAGCCTATGCAGCCAAGCAATGTTGGTTACCCTATAGATCAAGGTGGGTACAATTTTTGGCCACGAGGTAGAGGGAATGGCCCTAGAGGACGAGGAGGCGGATTTCAAAACCCTCAAGGGGGAAGAGGATTTAATGGAGGACAGCTGCAGTAGTGCTGGAATTGTGGAAGGACAGAACATAGGGCCTGTACATGTAGACGTAGATGGGACATGCAGCAGAACTGGCAAACTCCAAGAGGGAGGATGGGCTATTTTCCACAATATAGTGCAGAACAACCAGAGTATTATGCCCAAGATCACATGCAGTGTCAGCAAATACAGGAAATGCAGCAGATCCCAATGCATCCACAGTCTCCACAAGGACAACCACAGCAAGCACCTATGCAAACACAACAAGTACAGACACGACAACTGTAGACTCTGATGCAACAAGCAATGGTGCCACAATGGAAGGCTAATACAGGAGCCCAACAAGCACCCACACCCAGGATAGGGAGTGTGACAGTAGTGGGAGGGGATCCTTTTACAAATACAGGGATTGATTTATACCTACAATAGGAAAGCCCACAGAGTGACCTGATGTGTTCAGTACTATCTGTGATACCAGACCCGCTCCTGTGTTCGAGAGGGAGAGTAACAAGTGTCTGGCATTTCCATGAATGTGCAGGGATTCTCTGGGGCTATGAGTTTGAGTTTGGTTGCTGTTACTGATGAATTACCAATTTCAAGAGGAGAACATGACGTGTCCATGCCACTATTGTATTCACTGCAGAAACCAGTAAATATATTAGGACGTAACTTGATGACAAAACTTAACATGACAATATCTTTCACAAACAAAGAGATAGTGTGTTCCACTCCAGGTATACACTACATACATGTAAGAGAATTCATATTAGCATGTACAGGCCAAAAAGCATTATGGGGGGTTGCTTTAGACCCAGAAGTATTTTTGTATGGAGTAAATATCTTGTTGACATGCCTTCTTGGATTGATAGGTAAATTGTTGAGAACACCTGACAAATGTTTGTTTATGCCAGAAATACCATGGATGACAAGGAAGGACAGGTTATCCCCATAGAACTAGATGCAGCAGTGGTAAAAGAGGAAAGAGTGGTTGTTCATGGTACGGATGATGAGGGAAGAGCATGGGGAACAGTAATTGACCTTGATGAAGGATACAGGCTAACAGACTTGACAGATGAGGAGTTGTTCAGAGATGAGTATTCAGATGATGAATTAGTATTTTACATAAGTCTCACTTATTGGATTAAAGATGGGAAATACCACAGAGAATGGCATTGATAAGAAAGAAACCGTCCTTTTCCAGGAAGATTTAGAGACGGTGCCAGGCATCTTATGGACCAGCAGTCCATATGACGTGGGTCTATAGAGTGGAGCAGGAGCAGTTAAAATAAAGCTCAAACCAGGAGCAATTTTACCATGAGCGAAATAGTACCCCATGTCCATAGAAGCAGATGAAGGTATATTTGAAACCATTTCCGCTTTAATACAGAAGGGAATATTGGTACCATCAGAATCCCCATGTAACACGGCTCTGTACCCAGTGAAGAAATCAACAGGTGGGTCGTGGAGATTTATTCAGACCCTATACCCCCTAAACAATATTGTTGAAGCAGAGTTTCCGTTGGTTCCGGATCCAGCTATGATATTATGTAACATCTGAGCTAAAGCCAAATAATTTACAGTTACAGATTTAAAAAACACTTTCTTTTCAAGTCCCCTTCACGAGGACTCACAAGATTTGACTTTGTTTTTGTAAAGAAATCAGCATTGGAAACATACAAGATTACCTCAGGGGTACTTTTCCCATCACTCTTTAATAGGGTTCTTCAGATGGGCCTAGGTAATGTATGACTCAAGAGCACAATAATTCAGTACATAAATGAAATATTAGTGTGCACTGAGACAAAAGAAAGATTCAGTTCGACTGATGACAATACTGGCAGAGAAAGGATATAAAGTGGACAAAGAGAAACTACAATACTGACAGGAAGAGGTCCTATCTATACGACAGCTAATCTCTCAATATGGGAAAAAAGTGACACCTGAGAGAGCAGAAGCCACCATGAAAACTCCAAAACCTGAGACAGTGAGGGAAATGCAACCATTTTTAGGCCTATTTAATTATTTAATGGCCTTGGTTTTTGATTACATTACATATATTCAACCACTTTTAAAAGGACTCAAAGAAGCACAAATAGTTAAAAGTGAGATAACATGGACAGATGAAATGACTAGAGGATTCAAAGAATTAAAAAGGGTGTTAGGGATTCCGGATTATTATGAGGAGTTTTACTTATTCTCACATTCAAATGGAGTAGTGATGACAGCAGTCCTCACACAGAAGACAATATTAGGACATGGACATAAACCATTAGCCTACTATAGTGGGATTTTAGACCCAGTAATGAAAGGGCATTATCCCTGTAAAAAAGCGTTAGCGTTTTTACGGGCACGGCTACCGCCGGACTCATCATGAGGCCCAATTCTTTGAAGACAGAACACGAAGATCGCACATGACACTTTGGGCCTCATTACGACCCAGGCGGTAATCGTCCGTCATTACCGCCATGGCGTAATGAGCGTTTACGCCGTGGGGCGATGGCGTAAAGAGCGCCACATTACGACCCATCGCGCACGAGCATTACGCCATGGCGGTAATGCAATTAACGCCATGGCGGAAAAGGCCCCTACCGGCATCGTAAAGCGAGCAAGGTGCACTTCCGCCACCGTAAGTAGCGGCCACCGTAAGTAGCGGCCACCGTAATTTGCAGCGGCCGTAAAAAGCAGAACCGGAAATAGCGTCATCGCGCCGGAACGGGAAACAGCCCATCGGCCATCTTTAAAAACACAATCCATTGCCATCCTACCGAACAACACCAGACCCAACCCTGACACCTGTCCCAACCTATCACCCACCCATCCAAGTACCCGAAAATGCCTAAATCTGTGAAAAAGGCATGTGACCGCCAGCGCCAGGAGAGATTCAGCCGGGAGGAACTCTGCATGCTTGCGGAGACCCTGCAAGACAACGCAGGTGTCGTTTTCTCCCCGGAAATGACCAGGACAGCGATAGGGAAGAAGAAGGCCATCTGGGCCCTGGTGGCTGAGCACGTCAGCGCGGTGGGGACCGTACCCCGCACCCCACAGCAGTGCAGGAAGCGCTGGGATGACCTACGCATACGGGTCAGAGCCGTCATCTCTGCAAACCGCAACCTTGCCCTGGGTACCGGTGGAGGGTCGGAATCCCCCCTAAAACTCCAACCGTGGGAGGAGATCTGTGCAACCACGATTGGCATGGAATCCATTGAAGGCGTCGGAGGGATGGAAAGGGGAGCTCCGACATCAGGCGAAGAAGGTAGGTGCCTCAAACAAGACATGCCATAGTCACTGCAGTCCAATCATGTGTAGCACAAGGTTTCCCTAGAGTGTAAATGCAACACATATCAACACTGCCCATAGCCACATGCAAGCACCACCCTGTATACACTGCTGGCACCCGCATACCTGCATCCACATTCCACACTGAAAGGAGACAACCTGCATGGCACTGCCTGAAATCTGCCTCATCTACTGACCAGAATAATGTCAATCATTGTCATTCCAAAGTCCGCAGACCCATCAATAACGCCCTCCCTCCTTTGCTCCACCACAGGCACAGATTCACACCCAGAGGACCAGGACACCCCTGCGCCGAAGAGAGCCAAGAAGGCCATCAATGACGTCCCTGCACCCTCAACCTCAGCTGCAGTGAGGCAGACCCCACTACAAGCAGGTCCCACTGCAAGCATACCGGACGTCCCACCGGCAAGCACCCCTGTAGACAGCAGGCCAGCAGCAGCTGCTCCACCTCCACCGACATTGCCTGCCACAGAAGGCACGGGGTCAGCGGCCAGCAGCAACATCGGTGAGACAGCTGCAACAGCTGCATGTTCAGACTCAGACATGGAGCACGAGGTCAGAAGCCCCACTGACCTACTACATTCCCCCTGTTTCTCAGACGCCAGCCCCCATGAGGATCACACACAGGGGCACACAGAGGTAGAGGAGTGGCCTTCCACCCCATGCCCTGTCCACACTCCACAGGAGGGGAGCAGCCCCTCCATCACTCCACCAGCACTGGCCATGGGCCATCAGGGCCAGCAGTCCCTCGAGGACATCACAGAACAGCAGCATCAACTGTCCACGATGCTGAATGAGCATGCCGCGGAATGTGTGGGGGCTAGGTCTACCATTGAACAGGCCACGGAGACCCTAAGGGCCGAAGTAGCACAGAGCACTGCCACCCTGAGGGATGCCATGCAGGCCATGTCCAGGGACATCTGTGCTGAACTTGCCGCCTTGCGTCGTGCGCTCACTGAGCACACCCACACCCTACAGGACGTGCATGCACAGGGGCAGCCAGGGACATCCTCCACTGCCAGTTCTGCACAGAGCAGCCCCGTGCGACGTTCCGGACGTAACCTGCGCTCCACAGCCAGGGGTGCCCCGGGGGCCGGGAGAGGGGGCTTGTAACAGCCTGTGACCACTGTCACAGGCATCTGTTGACACCTAGAGGGGGTGTGTTGGGGTGTGCAGGGGGGAGGTGGGAGGGGGTGTGTTGGGGTGTGCAGGGGGGAGGTGGGAGGGGGTGTGTTGGGGTGTGCAGGGGGGAGGTGGGAGGGGGTGTGACACGACATTTCATAGTTTCAATACACTTTTTTCTTTCAAAAAAAGTAATGTGTGGACATTTTCATTGCGTATGTGTGCTTTATTGGTGTACAGTCCACAGTGTGCATGTCCCAGAGACACACAGTGCCCCAAGTGCAGTCTCCATGTGATACACACCAGCCGTGTGTGCTAGAAGCAGTGGTCGATGATACTTTGGCACATTGCACGCCCCTCCTGTGCATCGCCTCCTCCATGGGGTGCCGCCCCATCTGCACCCTCCTCATCCTCATCGCCAGGTGGTTGCAGTTCTGCGTCAGGGGGCAGGGGCACATTCCGTCTGACGCACATATTGTGTAGCATGACACATGCCATGACGATCTTTGCCACCTTCTCATGGCCATACAGGAGTGCCCCACCAGACCTGCTGAGGCTTCGGAACCGTGCCTTCAATAGGCCGAATGTCTGCTCTATGACCACACGAGTACGTGTATGTGCACGGTTGAAGTCCTCCTCGTGCTGGTTCTGCGGGTTCCGGACTGGTGTAAGGAGCCACCTCTTCAGGGGATAGCCTGCATCACCTGTATGTAGGCGAGAATGTATGTGTCAGTCATGTCGTCTGATCAGGAACATGATGTTCCACCATGGCTCGCATCCAACTGTTACTTTGGCTCACTTCTACATGCACTGATTGATTCACACAATGCAACCAGTATATGCTCATGGCTCCATTGGCCTGTTTTGCATGCCATCACCCAATGTATGCAGAGGGGTTGTGTGCATTGTGAGTGCCCATCCTCTGTCTCCGTTCTCTATGTTACTCACAGCCAGGTGGAGTATGCATCACCCCCCCCCTTTCTGCCAGGTGGAGTATGCATCATCCCCCCCCCTTTCAGCCAGGTGGAGTATGCATCATCCCCCCCCTTTCAGCCAGGTGGCGTATGCATCATCCCCCCCCTTTCAGCCAGGTGGAGTATGCATCATCCCCCCCCTTTCAGCCAGGTGGAGTATGCATCATCCCCCCCCCTTTCAGCCAGGTGGAGTATGCATCGGTACGTCATTCACCTGCCCACTTCCATGACATTGGACTCACCGAGTAGCCAGGATCTTGGCCCTGCATGTCGCTCCATGTAGCGTGGTATTGTGGAGTTCCTCAGGACCATAGAATCATGGGTTGATCCGGGGAATCGGGCACAACAATGTGTGATGATCTTGTTGGAGTCACAGACCATTTGCACGTTGATTGAGTGGAACTGTTTCCGGTTGCGGTACGGTACCTCCATGGCACGTGGAACCACCAATTCCACATGGGTGCAGTCGATGGCACCAATGCAACCGGGTATGCCGGCTAGTGCATGGAAACCCACTTTGGTGTTTGCAATCTCCTGGGCAGTCCGTGGTAATGAGATGTGGTCGTCTGTGTGCTTGAGGAGGGCATCGAGCACTTGGATGAGTGTTCGTGAGAATAATGGTTGTGAAATGCCATGCAGGTGCCCCACTGTGTGCTGGTAGGTGCCTGTGGCCAGGAAGTGGAGTACAGACACTACCTTCAGTAGGGGGGGGATGGCGGTTGGACTTTCTATCATGCTGACGATGTCGTTGTGTGTCATGTCTACGATGGCGGTGATGGTGTCCCGGTCCAAACGGTACAGGGTGTGGATCTGCTCAGCAGTGAGGTTGAATGGATTGGCTCTGATGCGTGGGATTGGGGGCTGCCTGCGTGGTGGCACTGGCTGTGCTGGTGGGGCTTGCTGGGCCTGCCTTGCCCTCCTTCTCCTCCTGCGTCTCCTCTGTGCTGCCTGTTGTTGTTGTTGTTGTTGTTGTAGTTGCTGTTGTAGCACATGCATTGCTATCAGGTCCTCCAGCCCCAACATTGCTAGTCGTGTTGGTATCATTGTGGAGTGTGACTGGGTGTGGGAAGGGGTGGGGTGTGCTCTTTTTGTACTTCCTGAGTCTGTATTGCCTTCACCTGTGCTGTTTCTGTGCACCTGTGGCAGCTGCATTCACTTAACATGGCCCTTTACGGTTGGTTCGCGATGGCGTTATTAGCACCATGGCGGTAAGGTACTTAACGGGATGGGTGATGGCGTTAGGTGCATGTCCGCTTGGGTCGGCATTTGCGTACCTTTCCGCCATGGCGCTAAGTACGGTGTGGGCGGTCGCGTGCGCGCACCCTTAGCGCAGTTAGCGGCAGCGTTAACTACGATGCCGCTAATGGCATCGTAGTTAACGGTCACGGGTCATGATCGGACCTGGCGGAAAACGATGGCGGTAACCATTTACCGCCATCGTTTTTCACTTAGCGCCAGGGTCGTAATGAGGCCCTTTATGTTTCCTATAACGTTTCACTCATTTCTGTATGCTGGTTTTGTATACATACTTTGAACTTATCCAGGTCTAGTGTGATGACACATTGATATTGTCACCTTTTTCGGAAATCCAAAAAACAGTCCTATTATTTGCGGGATCGTCATTGCAATAATATTGCAATTTCTGTTATTAAAAAAGTGTGGTTATTATAGAAAGTAATAGGAGCTGAGCATTGATAAAGGAAAATGGGAATCTTCCATTATGTAAGATACACATTGCTAGCAAGATGGCTGCTTACTGCACAAGATACAATTCGACACCTTCATTCTTTTGCAATAATTCCTGTAGCTACATTTTGTACAATGTGTTCTCTTTACTTCCTTATGCTTATAGCATTTCATTAAATGATGTTTTATAATTTAAATGAAGTATTCAACAATGAGACATCTCTTTATATCTGTAGCAAAAGAGACAAGTGATATTTCCCCTGAGTTTTCCAAACAAATTAACCGAGTTAATAAGGATGTTAGAGAAGATTATCAGTATATAAATACCTACCTTGATAACTCAGCCCATTTAAAAAATAACATGTGGTACACAGCACATGAGTGAAGTGGGGAGGGGAACGTCAGGTGGGAGCTCCTGTGTATCTTCTCTCATCCCTCATGCCCTGAGCACAGCCAGAACATTTATAGCAAGAGAAATACCTATGCATGATGCAAAGTATCTCAGCGATCTAGCAGCATGCATGACAAGAGGACAATTTGAAGGAAAATGGGCAACTTTACAATGGATGTCAAAAAGAACGTTCCCATATGAAGATGCTTACATAAAAATGCAGATGATGATAAAGGAGCTGGAGTGGAAGAGCAGAATGCTCCTGTACTCATTTAGTGATCTGACCAGAGGAGAGATAAGGATTGTTGAACAAAAGAGACTGAATTGTGCAGATGCATGGGAAACACCGGGATTTCCAGGATGCTCGGAGAGACCTCAGTTATTGGTATATGGACAAGTAGCCACCAGTACAGGATGGGAAGCAGGAATGCTGGGATACAGTGCACACTTATTGATGACAGCACCAGTGAATGTAGTGCAAATAGTGAATGACGAATGTCTTAAGGACTGGGGTAAGTATGCAAAGTTACTAACATGGCTTGAAGATGAAGCAAGACGTCTATCCATACTGCCCATGAAGAATGCAACACTATGTTTCAGAAACATGGTCTGACCAAAGTTGGAGAAAATAAAGGATGCAAGCAAACAATTGATGTGCCAGGAACGGCAAGAGTAACTGCCGTTTTGATGGATGACTGTTGGGCCTGTGGATCCAAAGCTTATAGGAAGTTACCTAAAAGTTGGGAAGGAATATGTTCTATAGTGATAATACATGTTCCTGCATTGGTGAACCCTCAAAGTGATCTCCTCATAGACAGCTTTCTGGAAATGGATGCACATCAAAGGAAGAAGAGTTCGCTCAACCTCATCTGATAGAAGAGAGAAAACTATTTCTCGGCAAAATCAATAGAAGCTTACCACAGCTTTCCAGATGAGCATAAATAGTTCAATAAGATGGCAGTGATTTTTACAGCCATATTTCTGCCAGGACTTCAAGATGCAAAAAATGCCAAGTGGTTGCACATCACCAGATGGGAGCTGCTACAAACAATTAACAAAACAATAAAAGGATTTAATGCGATCAAAGAAGAATTGAGTACCATCAGACTCATGACCCTCCAAAACAGGTATGGCTTGGACTTAATTACAGAAATGGAAGCAGGCATGTGGGCCTTCTTGCTGTACATACACACCTTCCCACGATGGAGAAAATGGAACCCTTACAGAAGCAATAACTATGCTGCAACTCTGCATATGAAAATGGTGGAAGAAGTAGATGAGACCAAAGATGACAATAGTTTTTCATCTCTATTCATGCGCGTTCCAACCTGGATGGCAAATGCCTGAAAGCTGTGTGCAGCAATACTAGTGCTAGTGTTGCTGGGATTCTGTTTTATAAAAATGATTAAAGGACAATGTAACAAGACTGCAAAGAAAGCTATTGGAATGAAGATAATGGAGTTTGGATGAACACATAAAGAATGCAGGTGACCTCAGACAGGGTGACAACGATATGGATTTCGAAGAAACCACTGTGTGAAGAAAAGGTGAAGAAGATTGAGGAGGTGGTCGAGGACTTGAACAGAGAGGGGAATCCAGAGAGGCAGATGTATACACCATTACACTCCACCGCCTGACCTCTGTCATATTAGAATATTAACAAGAGGACACTGTGCCTGACAACAGGTATCATTCCAATACCGCATCGAAGATACGAAAGACGTTATGCACTCAGACAACCGTACCGAATGTACCCTCCAACTGGTGCGGTAAAAGGAATTCTGCAGATACCACTGGACAGAAGAACTATAAGTAAAGTCTGACAGGTGTAAAATGACGGCATGAAGAGAAGACATGAGGGTGCACTGAAACAATATATGAATACTTAAAGAATGAAGATGTGACTGAAGTAACAGCGAACATACATGTGAATATGAAGAAATGATATACGCTGAGAAGTGAGAAGTAAATGTGTATAAGCGGAAACGTAAAGTAGAGAAGACATATAGAAGCTTGCTAAATGAAGAAAATATAAAATGAGTAAAGCAGCCATGTTGAGAAAATGGATGTTGGCTTCATATAATAGTAAGCAAGAAGCCTGAAGGAGAAGCCATACCATATCACTCACAGTCTCTCTTTGTGGAGTCTTTCTTGAACTTCCTGCTTTCGTGGTTGTACTGGTTTATGACTTGAGTAAGTGGAGCATCATTCTCCCAGTACCCCCTCCCCAGTTTGGGGGTTTCCCTCTGAGTTTAGTCACTTGCTAATACATAGGTAGTCCCTTCGTATATCCTTCTCACTTTCCCTGGCAACTGACTTCACCTGAACTTTCTCATGCTCATTCCTCCACAAAATGTAAGCTCCTCCACTTTGGACTTAGGCTTTCCCTCTAAGCCTTCTAGGATCTTGACCTTCTGTGAGTACGACCTGTTCAGTTCCCCCACCTTATTCCCTAAACTCCCTATGTCTCCCCTGTTTTATCTCCTGCTCTCTTTTCTGGCCCCCCTTATCTGCTATACTCTTCACCCCTCTCCTCTTTGTCTTTAACCAGCTCTGCTTTTATTGTTTATATATATATTTTGATTGGCATTTCCAACAATTGCAAAACACTCCTCCCTTTACCACCTTCCCAGTGACCCCCCCCCCCCACAAAAACGACAGTGAACAAGTGGACATACACATTGACAAATTCAAACCAACCCCAAAACCCTAAGTCTCTCTGGACACATGGCTTCATGAAAGTCATTGCAAAGAAATGCCAAAATCAAGTCCAAGTCAGCTTGAATTGAATAAGTCACCCACTCCAACACTGCAACATTCCATATCTTGGCCATCCATTCCTGTTCTGTAGAGATAACTCTGCTTTTGCATCTCTGTGATACCAGTAACAAAGCTGCAATGCTAAGAATCATATAAGCTTTTCTCTGCACCTTGTACTGCAACACCTCAAAGACACCTCCTATCCCCATCATAACCTCCTCAAAATCCCTGTGGATCCGAGACCCAAAGATCTGCATCATAGCTGAATTGACCAAATTCCAAAAGGACTGTAGATACCTGAATTTCCACCAAAGTGTTCCCAAGTCCGAACTTCCCTACGCCCCCTCCAACATTTGTTGGGTACCACTGGGTAGCATGTATGTAACTTTTCGGGGGTAAGGTGTCAATGGGCATCATTACGACCCTGGAGGAAGACCATGATGCTTTTAGCACCATGGTCCATGCCGGTAAGTTACCGACTCCGCCATGGAAAAGGGGGAATTACCACCCCATTACAAGGTTGGCGGGGCAGTAATTCCCCCTTCCTCCATGGCCCTTCCCCATTCCCATTTTTGCCCCATAGGGCTCAATGGGAATGGGGAAGGCGCTAAGTACTGTGCTGCAAATTGCGGCACCGTAATTAGCACCAAGGTCCCTTTGCGGGTCCCTACTTTAACGGCTGGTCTACACCAGCCGTTAAGGTCGGGTCCCGCAAAGGGACCTCATAATTAGGCACTAATAGGTTAACGGCGCTGCAGCCTTTTACGGCGCCGTTAACCCTTTAGCGCCTGGGTCGTAATGAGGCCCAATGTACCATTACTTTCAGCCACATCCCCAGATCTGAATTGCTCTTGTAAGTTTGGGTATACTCCCCCATAGTCGGGACAACTGATAGCTCTACTTTTCTCTTCTTATTCATCACCTCCTCAATGTCATCATCAACCTCACCCTCTCCTCTCATCTCTTCTTAATCATCTCCTCCTCTCTGTTCTTAGCCATCTCATCCTCTCCACTCATTCACTTTCCGTTTCCCTCTTCCTTCAAACCTCCAAACTCACTCATGCGGCCTCCTGACTCAATCCTCAAGCCTGCTCTCACCTCCGCTCTTTAATCTCCTCTATCCTCACTCCTACTCCAAATATCCACAACTCCTCTTCCTCCTTTCTAGTTTATATTGGGCCTAAACTCCACCTACGGGCTCAGGTTCCTGCAAGTGTATTCATCAGCCATCTATTACTGACTTTCAGCTGAGACTGGTGGAAGACAGGGTGCCTATTGAAGATAACTGCATTGCTCATTAGACCCACAAGGTTACAGCACCTTGTGCACCATGTCTATGAAAGGCTTGTCCACCATAGAAGAATTCTCTGGTGCACCACCCATGAGTTGCTGTAGTACTGCCTAATGCAGTTTACTCTTAGCCGCTTCTTGCATTTCCTCTCTTACATTGCTCCGTAGGCCCTCAGAGGCATTGCAGCTCTTGTTAACATGTAACCCAAATTTGTCTGGGGGATTGTGTCTGTGGGAATAGTCTATAGATGATTCTTTCCACTGGGTACCAGGAAACAGTAGGATTCCCGGACATGCCAGTGCTAATGTGACCCACACTGCTCTTAGGATCCATTAAATGCACAGTCACACCAAATGTTATAATGTAAAGATCCCCTGCTGCCTTTCTGTTTCACTATGCGTTTGTCCAGTGGAACCTTCCTATGGCGCCCCTCTGCCCAGAAACATCTAGCTTCCGGTGGCACTCAGACCCCTAGGCAATACGTCTCATGTCCATCCACCGTGAGGTTTAGGCATGGGACTTAGTCACACTGTGCAATAAGAAGCATATTGGTTCGATACCAATGATGTGAAGAACAAGAGTGGCAAGTATTGATCATGCAAATGCACCAAGCACCTGAGGGTTCACCTTGTGAGACATTTTTGAGTCATTATCTTTCAGCCTATGATATAAGATTGACCATGTTGGAAAAGGCATCCATTGGAGGTGGTAATACTGAACAAGAACTCTATAAAGGGAACAACAATGGATATTCTGCTTGAAAACACATTTGTCTGAGCTGAATGAGGGCACTGATTGGTTGCATCCTGCCACAAGGTGGCTAGATGCTATGCTTGATTGATTTACATGGTGATTATAAATGATTAGATAGTAATTACTGTCAATGCATTTATACATGTAAATCAATGATCTTAATTTACAGATAAGTTTCAATGCATTTGAAAAATGTACACTATTGTATAAAATTTTGGGTCCTATTTTTAAGAATACTCTGATGGGATGATATCAAATATGAGATCTGATTCAATCATCATATTTGTTTCATGCTGGGTATTGTAGTAGTTAGCTATCATTTATTCAGGTGGTTCCGCCTGACCCTGTGGCAATTTGATTAGTTGAAATATCCATAAACGCAGAAGAGAATCTCACAGTGATCACTGCCATGAAGATCCGTTTGAAGTCCAAAGCCAAGTGCAATTCCTGGTATGACTCTGACCTAGCTACACTTAAACTTAAGTGTAGGGCGGCTGAGAGGAAATGAAGGGCTTCCTGTTCATCCTCTGACAAAGTGGCCTGTCGCCTGCTACAAAGGCAATACTGACTCTCTGTCCTCACCAAGAAGAGAGTCCACATTCAAGCTTGTGCCTCTGCGGCGTCTAACAACTCGGCCAAACTCTTTAAAATCTGCAAGGAGCTGCCCAACCCTGCTGCAGTCTCTACCCCTCCTGTTGCCTCCCAGGCTCTTTGCAATGCCCTTGCTTCTCACTTCATTTAGAAAACCCAGGACAACCTGTCTACCCTCTCCACCCCCACCTCTCCTCTCCCCTCTCCATCTGTGTTTGCTGACCCTCATTTAGCCACCCCCCACCATCCTTCTTCTCCTTTCCTCTTTTCTCCCCTGACAAAGTCGCTAGACAAGTCCTATCTATGAAAGCCCTGTCAAAACCATCAAGGACCACATTGACACCCTTGCTCCAGCCCATGCTGATTTTTGCAACCACTTCTTTGCCTCAGGATCCTTCCCCTCCCATCTGAAGCACTCCCTTGTGCATCCTCTTCTCAAGAAACCCACAGCTGATCCTTCTTGTCCTGCTAACTATTGCCCAATTTCCATTACTCCCTTTCTGGGCAAACTCCTGGAAAAGTTGGCCATCTCTCAGCTTAACCTTCATTCCAATTCTGTTGGCTCTCTCCATGACCACCAGTCTGGCTTCAGAACTGCCAGAAGCACAGAAACTGCTCACCTGAACACCTGTGAAGATCTGCTCTCCAACCTTGACTCTAACATTCCCTCTGTCCTCATCCTCCTCGATCTCTCTTCTACCTTTGACACGGTCAACCACACCACCCTGCTCAACCATCTCCGTGAAAACCTGGGTATCACTGATCAGGCTCTGGCCAGGCTGATTTCTTTCCTCTCTCATCGACCCTCCCAGGTCCAACTTGGTTCCTTCCTATCATCTATCTTCCTCCCTACCTGTGGTATTCCCCAGGGATCTAACCTCTCGCCCTGGCTATTCAACCAATACCTGGCAACTCTTGCGCACTGCATTGCCATTTTCTGCTCAAATTTCCAGTGCTACACTGATGACACTCAACTCATTTTCAGGCTGTCCTCGGCCACCTCCTCTCCCTCGCTCATCTCTGATTGCCTAAGTGCCATTCAAGATTGGTGTGACGCTAATGATATTTGTCTGAATCCCAGCACGACAGAGATCCTCCTCATCGGCACACCTTCACCATCCTTTCCCCTCACTCTCTGGCCGGCCTCCCTTGGCCCTCCTCCTACCCCCAACTGTGAGGCTAAGAACCTTGGGTTCATCTTTGACTTCACCCATTCCTTCTCCGCCCACATCTCTGAGGTCTCTAAAAAGTCAAACTTCCTATTGCACCTCCTCAGAGGTACTCTGCCTTTCCTCTCCTTCCCCCAGAAGCTCACGGTATCCCAAGCTCTGGTTCTCTCTAGGTTGGACTATTGTAACAGCCTCTTTCTAAATCTACCTGCCTCTACTCTCCTCCCTCTGCAACTAATCGAGAACAGGACTGCGAGACTTGTCCTTGGCCTCAAGCCCTGGGATTGTATCTCTCCAGCTCTGAAATCTCTCCATTGGCTCCCAGTGGATGCAAGGATTAAATTCAAAACCCTCTGCATTGCCCATAAGGCTTTCCGGGGCCTAGGTCCAAAATACCTTCAGCTATCCCTCCGCAAATACCTCCCCTCTCGAGCTCTTCGCTCCTCTACCTCTAACACCCTCAGGGTCAGTCGTTTTTCAAAGAAACGAGCTGGGGGTAGATCTCTGTCTTCGGCTGGGGCCTCCCTCTGGAACAGCCTCCATGCCACTCTAAAACTTGAGGAGAGCCATCTCTGGTTCCGGAAGCACCTCCTCTTGTCTTCTGCCTTCACTCCCCCTCTCCCCTGCTGATCTGTTTCTCTTGCCACTTTGCACCTGGACAACCTGTGTCCTCTGGGCCCAGATACCTGCTCACCCTGCCACCCCCCCGCACTGCCTCCGGGCCACCCCTTGCACTGGAGTCTGTATTTGTAACCATACAGCCCCCCCTTTTTCTTCCTGCACTTATCAGACCTACCCTGTCTGCTTCCTTAAACCTAGCACCTGCAAATTGCTGGCTGCACTACCACTGTTTGTTGCCTTTATTATTTTTTTATTTATTATTATTTATCTGTTTCTCCTCTACTGCACACTTTCCACTTCTACCCCCTTCCATGCACTTTTCCCCTCCCCCTCTTCCATGCACTTGCACGTTCTCAATGTCACTGGGCCTAGTAAGATCGCTGTTTTGTTCTCCCCTGTTCCCCTCCCTTGCCTTGTCGCACTCTGAAACACTTGTGTACGAGCGCGATAGAAATAAAATATCAATATCAATATAAAAAATGGTGCCAGCTTTCTTTAACATCACTTGTTACACTTAGTGTCTGAAGAGCAACTGTTATCATATGTCTAGATGATATGGTGGTAAATGATCTTTCACATATATACTATCCATGTATTTATGCATATATATTTGCGCCAAAATAAGCATAATGCTGTGCCATGATAAGGTGCCCAAACATTGTACCAACACTGGCTTGCTTTGCCTTGTAATTGAGGTTTTGTGGATCATAGTTGCCTATATGAAATTCTTCTATTGTCGAAAGCCTGTAACAACAGATGTCATTTATCTTTACCAGACAGCAAGATCATTATGATGCTAGTTGCTATTCGTTTTGCAGTGATTATTGGGCAATTTAGGAGGAAAGAGAGGTCTCATGTACATGCTCAACCGTAGTGAATTTGAACTTTTATTAGCTAATGTAGTTCATGGTTTCCAAGCATAACCAGGAATCTACCAGTGGCATTATTCATTTGTGGTGAAATGGCTTTCATGGAACAAGTCTGCCTCTGGTGCATGTAGCTTTGCAGTTAGGTCTATAAACCAAAGACAACACAAAAACAAGCCGTCTTGTTTTCTGATACTCCCTCTTTGCAGTGTGGTCCTATTCGGTCTGTTCCAATTGTCTCTATAAATCAAGTAACTGACACCGCTTAAGGAGAAGCCCTCGGGTCAGATATTCCTACTGTAGCTAATCAATTAAGAAGCCGCCTGGCTTTTTACAGATTACTTTTTTCTCAAGCTCAGTCTTTTTGTTATCAGGCTCAAATAAGTGCTGCTTATAATCGTTCCTGTGTCTTACTCAAATTGTTAAATCATTGTACTGATCCTATGTCTACTTCTATTCCTGCATTTGTTCCTACTCAAGTAAATTCAATAAATATGTATTTTACTGAAAACATTTGTAATATTCAAACTTCTATCTGTTCTAACACATTTAAACTCTACAGCTCCTTTATTACCTGTTGTTCCTTTCTGCATATTTGGGATTATTTTTCTCCTCTTTCTGAAGCTGACTTGTTAAGAACTCACTCCTTGAATGCCAATGATTCAAGAATTCGATTCTGGTGTAATGAGCATGCCTTATTGCACTTGAATGAGAATATTCTGAATGACCATTCATGTTCTAAGTGGACAGGTGAACCTTATACTTCCATCCTGAAGTTGTATAAATTTGAATGCCACATCCTATGCTGATGATCCGATTCCAGATAATCCTGTTAAATCTATTCCAGCTTTACTTTGCTTCCCTTGGTTTCTACTGATAAATGATAAATTCCTCTTTTATTGAGGGTGCTTTGTCAAACTTCCTGAAAAGTTGCCAGGTCCTATCACTCTTTGAAATAACTGAGTCTTGAAACTTCAGATTGTATAAAAGTTTGTCCCATCACCAATCTCCCAATTCTAGAGAAATTTCTTAAGAGGTGTGCAGCATCTCGGCTTACCCAGCACTTATCCACCCACTTGTGAGAATAGCAATCTGGCTTCTGTGATTGATGTAGCACTGAGTTAGCTCCCTTCAGGTGTTAGCTAATGCCCTCTCCATGTTGTAGTTTGGTGGCATCAAGCAGCTTCTCATACTTCTTGATCTCTTAGTGGCTTTTAAGACAGTGAATCGCAAGGTTCATGCAAATGGGTTTGAGTTGCCCGGTCCTGGCATCAGTTTCTTCTTTTGTGTCCAACCGCAGTCAATTTATGCAGGTGGGGCCATCCAGGTCGTACCCCCTACCCTTAATTTGTGTTGTTCCTCAGGGTTCTGTTTTGTCACCCATTTTATTTACTATCTACATGGAATCAATGGAGGATCTATTGGCTGATATGGATGTCAAGGTACATCAGTATCTGGGTAACAACAAAAAGGTAGTTCTATAGATTGTTGTCCAGAAATTCCAAATAATGTTTTAGGAAGAAATGGTAAAGGACAACAGTGGACAAGTTATATGACACCACACAAGGAAATCTAGTGGGTGATCAGAAAGCAGTATTCCCTATTGATATACCAATTCTGCTTAACAATGTAACAAACCTTAGTTAAGTGCAACTGTATAGATATATTAGCAATGACGTTTAATGTTATTTGAACATAGATAGAAAAACATAGCTATACAAAAAGTTATACTCTAGCATAAAAATTATTCCAAAAAACCCAATGAATTTCATAACAGAAACTGTGAAAATAAATCCTGATTACATAAATAGTTTACAAGTCTGTTAACACAAAAGAACAAATAGTGTCTTCTGATCATGATGTCTGTTGTGTTGCAATACTTGACGTGGTAATCCTAACTTGATGTTCCACAAATTTAGAGACGGTTGTTGGATGTAATCACTCCCTCAGCATATTTTAAAAGAAAGCTGACATGTTTTTGTTCCATTAGTGCATTAAAGTAACTTTGTCATAGGTCTTGTGAAGTGGTGGGTGGACTAAAAAGGATCAATATCTAGGGATATGTGATCATCTATGAACGGGTAGGGAGACTTACATCGTACCTGTCAGGCAAATAGTCCTAGACGTGAATTCTTTCGGAATGCATCCATTCCTGTCAATCCAGGAGTTTAGGCTTGCTCTTGGAGGATCTCTTTATATATGTTTGTTAGGAGCTCAACCTAGATATACCAATGTATCGCAATCATCAAGATTGCAGCTAGCAAGGGTTTGCAAGAATGTACATATCGTGCAGCAAGTGTATTCAAATTATAAATGTTATTGACAAAAAAGAACCTTTGATAGTGCCAGGGAGCTGTGAAAAAAACCCACAAATTCCAAGGTCATTTTCGTGGTGGGGATTTGCTTCACATGAAAAATAGCATGAATGCCTACAGAAGGGTGAAAAATGTCTATAAACAATGGTATCTCTAATTGAGGGGATACTTTACTGGAGGCTCACAACCCCGGTTCTCATCCTACCTTCAAGTAGAGCGTCAGATGTCTGCACAGTAGCAGATACATGTAGAGAGATGGATGCTACACCGCTATTTTGTATCCAAAACCACCCACGACAGAGCGGCGGGAAACATTTTGATGTCATCATTACGGCCTATGTCAGTCGCTGTGTGGTAAAGGATAACCTCGTCCCGGTGGACATACCGGTGGCAAAAACAATAAATGTATGTAAAATGCAAACGCAACAAAACATATTTGGAAGGTTAATCAAAGGATAAGAGCATTATCTGGAAAAAAAAGACAGTGCAGAGTTGCTCAGTATTTACAAGATATAAATGTAAAGTGTCCCCATCATGTGAAGGTATGAATAATATCATGGTGGTCTGAGTGGGATCTCAGAAAAATAGCTATTATTCCTCGCTCTCATTCAGCCCCACAATATGACTTCTTGTGAGAAAAATAATCCTCTTCTCAAAGTCACTGAGAATTTGTTCCGCTCTGGATTCATCGTGATGTGCAATATTTCCCAGAACGGTCCAATTGATGTCACCCTCTTTGTGTTGTGTGCTCATAAAATGTTGAACAAAAGTTGCTGTGATAACAGAGTTCCGTATGCAGCTGCGGTGTTCACACATCCTTGTCCTCACTTTCCTTGTGGTCTTACCAATATAGAGCAAATTACATGGGAAGATTATCGCATACATTAGTTGGTTGTTTCCACTGGTGTTTCAGGTCCAAGTCAATCTGGGTGCTTCTCTCTGTGAATCGGCAGATGGAGCACAGCCGATAACTGGCAGCAGGCTGAGTGCAGTTCTCAATGTCTTTATTGGAGGTTTTATCTTTTTTAATTTTATTTTTATTGATTTAGCTGAATTACATCAACTTTACAATATTGTATCTTAAAAGTCAAAAAAAGAAAAATAACAGAAACATTTAAAATCATTAATAAATAAAATGTGACATACTCGTGTACACATCAAATGATTCGTTACACTATAAAGTGACTAAATTTGTTCAAACTTATCAAATTAGTGACAGTCCCATTGGAACAATTTAGTTTTTACTCTAGTTGGATTCTGCATAAGATTGTTAAGCGAAACATCAGCATGAACTACAACTAGGCGCCACTTCCAAACAAATGCATCTTTAGAGGAAAAGATATGCTTAGAAAGGACACCTATCAACATGTTTGATTCAGATGCTAAAATGCGCTTCCTAAACAGAGCAATTACTTGCCAGAGATACTGTGCATGCAGAGATATCAGTCCCAATTCATTCCTAATTCATGCAATTGGAATACACCTCGGCAATCCAAGAATGCGCTTCCAGAATTTGCCCTCAAACTTACACCACGTAATTTCTGGTATAGTGGCCTTCATTTCAGAGCCGAACAACATAACTGGTGTCACTTTTTGTCGAAAGTATGTAAGTGCCCTGGCTATCGAAAACTTACCATATTTGGCCTGAATGATAATTGTTTGAGAAACGTTCATGTCTAGCTTATTGCTCAAGCTTAACAAATATGCTTCATTATTAGAGACAGATATAATTACACTCAAATATGCATATTGTTGAACACGGTCAAGTTCCACAACCCATTTCATATTCTTGCTCTTACATCTTTTGTTGAAATTATATATCATGATTTTAGTTTTTTCAAGATTGATGTTCAATAAGTTCTCTTTCACATATGTTGACAAGGCATCCAATAGATCCTGTAATCCTTGGGGCATCTTGGACATTAGCACCAAGTCATCAGCATAATGCAAGGCAGGAATGACCCTTGATGCTAATTTCGGAGCATCAGTTATAATTCCCTCAAAGGCACCACCAATATCAGCTATAAAGAAATTAAAGATGACCGAGGCAAGAATACATCCCTGCCTCTGCAGGTCTTAATAGAAGCCGATAAGATGCCATCCAGGGTCAACCTGACTTGTATGCTGCTATCAGTGTGCAAAGCTCTAATAGGTGCAATGATATAGGATGGACAGCCCTCACAAACCAGTTTTTCTAATAATAGTTCTCGAGATACAGAATCTAATGCCCCACGTAGATCGACAAATACAAAATACAATGGTTGCTTCATTGTTTGACAATGTGTAATAATAGAAGTTATTGTTAACAGATTAACAGAAGTGCCCATGCCTGGAATAAATCCAGTCTGACATGGGCCACGTTTCGAGTGTTCAATAGTCCATCTGTTAAAGTCCCTAAGAATGAAGCGCAAGAATATTTTACCAGGGTCGTCGAAGAGAGCGATCGGCCTGTAGTTAGAAGGACAGGACCGATCACCTCTCTTAAAGATGGGCATAATAACCGAACGACGCCAGGATTCTGGGATGGCATTAGTTCTCAGTATTTGTATAAAGATGTTATATAGAATCCTTGCCCACAACTGATGATGTTGCTTAAACATCAGGTTATTGAGTCCATCAGGACCAGGAGCCCTGACACTTCTTGATTTTAGAATATAATACAGAACATCTTCCTCTTTGTATTTGTTCATCACTTAAACTCACTATGGAAGTCTTCAGCACAGGTGGAAGAGGGCATGCATTTAATTTAGTATAGTATGAAAGCCATTCACTTTCCAAAACACCATTCATTTGAACAGGAATTTGCTTAGAGTGGTTAGCTATATTAAGCAAAGACCACATTTCTGATGTTTTTTTAGAGATCATGGCTTTCAACATTGCTTCTCCATTACATTGACACAAATAAACTCTCTTAGTCCTAATCCAGTTGCTATAATTACAATTCAATTAATGAATAATTTCAGATCTTAAATTATTAGGAAGCAATAAAGATGATTTTCTTTTGCTTACCTAACATGGCTTTGCGATGTTGAACTTCCAAACTAAAATCATCTTTAGGTGCAAAATAGCTGTGCGTTCTTTTACTAGAATGGAGTTTATACAACTGCAGGATGGGAGTATAAGGTTCAGCTGTCCACTTAGAACATGAAGGGTCATTCAGAATATCCTCATTCAAGTGCAATAAGGCATGCTCATTCCACCAGAATCAAATTCTTAAATTATTAACAGTCAAGCACAGAGTGAATCTCTTATGAGTAATATTAGATGGGAATGGATCACAGCACCACTGTAAAGTTAACATTTCGTGGTCACTACAAACCTGTTGGATTTCTTCACATTTTATAGCCTTATTAACAGTATACATATCTACATAGGTAAAATCAATGCTAGATTTGCTGTTGCGATGTGTTATAAGCTTGGGTAGTGTTGTAAGTATGGTATACCTTCATTTGTCTGGCAGGAGCCATGGCTCCAGGCTTACTTGAATGATCTGTACCATTGCCAACACTAAAGTTTGTGGGATCTATGGCCATAACGAATCCCAAAGCAAACAGCTCCATTCCAACTTGCCAAATGACGTTCCGTACAAGATTTGAAGTTAACCATAGTCTAACCACTGATAAGTCCTCGTCATTCAAAAACTCCACTTGATCAATGTCTGTTGAAGTGATATCTCAGAGGCTGCCAATCTCATCAAATATTGCCAATACGCTTGTTCTACTTAAATCGTATAAAGAGTAAGGGGCTGGTCGACACTTCTATATGAATCGATGGTAATAAATCAAAGATAATGTATGTTTCGATATTTTCTGGGTTGAAAGTTTTCGCTCATGTTGAAGTGTAAATGGGTGTTTTTGCTTAATAGCTATATTTACATTAGAAGATGCTTCTCGAAATACAGAGGAACGAAGTGTAGTGGCAGATTCAGATCACACATCAATGTTTTTACGTAATAGAGATGGATCTTGATCAAAGGCAGGAATCAGTTGTTTAAACTTAAGTATTCCTCTATGGATTTTTGAATCTCAGCTCTGACATCAATAAAGACATTATCAATCTGAATCACTTATTTGGTGTCTGAATCCGAAATTCTGTCTACTAAAGACTTGATTGTAGACTGAGATTCAGACTGAGATTCAGAATGTAGAGATTTGACCGTTTCACTTTTTTGAGCCGCATCCATCAATGGTGCCCTGGACATGATGTCAGGTTGAAATTCAGAGCATAGGGGTTTGACCGCTTCACTCATTTGAGTAGCATCAATCACTGGAATCCATTCATTCAAAGGTGGATAATCATTGGGAGGAGTGGAATTTATGCTAAGCTCATTGCTCTTCTGCCACGCTTTATTTTTGTACTTCGTTAGTACAGCACTGCCAGCATTTGTTAGGGGTTTCTTTGAAGGTTGAAGACGCCTTACAAACTGCTTAACACTAGATCTTGTATGTGAGGCTAAACTCTTCTGATTTTTACTTTTATTTTACTGAGCAAGTGTCTTTCATCTTTCATGTCTTTGTTTTTGAATCAAACATATTATAAACTACAGGTGTCTTAGCACAGGAGTTGTCTATGGGTTTAGTGACCATAGCAATGGGTGAGGGATTTAGAATGGAGGGTACAAAATCATCACTACTGTGTTCCCTAGGTCGTTTTATAGCAGGAAAAATAGGAAGAACACTTTGTCTAAATGGCTTGGGGTTGAGTGGAACTCTAGACTAGCAACACCACAGGCCTGCATAGTTAGCAAGAGGCATAGAGCATCTCAACTTGGATGGACTATTATGTTCAAAGTCAGTCATCCGGCCAACAATATAATCTATCTCCTTGGATTGTTTCGTGATTTCGCATCCAAGATTTCAGCGAAAGTGAACATTTGGGTGTGGGTTTATGGATTTGTGGCTTGGCGAAGCGTTGTTCCTTCTATAATTCCACACTGTTTCACCAATATGCACCACATTTTGTACAGGCACCTGTTAGGTCCCTCCGGACATTACTGGCTACATGGCATTTGAACAGCCCACCCCTTTCCCCGGATTTCAGCAAAAGTGTAAATATGTGTGTGGGTTTATGGATTTGTGGCTTGGCAAAGCGTTGTTCCTTATATAATTCCATACTGTTTCATCAATATGCACCACATTTTGTACAATCACCTGTTAGGACTCTCCAGACATTACTGGCTACATGACATTTGAACGCCCAACCCCTTTCCCTGGATTTCAGCAAAAGTGAAAATGTATGTGTGGGTTTGTGGCTTCATGTATGTTCCCTATACAATTTTACACTGTTTTACCAATCTGCACCAGATTTTGCACAGTCAGCTGTTAGGGCCCTCTGGGCATCACTGGCTACAGGACATATGGACACCCCACCCCTTGCCCTGGGTTTCAGCAAAAGTCTCTGGGTTTGTGGGGTTGTGGCTTTGCGTATGTTTCCTATATAATTCCCCACCGTTTCACCAATATACACCAAATTTTGCACAGTCACCTGTTAGGAACCCCTGGACCTTACTGGCTACATGACATCTGGAAACACCACCTCTTTCCCCAAATTCTAGCAAAAGTGAAATGTGTGTGTGGGTTTATAGATTTGTGACTTGGTGAAGCGTTGTTCCTTATACAATTCAACACTGTTTCCCCAATATGCACCACATTTTGCACAGTCAACTGTTAGGACCCTCCGGACATTACTGGCTACATGACATTTGAACACCCCACCCCTTTCAACAGATTTCAACACAAGTGAAAAACGTGTGTGTGGCTTTGTGGCTTTACACCGTTTCACCAATCTGCACCATATTTAGCAAAATCACCTGTTGGGAACCTCAAGACATTATTGGCTACATGACATTTGAACTCCACACCCCTTTCCCCGGACTTCAGCAAAAGTGAAAATGTGTGTGTGGGTTTTTGGCTTCGCGTATGTTCCCTATACGATTTTACACTGTTTCACCAATCTGCACCATATTTTGCACAGTCACCTGTTAGGACCTCCAGACATTACTGGCTACATAACATTTGGACACCCCTTCCCCCAGATTTCAACAAAAGTGTCTGGGTGTGTGGCTTCACGTTTGTTCCATATACAATTCCACACCGTTTCACCACTATTCACCAAATTTTGCACAATCCCCTGTTAGGAACCTCCAAACATTACTGGCTACGTGACATCTGGAAACCACACCCAGATTCCAGCGAAAGTGAAAATGTGGGAGTGAGTTTATGGATTTGTGGCTTGGCGAAGCATTCTTCTTTATACAATTCACACAGTTTCACCACTCTGCACCAAATTTTGCACAGTCACCAGTTAGGATCCTCCAGACATTGCTGGCTAAGTGACATCTGGAAACCACACCCATTTCCTCAGATTCCAGCAAAAGTGAAAATGTGGGTGTGGGTTTATGGGTTTGTGGCTTGGCAAAGAATAGTTCCTTATACAATTTACACTGTTTCCCCAATCTGCACCACATTCTGCACAGTCACCTGTTAGGTCCTTCCAGACATTACTGGCTACATGACATTTGGACACCCCACCCCTTTGCCCAGATTTAATCAAAAGTGAAAATGTGTGTGCGTGTGTGGCTTTGTGTATGTTCCCTATACAATTCCACACCGGTTCACCAGTCTGCACCATATTTTGCAAAGTCACCTATTAGGACGCTCCTGACATAACTGGCTACATGACATTTGGACACCTCACCCCTTTCGGATTTCAGCAAAAGTGAAAATGTGTGGGCGGGTTTGTGGCTTTGCGGGATGTTCCCTATACAATTCCCCATTGTTTCACCAATCTGCACCTAATTTTGCACAGTCACCTGTTAGGACCTTCCGGACATTACTGGCAACATGAGATTTGGACAACCCACCCCTTTCCCCAGATATCAGAAAGTTAAAATGTGTGTGTGGTTTTGTGGGTTTGTGGCTTGGTGAAGCATTGTTCCTTATACAATTCCACACTTTTTGACCAATCTGCGCCACATGTTGCACAGTTACCTGTACCTATGAGGGAATGAAAGCCAGCGCAATGTCAGGTATATCAACTAGTTTACTTTAAATGAGTTGCTCTGAACTTACTTGCAGAGCCATAATCTTGTTACAAGAGGTATTTTTTACAACCTGTTTGCTGTTGGGTGGCTTTGTTTCTCTCCTGCAGCGGGCCCTGGCAGGGGTAGACCAGCTGGTGGCCTTCTAACTCTAGCCAAGACTATCCTCTAAAAATGCTGGCATTTTGGCGGCAAATGTTAGGGCTTCCAGCTTAGGCCCTCTTCAAAACATTTTGTTAATGAACTTACATTGGAACCTTCTTGAGATGAACTGGAGGACTTTTTAGAAGTTCTTTCAGATGTATTTTCACAATGGTTTGAACGTGGGAATCCGGACAACATCTTTGTTGGAGTTGATTTGAACAGTTTCTGCTCTGATTCTGAGGATAAAAACGACTGCGGAAGTGAACGTTGATGTCTAGTAATTCGAAGGTCCAAATGATTAAAGGCCGCATTTGGTCCCTTTTCTTTGATTCTTGGGGTGAATTGTAATAAGAATGGTATTTTGTGCTTAGAAACACTTGCGTACAGGCGCGTTATAAATTCCACATCATATCATATCATATCATGGGGGACTTTGCACCTACCCCGACCTGTCATAAACCATTTTTCTATTAATGTATTCATAGCGTAATTGTTTCCTTGAGTTTCTTCGACTACTGCTCTAACTTTTCAGTTAAATGTATGGATTTGAGTGATCATTATCTTCTCCAGGGTCGTATGAAATATGCTCCCATGACCTCGAGGGCTTTTATCCCATCGACCCCATTTTAGTTTCTCCTCAGGGTAAAAGGCTCCAGTGGAATTCTAAAAACATATTTTCTATGAACTTTCTGCCTGCAGCGTATGTGTCAGTGACCAACTGAAGACGATGGGGGGCATTACGAGGTTGGAGGTAACATTGGCGCTATTAGCGCCATGGCTACCCCCTTCCTGCATTCCGCATCCCCGGAATAGGGACTTACCGGGTCATTCCGACCTTGGAGGACCCGGTAAGTCCCCTTTCCGGGAACCATTCCCCATTCGAGCCCCCATAGGGCTCAATGGGAATGGGGATGGAGCTAATAGCGGGCCCGTTATTAGCTCTGAAGTCCCTTAACGGGTCCCTTCCATAACACCTGGTAAAACCAGGCGTTAAGGAAGGGACCTGCTAAGGGACCTCGTAGTAGGGCGGTAAGGGATTACCGGCACCAGTGCCCTTACCGGTGCCGGTAATCCCTTACCGGCCACCTCGCAATGACCCCCGATATCTTGTCACAGGTATCAGTAAAGAATGGTGGGGGGTAGCCTTCCCTCCCATTCAAAAAAAGAAAGTTCATCTTTATGAAACCGCTTTTCAACAAAAAAAGAGATCTTTGCGTGCTTCCTTGAGGAGAGTGAAAGCCACATATTGGGGGGGGGGGCGAAGTTGGGCTTTTAGAGGCCAACCTTCGACTCAAGCAATAGCACAGGAACTGGCTGAAACAGCAGAAGTTCCATCTCTATAATAAGGATAGCCAATTTATGCTTCTGTCGTTGGCATCAAACAAGCCTGCTGAGTTCTGGCGATTAATTAGATTGGAACTCAACAAATAACACTGGTTAATCTCCTTTTCAAAGTCGAATGGTCTCGCCATTTCTCGGAACTGTATGGTGTCCAGCTTTATAACATCTCTGCGGTCCAGGTTCCAACCTTCGTGAAGTGGTTTTTCCCTGTGGACGCAGAAGCTATTTAGATGCATGAAGGATGACCAGAGAGTTTGGTCTAAGATCTTGGGTATACTGTTTTCCAATATTTTACAATCTAAGAAATGTTCACCCTCCTGGTCAGAATCCTTTATTGTCCCCATCTACAAGAAGGGCAATAGATGTCTTCCCTCCAATTATAGGCCTATTGCTTTGTTTGATTACTGCAGTACGTATTTCACTTCTCTACTCTTGCATGAACCAGAAGCCTGGGTTGCTTCCACCGGTAGAATCGAGAAATACCAAACAGGGTTTCAAAAATCCTTTGGAAGTCAGCTTAATGACGATATCCTGTTGTGTCTTCAAAATATGGGATGGCAATAGAAGGCTAACTCTAGGCAACCATGGACCTGTCCACAACATTCGACGTGGTCAACAGGACTAGGTAATGGAACAAGCTGGCCGCCTGGGGGCTTCCTCTTAGTTTGCTGGATGTAATAATGAAGTTACACACTAACTCCTCAGTAAGGCTCAGGCTAGATAATAAGGGTAGCTTAACTGATTCGATTCAAACACTCTGAGCCACGTTTTTGGTAACGTAGCAGCGTTTCCCCCCAAACTAGCTGATCAGCATATCTAGTGGATTGCATATGCTGATGATATCCTCCTTTTTGACAACACTGCAGTGGGTCTTCAGTAGGATCTGTGTGATTTTTCCGTCATGGAAAAGTCTGTGATGGAAAAGTTTGCAGGGGAAATGTATGCACAACCAAAGGTTCGTACATTTCCCATGTGAACAAACACTGCAAATCACTACATACCCACACCCCTACCCACAACACACCCACAACACACCCCACACCCTCAACATCCCCCCACCGACACCCCCAACATAAACAAACCCTACTTACCTTTTCTTCACGCTGTGTCCCTGCGGAGCCAGTTCCCTTTCACTTCCGTGATCGGGAACCGGCGCAGCAGGGTCCTTCTCTTTTTTTCTTTTTTACGGGCAGCTGCAGGGTTTTCCCCCGCAAAAACCCGCCCACTATACTATAAAGTATAGTGAGCGGGTTGTTGCGGGGGACACCCTCGCAGCCCCCGTTTGTTTTTATTTTACTTACCTACAATGCATGCCACCAAAGGTTCGAACTTTTGGTGTTCGGACCTTTGGTGGTATGTATTTTCTGACTTTTTGTACAGTCTGACCTTTTTGTTCGGTCCGATCGTACAATTCCCATCAGTAGGCTTTACATGCAGCTGGTGATCCACGTTGAAAATAATTCATTACAGCAACTCTAGAAGAAATATGACTTTTAAGTGGTTGTTAGCGGGTAGACATATTGAAAAGGTGACCCTTCTTGAAATATTTAGGATCATGCATTTTCGATAAGCGAAGTGGGCACCTGTTATTTCCTGTGCTAAAAAAACAAGTTCTTTTATATGCATTCCAATTGCGAAGACTCCAGTACAGGTGGTGTTACTTGTTCTTGCCCTTGGTTAAATTCTATAAGGGGAGCATCGTTACAAGCCTGGTTTATGGCTTAGAGTTTTGGCACTTTGCGGAAGGGCCCTATATAACAAGACTGGAGGGGCTTCCATGGAGGAAATCCTTATTGCTCCCAAACTCGGATCCTCTGCTGCCTGAACTGTTACACGCCAATAGGGCCTTATTAATTGCCAACCCGCTAAAGGGTTAAGAAATACATGTTGGGGTTTGATTGTATGGAGAACCGATAAGGAATCCCCAATTATCGATTGTATAAAGATCGTGGCTTGGAGCAAAATAAATGGGAACTTTTGCCCAATATCTCTTGAGATTCTCCTCGGCTGCATTTCAAAATACATTTTTGAGGTTCAGTTTCAACGCTCTACCGACTGGGGCGATTATGCACATTCGAGCCAGGACATCTTCTCACTATCACACCTGCTGATGATGTAGTACTGTGGGACAACTTGAGTCTTGGAAGCATTTGTAATGTAACTGCAGTGGCACTTTTAGCATTCGTGTGTTGCACTTTAGCCCTTGTGTGGGTTCCTGTGAGTCGTTGGACGGTTATTTGGAGGCTTTCAGAGCTCTTTGACAGTGGCTGTGATTTGTGTCATCAGTGCTACCCTGGAACTCTCGTCCAGGGCTAGACATTGTAAATGGGATTTTGCTTCGTATAGGTTTTATTAGTATTTGCGATAGGATGATGAATTTGAATGTATTTTGTATACACCCTTTCAATGACTCATGATGTGAACGTGGATGATTCCTGCTCTTGTGTATTGAATCGTACTTATGTATTGCTGACTTCACAAATGCCCATTGGGCCTCATTTTGAGTCCGGCGGTAGCCATGCCAGTAAATACGGCACGGCTGCTGCCGGAGTCCTTTTTTTCCCGTCGCCCGGCAATGGGGACTTACCGGGGAATTACAACCCTGGCGGCACCGGTAATTGCCCATTGCCTGACGCCGGAAAATATTACTCCCCATTCTCATTCGAGTCCCATTGGACTCAATGGGAATGGGGAGGACGGATGCACCGGCACCATTCGTGAATGGTGCCGGTGCATCCATCGAGGTCTGCGAGCGGGTTTCGTTCTGCCCGCCAGGTCAGACCTGGCGGGCGGAAAGGCACCCGCTCTCAGAACTCGGAGTATGCCGGTCCGGTAGCAACGGTGCTGGTAGCTTACCGGCACTGTTGTTACTGGGCTGGCATATTTGTAGTGAGGCCCATTGCCTTTTTTATATAATGATGGGAGTGTGAAAAGTTTTTTAAAACTATAGCGCACTATACATTTCAAGAAATAGAAATTGGCCATTTGGTAGGTTCTTTTTCAAACTTCCTGGTTGAAAGGAATCATGTCGCAAAAGTGAGGTCCTATGGGTGGGTTTGTGGTCTGGTCTTACCCCTAAGCCAGTGGTTTTTAGAATATGCTCTTATCCTAGAAGTAACCTTCCAAATGTGCTTTTCTTGTGTTTTCATTTTATGTGTATTTATTGTTTTTGCCACTGGTATGTCTACAGGAACTTTGTTTTCCTTTACCGAGCAGCGACCGACGCGGTCCGTAATGATGTCATCACTGCTTGATGACGTCATGATGATCCCTGCTGCACTGTCGCGGGTGGTTTTGGATACATAATAGTGGCGTAGCAGCCACTTCTCCCACTCGCAACATTTATCCGGTACTCTGTGGACCTCTGCATCTCTAATTCAAGATAGGACGAGCACCCAGTTTGTGAGCCTGTACGGTGTCCCCTCGATTAGAGATACCATTGTTTAGATATATACTTTCTTCTGTTCACCCTTCTGAAGGCATTCCTGCTATTTATCGCGGGGAGCAAATCCCCACCACGAAAATAACCTTGGAATTTCCAATTTTTTTCACCAGTCCCTGGGACTATCAAAGGTTTGTTTTTGTCAATAACATTTCTAATTTGAATACCTGAGCAAACGCACTTGCTGCGCTCCATGTGAATTCTTGGAATCCCGGGCTAGCTGCGATCTTGAGGATTGCGATATATTGGTGTTCATGCATCATGCAAGTGCAGTGACAAGAAACTGAGCGAGAGGGGGGAGGGGTGCCGGTTTGCGCAAAGTGCTAGGGTGGGAAGGGGAGTGCAGGGCAAAGAGGAGAGAGACTAAGGGCCTCATTACACGGATGGCGGAGAACCATGGCGCTATTAGCGCCATGGTTCATGCCGGTAAAATACCGGCACCGCCTTGGCGGAAAGGGGAATTACCGCCCCATTCCAAGGTTGGCGGGCGGTAATTCCCCCTTCCACCATTGCCCTTCCCCATTCCCATTTTTGGCCCATAGGGCATAATGGGAATGGGGAAGGCGCTAATTGCGGTACTGCAAATTGCAGTACCGTAATTAGCTCCCTGGGTCCCTTTGCGGGTTGGTTTTTAACGCCTGCAAAAAGCAGGCGTTAAATCCCCCAACCCGCAAAGGGACCTCGTTGTAAGGCGGTAAGGATTTTACGGGTACCGGTAAATCCTTACCGCCATCTGTGTAATGAGGCCCTAAGATGTGTTACCTTGTTAGGCAGAACTGTTATATCAGTAGGGAATACTTCTTTCTGATCACTCACTAGAGGACCCTGTGTGGTTTCAAGGTGCATCAGCATGCCACTAAGGCTCTATTGTATCAAAACTCTTCATCTAGGGACTATCTCTGTGTTATTGGGGACTGTGTGTGACCTTTCAAAATCGGATTTTCTTCTGGTCTCTCCGACTTCCTTTTCATTGTAGGAGCACTGATATGCTTCGTCTCAAATGGCATGACTTTTACTCGGCTCAAGTGTTTTTATCTGCTGTTGCACGAGCTTCCACAAGTCCGTCTTCCCGCCATTATATTTTTTCGAACAGCACTTAAGACACATCTGGTTAGACTTGCTTACCCCTAGCTTCATGTCATTTTTCCTGATTATCCAGGTGTCGAGGATTGCTGTTAGTTATCATTCGTTTTAGTTTTGCTTACTATGCTGCTAATATTTCTTTACCATTTTAAGGTTTTATTGTACAGCGCCCAATACTTGCAGGCCAGGGTTTTTCTGGCACGTTATACATTTTTAAATAAATAAATTTAAAAAATGGCTACGTCGGCTGCAGACGGGGCGCATGATGTGAAACCCAAAACAAGACTTACTACATCTCTCAAAATAACCTTGACAAGTTAGTGCATGCAGTTCAAAGATTGTGAATTTCCCTGGATCTGGCATTTTAGCAAGACATATGGGATTTGTCATTAATGTAACATGAACGCTCTAAGGGTAGCGTGATACAGTTGCCAGAATAATTGCTCTTTTATAACACGCTTAGATTCTAAGCGCAAGACTTGGGGTGCGAACGTGTGTTGCTAAGCGCTGTCTACCGTCTAAGACAAACGTGTTGCCCCTGAGCTATCCTCCTGGTATAATAGTGTTTGTGCAGTAAGGTACATTTGGTGAAATTGTGACTTGGAGCTAATGACATGAACTCAATCTACATAGCTATATACAAAGAGGCAATTTGTGTTATAAGATGCTTGGAGAAAAACATTGCATATGGTTAATGGCATCAATTCAAGCAAACAAATAGTGTCTGCACCAACTTAAAGTAAAATGGAATATTCTAACATCACAAAAGTGATATCTAAATCAGTGGAATCATTTCATTTGACAACGGAGGAAGCCACCACAACCTTGTCATTTTTAAATAAACAGAATTTGAATTGTCACAAAATTCTTACAGTGCTCTGTCGTTGACCATGCTCATTGGACAAGTCACCTGTGGCCTTGGACACAGCAAGCATGTCCACAGTGCCCTTGGGCATAGTCTAAGGCCATGTTCTAGGTTCCATGAACACACCCACAGTGCCCACTGGGCACAGCGAGAATATCCGCAGTGTCCACTGGACCCAAAGCATGTCTTTAGGCTATGCCCTAGGCCTAGACAATGTAAACAGACAGACCATGCCCATTACACTCTCTTCCTGAGGGACTGGTAAATGGAGAAACACTAGACGTGCCCTGTTGATGCTGTGCCCGAGGCTAGGCCAATGACCATACCCAGAGGGCACTGTGCCGTTCTGTAATGAACCAGTACTTTGACCCTTCTTGCATTGCCTGCATTCAATATCTGAATCAAAAAATGGTGACAAAGCAGTGAGGACACACATTTTTCAGCCGGCTTCAGCCAATCACTGTCCTGGTTTTAGATCATTTGGATCAAGGGACCTCCCCACTGACCCTTAATGTCTCTGACTCGATTTTGCCCAGGTATGGATGCTTTTTTGTTTTTTGTATGAAATCTACTGGATGGATTTTCACCAAACTAATTCAAGATCATGAGTGGGGCAGACTCCAGCTTGTCACGTACGTTTGGATCCAAACCGTCCAGCACTTTCTGCCATAATGCCCTATGGGATTTTTTGGGGGGTGAAATGCAAACTTTGGGACCCCCTCTGCACCCCCCACCCCCATGGGATTTCACAAAACTTTCCAAAAGAATTTAGATTTGGATACATACTTTGTAAAGATTCGCTCAGTTTGCTTGAATGGGGCTAAAGTTACAAGCATCTTAAAAAGTGCCCTTCCAATGGAGAGCCAAAGGTATCTCCATGTAATGTTTGCAAATAAAACAGTGGTTATTTATTTTAATCTTACATGATTTTTCCTATGAGCAAATTATTTACCATTTAGATAATGTTCTGGAAACATGGGCTTACTTTCATTTCATTCAGGTCAGCAGCATTGCACAGAGTTCCGCAATTGCGAAGCAGTGAGAGAGTGCATCTGGCACTGGCCACGATATGCTTCATTGGTTAGGCTAGCTCTTGAAACTTTCAGCCTCAGATGAAGAGTCGGTGATGACTCGAAACACGTGTCAGGCTACTTCGTTATTAAACTCATTGGACTCATGAGAAATCCCTCCTTCTTTGAATTACTTGGAACACCTGTCACTATTGCACTGTTCAGCGCAGTGAGACTGAGAACTGTCTGTGTTCATTTAGATAATGGTCTGGCCTAGTGCGATTTTTTTTCTGTAACTGTTACCATTGATATTGGCAAAACAGAAAGCAAATCACTCATTATCTATGCTGACCCATAGGGAAAATGAGGTCTGTCAGTGCCTGATCTATTTCCGAAGCTAAGAATCTAATCTATGAAAGAGAGGCCCTTTATCACTGTTGGCACAGATACACATATTCTTAGTACTGCTAGGCAGAACATATCTGCATTGCCTTCAAAATCCACACTGCCTTCTAGTTCTTCAAGTTTACTGGAGGCCAAGGCAGAGAACGTTATGGAAACTCTTTATTTATGTACTTTTTCCTTTTTACACAGAGAAAATGGAAAGAAAATCAAACAAAATGGTCAATTGAACTTGAATGCAATTGTTTGGCTTAGTCCTTTCTGGTAGGATACCAAAAGAAGCAAACACATTAGAGTTACCTGCTGTTCTTATGAGCTGCAGATTGCATGTCCAGTATCCCAGGATGTCTACATCAACCAATGATTTGACCACTATCACCTCGGACACTCCCCTCAGGAACCGCTTTGCCCCTTTGTGTAGACTCTCAGAGAAGCCTGATGGATCCACCATTGAGCCACAGCTGCAGACCCTGCAAGGTGGAGCTAAGAGTGCATTGACTCGCCAGCATCCACATTCGTTGAGCGAGTGGGAACAGCCGCATCTTCAGTACCAGCGTCATCACCTAAAATATCTGCCAATTACCTATTTAGGAGAGGTCTTGTTTTGTTACAAACCCAAACTATTGTATTGTACCAGTTACAAACCTAAGTCACATTATTAAAGCCTTGGACCTGGGGGTCACCACAGACCCTTGTGTGCAGCGAAAAAATGATGGACTGGAGAAGGGGGCGCCAGTACATCTGCAACTGCTGCTTGGTGGTAGTTGCAATGACTCCAACTGGCAAGACCGCGTAAATCCTACCCCACTTGGCCCGGTTCTGGCAGCTCTCAATGAATACAGTTCTGGCAGTTCTCAATGAATACACTTCTTGCAGCCGTCCCTACCCCAAGTGCAGGCCAGCAAACTGAGAACCACATTAATGAGGGGCACTGTGGCAGTATTGATATTGATATTTTATTTCTATCGCGCTCAAACACATGTGTTTCAGAGCGCGACAAGGCAAGGGAGGGGAACAGGGGAGAAACAAAACAGCAATCTTACTAGGCCCAGTGACATTGAGAATGCGAAAGTGCATGGGTGAGGCGGAGGGGAAAAGTGCAAGGAAGGGGGGGAGAAGTGGAAAGTGCAGAGCAAAAGGAGAACAGAAACAAATACAAATAAATAAATAAATAAATAAATAAGCAAACAAAAAGTGGTAGTGCAGCCAGCAAGTGGAAAGTTCTGAGTTTAGGGAAGCAGGCAGGGTAGGGTAGGTCAGATAAGTGCAAGGAAGGAAGAAGAGGGACTGTATGGGTACAGATACAGACCCCAATGCAAGGGGTGACCCGGAGGCAGTGCGGGAGGGTGGCAGGGTGAGCAGGTAGCTCGGCCCGTAGGACAGAGGGTGGCCAGGTGCACGTGCCAAGAGAGACCATATCAGCAGGGGAGAGGGGGGGTAGTAGTAGTATCCAATATTTCATGCAGTTGAGGGAGTTTCTCCTTGCAGCATGGGCAGTAATAAAGTCTAGTCCAACTCAGCAGGACACTGTTTTCTGTGATGTGCTGGCTGTAACTAAAAATAAGCCTGAGCTCTCAAATATCTCAGGGTCAGGGATTGCGTTTGCCTACAGCAAGCTGCTTAACACCCAGAGCTGACCACATGACATAAGTCCTTCTTCAGGCCTGTCAGGAATAAATGACTCCGAGACCACCCAGCATCTGAATTACCCACAGGCCTATCTTCGAGACACAACGTTATGGGTAGGTTTTGCCATACAAGACCAGACATGGAAGAAACACTGAAACAAATAGTGCAACCACATGAAGTGGTATATATTTTTTCTATGTTGAGTTGGAATATAACTGACTACACAGTAAAATGGGAGATGACAATGGAATAATATTATTGGGTAGCATGGCATAGCTTTCCAACAAGTGATTTGGGCAATAGAACCTACATACAAACAAGATTGGACCACCTTGAGAACCCATAGACACATGATTGTGATGTCTGATTGCCCAGACCTCCGAATCTTTGCACTTTTGGCATGTCCATCTTGAATCTCAGGACCTATTATTTGTTATCACTTCAAGGAGTTTCCTATCACACCTGCTTTCTCCTGGAGATGTTTTAGTTGGAGAAGGGGGTTTCAATGTGTCTTTCAAGTCTTCCTTATCGGAAGCAGTCAAGGCCTGGACGAAGAACTGGGAACTGCTTTTGGCATCGGTCCCTATGGATGAAACAACTGCCCTATAGTTAGAATCAGCTGCTTTGGTTTTAGTGCCTAGTCCGAGGGCCGTTACTGAAGCACATGCTTCATCTACTCCCCTTAAAACGAACAACCCCTGCCAGATACCAAGCATCATACAAAGACTGTATATTGATCAGCTACCTTGGGGGTGTGGGGTGGGGGGGGGGTGTAGTAAACATTGTGAACATATCTTCAAAGAAAATGGATCATGATGCTAGTCTTTTGACTTGTAGGCTGCCCCAGGGAGAGCGGGACCCTCACTACCTGATGAAATATGTCATATCAGGCGTGGTATGAAGTGTTCCATGGGAACACTTAACACAAATGCCTCTCAAACTATAGCTGCATATTGTGATGAATCTATAGTATTCGTCCCTTCTCTCCATGGGGGAGCCACCCCCTTTGAGGCTAGGGAGGTGAGCCTGCTCCACATGACCCTTCCTAGGGGTCTGGGCAAGTTGGACCTCACTGGGAGTGACTCCCTCTAGGGGACAAGGACTCTCATTCCCACAAGGAACTCCCTATGCAAGCAACACGATCTGCCTATATGGGATTTCCTTTAATACCAAATAATGTGCCTTCCTTGCTAATGGCTTCAGGTAATGCTGTATCAAAGACGAAACCTGAAGGAAAACCGAAACACCCCTTTAAACTCTGACCTGTATGTAACTGGGACGAACCGATTAAGAAGAAGAGAAAGAGAGGTATTCGTAGGGGAAGCCCTCTGACGTAGCTATGCCCCCGGGGGGGAAGCAGTGTGGATCCGTGGAGCACGTGGTGGTCAGCGAGGAGCAAGACTCCTGCAGAGAACACTAGAGACCCGGTGTTACGAGTACAGGTGAACTTGCTGTCAGGACGCAGTCCAGTAGACCATCCTTCGGGTTGTGTGACTACGGGAGATCTGTGGTCGGTCCGGGCTCCAACCAACGACATCAAAACCTAGAGAAAGTGGAGGAATAAAGCCTCTTATCGGCAGTGCTACACCGACGAAACAGACCGAACATTAAGCCTTGAACGACTCAGCGGTGGAGTCGACGAGACGGAGACAGAGCCACGAAAAAGTTGCTTGATTCCAACGCCAGGCAGCCTGAAGCTCACCACGTGGAATTAACGTACCGGGGTAAAGCGATAAAGGAGGAGGCAACTTTGATTACCGGCCATACATGAAAAGAACTGCACTATTGAAAGTTAAGCGCTAATAAAACACAAACGTGTGTATTGGGAACCACCCAGGAAGTTGTCAAGTATATTTGCTGAATATTGAAACATATTAGGAAAAGACTCTGTGAATCACTGTGAATTAAGGTCAAGCACGAACCACAGAATTATAAAAAGCCAAGAAAGGGGGAGCCCCGGTGGAGAGTCCCCAGTGGTGGTGGTGGCACACCATTGAGAGAAACAATAATCATCCCAAGAGAGAGAGCCCTCAACACAATGCAACAACAGAAGTAAAAACAAAAGAGAAGGAGTTGTAAAGCATTATATCCAGGAATATAATAAGAAGGACATTGAAGTCATAAATAATTTCCGTAAGCCTCAGGAGACACAATCCAGAAATGGAAACTACAAGCTACAGGAGCTCATGAGAGACATTCAGCAAGGCTGAACCAATATTACCTATTAACTTGTTTCCAAATACTGAGATGATTAAGACTTGTGGTGCGTCGAGATCCCTGAAGGAAAGCCCAAGATAGTAGGTCAAAGGGAATGTGCTAGAGGTTATATAGTCTGGCAATTATTAGTTGGTACTTTTAGTGGTAGGGTCGGATAGAAATAGAGTTTGGACTGTGGACAATTCTTTTGGACCTTGGACCGTACACAAGCACCTTATTTAGTTGTGTTAGGTAGGGACCATTCACATAGTGATAGGAAAAGGTAGACATTTTTCATTATTATTTAAAATAAAACAGCTTTGCAATGACCAACGCAGTCCGACTCCTTCTTCTGATTCGACACAATATTTAGAATCGTTCTCTCAGCTATTTTAGACCCCACAGGCCCATCCCCTTTAACTATGTTGAATGACATTCAATTATTTGACAAACTTTTTACACAAATTCTCTAAGCAAGATTTAGAAAAGTGTACGAGGTACGATAAAGAATGGAGGGATCAAAAGGGCATTTAGAGCTAGATAATCGAACCGCCCTGATGAAAAAGCCAGAGAGATGTTGACCTCAACAAATACACAAAGCTGGGCACTCAAAAAACCCAACTTTTGAAATAGAAAGTGAGAGGCACTCCAGATGACCACTGACAACTTTGACAACTTTGCCTTTTGGAAAATGTTGGCAGCTGGGTTTGCCCTGTCCCTATTAGGCTGGATTGACATTTAAGTGATGAAACTCTTAAGAACCATTTGTATGCATTAGTACCCTGCACGGAGAAAAAAAAAGGACTTACCTGTGATTGGCTACATTCTGAGCCTTACTGCATGGTAAACCCAAGCACGCAACAGCGTGCAGCTCGATCCGCTCGGGCCTGTAACTATGGGCCCGGGGGGATTACCTTATGCAGTAATGGCCCGCAGTCTCAGTGCATATTGCCTAATTATAGAACATACCATCTACACTCGATTAACTTCACTATTTACACCAGTTATGTGTTTTCCTTACATCTTAGTTCGTGGGGAGGAACTGGAGCCCTTCATTTTAGTCTCGGGAGGATAGCTCAGGGGCAACGTGCTTACATTGGAAGGAAGACGACACAGAGCAACATGGGTTTGATCCCTTGGTCAGCGCTTAGAAACCTCTGGGTATTAAGCATGTTACAAATAAACTATCATATCATATGGAACAAATTACTTGAAGCTCTGGCGACACAGAATATGGAAAAGGATACTGGGGAGCAGGTGTAAGTAGATCTAGGTCACCTGGCCTAAGCCCCGCCCACCTGGTGCCTTCCTGGTTGCCGCTCTTTTTCACCACTAAGTAAGCCCCGCCCAACTGGTGCATTCCTGCTTGCCACTCTTTTCCCTACTTAAGGAGCCCTCCAGCCTCTTTTCCTTTGCAGCTGGGGAGCAGGTGTAAGTGGATCTAGGCCACCTGGCCTAAGCCTTGCCCACCTGGTGCCTTCCCGGTTGCTGCTCTTTTTCACCACTTAGCAAGCCCACCCACCTGGTGCTTTCCTGCTTGCCGCTCTTTTCCCTACTTAAGGAGCCCTCCAGCCTCTTTTCCTTTGCAGCTGGGGAGCAGGTATAAGTGGATCTAGGTCACCTGGCCTAAGCCCTGCCCACTTGGTGCCTTCCTGGTTGCTGCTCTTTTTCACCACTTAGCAAGCCCCGCCCACCTGGTGCCTTCCTGCTTGCTGCTCTTTTCCTTACTTAAGGAGCTCTCCAGCCTCTTTTCCTTTGCAGCTGGGGAGCAGGTGTAAGTGGATCTTGGTCACCTGGCCTAAGCCCCGCCCACCTGGTGCCTTCCTGGTTGCCGCTCTTTTTCATCACTTAGCAAGCCCCGCCCAGCTGGTGCCTTCCTGCTTGTAGCTCTTTTCCCTACTTAAGGAGCCCTCCAGCCTCTTTTCTTTTGCAGCCGGGCAGCAGGTGTAAGTGGATCTAGGTCACCTGGCCTAAGCCCGCCCACCTGGTGCCTTCCTGGTTGCCGCTCTTTTTCACCACTTAGCAAGCCCCGCCCACCTGGTGCCTTCCTGCTTGCCGCTCTTTTCCCTACTTAAGGAGCCCTCCAGCCTCTTTTCCTTTGCAGCTGGGGAGCAGGTGTAAGTGGATCTAGGTCACCTGGCCTATGCACCACCCACCTTCTTAGCCCTGCCTCTTCCTTCCTGCTCTTAACTCTTAGATCAGGGCATCTCTTGCCTGGGCGTCCAAAGCGAAGGACAGTCAAAGAAAAGGGGAATTCCTGTTTGGACCTGTTAGAACCAATGAGGATCCAGGACCCGAACCCCTGCTAAGACAGCAGTTAAGCATGCACCAACATGTGTTTACACCTTCTGTCCCCACAGGCCATCCCCACCCTCTCTGGTCCCCCCGTGTTGTTCCCTTGTGCCCCCCCCTCAACTTCCCGCACACAGGAGTCTGTCCTGCTACATTCTGGTTTCAGCATCACCGTCTTGTGGCCAACTCTCATGCTGGACTTCCTTTGCATCTTGTACTCATGGTGAACCTGAATCATGCTCTTCCCATCTTCATCTTGTATCCTGGCTTGCAACATTATGTGTTACTACTGACTTCTGCAGTTGTATTCGCTCTACCCACTTGCTTCTCCACTCTTTTTGACAGGTTACTCTCTGTTCTCTCCTCCCCTCTCCCCTCTCCCTTTTCCTATCTCCTCCCCTCCTCCCCTTACTTTCTTCTACGCACTTACTCTATCAGAATTGTCCCTGGACCTAGTATGATTGCAACCTCATCTGTCGCTCCCCCATCTCCTTACTGTTCCCCCCTCCCTCCAGCACTATCTGAAACATTGTCAGGTCTAGTACGATAGTCGCTTGTTTTGTTCCTCCCCTCCCTTTCTGCACCCCTCTCCCTCACCTTTTGTTTTTCTCGGCTGTACCAGAAATGTTGTCAGGCCTAGTACGGTAGTCGCCTGTCTGTTTCCATTTCCTTCTCACTCTCCCCCTCCCTTCCTTATCTATGTCTTAGCTCTTGCACTATCTGAAATGTCGTCAGGCCGAGTACGATATTTAATTTCACATCCTTACTGTTCATGGCCTGTAAGAATATCATTGCATTTTCCCTTGTTGCCTCCCTTGCCTTGAAGCGCTTTGAAACACATTGTGCATAGGCGCGTTATATAAATAAACTACTATATCATATCATACTTGACCAGACAAAATACCTATCGATTTGTTTAAGCCTCATCGGGCAATATGGAGACCAGAAATGCTCGGGTTGTGAATACTGTAGCTTCCCTTTTACACCCTCCTGGTTAAGTGCTGAAATAGTCCTTACTTATAAAAAGGGGATACGTTCAAACCTGGCAACTACTGCCCAATAATGCTATAGGCAAAAGTTATGGCAAACCGCTGCAGGTTGTACTTGAAATAGATCATAAAAATCCATTGTGGAAAGAAATGAAGAACGTAACGTATAACACTAATGTTTATCTGTTCTATAAATATGAACATTTTTGTGGCACCATTGATTTAGGAGTAAATGTTATTAGGACCAATTATTTAAGCTTGGTAATATCTTTCAATTGAGACATTTAAAATTTGAATCTGTTAATAAATAACACAGATGTTCAAGATTTTATAAACTTAGTTTGCAGCTATTTTGATGATATCACCAATCCTATTTGCTGTGCACCGTAGAGTGACACCATAGAAATCATTAATCTATTGGTACTTTCTGATGACCAGTCGCACCTTTTCATTACTAAATCTGACATGAATTTACAAATGCTCCCCTACTATATAACGAGGAATCAAGCCGAAAGAGGCATGGGCAAGTATTGAACGCAACAGGAGAACAATATGTAGTGACAGGATTCAGGTTGTACACTGGAATCCAAAAATATGGAGATGTAATGGCAGAGCTAGGAAGTGGTGTGGGTAGCGCCCGTTCCCTCTTTTTAAGGCTGCTTTGGAACACTGTTGCACCTCTGTTACCCTCAAAGTAGTAAAATAGTATAAACCAGTGCTCCACATGGACTCTTTTACCCCACATGGCACCAGAATCTGCCTGCGCTACTGTAAATTCGGGTGAGGTCATCAGACAAGGGCAGAGCCTGCGCAATGGCTGAATTCATTGAATGACACGTGGGACTCACATGCTCGCCCCCATTATTCAATCCATAGGCATGACTTCTTCCCGCTCTGCTAAGTTTGATTTTTGATGCAAGACTTCCTTGTACCTGCTTTTGCCCTTATAAAACATGCCAAATCTATGTCTTTCTATCGGTGCTCTTTTTTTAGCTGACTTTTTAACGATGCAGATTGTTTTTATTGCAATGAATGTGTTTCACTTTTTTGTTCTTTCTTTTTTTAAACATGGCTTGTCCCCAGAACCATCCCATTCCCCCTTGCTGCTTACCTTGTAACTGTCAAATATGTTTTTTTTTAAAAAAAAAAAACATTATTTGGCTGCCCTGAAGTGAACCAAGATGAATTTGCTTAGTAAAAATGTACACAGAGTGATGAAAAGACATGACAACTAGTCGTGAGGTTGTAAAGCCGATACCATAAAAAGCATCTCTTGCTCGTACCGCTGTGTTCGTGTTCTGTCCTCGCTTCCACACGCAGTCCCTGGAAAACAATGGCTGTTCCTCTATCATAATGCCTCCATGACTGAAAGAGGGTCATATCCAGTTCCTTCTCATTGTCTATTTCTCACGAGGAGTAGAAGCGCCAGGGCACGTAACCGCTCAAGCGCCATTATTTCCAGCACCTTCTGCAGGGCGTACCTACCGGCATGAAGGATGATGTCATGTGAACGCTTCTGCCAACCGTACTAGGCAGACCGGATTCCTTTACAGTGTTTTTTAATGTAACTTGTTGAGTATATTAGATTATATTTCCCTTACATTTAGATGTTTGCATCTTTGCCAAAGTGACGGGTGGATCCGCTTTTAAATTGGATCCGTCAAACATTTGAAAAACTCTTTTGAGGAAAAAACACAATTACTTTGAAAATTCAATGAATCCAAGACATGGTAGAGCATTACTAATAATGTTGAAACATGTGCCTAGTTTTAGTGTTTGCTCGGGCTCGCAGGACCAGTAAACCCCATCACCTGCAGGGCCCGGGGCTAATCAAACAAGGCTTTAATGTTAGACTATGTTTTCACCTGGATTTGAATTGAGTTTTGGATGTCTGTTTAGGGCTTATGACAGAAGACTTCAGGTTGCTTTGAGTTGAGCTCTAATTTTCTGAAATATTATAAAAAGGAAAATAAGGTGTCAATTTTCTGTGCACATTTGAAAGGCTCTAGGAATTTCTGAATAGGTCAGCTACAGAATTCTGGCCTGTGCTACTCACATTGGGCAAAAAGCTGGCACCCAAGAAGAAACCCCAGAAAATTGCAAAATCAGCTTTCATGCATCCCAATAATAATGTAAGGTGTCCTATGGAGGGAGGCTGGGGAACTACGAGGTCTAGAGGGAACCAAACATTGCTATTGTGTAAATCCATCAAGAGACATGTGTGCCAGTCAGGGGGAAATATGCTTTATTGAAGAATAGATTGACGCTGCATCCTTGACTACCAGAGGGAGAAAACCCAGAGAAAATCAACACCAGAACCACTGTTTAACACACGCAAGGCAAGTGGGTTTGAAAGGTTCACTTGATACACAGTCACAGCTCCACAGGGAAGCCAGAAGCAAAAGCATGGATAGCCTCCTTCCTAGAAGGTAGAAGAATGTTTGCGCAACACATTCACCAATCAACTGCAGAGTCCCGGAAGGCTCATGTGTTTCCCCCACACTCTACAATATATTCACCAAGCCCCTCTTCGATCTCCTTGACTCCATTGACATTGCATATAAAAATTACACAGACGATACCCAAATCCTCCTCCCCCTCACTGGCACCTACTCAGAAGATGCTGCCACACTAATCCCAACCTTCACTATCATTCAAGCATGGATGTACTCCCACAGCCTCTGCTTGAATGATGACAAAACAGAACTCCTTATCATAGGACATCCAACAGCTCTGAACAAACTGAACCCTGAATACTCAAACTTCATTATCGATGGCATCTCTATTCCAGTCCCACCCTCAGTAAAAACCCTTTGAGTCTATCTAGATGCATCTCTCACACTCACCAGATAAGTCAACGCCATTACCTCCTCAGCTGCATACACCACAAAACTCCTTAATACCTCAAAACCCTTCCTATCGCCAGATAGCTGTCTGATAGTCGTTCGCGCCGTGGTGAGCGCTAGACTACTGTAATTCTCTATTGGCCGGCACCTCATCCTACAATGTAAAATAAACTGCAAGTCTAACAAAATAATGCCCTAACAGCTGCCCTCAACCTCCCCAAAACCGAACATATATCAGCTGCCCGCAGGAAGGTACACTGGCTCCCTATTCAGGAAATAATTATTTTCAAGACCCTAACCATTACCCATAGATGCATCTCCAAGTCATCGGCACCATACTTGTCTCAAAGATTTCCCAAACCGCATTCAACCAGTCCAGTCAGAACCCCCTATGCACAAAGGCTAGTTCAACTGACCTTCAAACGTGCCAAAGCAGGTGGCTCAAGCTTCCCTGTTATTGCAGCCAAGCAATGGAACCCCCTCCCACTCAATCTCAGATCGGAAGACTCACACTGGGCCTTCCGTAAAGGCCTCAAAACTTGCCACTTCAACTAACTCGAAGGTCTTGGGTCTTCCACCATTTCTGGACCCTTGCAGCTATATGTATGCACTGTTTATTATTGATATGACTATGTGCAACAATATAACCAATGCACCAATGTTTGTTTGTTTTATTTATTTGTATAGCGCACCGAACCCTGGGATATCTTGGCGCATAGCACATTACATGGTTACTTAAGCAGTACAGAAACGCAGAAATGGCAAAAAAATTACAGCAAAGGCAAACAAAATTATGACTCACAATCTAGAGAATTACATGCATTAGAATGACATTACATTACAGGGATGAGTTACAGAAAATATATCAGCAGGCAGTTCGGATATGAACTACTGAGTGAGTGGAGGCTGTGGCAGGATTTATACATCAAGGGAGAAAAGTCATGATTTAGTTTCTTTCCTAACGTGTAGTGAGAAGGGACTGCTCTTAGCGTTGCTGGCAAGGAGTTCCATAGCTGGGCAGCCAATACTGAGAAGCTACTTCACCCTGCTTTCCTCAGCTTGAACTTCGGGACCTTTATGCAGTTAGCGTGCAAGGTTCTTGTGGGCCGTTCAGAGGTATGTTTGGCAAATGCATCCACTAAATATTTAGGGGCCAGGTTAGCAAGACATTTGTGGGTAAGGGTTAAGGATTTGAAATGGATTCTGTCCTTGATAGCTAGCCATTTAGTGGTGCGCCTAGCATTCGAGATGTGCTGCATTCTTGGGATGCTTAGCACAGTTCTTAAGGCATTGTTTTAGAGTGTTTGCAGTTTACTGGTGTTCTGCTTGCTTGTGCCTAAGTAGAGTGCATTACAATAGTCCCGTTTGGACATAATAAGAGCTCTTGCTAATGTAATACAACTGTCGGTGGAAAGAAATGGTTTGCAGGCATTGATAAGTTTGCATGTATAGCTTGTGGCTGAGGCAGGTGCATTGACTTGTTTGTTCAAGTTCAGTGCTGAGTCCAAATAGAAACCTAGGGCCTCATTCCGAGGTGGGCAGTAATGGATACCGGGCACCGGTAAGGAGACCGGTGCTGGTAATCCCTTACCGCCCACCCAATTCCGAGGTCCCTAAGCGGGACCCGCAAAGGACGTGTGGTCTGACCACACGTCCTTTGCGGGTCCCGCTAAGGGATCAGGGCGCTAATAACGGGCCTGCTATTCGTGGGCCTGTTATTAGCGCCTCCCCCATTCCCATTGAGCCCTATGGGGGCTCAAATGGGAATGGGGAATGGTTTGGTGAATGGGGACTTACCGGGTCCTCCAGGGTCGGACTGACCCGGTAAGTCCCCATTCAACCAGACTGGTGCCGGACCCGGTATTGGAGGCAGCCATGGCGCAAATAGCTCCATGGCTACCTCCAATCTCGGAATGACCCCCCCTAGAGTCTTTACTTCTTTGGACACCTTGATGTTTATACCATCAATGTTAAATGACTTGAAGAGGTTACTGAGTTTGTTGAGTCTAGGTGATGATCCAATGAACAGGAGCTCTGTCTTCTCATCATTAATACAAAGATCGTGTGTGGCCATCCAGGCTTGTAAAGTGACGTCAATTTTGTTGATCCCTGCCAAATCAGTGTCATAGGTCCTCATAATGAGTATGCCGGTCCAGTCACAACAGTGCTGGTAAGCTACCGGCACCTTTGTTACCGGACCGGCATACTCTGAGTTCTGCGAGCGGGTGCCTTTCTGCCCGCTTGGTCTGACACAGTGCCGGTGCATCTGTCCTCCCCATTCCCATTGAGTCCAATGGGACTCGAATTGGAATGGGGAGTAATTTTTCCTGGCGCCTGGCTATGGGGAATTACCTGGGCCGGCGGGGCTGTAATGCCCCGGTGATTCCCCAAAACCAACTCTGGCAGCAGCCGTGCCTTTTTTACCGGCACAGCTACCGCCAGGATCGTAATGCGGCCCATAGTCAAATGAGATGGGAATAAGGATCTGGGTGTCGTCTGCATACTTAATGTAGGAGACACCCAGATCATCAAGGTCAACAAACAGAGGCTTGGTGAAGATGTTATACATAGTGGGGGGGGGGGGGACACAGGAGCCCTGGAGTACTCCGCAAATAACAGGAACACGATCTGCTGAGGACGTAGATGAGAACACTCTTGTGGATCGATTATCCAAGAAGGATTGGGTCCAAGCAGTGGCTTTAGTCGAGAAATGGGCAGCTGAGGTCAGGTGATTACAAAGCACTTTGTGATCCACCAGATCAAATGCTGCGGACAAGTCAAGTAGGACAAGGATAGCTAGTTCACCTTTATCCTTCAGCTCATCCATTTGGTTTTTTAGGTCGATGAGCGCAGATTCAGTGCTGTGTCTTGGTCTAAAGCTTGATTGACGGCGACCTAATCGGTTCTTAGTCTCTAGGTACGTTTGATTCTAGGGGTATGCTGCCTTGTCTAAAATTTTTAGGAGAAATGGTACCGTTTTTCTCGGTCTGCAGTTTGTGGGGATGCTGGGGTCTTGATTGGGTTTCTTTAAGAGAGGGAGAACCCAGGCGTCTTTAAGATTAGTTGGGACTGTGCCCGTGTCGAAGGAGGAGTTTATTGGATTGGTGATGAACGGCGCTAGCTCCCTTGCTGCGTCTTTGATTATGGAGGCTGGGCAGGAGTCGCCTAGGCATTTCAATGGTTTAAGTGATTTGATTATGTTTTACACTTCGTGGATGGAGACTGGGGCAAATTTAAACTGATTGGCATGATTATTTTGAATTTTGGGGTCTTCCTGCTTCTGCGAGTCGTTGGGCTTGCTTTTTTGGCTGCAATCCTTTTTTTGAAGCAGGGATATTTTGTTGCAGAGTGCATCTTGGATATGGGTGCACCAAGTTTTGTCTTTTAAGCAGTTGTCAGTTGGGGTAGAGGGAGATTCAAGCTCTCTTAGGATAGTGAAGAGTTCCCTTGTACTAGAGTTGGCTTTGGTAATTCTCTCATTGAATGTCTCTCTTTTGGTTTGGTGGATCTCTGATTTATATCTGGCAGAAATATTTATGAGATTCTCCTTATTCTGATCGGATGGATTGTTTCTCCAAAAGGATTCTGCATGCCTTTCTTCATTCCTTGTGGCTTTAAAATTGGGGGTGAACCAGGAGTTAAGGTGAGCTTGTGGTATCCCTTTGCATAGTTTAAGTGGAGCTATTTTATTAATGGCTCGGCAGAGCATTGAGTTGTATAGTTCTACTAGCACTGTAGGGTCTGTACTAAGATCGGTAGAACTGGTGATGGGTTGGAGAAGCGGTAGCAAATTGTTTACAGTTATGTTACCCCTGTTTCTAGTTAATGCTGGAGGGGCCATTTGGGTGGAGGAGTTAGGTTGTAGGTCATCTTGAATAGAGAAGGAAATAAGATGGTGATCAGTCCAAGCACATGGTTCAATGGATGTGATTGAAGTTTTACAATTGAGGTCAGCAATCCAGTCTAATGTGCGACTTTTACTATGCGTGGGCAAGTTGACCCTGTGGGTAAGGCCAGCCTCAGTGATAGTGTTAGCAAGGGAGGACGCATGTGCATCATTCGGATCATTCAGTCCAAGTTTGAAATCTCCCAGTATTATGATTTGCGAGCTGGGTTTCGTATTAGTGGTGTGTAAGGCAGTTATGTCTTCTTCAAACGTGGAGATGGTGCAGGGCGGCCTGTATACCAGGTGCATGGTAATAATACGGGATGCTGATAGCGGTAGTTTTGCTGACAAGAGTTCACCTGATGGGAACAGTGGGTTTTAGCGATGAAGGCGATACCACCTCCTCTAGATGATTCTCTATCTAGTCTCAGGATGGAGTAGTTCTCAGGAATTGCTAAGGATAGATTGGGTCCATCTGCTGGGTGGGGCCAGGTCTTAATTATGGCTAGAAAATCTACCTGATGTGAAGAGATGAGATCAGCGATGTCTGTAGCGTGGGCTACCATCATTCTGGCATTGGTAAGTGCACCTTTAATCACTGACAAGATTGTATCTTGACGGTCGGATGGACAGGGTAGTGATTGCGGAGCAGATAGGTAGATATAGTCTAGCTTGGGTTTAAGTATGGTTTTAGTGGTGACTGGCATTTGTGGGTTCAGTATATTGTTCATAGTGAGAGGGGATGGGGGAGTTTTTTTAAGCCTGGATCCCAGCCTATGATTTCTGAGGCTGGTAGGGCAAGGTTGGTTAGGCCTAGGTCTGGTAGCAAATTGTTGAATCCATTGTGTGGAGGTCAGTAGGCAGGTTGAGCTAGTGACTGTAAGGCCCACTGAGGTTGCTATAACAGTGGGAAACAAGGGAGGCAGAACATAAGTGGGTCTGATGTGATCTGACTTAGGTAGGATGCCAGATCTAGTGAGATGGGGACTGACCATTCTGCCCTTAGCTATGTTGTTTGCCGAAGGTGGCGAGGGCTTAGCCTTAAGGGTGTGTCCCACTGGCTGGTCTGAGCTGAGGGTGCAAATTACTAAGGTTGTGATTAGGATCTTTATAGCTCCCGTGTACATGATTGAGGGAGTGTGGGGAGCCCTTGTGTTAGTGAGCTCAATTAGTGGTACACAAGATAGAGGCAATTATAGAGTAGGCCGGCAGCTAGTAGGGCAGCTTAACACATAGGATAGTTGGACAGGATAAGTAGCCAAGACACCCAGGGAGGAAGCCTAGGAGAAGGCTTCTGTATGGCTAACGTGCAATTGACATGCAGATGTAGATCCTAATAGAGTAAACGTACAAAACTATGATCATTCTTGTTGCAGCACCAGGTGAGAAAAGGTTGTGTATTATGCAGTTAACATTGATGCTAGCAGAAGCATGCAGCATTTGAAAATACAGCCTCTTTCATTGCACCCTTGAAATCCACCTGCTTTCATCCAGAGATAATTACCTTCACGCAAATGTCTGTGTGTGGCAGTGGAACCAGTGAATCCTTCAATCAGCTCACTAGTGCCCCCAAGGCACTTGTCCTCGTGCTCCCACATTGCTCACACCTTCACATTCTTTGGACAAATCTTTGCAGGCACCAGCCGCACCCTCACCCCAGCTCGTCTAACCCCAACAGCAGCGTCGGATTGGGTCGTCGGCCAATCGGCCCGTGGCCGATGCAAAATCATGGCCGGAGACCTGGGGGCCGGTTCCTGAAGCCCACGTGGGCCGGTTTCAGCCCAGGCGTGGGCTTCACACTTCAAGAACCAGCCCCCAGGGCCTCGGCCTCGCCGGGCGGATGCAAGTTGCAAAGGATCTGTAAGTAAATAACTTACAGATCCTTTGCAATTGCAGCCCCGCCGCCGGCCCGTCGCAGATGCAGAGAAAGGTAACACTGAAGTGTTACCTTTCTTTGATAAATGCGGCGGGCCGGTGGCTAACTGCCTTGGCCCACGACACCCTGGCGCCAGCAGCAGTCAGTGCTACAAAACACTGGGAGGGAGCGGCAGGGCTGGGCGGGACTGCCGCAGCCCGGCCTGCTCCCTCCCAGTGATTTGTAACAGACTCTGCTCGCCTCTCCGCCGCACACCGCCACATCTCTCTTAGCACAATATGTATCCCATGCCCTCCCCTCTCTTCATTCTGTTCTCTCAAGGCAATTTATCCCAACCTGTGACTCAACTTTCCTTCTATTCTGTGTCCTATGCCTCACCTTTCCATGTGCGTTCCCCCAGGGCACAGGCCAGCACTAGGCAGGCAGTGCTGACCATCCCTCACGGCACCTGCTGCAGTGCTGCCTTCCTGTGAACGGATCTATCATCTACTAGCTTCAGATTCTTTCCGGACCAGGGACGGGACCACACATGACAACAAGTACGTTTTTTAGGTCGGAGCCTTCTCAGGCTCAACAAGTATATTGTAGAAAGCTGAGGAAAGTGTCTTCCTGTTCCACGCGCCACCTGCAAGGTAATGCTGGGTACTGTGATAGGTGTCCTATGCTCTGGCTCTAGGTGCAGGCACTCGGACGGGCCGCGGCTCCAATGAGGGGGTTATTTATAATGTGAAGCATGTAATATTTGCCTTCATCACTGTGTGTCTGACTATGTCAGTGCTTGTCTCAGCGAGAGTGTGGCCATCACTGCCTGCCAACGTGTGTGCAGCCAGGTCTGTTTTGTACCTGTGACTGTCTGTGTGCCTGCATGCATGTATGTGGAAAAAAGCCTTGTGCATTGTAAACAGAGTTAATATGGTTGCCCATTGAGCAAATTCCATTACTGCTGCCTTGTTCGCACTGGGGAAATGTGCATTACTGCAGCATTGGGGGTGTCTGCTAAAATGTGTATTACTGTCATATTGTGCAGCAAATTGATTACAGGTGAGGTGGCAACTTCAGTCACATATACAAACTGAGCTGCTGCACTTTCCTGGCATTTTAGGTGTTTTATAGCAGCTTAAGGTGTTGCATCTATGTGCTATGGGTTTTGTGCTGCCTGTGGTTGATTGGGCATGCATATCATGTGCAAATATGCACTGACATTTGGATCTTGTCACACCCTCCAAAGAGATGTGCATGCTGTGGTACGCCTTCTGCACTCTTCGGCTCACCTCATTACAAAAAAGGGGTCACATAAAAGAAGAGCGAGGTTGAGACCATTATTCAGACATCTTGCCACAAAAAGTCTCAAGAAAACCCAGCCCTAACAACATTGGGATCTCGTATACTCTGCTGATATGGGGCAATTGCAATTATTGCATGTATTAACATTAAGGCTTCTGTGTGCAAAGAGGGTCCAGCTCACGCCTTGTGCCTGGGGTACGTGGTTTGCGGTAAGTGGTCTTTCCCGCCCGCTCCCAGCATTGAATTCATTTGAGTTATCCCTCCGGCTCCAATTTGGGGATTGCATGCTACTATTGTGTACTGATATGGGTAACTGTTATACATGCTCACTCATTAATTGTGCACTCACACATTGCACATTTGCATTTATGCATTTTCGCATATATTTGCACTTAGACATGCTTACAATTGCACACTTGCACACTTGCACATTTGAGCACTCATGCAATTGAACACTCACATTCACACACTTTCAATAGTACTTTAAAATTTGTCACTGCCTGTATCATTGCCATGCATTGTTTACCTTTCTTTCTGTGTGCTGCCTGCGTTACTTGGACAGGCGCCGTATGCGCGTGGGTGCTGCTGTTTTCCATCAAGGTTTGGTGTACCTTTCTGTCGGGTGGCAGGTAGCCTAGCCAGGGGGGAACTAAGAGCAGAAGAAGCGGTGTGTTTTTGGCAGAATTCTGTTTGCTTTGACCTGTGGTTTTGCCATTTACATACCAGATTCCTCCTCCTTCTAAGCGCTTGGATAACAGGTGTTATTGCCTGATTAATGAACCACCAAAGAATGAAGGACTTGGTAGACCCTGGTACAGTTTGAGTTGTGAGGTGCAGGTTGGCTTCATGTCTGAGGTGAGTGCTTAACTTGTGAGCTATCCTCCCAGACAAATAGTGTTATTCAGCACATAGGCACACTTAGAGTTAGCTGATTATGCAGCAAATATAAGGGTTCTCTGCACAAGAAATATGTGCTGCCATTGGAATGAGCATACTTGCAGTGAACCTGAAAGTGAGTTTATTAAAGTGCTGCAGCGTCCACACAAGGGGTAACAAGTCGTTCTGAATTGAGCTCTCTGTCTGGGTTGATTAAAAAAAACCTTTTCTGCTTTCGGGCAAGCAGGATGACAGTCCCGTTTTTTTTTAAACAGCAGCAGTTATAAACTAAACATACATTATGATATTTTTTGGGATTTTTTCATATGAGAATGGGATCGAACCCCTGCCCTTCCAGCCCTGTATAAGCATCGACTTGCAGCAGGTCCCAAAACCGCAGTGGGGGTGGTTGGTTCATGCCACACCTGTGCCTCAGAGCTGTGGACCCTGTCACAGAACTGTATGCAAAGCAATGTTATTTTATGAGTTGTGTTGTAATGTAACAGACACGTGAACCCTTCATACATAGAAATTTCTGTAAAGTCGTGAATTGATGCGATTCACGGATGATGGTTTGAGGGTGACTTTTTTTTTTAGGTGAGGGGTGGGCCACTTTTTGAGGCGAGGGGTGGGCCACTTTATTTTTGGTGTCCAGGCCTATTTCTTGTCCCAGTCCGACCCTGCCCAACAGGCACTCTGCTCTCCCAAAATTATAGGCGGGTGCCATCCCGACAAGGGAGTCCTGGTCACCTCTGCAGCATGCCTGAGGGTGGAACAGCAGTAGTCACTCCAAGTTTTCACAGACGCTGTTGCCTTCAGATCCCATTTGTCCTGTCAGCTGCGCCAAAAATGTGAACACTGCAGGCCACGTTCACCTCACTCCAGCCACTTTCACAGGGCTGTTTGAGGAGGGCCAGATCGCAGCCTCCCTCCTAACTGTCTGGCCTCCTCACCAACGGGTGACTAGGGGTTTCCGTTGTCACTGGTGTGGTGCTGCCCCTGTAAGGGTTCAGCATGCGGCAGAGTGACGTTGCACGGCGCCACGTGCCTATAAATAAGCTGGGCATTCCCGGCGGTGGAGAGCAACCGGGGAGCCCGAACAGCACGCACTAATCTATGTGTGAGTCTGTGGCGGGAGGGGGCTCACAGCAACGGCCAAAGCTCCGACCAACATGCAACAGTGGCGACGAGGTTGCATCCATACCCGGCCAAGGCAGTAACAAAACAGTGAAGATTTGTCCTCATCCGTGGTCAGTTTTCCCTATTTCAATGCCGCAGAGAGGGGAAGGACCATGCGGCTCGGCAGCCATTTTGATGATTAGGCCTGGGATGGTCACGGCCCTGTAAGAGGGTGCCTGTGCGCCATCCATCCTCAGTTTTTTGATATTTCAGAAGTTGGCAGCTGTTTCTGCTCGCACTGTACGTCTGGAGTTGTTTTTGGAGTTTGGAGTGCAGAATTTCATCGAGTTGAGGTGAGGTGCTGGGAGAGGCCTGCTGTTTATTTGTTGGTCCCCTAGGCCCACCCAGCTCAACCTTTGGAGTCACTGTGGTGCCTCAGACATTTCTTGTTGGTTTTTCTGCTATATCCTGCCTGTACTTTTGGACTGACATCCTGTAAATGGCCCAGGGATAATTTTTCTTGGTTTTGGTGGGGGTGAAGCACAAAAGGAGCCTGCCATTCCATCTGGAAGACGACTGTGTGGGTGAGTTGCGGTCCCATCTGTAATTTGGGTGGGGTGCCTGTGCGCCCACAGCCATGAATGATCAGGCCGACCAAGCTGCGCCTGTGCCTCCACCCCCAGTGCCCCAACTGCTGGCCCGATAAGTCCACCAGGAGCGCTACAACCAATTCCTGAGTTTGACATGCCCCGTCCGGCTTCGGGCCCCGATGCAAAAGGTGGATAGATCGACTGGTCATGTATTTTCGAGCTACCATGGAAACAAATGATGACAGTAAGCTGGCAACCCTGTTGTACTATGCCGGGCCTGCGGTACATGAAGTTTTTCTTTCCCTTCAGACTGCGGACAACTCATATGATGCAGTGAAGGCTGCTCTTCACAATTACTTCTTGCCCCCGGCGAATGTGGACTATGAGCGCTTTGTGATGAGGTCTACATGCCGAAAGGACGATGAAACGCTGGACAGTTTCTATGGTCGTCTGCGCCGGCTGTCAGTGTCATGAGCCTGGGACAACCCTGACACGATGGTCAGAGACCAGCTGATCCAGGAGTGTGCATCTGGCAAACTACACAGACAGGTACTGCGGGAGCCCGGCATCACCTTGCCCCGCATCCTTGAGTTTGGTCAGTGCCAGGAGGTCTCTGAAGTGAGGGCATCTCGGATGGAAGCAGGGGCGCGTCCTGGCAAAGCACAAGAGGTGTGTGCCATAGGCCGTGGCACAGGTGGCAGGGGTGCCACATGGTCTGGGGGAAACTTCTGCGACCTTGGTGGCAGGTCAGGGGACTTGTGCCTGAAATGTGGGTATGGCTTGCCCCAGCCTGCAGAGTGCCCGGCTGCGGGAAAGGCGTGTGGCTGCTGCGGTTTGGCCGACCACTACGCCCGCATGTGTAGGGCCCCTCTACCGGTGGTAGTGGAGATAGGTCCAGTCCGGTCTGGCTATTTTCGCCAACCACGCCCACCTAATGTTGCTCAGGTGGACCAGGGTGAAGAGAGCACTCAGCTCGAAGAGGACGAAGAGGAAGAGGAGAAGATTTTCTTTGTGTCCAGTATGGGTGTCCTGCGCTCTAAGAACAGGTGACAACTGAGATGTCTGGTCACAGTGAATGAGTCATCTGTCCCTGTACTGGTAGACACTGGAGCCTTCGTCAACGTCATGGCGAGAGAACATTATTATGCCATGGAGTGTCCCACGCAGTTGGCCGCCCTCAAGGCGCAAATCTTCACTTGATGGGGCCTTTGTGGCTGATGTAGGACATGGGGACTCTCGGTTAAGGGGTCGCTTCTACGTTACAACTGTGAGCAGCAACACCCTGCTGAGTTGTGCGGCTACAGAGGCCCTGGGGAATCTCAGTTTTGCATACTCGGTGTATGTAGAAGACGTTCAAATGTTACTGGACAAGTACTCCCGGCTGGTTGAGGGTATTGGGCGGATGGCAGGGGACCCTGTAAGAATTCACATTGATGAGTCGATTCAACCCATCGCTCTGAAGCATCAACGTGTGCCTTTCCATTTTTGGTACTTGGTCGATCGAGAGCTGAACAATCTGGTCAGCCTCGACATCATCGAGAAAGTTGAAGGCCCAACCCCGTGGGTGTCCCCCATCCTCATTGCCAGGAAGCCAAAGCAGCTGGACTCGGTGAGGATCTGCATCGACATGCAGCTCCCCAACAAAGCTATCCAAAGAGAGCAGCATTTGACGCCTGCCATCAATGATATCATCACAGAGCTGCAGGGTACCCGCTTCTTTTCAAAGTTGGATCTAAGAGCCGGATACCATCAGGTGGTGTTATACCGTGACTCACGGTACATCACCACGTTCACCAACCATTGTGGGTTGTACCGCTATAAAAGACTGAGTTTTGGGGGTGTGGCTAGGCGCCATGACGGTCGGTCTGGCTGCGTGAGAGCTCTCTGCCGTGACCACATGGCCAATGTATTATGCACCAGTGAAAGAAGTTTTCTGCCACTAATCTTCGGCGCCTGCGATGGCGGAATGGCTGCTGCACACACTCATCCATCTGTGGCCATGAAGACCGCATGACCGTGTGTTCCCGGAGGCGGCATGCAGCAGTGATGGCGCTCTCAAAATGTCGCTGTGCTGGTGGGTGAGCCCAGTGAAGTTGGCCATATGAAGACTCACCGAGGATTGATCCTTGCTCCTCCCGCCGAGCCCTGCCGCCAGCCCTGCACAGCTGCTGTTCTCGGGAGCTCCGAGAACCAGCGCCGCTCCAGCTCTGTCCCCACAGTACCATAGCAGGCTGGGCAGTGGAGCTTGCGGCCAGGTGGGGAACCTCCGGCCTCGCGCGACTTGGAAGAGGACCAGACCCCACAGCAGCAGACCCCGGAGGGCCTCCTGATCGAGCTCCCCACTCTGGACAACAGCTTTGCTTCGGGGTTCCCCCAGGACATCCTCTGGCCCCAACAGGGCGACCCCTCCTGGGATTGTGGACGGTGCTGGAGGGGCCCCCGAGCCGTGAGCCAACCATAGCCATCTGGCGGCAGCACACTCTGCCTCCAGAGCCCCAAAGCTGTAGCACGCGCAGGCTAGCTTCCTGACAAGGAGCCGGAGGAAAGAGGTGGCATAGCCCTAGCTCCTCTCCACACTGGGCGAGAGTACATTTCAGCCCTAAGAACACTGTCACCTCACTCCACGGCACAAGGTAGGGTGGCGCCTTTCACATCCTAACGTGTGTGCCTTTCAGAGCGTGGAGGGTCCCATCGAATGGCTGCAAGCAACTCTGCAACCCCCCTGGGTGACATGATTCCACCTCCCAGTGGTGGGCAACGGAATCACAAACCCAAGGGCTCTCCACCCTAATCCTGCACAAGACACCTCTAGCGGCCTCAATTGGGGGACATTACCCCCCACAACCACCCTCTGCTTCTCTCCCCCCTCTTGAGCCCTTCACCCCTTTAGATCCACGCAAGCACCCCCAGCGGGGGATATCAAAGCAGGGTCTGGGGCTCCCATCAGAGGCAGGAGCCCCCCCACACCACTCTGCCTGGCCGTGAGGAGCTGGGAGAGCTGGAGCTCTGCCCCCCTTCATCCTCCTGAGAGAGGGGCCCGGGAGTACGGAGACTCAGCAATCCTCCAAGCATCCGGGCTGTTTTAACCTAGTGGGGGCACCCGGGCACTTCCAATAAGCAAGCACCCTCACCAGGCTCGACCCCATAGCCCGGAACCCCGGAAACCTACTCCAGAGTAACAAAAGGCAAGGCATCAATCCCCCCGGAGCTCCCTCTGGAGCTGAGAAAACAAGTAGACCGCAATGTCCAGAAACTCTAAGACAACGAAACAAGCAGACATAGCCACTCTGCTGACAGTAACTATGGCGGAAAAATGTAAGAGGGGGGAACATTGCGACGAGGTGTGCCCGGGCCCTCCCACTGAGCCCGGCCCAGTCTCTCCGGCACAAGCAGTCACCAAAGGGGATCTGCAGGACTTCCTGGCAGCTATCACTAAGGATTACCAAAAAGGAACGGAGGAACTGAAAAGCAAGATCTCAATCCTTGACAAGCGGGTGTGGGAAATGGAAGTCAGGATGGAGGTGATAGAGACCACCCTCTACGAGCAGAACCTTGAAATCGGGGTAGGTGCAGACAGACTTGCGGCGCTGGAGGCTAGATGCGACGCCCTCAAACTCAAACAAGAAGATGAAGAAAATTGATCTAGGCGCAACAACATCCGTCTGAGAGGAATCCTGATGGCTATCTCCGATGAGGACCTAGGGGCCTACGTCAACGAACTGCTCTGCTTCATCATAACCCTCCCAGACGGCACGCCTAGAACTCGACAGGGTGCACAGGACCAGAGCCAAGAAAATCCTAACTCGCCGCCGGATGTCCTGGTGAGGGTGCCCTTCTACAAAATTAAAGAGGAAATTATGCGCAAGGCCAGAGGCTCGGCCCGCATACACTTCCGAGATGCCGCAATATCTTTGTACCAGGACCTAGCATTAACCACCCTGGCAAAGAGGAAAATCCAGAAGCCAATGACCGAATGGCTCCGTGAAAGGCAAATCTCATACCGATGGGGCTTCCTCACCGCCCTGGCCTTCACATGGGAAGGAAAGCTCAACTCATTTCCTCCCTCAAGGAGGCGGAACACTTCATGAACCCAGAGGGTGAACCTACCGAGCCCAACAAAGCTGCCCTCAACACGGAGGAGTGGAAGCGGGGGCCCCACATGCATGGACCTGGGTCGAAAGACACTGCAGGCTGCGGGGCCCCTCCACCAAAAACAAGAAAAACTCCAATGGATGAGGCAGGGAAGCTCTCCACGACATTTGAACCCTCTTGGCACCCATGCTCCCACCTGCCTCAAAGTCTACGGAACACTAGAAACTCGTAACTTCCTCCAGGGCCCCGAACAGGCCACTACAGAACAACTATTATTTCAAGTTACGCCGGAGGAGCCTAGCGCAATGTGGTGTCAACTCACATCTCGGGACTTCGTGCCCTGTGAAAGCCCTATCTGCAACTACTGACTGCGTCACTGGCCGAATCGGAGGCGCGGTTGCCACAAATCAGCATTTTGGTCCGGCTGCCTGTCCCGTTGGCTGAAGGCCGGACCAGAGGTTTTGTACTGTTTTGGGGGAAAAAGGGTGCGGGGAGGTGGAGGAGAGGGGTGGGAAGAGGAGATCCAGGGAGGGGGGGCACCACAGAGGGGGGAAAAGCAAGACGAGGTTGAAAAATGTCCAAGGGAAGCAACAGAACTCTCACCCATAGGGTCCTGCTATAGGTTCCCAAGATAAACTACTTACCCTAACAACCTGAAACGTGCAAGGTCTCAACGCCCCAAGGAAGTGGAAATCAGTAGAACACAGACTGTCACAACTAGGGTCAGACATTGTGTGCCTCCAGGAACCTCACCTCCTAGAGCCAGACGAAAAGCGAATCAATTTCTGGCGGTACCGAAATGCTACTTTGCATCTGCGAACCAAAAGAAAAGAGGGGTGGCCATCCTGCTCAGTCGCAACTTGCCACTATCCCCGGTCTCAGTCAAGCGGTACCCGGAGGGCCGATACCTGCTCCTAAGGGGCCTCCTGGTAGAACTGCCCTCAACTCACCCTGTTGGCGATCTACGACCCGAATAAAGAACAAGGCTGCTTCCTCTGGAAGCTCTTACCTATTATCGCATCATTCGCCAAAGGCCACCTGCTGATAGGGGGTGACTTTAATCTCCCCCTGGACCCCAATCTAGATAAAACTCTTCCGCCAACAAGGGATGACTTTGCCAAAGCCCTAGTTATGGCCGAGTTCCTCAGGGAAACTAACACTATCGACATGTGGAGGGTACGCAACCAGGGAGCGAGGTACTACTCATTCTTCTCTCATGTCCATAAAGGATACTCGAGGATCGACCTACTACTGGCCGCAAGCACACTGGCCCCTGTGTGGAGGACCTCCAAAGCGGACATATTGCTATCTCGGACCATGCTCTGGTCACCCTAGACCTCTGGACACAGAGGCTCCCGAACCCCCCCCAAAGGCAGTGGAAAATTCAAGATCAGATACTATCCGACATAACCATTAGCGCAGAGCTGGCTGATGCACTCACAAACTACTTTAACGAGAACAGCACTCAAGATACGCTCATGGCAACGGTGTGGGACGCAATGGAACCTGTCATCTGGGGTGTCGCGATAGATGGCTCCACCTGCTCCAGCAGAACCGGATGGAAAAGAAGGTGGCAGACTTGGAGAGCGGCCTCAAAAAGTGTCCAAACAAGACCCTAGGGCAAGAGCTTAAGAGAGCGAAAACAGCTTTGGAGATGCACCTGGCGGAACGGGCGGCCAGAGACTTACAATTCACCAAACAATACTATTACCTTAATAGCAACAAAGCAAACTGTCTCCTAGCGCACAAACTGAAGAAGTAGCAATCGAGAAACCATATCCAGTGCCTGGCCGACGGGCCCGGCATCCTGCACCACAAAGAGGCCGGGAAACTTGAGCTCATGAAACAGCACCACAAGGAGATCATTTATGGGCCCCCAATAGCAGAACCAATCATCCTGCAGTTTCTGGCCTCCATCCCAAAAGCGCCACCTCACCCATCGATGGGAGCTCTGGAACGCCTGATCTCAGCAGAAGAGGTGGGGGACACGATCCGTGCTCTGAAGAATACGACCCCGGGGCCAGACGGGCTATCTGTGCAATTCTACAAGGTGTTTGCTTACATCCTGGCGCCACACCTGGCAACCTTATTCAATTAATTCCTGTCGACCGGCTCCACCACTGCCTCCATGGAAGAGGCACTAACGGTCCTCATACCGAAGCCAGGGAAAGACGGCACACAATACACATCATACAGACCCATCACGTTATTAAACAACAATGTCAAATTATTCGCCAAGATCCTCGCAAACAGACTGGCCCCAATCCTTCCGGACATAATCCATCCAGACCAAACGGGCTTTATCCCAGGCCGTGGCACCCAGGACAATATTCGAAGAACCATCAATATAATTGAGTCAGCAAACAGGTTAGAGGCCGAGTTGATGGTCCTCTCACTAGATGCGCACCAAGCGTTTGATATGCTTGACTGGGGCTACATAAAAGAAACCTTATTCCACTACGGATTCGGCCCGAATTTTGTAAAATGGGTACTAGCTAGCTACCGGAACCCTGCAACATCACTGAGGCTGAATGGGGCGAAGTCTGACAAAATTAAGATCACCGGAGGTACTCGCTAGGGGTGCCCCCTCTCCCCTCTTATTTTTGCACTCTCGATGGAGCCATTCGCCAGCAAGATTTGCTGCAACCCATCAATTCACGGCCTGGAGTTTAAGGAAGAACCTTACAAAGATGATGTGCTGCTAATGATAACCCATGCGGAAGAATCTATGGAGGCCCTGCAGTAGGAGTTAGAGGAATTTAGAGAAGCCTCCAGGTTCACGGTAAATATCTCGAAATCCACAGCGATGGGTGTCAATGTGCCGGGAAAACGCAAGGAGAAGTTACGAGCTAAATATCCGATTCCCTGGGCAAAGACGCAAATCAGCTATTTGGGAGTTCAGATTCCGAACAAAACTGCTAAAAAATACAAAGCAAACTTCCCTCTGCTCTTCAAAGAATTAAGGGATGACTTGAGGCGCTGGCAAAAACAATACATTTCATGGTTCGGGCGTATTACGGCACTGAAAATGAACCTAACTCCGAGGCTACTCTACTTCAGTCTCTCACTTCCAGTCACCATGAGGAAGAAAGCGCTCCTAAAACTGCAGGGCGTAGTCCTGAAATATGTCTGGGATGGAAAGAATCCGAGAATCCCAAAGCGCATCTTACTCCGGGGACCCTCGATAGGTGACCTTGGAGTCCCAGATGTAGCCAGGTACTGCCTTGCAGCCCAACTCTCTCCAGCCTTTACCTGGAGGTTAACTACCAACTGACCCCGTTGGCTGAAATTGGAAGAGGATTGGAGCAGGTCCCCGCTAGACGCGCTCCCGCACATGAAATAACTCAAACTTCCAGGAGATGAAAACCTGTTGCCGGCGACCAAGAACACACCGTCCAGCTGGCTAAGGGCAGCACGCCTATGGAAATGCAAGACAGGGCCCCTCTCCCTGATCTGGGATAACCCAGACTTCTCACCAGGCTGGACTCCAAATAGCTTTGCCAGATGGAAGGAGGGTGGCCTGAGAACTATGGCCGACTTCTGGCAAAACGGTAGCCCACTGAACTTTGAGGACTGCAAAACTAAATTCCAAGTCCCAGAAACGGAAAGATTTCGATACGCCCAGCTTAGACAGTGGCTATCTAGCGCGTCCAACAAGAAACACGGCAGCAGAGAACTAACCACCTTAGAACGCACAATGACCTCAAATCCTCCCAAAGGGAAAGTATCCACACTATACAAGCTGCTGGACCGAGCCGACCCAACCAAAAAAGAGCCCTACATGCTGAGGTGGGAGAAAGACATAGGGAGACCCATCGAACCTGAGGAGTGGAGCTACATCTGGACCCGGGTGCACAAGAGCTGCAAATGTATGACAAACAAGGAAGGAGCCTTCAAAGTGTGTTACAGATGGTATTACACCCCTGAGATGCTGAACAAATGTAGCTCGTCCGTCCCCTCAGCCTGCTGGAGAGGATGCCCCGACCTGGGATCACTGTTCCACCTCTTCTGGTCCTGCCCGAAAGCCACCCAATTTTGGAAGAATGTTCTCAAACAAATTAAACTAATAACAGGTCTCACGATCCCATGGGACCCGGGAATAGTCCTTCTGCAATCCACCGGGGATGGCCAATTCCCATTATCCGGCCGCATGGCGGATCTGTGTTCCCACCTTCTTACAACCGCAAAGATATCTATTGCCAGATGCTGCAAAAATCCTGAAGGCCCGGCTACCCAAATGTGGTGGTCCGAATGTTGGGAAATTATTGCGGCAGAAAAATCACAGCCATCAGGTTTGGGAATTAACCAAAGTTCAAACAGATCTGGGCTCCTTTCCTCGACTACGCCGGGTGCTTGGCGAGGCATCCGCCCACACTTTGCTGGATGGGGAACCAGGCCTGAAAGATCTAACCAAAGGACGCCAGGAAGGGGAAAACAAGGCCTGAGCTAGAAAGCCAACTTACAGGCCGCCTCCCGACCCAGCCCCTAAAGCGCTGCGAGGCTCTATAGTGGGTCCCCAGCGATATCAAGACGCTCTCCCTTGGACTACACCAGCTATGAAAGACTCAACCCCTTGTCACCCCTGTCCTCCTACTGCTCTCCCTCTACTAAACTGCCCTTTTGTTAACTGTTCTCCTTTTGCTCTTATTCTGTTCTCCTCTTCTTTCAATCATATGCAAGCCTTAACGATGTATTGACAATGCCTCACTTACCCGCTTGTATCAACATTTCAATACAAATAATTTTGGAGAAAAAAAAAAAGACTGAGTTTTGGGGTGTCCTCCGCAGCAGAGGCATTTCAAAACATCATACGTGGAGCCCATGCGGACCTGGAGGGTGTCCTCAACATAAGTGATGAAATCTTAGTCTTTGCCAAGTCGGAAACAGAGCACCTGCACAAGTTGGCCAAGACGTTCGAGCAGCTCCAGTCGCTTGGCCTGACCCTGCACCATGATAAGTGCGAGCTCCTTAAAACAACCATCAAATTCTTTGGGTTCATGTTTAAGGAGGGTGGCATGTCACCTGACCCCCGCAAGGTTGAAGACATTATGGAATGTGTCAGAGGTGCAGAGTTTTCTCTGCATGGTCACTTACTGTGGCTGCTTCATTAAGAACTTTGCTTCTCGGTCAGAGCCCTCACAACGAAGGACGTCACGTGGCAGTGGGGGCCGCTGGAGCAGGATATCAAAAGTGCCCTACCAGCTGAAGATACCATGGCTTTCTTCGACCCAGCCATACAGTCAGAGATTGTGGTGGACGCCAGCCTGTTTGACCTGGGGGCGGTGCTAACCCAAGTGGATGCCGACCTAAGTGTCCGGCCGGTGGCATATGCCAGTAGGGTCCTCTCGGAGACTGAGCAACGTTACTCCCAGATCGAGCGGGAGGCCCTGGCGGTCCTGTGGGGCTGTTGGCACTTCAGGCTATACGTCCTGGGCGGCCAGTAACTGTGGTCACTGACCATAAGCCCCTGCTGCCCATCTTGGCAGGCTCGTCCTCAAAGCCCCCTGCGAGTATTGAGCGGTGGATGTTAGCATTACTGGAGTATGGGGTCTAACTTGTGTAGCGGCCTGGGAGCAACAATGCGCTGATTATCTATCTCGCCATCCAAGAGGGTTCCCAGGAGGATAGAGCGGACACTTGTGCAGAGGAGGCGGATGCGCACGTTCAACTGGTGGTGGAGGCGGCGACTCCCAACTCAGTGCCGCTGGACGATTTAGAGCTTGCTGCGGCACAGGATGAATGCTTCCTCATCCTGAAGTCAGCGATGCAGCAAGGATTGTGGAAGGCTGCACTAGGGACACAGGAGGCCAAAGTCACCCTGGAACAGCTATGCAAGGTGAGAGATGAGCTGACGTTCTCTGAGGCTGGCCTTCTACTCAGGGGCGACCGGATCGTGGTCCCGCAGGTGAAAATACAGCAGGTCATTGAGCTGGCCCACCAGGGACATCAGGGCACGGCCAAGACAAAGGCCTGGCTGCACCAGAAGGTCTGGTTTCCTGAGTTGGAGAGACGAGTGGAAGAGTTTGTTGCGTCATGTGTCTGGTGTCAGGTGGCACGAGACCGTGGGAGGTGGTCCATGCGGACTTTGGCTCCACCACCCGAGGCACGCATTTCCTGGTCATGGTGGACGAGTGGTCGAGGTACCCAAAGGTGGTGTTCATCGAGTCGGTGGCCTTTGAAAATGTGGTGGCGGTAGAGAAGATTTTTGCCACTCATTGGCTCCCCAGGGTACTGTGCTCGGACAACGGGGCACCCTTCCAAGGTGAGAGCTTTCCCAAGCTGATGGGGACTATGGAATCCACCACAGGAAGGTCATTCCATTATGGCCGAGGGCGAACGGTGAGGCAGAGAGAATGACGAGGACCCTCAACAAGGTGTTCAGCATCGCAAAGGGACAAGGCCAGTGTTTACAGAGGGCGTTGTTTCAGTTTCTACAAGAATATCGGGCCACTCCGCACACATCTACGGGGGTGGCGCCGGCGGAGGCTCTATTCAAGCGGTGCCCAAGAGGACTGTTGCCCGAGAAGGGAGAGAAGGAGCCGGCTGTGAACAATGACCAGCAAGTGGAGAGGGACAGGTGGGCAATGGATAGAGCACGAGAACCTTCGGAGGGGACTCAGGCCTCAGAAGTTTGCGCCCGGGGATGAGGTGCTGGTAAGGAACCAGCACCCGCAAGGGAAGCTGTCACTAAGATATGAACCGGGGCAGATGGACGTGGTGGTTGTGAAGGGGTCGATGTTCACGGCCTCTGATGGAACTGCGTCTGTCACTCGGAACGCCAGCTTCTTTAAGAGACTGGGTGACCCAAAGCTGGGACATGATGGAGGTTCCAGATGAGGGAGGGAGCCGTGGACCCTCTCCCCTGTTCTCCGGCCAGAGAGAACACTGACGAGGGAGCCCCGATCCGGGAGCCTGGCAGGAGGTACCCCGTTGGGATAAAGCGAGGGAAACCGGTTCACCTCAGTGACTATGTACTGGAGTCTTGATTCCGGAGCAACACCTCGGGATGCTACCGTTGGTGCTGGGCTCTGGGTGGTTGTCATTAAAGGGGTCTTTTGTGGGTTTTGGTTTGCAGTGAGTTATGTGTGCTAAGTAAAGTAATGTCACTATGTTTGTTGTTGTCTTCATGAAAAAGGAGGAGTGTGGTGCTGCCCCTTTAAGGGTTTAGCATGCGGTGGAGTGACGTTGCACTCTGCCGCGTGCCTATAAATAAACGGGACGTTCCCGGCCGCGCGGAGCGACCAGGGAGCCCGAACAACACCCACTGATCTCCGGGACAGGAGGATTTGGGAGCTGGGGTGGAATTGGAGGAAACTAACAATAGTGGCAAAGGCATTCATTGCCTTCCCTCAGGAATATCACTCAATATAATTCTGTGAGGGGGCAGGTGTCACATAAATGCCTATGTAAAATGGTAGCTTTTTGACTGAATGTTTACAGAGAAGTCAGCTCTGGCTTTTTTCCGCCCACATCACGCCTGACAGTGCAAAGCCTTCGAAAAGCTATTTGTTATTAACATCCATTTTACATGCCCACAATCACACAGAATACCCTGGAACGCCATTTTGGTCTGCTTAAATATTATGTGAGGTGCCTGAGAATTTCAGTGGGTATATTTGTCTATGTCCCGGAAAACATTTTAGGGCAGAAAACCTCTGTTACCTGGTTCACTCCTACAGTCACAACTACACCCGCCAAGGAGGAGGCACAGTCATAAAACAAGTTAACGGCCCATAAATGTACAAGAGTCCGGTGAAAAATAATGCAGACCATGTTGGACGGCCGACTTTACACGACGTGCTTTGCAAATGTTTAGGAAACCTAACATATATGCCTGGAAATATACAAGTACAATACGTGAAATGTATGATTAGGCCTGCTGCTGGCAAAAACTGTGCAGACGAGAAGAAAAAATACACCGTTTGCTAAGTGTGTGTCACATGAAGAGAGCTGGGCATTTTACACAGTTTTCACACGCCTCACGGAACATTGTAAACAATAACGTTGTACGTAATAACTGTCCTTAGTGGCTTAGCGGAAGTTCCTGTTCAGGATTCCTTGGCGTCCTTGTCAAGAGTTTTGTAACTAGCTGACAAGAGCCCTGTAGTCAGCAGAGCCTCCCCCCCCCTCCTGACAAGGGGAACAGACACCCCCTAAAGCACCTTCAGTCCTGGGGTGGGGAGGGTGCTATACAGCCTCACCCCCTATCAAGCTTGACAGTCTCACATGGCACATCAACCACATTTTTGTAGGCGAACACCATCATTTTATTTTGCACCACTGATCCCCTCCCCCACTCCACTTGGGCCTTCCTTCATGCAACATAATGGCTGCTGTCAGCAGACTATATTGCTGCTCCTTTAGAAGGTGTGCCAGGGTAAGAGGGCTCGTGGTGTTTGTTTTTTTCAAAGTTTGGAGGCGTTCGTGTTTGTTTTAAAACACATAACAAGCTCTTCACTCGATGCCGCGTTGCAGTTGGCAACTATCCGTTCCTCGCCACAGACGACTTACAATGCGCACACACACCTTCAAAAGGCTAGAAGAATTTGCCAGGTAATTTTCTTCTCACACGATTCAGCTGCAGGTGCTGATGTTTCCATTATTTTTCTTTATTAATTCACCATGAAAGCCAGTTTCCTCCAGCGTTGCCTGGTGATTCAGTAATGAGCCTCATTCTCTACGTGCTTTATGTTGCCCTTCTGTTTGTTTTACTTTCTCTTCGCTTCATTGCCATAATATTAGTAATGAAATATCAGATCTGAAACACCAACTCTTCCTACACCTTTGTTCTTATCCTTATCTTGAATTTCTATTTGTAGTATCTTCTTTTTGCACTGAGAAATGTTCCACACTATTTTGTCACCAATTGGATCTAGAGTTTTGGGTGTAAATCAGTTTAAACTTGAGGAAAAAAAATGGCTCCCGCACTTCTTCAACTGTTGTCCTGATAGCTCCTTCCCGTTTTGTTCGGATTAGTTGCTCAGAAAGTTGCACTCGGAGACAGGTGAGCAAATGAAATGCACATGCTGGCCCAGGCGCTTCCTCCTGGCACTTGCAGATTTCAAGGGTCCATCCTGGCCAGAACCCGTTCCTGCATCTTTGAGGACATTGGTGTGAAGTAAGGCGAGGGATTGTTAATCTCCCTAATTACAAGCAAGAGGAACTGGGCCTGAGTAAATCCCAGGCACTCAAAAATGTAAGAGTCCAATAATGTGACAAATTTGACTATTGAAAGCTTTCGTAACAGGCATCAAGTTATGGACAACACAGCATTCTTCAATACTGTCTTGTCCGTTACATGCTTGTGTGTGACATCACAAAATAATGATACATTGCAAAAACCTAAGGTGGAATGGGATTGGTTAGTGAGGTAGACTAAATATGGAACATGTATGGGGTTAGTACCCCTATTGGTTGAACCGTGTCCTGACTCCTCCTGTGACCACCTCCTAAATGTTGCAACCAGAGGTATGTACTAGTTATTCGGAACACTAGAACAGCAGGACTGTTGTGCTTTCAGGTGAGATTGTTGCATGTCCTGCTGCATGTGATACCGGGCTACTAAGGACAGTGCCCCACTGTCCCTGGCTGAAAATGTGAAAGGTTATTAGAGACCAGCCACATTTGTGCTAGACATTGTTATGTTATGTTACTTTGCATTTATATAGCGCCTTATGTACCATTGGTATGGTCTGAAGGCGCTGGTAGATTGAACGCCCTCGGGAACCGAAGTTCAAATCAGTAGAGAGAGTAGAGAGAGTTAAAGGTGCTTGTGAGCACCGGATATGTGTGCATCTGGTGTGGCATTCGTGTAATAGCTGCTTCATAGCGGTAGGTGTGGTGGTTGAGAGATCAGGGGTATGTGTTCGTTCTGGCAGGATTTATCCAGACCGGTTCTGGCTACGTTAGGCCTGAGGAAAACACCTTACTGGGGTGTGTGAAACCAGCAGTGATTAGTTTAGAGTGATGTGGAGTATGAGGCGGATGTTGGAATGAGAACAGCTATACCGAATGGTGTCATAGTATCTCTGTGTTCTAGTTGAATGTTGATGTAAAGATAAGAGTAAGCATGGTGATGTGGTAAGATGGTTTACATGCTCTTTCAAACGTTACATGTATTCCAAACCATTCATGTATGTCGCGCACTTCTATGCACTCTAGTCCACTCCACGCATTCTAAACCACTCCACGCATTCCGAACCAGTCTACGCATTCCGAACCGCTCCACACATTCCGAACCGCTCCACGCATTCTGAACCACTCCACACACTCCAGTCCTTTCCACGCACTTCAGTCCTTTTCACACACTCCAGTCCTTTCCACGCGCTCCAGTCCTTTCCAGGCACTCCAGTCCTTTCCATGCACTCCAGTCTTTTCCACGCACTCCAGTCCTTTCCACGCACTCCAGTCCTTTCCACGCACTCCAGTCCTTTCCTACACTAGAAAATGTCGGGAGAGATGTTCTCTCTAATAAGGCTTCTGAGATTGACATTTGTGAATATTAACAAGTCTTACCACACCCACCTTGTTCTGCCATTTATATCCTACAGCATTAATCTAGAACCATGGCTTCCTCCCTCCAGGGGGGCAACACCACTAACGTGACTAATTTTGCTCTTCTCCCCCTTTCCTCCCTACTCCGTCTCTGTATGCCCTTGTCCTAATTGTTGCATGTTTCCTCCACCACTTCCCACACCATGCCACTCACACACACATACTTAGCTGTGTTTGCCAACCCTTCTTTCTTTTTATTGAATGTATGTATCACACCTGCCACTGCGCATACACATGGGATGACACACACATATGGGTGATACATGCGATATTGATTGAATTGCTTTATAATGATTAGCCTTGAAATTGACCTTTTAAGGTCAAAACACGTGTCAGCAAATATAAATAAACACCTGTTAATATTCACAAATCTAAATCTTGGAAGCCTTATTAGAGAGAATCTCTCTCCTGAAATGTTCTAGTGTTTAGCACGAATGTGGCTGGTCTCTAACAACTTTTCGCAACTACAGGTATGTCAGGTTAGTGTGCTGCCATAGGGCCGTGCAACAAAGTGTGATCTAGCATGGAAGATGAGCAAGGATTGGTTAGAGAGGGCTTTCTCAGCCCTGGCTCTTTGGAAAGTTACCATTTGCAATTAACTATCCAAGGCAGTGTAAACAGCCCTAAATGTTCTGCTTGTACCTAACAAGTTACTATCTCCATTCCTCTAGGCCTTGATACAGAACATTAGGCTTTGAACCTAGTATTACTTTTGTATAATCTTGACTTCGGTTGGATGGGAACAACTGTCCCTGTCTGGCTCGAATTAATAGGCTTTGTCTCTCAGGTTCAAGCAACGTGTGTAGGGATCACAAACTTGATTTTCTTGCTTACATTTATGAGGATTTTCAACCTTTACACATGCAGGTGCCCTACCTCTTCTACTAATGTGAAACATTCCCTCCCTCTGTGTCCTTGGCAATAATATGCACACTGGCAATAATATGCACACTGGCTGCACTGACAGCCTAGTCTGCACGTCTTTGCGAAATCAGCATGTCAGGTCTCTCTGTATTCTCTTGCCTTTCGATGCCTTCCATTCATTTCAATGTAGCTGTGGCTTCCATCTTGGTTTACATGACCGTTCATGTTAGTGGCAATTAGCGTCAGCAAGCAGTTTATCTGTGTTGTTGTGCAACTTGCGGTTAGCAAGAGTGTGTCCATCCTCTATGTGGGTCACAAGCATGTTCTTCGTGTCTATGAGCAATTTAATTTAATTGTCTGTGTAGCTCAGGCAGGGGAACATATGTGCTTCATGTCTGACGCATCTGTGTCATAGTCTCAATCATGATGTCATCAGCTTTTGCATGGTCACAGTCAGTCCACCTGCTCCATTGACTGCAAACCTATCTCCTCAGTGACACATCAGGATAGGGTCTAAATGGCTGTCTGAGTGAATAACGTTTCTCACATCTATAATACATCAGTGATGGGGAGGATGGGGCAAGGAACAAAGTACACCTTTCATTTCTCTGTCGTCGAGACAAAGGTGGGATAGGTGCAACAAGGGCTACATTCATGTCTCCCTTTTCAATCCCCCCTCTGGTCCATATATTGACCACACTTCCTCGGATATTCTCCCTGTTCATGTACGGTTTTGGAATCCATATTTTCGCCCCTCTTCCCAGGTGACCATGGTATTTTACTTGTTCGTCTAGGTCATAAAGCAGCAGTCTCCATCAGGCTTGCACCATACCCAGAATCCCATGTTTTTGCATGGATCTGGGGGAAATGAGAACCTTGTGCCTGGAGGGAAAAGAGGACATTGCTTCAAGTGTGACTGTAGCACTTCGAAAGTCTGCATCTCCCTGTCTGCCTTTGTCTCTACACACAATAATATTTTCATCCCAATTGTCTTCTCTGTGGTCTTCTTGCACTGAGTTATAGCTACTCTAATGATGCAGAATGCTAGCAATACTAACACTAAGGCAGCTACAGGTACTTTCAGCCTGCTGGCCATCCATGGTGGTATCTAGGAGAAGATATATGGCAGCCAATCTTCATCCACCCCTGCTGGGCTCGTTATCTCTTCCAACTTGGCATGCAGTTCTGATAAATGCCTGTGTGAGCATTCCATACTCTGCATCGTGAGAGGGTGAGTAGTTGTAACAGGATGGTACTATCTCTGTGCACACGCCCCCTTCCATGGCTGTGAGGAGATCCAAAACATATCTGTTCTGTAGGGTCATCAATCGGACAGCTCTCAGTTCTTCTTTCATAGCGTTGAACCCTTTAACTGTTGAATTTATTGTCTGCAACAGTTCCCATGTTGTAATCTGGATCCACTTGGCGTTCAGGTTGGCCTGAACTCCTGGAAAAAGTGATGCAAAAAACATTTCAGTTCTGCTAAATATTCTGTGCTCCGCTGGTATTGCATGGAGTGCTTCTTCTTTCTTTGTAGAAATGTAGTTCCCTCTCTTTTCTGATCTCTTCTTCCTCTGGTGTGGATCCATTTTGGGGATCCTATCTACTTGTATATCCTTGTGAGGCACCACTGGGGTGGGTGTGTTCAACCGCACCACAGAACATATCCCTCCCCAGTCCCGTGGTAGTTCCATGTATGCCTTGAAACCACAGGCCCAATAGTGGTCCATTATCACTGCGGTACTGACTTTCATACCTGGCCATTTTACCTCTCTATTTGTGGACCCACCAAACCTTTTGCTTTCGTTACAACCTCCTGTCATGACCTTTGCCAGTGGAGCACAGCCTTTAGCTGCACTCCACTGGAAATTTGCTCATAGGTCTTGGGAAACTGACTTGCCCATCAGACAGTCAGTACTGAGAAACTTTGTTTCGCTTAGTCTTATGACTTTGTTGCCACTTTTGGCAACTGTATTTCAGTGCGAAAAGTACATTACTGTACCACACACTGTGGTCCTTGTGTTTTCAGGCCCTATTTGTCCACTAAGGATTTTTGGTATCTGAACAATGTGCCTTGGAGTAGACTGGTGGCAGCAGAAGCCTTTTCATGTATTTTTATGAACTTTTACCGAGCCCTCCCCTGCTTACCACGCTCCATGTATAGGTCGATTAAGACAATTTGGTGATCTGTGGGTCTGCAGTCAGGACCCCTCCTCATATCTCAAAGTCCAAAGGTAGAATTTGGTACTCCAGGCGTCCCACTCCAGACCTGCCAAGTTTGGACCCAGAGTGAGCTAAGGGTGGTGAGTAATCATACCACTTACCGGTGGCCCCTAGTTCATCAATTCCCTTTTTATGCACAAAGGATCCCTTGTGTCCTTGCCTTGGCTTGGGTGGCCTCTGCTTCCTAACACCGTCCGAAGGCTGGGTACAGCTTTGTTCTCCACAGCAGGTCCTCCCCTGACTCTCGGAACCGAATTTCTACACTCCAGAATCCGCTCTCTAACTTTTCAATCCAATTGAATATTGTACTTTGTGTCTTTATGCACGACCAATCGCTTTTAGGCACAAACCTGTCCCTGAGCACAAGGCTCCAATCTTCGTAGGGCTGGACTTATAAAGTTAGGATTATCCATCTCTGATGTTTGCCAGTCTGATAAAGTATGTCTGCTTTCCCTCTTTATAGGTTTTGGCGGGAAACTGTACTTTACTGCATTGACCAAAAGTGACTGTGCATATATGTTACATAGTGTATGTTTAAGTAGTGATATTACTGTGTTATACATTATTCACTTGTGTTTGTTCTGGGCCTAATACATTGTGTATTTTTGATATACTACTGTCTAAAAGTAATTCTTTTCGTCCTACTGTGTGTATGCTCATCCAAGCACTCAGATCACCCCACTACTCCTGAGACTTTTGAAGAGAGGGTCCAGGAATGGCCCTGATGACCCCTGTGCAACTGTCAACCCGCAGAATGAAGAATGAAACTTGTTCTTTAGTCAGTCACCGACTGCACCAATGTATCATAGATATGACAAGAGATATTCTCTCAGACAGTCATTTAAACCATATCCAGTTGATGGTTTCGAGGAGACAGGGGTCTCATCAATGGACCAGGTCGACTGACAATAAAGCCAGGTATCAATGACGTCATTAGGGACAGCATGACGTAGCCTTGTTAGCCATGAAGCAAGTATGCATCCATTCATGAAGCTACACAAAAATGCACTAGTTTATTGCTTGTAGACATGAAAAACATGCTTATAACGCCTGTAGGTAGATGATGGATACATTTACATAATGTTAGACCCTTTCCTTTCTATTGTCAAAGCAACCCGCAAGATGCAGAATATACGTGGACCAAGCTTGCATATGCTCTATTGCAACTAACCACAAGAAGCCTTGAAGACACATAGGGAACCTATAGGGTGACTGAAGTGAATCAGGTTTGAAATGACATGCCTTAGATATATGGAAGGGGAGACTTTGGGCCTCATTACAAGTTTGGCGGTAGCCTTGCCGGTAAAACCGACAGGCTGCCGCCAAACTTGCAAATTTTTCCGTCCCCTGGCAATGGGGAAATACAGGGTCATTACAACCCTGGCGGACCCTGTATTTCCTCATTGCGAGGGGCCGTAAACTTTTACTCCCCATTCCAATTTGAGCCCCATAGGGCTCAATGGGAATGGGGAGGCCGGTAGCACCATTCAGAATGGTGCTGGTGCTACTGGCAGTGTCTGCTTGCGGGTGCTAGTACGCCCACCAGGTCAGACCTGGCAGGCGGGAAGTCACCCGTGAGCAGAACTCATAGTTTGCCGGTCCGGTAACAACGGTACCGGCAAGCTTACTGGTACCATTGTTATCGGACCAGCAAACTTTTAATGAGGCCCATTATCTCTGCAGCATGAGGCAGATAGCTGGTGTTCACAGAGCTGGTTTTCACAGCCAAAGACAAGGGCATGTGGAAAATTCCTGGTTCCCGAGGAGGCCAGCCACCTGCAAGAATTCAGAATGAAATCCTCATAATTGCAGACGTAAGAGATTTGTTTTGCGGCCCTCTCACACATGACCCAGCAGAACAGGACAATGCTCATTTACTCGTGGTGGGAAGAGAAGCTGTTCCCAGGGAGACGGAGTGGAATGATCAAGGTTGCCCAACAAAACTGCAACATGCATGTACTCCCTCAGGTTTAGGTAATCAGACAGTGGTAACAACATTAAACATACAGCCCTCCATCTGTTTCCCTATCACCTCGAAAAGGTACACTGAGCTCTGTGACCAGATGGGTTCCCAGGACTGGGGGGACACACTCTAGCCAATCCAGAAGCTCCATTTGTGAGGTGGTATAAAATGTTGTACGGGCCAATGTTCTTCCTGCGACACTGAAACAGTGTAGTTTGAAACATTTAGCGGTAGTCTCAGGCGGAGCCACCTGATATGGACAGCCAATAAATATACAAATGTATAGTTTTTTGGGGTGGACCCAATTTTTGTGACATCATACTTGTATAAAACTATGTGACACAGGCCCAGAAGCTGAGAATGCTGGTGAATTGTCTTTTCCTGTGTGATCCTTGTCTCTGTTGGATAATAAAGAGAATATACTTTGCCCCATGGCTGAGTCTTCCATTCTTGCAGTGGGGAGTAAGTATCTGGACGAATGCTGTGAGGTCCCATCGGCAAGTCCTTAACAGATGGCAACAGAGGATGGTCACTACGTTCGATCTGCATGAGGTCGTCTCGCCCCAATGCATGCCTAGAAGGCTGTGAGGTGACCTGTGGAAACTGAGAGAGACACGGCAAGCGCACACCGTGAAAAGGTAATCAGGAACCTCCTTGGAGAAATTCCTGCCCGCTTTCCGTGGGACGCCCAGCAGACCGGAATGGCAGAGTGGCAGGTTGGAGGTGAGTCGGTGCCCGAATGACATCAGTGGACCACGGAGTGTAAGTATAAACTCAGCTATATGGCAAAAAGGGGAGGGAGTGGACAGGTTGCCTGGATGTTCGTAATGAAGTTTGGTTTGGTAAGGAGCAGAGTTGTTTAACTTTTGTTCTTGGCTAGGGAACATTCAGTCTTGGGCCGATCAATTTGGGTAGTCATCTTAGATGATTGGCTTAAGGGTGTGGTTGACAAAAGGTATGTAAATATCACATTTTTTAGGGGTTGAGCATTTTAGCTTGGGTCATGGATGATGGTATTCCTGTGTATCGGGTTTAGCAGATTAAGCTAGCTTGTATCACGGAAGGATGTCTCCTGGTTAAGCCTTGCAGAGACGTTTTATCTATAAGGCGACACTATAGGTACAGGAGGATCACGTTAATTATTGGTTTTCCCTGATGGTTAGGCAAGAAGGCAGCCGCTTACATATGTTATTTACGTTCTGTCAGGTCTGTCATTCAGTTCAGAGGTGTATAGGTGGACATATTGGAAGGACGGGTGTCAACAATTTTTTCCTCATTGTAGAGGTGACGCCACCAATGAGGTTGTTGTTTAGGACTTAAGGTGCACAAGAGGTGCAGAGCTTTTAGGTGGATGAAGACTTTAATGGAGTTTTGAAACAGTGGTCGTGCCTTTGGGCGAATTAATTGACATTAGTGGTATTTGTTACATGATATTGAGGTGAACAAAAAAGAAGTGCATCTTAAAAGGGGGATGCGTCGAAATACCGATTTGAGGTCAAGTAAGTATTGATGTATGATGTATTAAGGTAAAAATACGAGGGACACACCCCTACAGCGTATGTGCAAGTCCCTCCTGTGGTATGAGGAAAAAATCTGTAAATAAAGCATGGAATGGACATGCGGCACTGTGGGTAAATTGGCAAAGCCCTGGCCTAAAGAGGGAAGCTTTTCCAAATGTGTGCAGCAACAATAACACACATACATACACAAAGCTTACAAAGGGAAAAGGTTAAGCAAACGCATGGCCATATTAGAGTTGTGGAAAATGTTTCCGTGTGATGAAGGGGACCTGGCATGGCGACAGTGGATGCTGAGCAAGCGAGAGGCAGAGAGTGAATTTCTCTCGGCTCCCCCTCCTCCTCCTCAAACAGAGATATAAGGAGCAGCAGAGGGGAACCCAAGGATTATATCCCACGATAGAGTTAAAAGTAGGGGCAGATTACACCAATCCCACATTTGCACCTCCAGTATATACTAAGAATGAGTGGCAAAGCGAGGCAGAACAGTCGACTATGGGAGTGCAGAACGCAGATGGCGAATGCAAGGATTGCAGCAAGAATCAGGTGAGATTGAAAGAAAATGACCTGGGGAAAGGGTGAAACATTGAGGGGCAAGAGGCAATAGTCCCGAATGAATGGGTAGGCGGACAGATATTGCTTAAGCTGGATGGGAAGGTTGCAAGAGAGACACAGTGTGAAAAGCGAAGCCGCAAGTAGAAAGGACACAGAAGAGACGAGAGGATGGGCAGAAATAATGGAGCAAGTGGAAAGACAGGAGAGGAAGGAGAAGGAAGAGAAGGAAAGGGTGCATAGAGAGAAACAGAAAGTAGAAGCACAAGAGCGAGAGGAAAGGGAAACGAGAAGACAGAGAGAGCTTGAGGCTATAGCAAAGCGAAAGGCAGAAGAAGAGAGGGAAAGGCAAGAGCAAAAAAGGACAAAAGGAAGTTAGAAGTCGAACAACTCCTTAGGGAACGATGGTGCAAGGAAGAAGAAGAATGCTCTCTAAGGGTAGCAGAAATTAAGGGGGATTTAGCACGTTCAAGGGACAACGAAGAGGAGACACAGAGGAGGAAAGAATGAGACAGAGGCGGGAAAAGCAGCAGGGCTACCCCACGGATAGACAGAAACAAGGTTGATTCCTCAATGAGTGGGGAATGCAGAAGTACAGGCCAATCTGGAGGATAGCAGCAGGGAGACATAGTATTGAGGAGGCTTAGCTTTGAGGAGGATAGTGACAGTACCAATGGGTACACAGGTTCCCACACAGATTTATTGGGGAGTGTGGACAACAAAGAGGAGAGACCTGTTGCCGGTCCCGGGGGACAAGCCCAGATAGAGACACAGTGTGGGGAGATGACAAGGACATGGGCAGACTAAGGGAAGACAGAGGGGAACGGCTGCAGCATCATAAAGGTAAGGCACAGACAATATTATCCCATATGCACAGAGGCTTAGGGTTTTCTGCCGGGGCGGAGGAAAGGAGAAATGTCAAGGGCGTTTACTGCGACCAAAGACATAGGGAAACAAAGTAGAGGGATAGGACTGACACAGTGTCCACTATTAGAGAAGGTAGGAGGATGACCTGAATATAAACCGTGGCAGCTGGACAAAGACAATTTAAGATGTAAGTTACCGTCATTGACTGCTGGGGCTGGGAAATGGATCTATGAACTAGAGGGACTGACAGCAGGGACAACATTGGTGGTGAGTGACATGAAGAGTTTGTGTCCAGCATTTCCCAGGGAGGTAGCAGACGATGTATGGAAAAGAGCTAATTATCCCGAAGTAACAGTACACAATAGTTCACCGTTCAATAATTGTCAAGCAGCCGTGCAGCATGCTCTAAGGGTGCGGTACCCTGTTACCTCTGACATTAGTGTGATTATGGCACGCAAGATGCAGGAGGACGAGGATCCCATTCAATATTTTCAAGCTAGTCAAGAGAAATGGAGTTCGGAGATGTGTGAACCGTGGGACAAAACAGTGGGATTATTTGATCATATGTTGTGTCAGGGGTTCTGTGAACAGGTGAAAAAGCAGCTTAAGAAACTAATGCGGATGGAGGCTAAACCTTGGTCAGAAATTCAGCATACTATAGTACACTATTGCAGGCTAATGCAAGAGAACGCAAGAAAAAAGTGTGAGGACAGAAAGCAGGAGGAAGCAATACGAGTGCAGAGAAAATATCCAAATACTTAATGTAAGGAGCGAAGTTAACCAGCTGGGAAGCAGCAGGTATACCGCATGCTCAGCAGAGACCGCCACCAGCAGGGGGAGGCTTCGTGGGGTGGGGAGACATGCTCCAAGGGTTTAGAGGGAGAGAAGGAGCACACAGGGGAAGAGGGTCTGGACATCAAGTACCTCAAGGACCAGAGGAGTTTCAGGGGGGCTATCAAAGACTAATGGGGGACCATCACAGTGTTCGATGTGCGGACAGATAGGGCACATTTCTCGAGTGTTTAGGAACAGAGGTGGGATGCAACAGAATCAGGGAATGCTGCACCAACTTAAATACCAGCCAGAACGGACTGAGTATTATGCCCAAGACCAAATACAGTGACAGGCACAGACTCAATATGCGTACATACAAGCATATCAGCCTATGACATAGGCACCAAAAATGCAGGGACCCATACAGCCATACCCACATGCACTACCTGCACCGCAGATGCAGAGACACATGCAGCCACCACAGGCAGCACAGCAGGATGCTTGGATACTGACACTCGCAGACTCCATGGGATGGACTCCCATTCAGAAGTTAGGGGGGGTGACTTTTGTGGAGGGCAACCTATTCACGGGGATAAAGATTTCAATGTATCCACAATAGGACAGCCCACAGATGGGCGTGTTGTGTTATATCATATCGGATACACCCAACGCGGCAGAGGAACCTGTATAGGAGTGAAATAGGTGACAAGACTTTTTCCTTTCTCGTGGACACAGGGGCAACTAGATCCTGTATCTGGGAAGGGAGATGGCCAATGTCAGGCAATATATAAAACTAAAGGGAACTGCATCAACGGGAACGAGGGGGAGCAATGAGCATATACAAATACAAGGTGTTCCCATTGGACATGATTTAAAGCAAAGTAATAATCTATTTAGTTTATACAAATGCATGAGGTTTAGTTACATGATTCAGAAATGTGCATCATACATAGAGTAATTACCATGAAACCATTGGTTAAACAATGAAAAAACACTTTCTTATTTTGTCATAATCTCCCCCGTCTCACCTGGGATCGCTTCTTGCTCTGTTCCGTGGGAGGATTCCTCTTGTGGACGGATCGGGTCTTGTATAGGCTCGTTCGAGTCTCGTCTGGCTGCAGAGCGCGTTCAGAGTTCTGGGAAGGTCGCAGTTGCAGGATGTCCAGGAAAAAAAGTAGTGGTCGCTAGGGATGAGGATTCCGAGAGCAGAATTAGAGGGAAGGGGTGAAGGGAAGGAAGAAGGAACCAGGAAACTAGGAATAGTGGATTCGCCGAACAGCACACATACGTCAAGTCACTACCTAATGATAGCGTTGAGACGCGCAGGGCCGCAGGGGCGTGGCCAATTTATAGAACGTGCCGTGTGCGACGTGAAGGCTGGTGCGAGGCAAGTCACTTGGCACGGCCATGTTGGGAGTAACAAGGAATACAAGCCCCGTCGCGATAAGGACCAGGAAGTCCAGAAGGGGCAAGTTCTATGGGCCATGACATATTTGAATGTTCTCAACAAATCTAATGCAATTAGAATCCAAATAAAAATAACAATAGGTAATAGTGTAAATGTTTCAAACTGAACAAAAGTGTTCATACATCAACCCAAACTCTAATGTAAGAAAGACAGGGGTGGCCCCAGGTACCTCCAACACACAATGCACACAATGCAGGATTCCTCAGCTTTGATTCCTGGTCTTATGTTTCCTATTCTCGAAGGTTCATGAAAGTAACAGTCTTTCGGTGAAATGGTCTTCGGTCTTGCCGTAGTTCGCCTTGTATTAAATTGCCATCTCGGAACTGCTACTTCCTCGTGTGCTTTACCTCACTCAGAGTGTGCTTTCGTGCTCCGCCTTTTATCCATGTGGGGAAGTGTGATGGAAGTCAGGTGTGTGTAATGATCAGTAATTTCCTGACCCTGCCTGACCATTGTATTGGGACATCTCAGGTATATGGCTCGGGCGTCAGTCTGTTTTCTCTCACAGTGAGCTGTCTCTGAGAAAGTGTTTGTGTTGGAAAAGGGGTTGGGGATCGAGTTTCTAAGTATCCTACGTGGTAGGATGGGATAAAGGTGTTACAGTTCAAGGGTGTTAATTAACTGTATAGGTAGGTTGGAAAATGCCTGATCTAAACCTAAATCTAAGATGGGAGCAAGCTTCAACCATCAAACAATAATAAGGGAGTCCTAGTGGCATCTTGTCAAATAAAAGGGACAATACTAAAAAAAAAACGAATTCCAATCCTTACGCTAAATACAAAAAGAAGTGTGGGATAATGCTCATAAGAAAGAAGGAAGTGTTCACAAATAATAAGTCAGGATGCAGTAACTGGGGTTCTCCCTTCTCCACGTTTTGAGCGCAGGACAAGGTGGGATTCCGGAGCACAGCACACGCTCGAGCTTTCCCAGCATGAACCAACAGTTCCGCTCTCAGCAATCAGGGCCTTCGGTGCTTAAGTCTCTTTTCTACAAAAAGTATTTTCCCTCTGAGGACCTGTTGTATTCGAAACAATACACAAAGCGGTTATTTACCGTATGCGGTCAAATTTTGTCAGTAAAACAAACCAAGTCTGTAGCCCCAGAGAATCCCAGCGCATTCATGGCAATGCCTGACCTTGAGTATCTCCCTTCCCTAAAACAGGACCGAGTTGCCCCGTATCTACGAGAAAGGAAAAAGTCTTGTCACCTATGAATGAATTGCCTCCCACTACAGTTGCTCCCCCCAGTTTTCACACAGCAGTCTACATCATGGATTCTGCATGTGCCAACGTCAAAGTGTTCTGCTAGGTTGATGCCTGCTGTGCTGGTTGTGATGGCTGCATGTGTCCCTGTGTCTGCGGTGCATGCATCATGGACTGATATGGCTGCATTTGCACATCCTATGTGTGTACCAGTTGTGGTGCCTATGCCTGCGCTTGTGTGTGATGCTGGGCATAGTAGCCGATCTGCCCTGTATTATATGTGGGCTGGTGTTTTTTTCCCCCATTCTGGTGCATCCTACCTTGGTCCGCACACACTCGATAAATATGTTGGGCCCATTCTTCCACACACTCAAAATCATACGGAACCCCCTGTCAGGTTTTACTGTCCCCGCAGGGAACCTGTCTGCACCCTGCTGCATTGGGTGTCCAAACCCTCTTCGTGTGGGTGCCCCTCCATGTCCCTGTGGCCACTGATTCATGTCATCTTGTCTGACAAAGCCTCACCCAGTTATCTGCGGTCTGTCCTGCACATGCTGGGTGTCTACTCTCTCCCCGCTCATTAGCATTGCCCCTTCCATTTTGTATTTTGATAACTTCTTCTGCACTTACTTCACTTCTTCCTGCTTTCTCTCCTATTGCTCCCTTCTCGCGTTCTCTTGCATTAGATGACAATAGTGCACTATGGCTAGACAGGGCCTGATGATTCACAGGAAATACGGCAAATTTTCACTCAAGCCGATACTAGCTTTCTACAAGCAAAAGGTGACCGCAATATTAACATACGGAGGAGAATCGATGATCAATTTGGACCAAGTAATATAGATCCAACTTGAGGTGATTTTCTGGTGGAAAATTCTCACCCTGCCGCAATCAACTCCAATGGCACGGATATGCTACGAGCTGGGACTGGACTCCAATCGTTCCAGTCAACACTTGTATGGAAAACTTTAGATCTGTACAGAAAGTTGAACAGTGAAGAAAACATTCCTGCTCTAGATATTCTGAGAACCTCTCATCTGAAGGTCTGCAATACTACATTAATCAAATGGAAAGAAGCAGCCATGAGTATATGTACACAAAAGGACATCTCCCTTGAGACACTCATGCGAAGGCCTCAGAATGCCAAAAAAAAACTTGTGAGGCTTGATTGGATCGAGGCACAAGGAAAGAAAGATCAATATAAACTGACTCTAAAGTGTGAAGGAGAATCACGTGCACTCAACTAATTACCAAACTATCTAAATCTTTACCCCGATCGCAGAATTTGCAATATGTTTTTGAGATTTAGGTTGAACATTCCCCCTACTAACGAATTAATGGGAAATTGGACCCAAAATAAAGCTGCCAACAAAGATTGTAGATTCTGTAAAACATCTGGAAAAATAGAAACTCTATAAAATGTGATAATGGAATGTGAGGCCCTCAACCAGAAACGACTGACATACAGTGGAAAATATCTAAGCGCCCCCTTTGAATTGGAACCCAAGGAAAGATGGAACCAAATCCTTATGGTCAATAACCGAAAAATGGTCGCAACAATTGTTCACTTTTGGGAATCCAGCACTGTGGACACAGAAGCCCACAATTCATGAATGCAAATGGAAAAGACTCAATGTAATTGTAAACTTTGTTGAACTACAAATGTAAGGTTTAAGATACAAACCAAATGCGTTTTAATTTTTAAAAAAGAGTGCACTATGGATAGCTGAATTTCTGACCACAACTTAGCCTCCATCCCCACCATCTTCTTTAGTTGTTTTTGCACCTGGTAAGGTGCTAAGGTAACTTTTGGGATAATTTGTGGTAAAATAACTCCACCGTTTTGTCCCACGGTTTCCTCGTTTTGAGAAGCCAGTGCTCTTGAATCTCTTGAATACACTGAAGTGGGTCTTAGTCCTCACACATTTTGCATGCCATAATCATGCTTATATCCGAGGTATCTGGGTATCGCACCCTTAGAGCTTGCCATATGGCTGCTCAGCAATTACTGAACGGTGCACCATTGTGTGCAGTGTTTTGTGCTGTCACTTTGGGATACCCTGATCTTCCCCCCACATCGTCTGCTACCTCCCCAAGAATGGCTGAGAGTAGATGCTTTATGTCAGCCACTGCTAATGTCGTCTCTGCAATAACTGGAGCTCGTAAATCCATTTCCCAGCCCCAGCAGTCAATGAAGGTAGCTTACATCTTAAATTGTATTTATCCATGTTTTGCCATGGACTATACTGAGGTCGCCCACCACCTTTCTCCAGTAAGGGGAACTGCGTCAGTCTTGTTCCTCCACCCTGTCTCCCCATGTCTTTAGTGATGGTGAATGCCCTTGCCATCTCTGTCAATTTCCAACATGGCAGGGCCCCAAGCCTCTGCACATACGCAGTAATGTCGTCTGAACTATGCAATCTGTCGCTAGGGCGCGCCAGTCGCCCTTCGATGTCTTTCTCTTCTCTCCCCCTGTGTTCTCTGTCTCCCCACACTGTGTCTCTGTCAAGGCTTACTTCCCTGAAGTGCCAATAAAGCCTGTCCCCTTCACATCGTCACTTCCCCGTCAATCCTCGTCTGATACCATGGTCCCAATACGACTGTCATTCTCTCTCTCTCTCTCGTCCTCAAAGCTAAGCCTCCTTAACATTGGGTCTTCTCATTGCTTTACCTTGGCTCAATCTATACTCCCTGTTAACCCCTCAATAAGGGCCCTGTGGCATTCCTATCCACCCATGGGGCAGCTGTGCTGTCTCTCCTACTCCTGTATAGTTCCCCTAACCTACTTTGTATCCCTTCCTCATCATTTAAACGTGTCAAGTTCGTCTTTATCTCTACCGCCTTAAAAGAGCTTCTCTCTCTACTTATCCTTTTCCCGCTCGCATCTCTGCTCCTCTTCTTCCCTGCACTTACGTTTTTCAACGAGCAGCTAGACTTCTGCCTTCCTCTTCTCTTTCTTTATTTGCATTTGCCTTTCCCACTCTTCTTCTGCTTTTCTCCTAGTTCTCTCTGTCTTTTCTTCTTTTTATCTTCTCTCAATATTTCTTCTGATCACTCTCATTCTTTTTGCAACCTCTTGTTCTCCTCTTTCTCTTCCCTTTCCCTTCTGTGTACTTCCTCCATTATCTCTGCCCATTCCTTAGCTTCTTCCTCCGTGTCTTTCTAACTCTGTACTTCCTTCCTTGCGGGCCTGGTCTCACTTGTTGCCTTCCCGTCCAATTTTAGCAATATCTGTCCACCTACCCATTCATTTGTAAGTATTGTTTACTGGCCCACACCTGTCCTTCCCAAGTAATTCTCCTTAAATTTTGCTTGCAGCTCACTGTGCTCCCTACATTCGCCGCTGGTATCCTGCACTCTTTTACTCGCTTGCTTTGCACCATCAGGGGTATCATTGCCACTATATGCTGGGGTGCGAAAGTGGGAATTGGTGTATCCCGCCGCTGCTTTCAACTCCTTTGAGGGGTAAAATCCCTTACTTTCTGCTACTGGACCTGCATCTGTGGTTTGAGGAGGTGGAGGAGGAGCAGAGGGCGATTCACATTCCATTTCACGTTGACACATCATCGAGTGTTTTTGGATCGGGTCCCCTTCCTCACCTGAAACATTTTCCAGAGCAGTAATATGACCAGTCACTTACTTAATGTGTTCCTTTTGTAGGATGAGTGTAAATAAGTGGTCATATGTTGCTGCACACATTTGGACAAGCTTCCGTCTTTGGGCTATGGCTTTGGCAACTTGCCCTTGGTATTGTGAGTCCATTTCGTGCTATACTTGCGTATCTTGCCTTGATACCACAGGAGGGATTTGCATAAGTGTTGGGGGGTGTATCCCTCATTTTGTCACTTTATTTTACACTTCTCAATACTTACTTGACCTCAAATCGGGATTTTGACACATCCAGTTTACTTTACAATACTGTGTCTCGAATACTATTTCTCAAAATCGTAACAGTCCAACAAATCTTTTCAACCGCCTGTCGGGCTCACCATCACTGACACAGGCATGCTCCACGCATCAACCCCACTGCGTCCTCCACCCTGAAGGTACAAACCACAACTCCAACCATGTGCTTCGAAAGCTCTGCCCCAATGGCACAACACTGGTCCTTCACTCACTTATTAGTCCAACAACTGAAATTCACTGCCGTCGGTGCACCTCAAGTCTTATTAAACAACCTCGAGGTGATGTCACCAAAACCCAAGAGGAAAAGCCCTCGATATTCCACGCTTCAATATATATGTCCGCTATTAATCACAAAAACACAATAACAATCATGACGTAACACACACATGGCCGTCTTCCTGCCTTACTAACAGGGTAGACCATTAAATCACGTGGTCCCTCTTCTATAGCGTCGCCATATACGAATGCATCTCCAAGAAATAAACTAAGAAACCAACTTCCGTGATATAAGCTAGCTTCTTCCGCTTACACCTATACACAGGTAACCACACATAATCATCCATGAACCAAGCTAAATTGCTTAACTCACAAACCATTATCATATATTTGTTTTTTTTTTCAATGTTTTTTCATCCGCAAGCTAAGCTGACCATTTTAGCTAACCGCCCAAACTGACTGCCAAAAGAACGGGTAAACATTACACAAAACAGAAAACCACACAAATACAACATCAAGCTAAACCTTTCCTTCTCCCTACATTTGCCATATAGCTGGTCTATACTTACACCCTGTTGTCCGCTGAAGCTCCTCGGATGCCGACTCTCCCAAAATCTACCAGTCTGCCATATGGTCTGCTAGGCATCCCACGAGAAGCGGGCAGGAATTACCTCCAAAGGAGGCTCCTGTCAGCCTCTTTTCTTTTTCCACGCGTGGACTTGGACATCGGTTCTCGCGGGTCACTGCGCATCCCTACAGGCATGCCGCAGAATGAGTCAGGCTTGGTGCTGAAAGGTTTTACTGATCATCCTCTGCTACCACTTGTAAAGGAGCGGCAGGGGCTCTTTAGCAGTTATCCCGATTACCAGCAGAGAGACACTCAGACTCATCAAAAACTCCCTGCCACAAGAACGGAATGCACAGCCATACGGCAAAGTATACTGTCTTTATTATCCAAACAATGACAGGGATCACACTAAAAACATACATTCTCCAGAGTTCTCATCTCCCAAACATGTGTCACCCTGTTTTATCCAAGAGTAATGTCACAAAATCAAGTTGCATCCACGAAACCTATTGGGCTTGCAGAGTGGTCAGTTTAGGCAAACCATATAGACATTCTATACAGGTTGATTCTACTATTAGATAGCCATATCTGGTGGCTACTCCTGACACCGCCTCTACATATAATGAATACAAAGTTGCAGGTTTGTGGGGAAACTATTGGCTCCTGCAACATATTGTCTTCACGGGAAAAGTGACTCTGGATTGGGCAGAGTCTGTCCACCCAGCCCTGAGACCCGGGTCAGTTACCACGCTGGATGAACCTTCTCAATGCAATGGGAATGAACATGGAGGTGTTGTGTGCTCCCTAATGTTGCCATCTCTGATCACCTAAGCCTGAGAGAGTGCATTCAGTTGTTAATTTGTGAGCAACACTTGTATAGTTCCACCTCTGGTTCGATGGGAACAGCTTTTCTCTGTCTACATTAATTGAATGGGCATTGTCTTGCTCTGCTAGGTCGCGTGTGTTGAGACCACGAAATGGAGCTCTCCTGCTTGTAATTATGAGGATTTTAGCCTGAATTTCTTGCAGGTGGCTTATCATCTAGGTAACTGGGAACTTTCCATCTCTGCTCATCCTTGGCTGGGGTGCATCGTGTCTGCCTGCCTCTGGCTGCCCCGATATTGTCAGTCCTTCCATGTATTTGAAGCATGTCTCCCCTTCCTCATTCACCTGTGTCTATAGCTTCCATATTCATCCTTATGGATTTCCATGTTAGTGGCAATCAAGCATGTGCAAGTTAGGTTTACGTTTATTTGGCATCTTGCAGTTTCAGCGTTAGCGAAAGACCTAGATATATATATAGCAATATGTATGTGTGCGGGGCGTGGCTAACCAGCCATGAGATAGGCTGTGGATCTCCGTGGCTCCTGCTGATCCTGCAAGATCTTTGAATGCTCATCGGAAAGAAGCGACGGGAGCGCCATCCGGACGGACCTATGGATGTGTGAAAGTGCACTGAAGTTACACAAAGAAGAAAAGGAACGAGGTCCTGTGGATGTCCTAACAAGAAGGCCAATGCATAGGAACAAAGGAATCAGCTGTGGCAGTTCGGGAGCCCCACAGTACTATCTGGGACAGCGCAGTGACTCACATCAAACGCTATTACAGTGGGCAAGTGCTTATATGGGGTGCATGCTGGGCCCCCTGCATCCAGCTGCAGCGGATCTGTCAGATGCAGCCTGCAGCTGACGAGGCGCGGTGAGCCCACCCACACACAAAGCCGAGCGAAGAGTGCTGCCCGCTCGTGCTTTGAGACAAGTTTTATGCCCGCAGGCTCGGGAGTCCCGAAGACAAGGACAAGGTGACTCCAGCCAGCAATGCATGTGGCAGGATTCCGCCACTCTTACACTGAAGGGCTGGGCTGTGCGGGCCGCCCATTGCTGGAGGAGAACATCTGTGGCCCGATGAAGAACAACGGGTGGGCAGTACCTGGCAGGCTCCAGCATTAACATATGGGAAATGCTGAAACAGCGCTGCATGGATACTGACAGAGGAGCCGGGCCTTTCCATCGAGTCACCCTACTCGTAAAGTGCAAGATACTTTGTTGCTAGTGGAGACGTCGGGAGTGCACAGAAGGAGGAGGCTCTCTCCGGGCACCTGATGGCAGACTACTACAGTTGCAGCTGAACCCCGGTGACAGACGCCTTCATGTGCTGGTCCTATTAACACTAGAATCGCGCTGCAGGCGCAACAGTATCACAACTTGAGCCCCCCCGGATGACTACACTGGACAACATAATGGGTTCAGGCAGCAGTCGCGACACAACACGGGCAGATACACTGCTTAAAGAGAGCGCTACAGAGAAAGAGACCCACAGTCTAAGGTGGTGGTACTAAGTGAAGCACCGGCGCAGCACACAAGGCCAAGGGGTGCATGCATAAACAGGCCCAAACGATGACCTTGGGCCCCCCCCCCAAGTATATGAACGCTGCTGGTGGCATGTGGAACAGCCTCGTGCGCGGTAATCAGGCCACGAGCGTGAACTGAAGGATATTGAGAGACCAGCAGGGATGTGCCCCCCAGTGACTGCGTGCGGAGGATATAAGAGCCGGGCGTATAAGACACCCCCTGGCCCACGCATGAGGCAGGAAGAGAGGAGGAGTGAGGAGTAACTTATGGAGAGCACCGCAGAATACCGCCCGTGTGAGCAGGCTGCATCCGTGACCCGGCGGGGCTCGCAGTGAAAACACGCAGAGCCCGCAGGGACACCCAGGAAGGCCCACAAGCACTTGGGGGAGTAGTTACAGACCTGGAGCAGCAGGAAGTGGGGCACGCAGACCTGGCCAAAAGGACCATCAGTGCACACTTACGTGGGAGGATACAATCCACTCCAGGCGCAGACTCAGTAGCACCAAGGAACCCCCAACATAGTCCGCCCGGGTCCCGCTGCAAACCGGGGTCCAGTTATACGGAAGCCGGAGACCACACACTGTGAGGCTTGCACACATAAGTCCAGAAACATTGGAATGGCCAACAAGCTGCTCAAAACAAAGGGCCAACAACCCACGATCGATGAATATGCTAAAACATCGCTGGTGGCAGAGGGGGCCAGGAGCAAGGAGAGAACCCCCACTGAGGGTACAGCCACCACGAGCAAAGACTAGGAGATCCATGCAGCAATTGCAGACCTGAAAGTGGCTTGCGAAACCAAAAACGGATTAGCCATGGTTGAATTGAAAGCGGCGCTGGAGCTCAAAGTTGGGGCTGTACAGGAGGAGGTGAATCTCCTCCGGCAAGGCGTTAGAGCGTTGGCAGAACGAACAGGTGACTTGGAGAAGGAAGTGGCCCCGAATACAGCTGCATGTGCAACCCATAAATCCGAGCTTCATGCCCTAGTACAACGCGTGGGCAACCTGGCAAGCAGAGCAGAGGAGACGGAAGGACGCGCCCGGAGGAACAATATATGTATCGTAGGATTGCCTGAAGGAGCTGAGGGACCCAATCTCACAGAGTACATCGAATCAATGCTGCTGGAGGAGACAACTGGAGGAGTGCTGACCCAGGGGTTCACGGTGGAACGGGCGTACAGGACCCTAATGAGGAAGCCACCACCAGGGTTCCCCCCAGGCCGGTGATTGCCAAGATCCTGAACTATTGAGGCCGGGAAAAAATCCTAGAGCACTTCCGGAAGGGAGAAATGATTCAAATGGAGTTGGCAAACATAACGGAATACAGGGATTACACTCTGCAGGTACAACGCCAACGCAGGAACTTTGGCACAGTGAAGAGAAGATTTCAGAAAGCGGGCCACAAATACATGTTGATCTATCCCGCTAAACTGAAAGTGTTCCACAAAAATAGAACACTTCTTTTTTTAACACCCCGGAGGATGCGACAGAATGGCTGGATATGCAGAGCTGTCCCCAGGAATCGGGCTTCCAGAAGGAAGATGGCGCAGATAAGTAGCATGGAGACCGTGGCACCAAGGGTGTTGCAGTCTCAGACATTGGGACTAGAATATAGGACAGGATACAGCCTGTCGGAGTAGAGCCATTGGGACTAGAATATAGGACAGGATACAGCCTGTCGGAGTAGAGCGACTAGGGCTGTACACGTATGATCCTTGAGCATGGGAACTAAGCAAAAGGTGTAGGAGCCTAACGGAACCAGCCCTCACACCCCGATGAATAGATTAGTTAGGTCACCAGTAGACCAGTGACACCCTGCCGGACCTCTGATCTCGGCATTCTGAGGCAGGTCCAAACGCAGGGGAGCCTGAGATCCAGGGATGGAGCTGGGCACCATTTGGGGTGGGAGACAGAGGGGGGAGGGAAGGGGTTGTGTGCAGTGTATTATAGTTGGGCAAGGGGGATGGAGGTTAGTTGGGGAGTTCAAGTTGGAAGAGGGAAGGGTACGAGCCCAATTTCATGTCAAACTAGACTGGAGAGGAGGAGGGACAAACCACGCATGGCAATGGGTAGCCTTAGAATCGTAACCTGGAACGTGAGAAGCCTCAACAGTTATCTGAAGAGGAATAAAGTAATGATGTACCTGAGAAGGCTGAAAGTGGATATAGCATTACTACAGGAAACCCACCTTACTAAGGATAAATTGGAGGTGGTCAAGAGAAAGTGGAGAGGGACTACCACAGGAGCCACATGCTCAGCGTATGCTAGGGGGGTGGTCACGTGGGTGGCACCACATGTATCATTCCAGTTGCTTCAGTCTACTGTAGATCCAGATAGTAGAATGATAGTGGTGCGGGGGATGTTAGAAAACAGGGAATTGAGCATTATAAACTTGTACGCCCCCAACCAAGACACAGCTGCCTATTTTAGGGCCCTATATGGCATAATTAGTCCCCTACTGGGTGGTGCTATCATCTGGGGAGAAGATTTTAACTGTACATTACACCCTAAATTGGACAGGTCAGACAATAAACTAGATAGACCCACCCCGGCTGCAAGAGCATTACAGGCCCTGCTGATGGACTTGGAGCTAGAAGATATCTGGAGACAGTTGCACCCGGAAGATAGGCAGTAGCCACATTACGCGCCCCCCCACAACCTGTACACGAGACTGGATTACATGTTTGTGACCTCGGAGTTGGCAGGAGAAATGATAGGTTCGGAATACAAGGCCAGAGTACTTTCGGACCACTGCCCCCCTGGTCTTGGAGTGGAGGCACCAGCCCCCTAGAGCGAGAATTCTGACATGGAAGCTTAGAGCCGATGCCCTGCAGGACTCGGGATTCTGTGAGGACCTGAGGGAGGCAATTATCGAGTACTTCGACATCAATACAGGAAGTGTACAGTCAGAAGGAACCTTGTGGGAGGCGTTTAAGGTGGTGGTGCGGGGCGCAGCGATATCCAAATCCAGAGGGCTCCAAGGGGGCATAGAGCGGGAGCTACAGGAGACAGAGAAAGAGCTCGAAGAAATATTGCAGAGGGAGAGCACCTCACAGGAGGATGCTGAACGGGTGACACTGTTACAACAAACCAGCAGGGAGCAATGGGACAGATTATGCAAAATGAACTATAAAAAATACATCAAAAGGCAACACGCAGGGGGTGATAAACCGGGAAGGTTGCTGGCATGGTTATACAAAAATGAAACACCACACCCCGTGGTCAGGGAGATAAGGGGGGAAAAGGCCAGACCTGGGACACCCAAGAGGGAGTCAATGAGGGGTTCCTCAGATTTTACAAACACCTGTATGAGGACATGGGGGAGGAGATGGGTCGAGAGATTCAGGAGACACTGGAAGACATAGGATTGCCCAAAATAAACGATCAGGAACGGGAGGACCTGGATGCCCCAATCACATTAGACGAATTAGAGACAGTGATCCAGCATCTACCCACGTGCAAGGCTCCTGGGTCGGACGGGCTCCCAAGCGAATTTTATAAGACATACAGGCAGGAGGTGCTCCCCCCGCTGCTTGCAATGAGGAGTGTGAATGAGGGAAGCAGCCAGAGTCCCTGCGGGAGGCGGTGGTCATTCCGCTCTTAAAACCGGGCAAGCCGAGCATGGATTGTGGGTCATATAGGCCCCTATCAATGCTGAACCAAGATAGCAAAATCCTCACAGCCGCGTTGGCAAATAGGCTCAAACGGGTTATAGGCAAACTGATACACCCCGACCAAACAGGCTACGTCCCAGGCAGGAACATAACCGACAATCATAGGAGACTGCACCACATTATTGTTTTTGGATAAAATATTTTATTATTTTATAGATACAAACAAGACAAAACAAAACACATTAACACTTATGCATTACTTTCAAACATACAGGTATACAATTCTTCCTGGTTTTGGTTCTTTTCTGCACAGTCTGTGCATATTGTTGCGCTACGCGGGGTTCTAGACTCATCCCAATCGTCAGGATTAGCCATTTCCAGCAGTCCAGTAGGTTTTCAGTTCATTGCCACATTTCTTCAGCTATCCTCCCATTTTTGCCATATCTTGTTCGCCTTCCCCGGGCACCCCCTTGTGGTATACACTCTCCTCTCCATTGGTATGCACATGTCTACATCAGTTACCCATTTTTTGTATTGAGGGGATGAGGCCGAACCCTACATTTGAGCTATGTTCCTTTTTACAAGGCCTGTGGATCTTGCGAACATAAGCTTTTCGAATCTGGATAACTCAATATCTTCATATATCCCCAGTATCAGCAGTTTGGGGTTCATTGGTATCTCTCAGCCAATCACAATTGATAACCCTTCACAGCATTTCTGCCAGAATATTTGGATTTGTGGGCATTCCCAGAGGATGTGGTAAAAGGTCCCTCTCGTTTGACGACATCGTAGACAGTTGGGATCTGTTGCTCTTCCCCATTGGTGCAAGGTCTCTCTGGGACAGTATATCCGGTGCAGGATTTTCAGTTGGATCAATCTAATTCTAGCAGAGATTGCGGTTTCCCTGGGATACATGAGGGCTGTAGTCCATTCCTCTGGGTGGATTGGGCCCATGTCTCTTTCCCATTTCTCTTTCAGTCCCGTGAGTTCCGTTGTGGCAAACGAGCAAATTGCATTGTACATTGTAGAGGTTATTTTATAGTCAATTCGCTCCATGACTCTGTTCCTTTCAACCGGGGTGCACTCAGGCAAGTTGGGGAGGTCTATTTCACTTGTGGCGAGTGCATGTCTCATTTTCCTGTAGTGGAAGTGTTCTGTAACGGGAAGGTCGAGCTCGTTCCTTAGGGCCTGGAAATCCTTTATTTCTCCGTTCTTTTTCATGTCTTCTAGCCTTCCTATTCCAGCTTCCTCCCAGGCTGCCCATTTGGGGAGCTCTCTAAATTCTGGGAGATGCTTGTTACGCCACAAGGGTTGTTTCAGTGTAACCTTCCTTTCCCAACCCAGGTGTCTATGCACATCTATCCTGATCCGTGTTCTCTGTGCAGCTATTGTAGGTGGGAATGGATGAGTTTCTTTTCGATCCCCTGCTCTACTTGAGTGTCTGTGCGGTAACGATGGGTCATTATGTAGTATATCATTAATCACTGACATTTGGGCTGCCCAGTAGTATGTTTGTAGGTGTGGGAGACTAATCCCTCCCTCCCATACTGAGCGCTGTAGAGTTTTAAGTGCGATTCAGGGATGCCCTCCACTCCACAGGAGTTTCCTAAGCGTTGCATCTAGTTTACGAAATTCTGTTTTTGGAGTATACACTGGTGCATTCTGCAGGATATATAGGAACCTGGGTAATGCCAGCATTTTGAACAGGGCGGCACTACCTAGGAGGACGAGCGGGAGGGATATCCAGTGTTTCACATCATCAACAAATCTATCTCTTATTGGATGCAGGTTTTTTTCTACATATTGCGTTAGGTCTGTCGTGATCTGTATCCCAAGGTATCTAAACTGCTCTTGCACAGTTTTATATGGACAGTTGTCTAGTGCCGCTGTTTCGATTCCTTTAATCGGGAACAATAAGGATTTTGTATTATTAACTCTTAGTCCGCTAAAGTCCGCTAAAGGACCCATAGTTATTTAGTATATTTGTGACAATGGGGCATGAAGCTACTGGATCGCTTAGATTGATCAAGAGGTCGTCCGTGTATAGGGACACTTTGTCCTCTCAGTTCTGTGACCATTGAAATCCCCTCCAAGCCCGTGACTCTCTCAGCATAATTGCTAGCGGTTCAATTGCTAGTGCGAATAACATTGCAGAAAGGGGGCATCCCTGCCTGGTTCCCTTCCCAAGCTTTATACTGCGTGAGGACCAGCCATTTACCCTGATTTCTGCAGTCGGGGCATTGTACAGGAGTTTGACCCAATTTATGAATTGGACTACGAATCCCATCTTACCCATCATGTGCCATAGAGCCTCCAAGTGGACCGAATCAAAAGCTTTCTCAAAGTCAATAGTGAGGAGTGCCAGTGAGTCCTGTAGGGATGGAGCTTTCTCAATGGCAGCTTGGAGTCTGTGAATGTTCATTCGCATGGATCTCTGTGGCATAAAGCCGCATTGATCCGGATGGACCAGAGAGGGTATCACTGTCTGTAGCCTGTTGGCCAGTATTTTTGCCAGTATTTTAGCTTAGGTGTTTATGAGCGAGATTGGTCGGTAGGAGCAGCAGGCGTCCGGGGGTTTGCCTTTCTTGTGTATCACCACTATACTAGCCTTCCTTAAGCCTGGCGGGAGAATTCCTTTTTTGCTTTGCGTACAAGAAGATTTTTAGCATGTGAGGTGCCACCTCTCCAGTGCCAATTTTCTTCTACACCTCCACTGGGAAGCCGTTGGGGCATGGGGTTTTCTCATTTTGGAGCTGCGAAATGGCTGTTGTCAGTTCATCTTCAGTTAATTCGGCTTCAAGTTCCGTTCTCTGTGTTTCATTTAACATTGGGATGGTTAGTGAGTCCAGTATGCTGGGATCCGTCGGTGTCATATGCAGGGCATATAGTGTTTCATAGTAGGATGCGAATGCCTCCGCGATGTCTGGGTCAGTTGAGGCCCACTCAGTGCCTGTGGTGCTTATGCGGCACACTTGATGGTGCCCTTCCTCTCTTCTTTCCAACCAGGCCAGCATTCGGCCAGCCTTATCTCCTGTCTCGTAAAGTCTGGCGCGCATGGTTTCCACCACATTATTGAACAGACAGAGAAGGACCCCGGCGACATGGTGATAGTCTCGCTGGATGCCATTAAGGCCTTCGACTCTGTGAGGTGGCCGTGGTTGTTAGCGGCTCTGAAAGAATATGGGATGGGGCTTGGGGTACCTGAGGTGGGTCAAAATGGTATATAGTTCCCCAATCGCCAGGGTTAAAACCGGCGCCATAATTTCAGACAAATGGCAACTTCGTAGGGGTACTAGACACAGCTGCCCCTGGTCGCCCATGCTGTACATTCTTGCCCTGGAACCTTTGGCAATTTACCTCAGTCAACAGTACGGGGAGATAGGGAGCCTCACGAAGGGAGGCTCGCACCTCATATCATTGTATGCCGATGATATACTGCTATATTTGCGCTTCCCAGAAGAAAACCTACAATATGTTCTGGAGGTGATGGAACGTTATGCCACCCTCTTGGGCATAGCGGTCAACCCCAAGAAATCAAGCATGTTCCCTTTGGGGAGATACAGGGGGGCCCCGCACAGGAACTTACCCGTCTTGCCGATAACCTGGCAGACAAGGACATTGAGATACCTGGGAATCGACATATATCACACAGCCGAGGAAGAACATAAATACAACACGGAAAGGGCAGTGGAGGGCATTAAGAATAGCATGGGGTTTTGGTTGAGGCTATCCCTGGCCATGGTGGGTAGGGAGGCCCTGATCAAGATGGTGGTCCTGCCGAGATTGTTACACTTCTTTACGAACATCCCGTATATGCTCCCCAAATGTTTTTTTGCAAGACTCCACAGCATATGCAGGGGCTTTATATGGCACAACTCCAGGAATAGGGTGGCCCTGTGGAAGCTACAAAACTCGTGCGACGGGGGGGTATAAACCTACTGAATTTTGAGGTATACTACCTGGCGGGACAGCTCCAGTATGTGGCCAGGTGGCTGTCTGAAGAAGAGACGGCCGCAGCCAGGCTATTGTGCAAGGACGCCGCCCCCTTTTTTCTAAGAGAGGTGGTGTGGTTGCCTAAATCAAAGCTGCAGGTAAGGGCGAGACTGCTGGCATTTGGCTGGGAAATATGGAGCAAAGCATGGCAAATGGGGGGAAACCCAACCCCATGCTCCCTACAGGTGCCGCTAGTGGTTGCTATTCAGGGAGGACCCGCAAATGATAAAGGGGATCCGCAGGTACTGGGAACCGATGGGCCTCGCTACCCTCGGAGATGTATGGCAAGAGGGGGAGGTACTAGACTTCCAGAGATTAATGGAGGACACCGAGGTGCATAATATCAGACGGATGCGGGAAAGGTGGCCTGAGGCACTACTAGCGCAGCAACCCGATAAGGTCATTGAGACAATGTAGGATATCTCAGAGGGTGGGCACAAAATATCCCGCATATATGAACTTCTGATGATCAGGGTAGGCAAGGAGTTGCTCCAACTGAGGCGGGACTGGGAAGAGGAGGTGGAACCTATGCTGGATGGACAACGGGACAGGGCTCAAGGGAACCACAAGAAGGTGTCCCGTAACGCAAGGCTACAGCAGATCCAGTTGCATGTTACTAATAGGGCATTTATGACCCCTAGCAAACTCGCCAGGTTTGGAAGTTCAGTGGTACAGAAATGCGCAAGGTGAGAGGAGGTGGAAGATGGGATGATACACATGTTTTGGGCTTGCCCTGAGGTGGGTAGATTCTGGACGGAGATTGAGGTACGCTTAGCCGAAAAAGGGATTACACTGGAGGTGGAGTCAGTGTGGGCATGCATGTTGGGCGGTTTTGCCAGACCACGCAACCTGAAGCACATACGTAAGATGAAAGACCTGGCCTACATCCTGGCCAAACAGAGAATCGTGATGGGCTGGAAGGCAGCCCAGCGCCCCAGAATAGAGACGTGGTGGGCTGACCTCCTGAACTGGGCAGAAGCAGAAACGGCAGCCTGCTATGAAGCAATCAGTAGGGGAGGGGAGGAGGAGGCGGGATCCCTGATAGCGTGGAGACAACTGGTGGCCACGATGGTGGGACCTTCCCAGGACGAACTTAGTGAAGACGATACGGGGGAGATTAATGTGGAAGACAAGCCTGGTGATACGCAAGCAGCTGGCAATGAAGTAGGGGCTCGAGTTAAAGGGGCGGGAGGGGGGAGGACGGTGATGCATAACATGCGAATATAATGACTTGAAGCTCATATGTGAATGTGCTCAATGTTGGAAATGTTTTGAGTGTTGTTATTAAAAATAATAAAAATTGTTTTAAAAAAAATGTATGTGTGTCAGTCATCTGCCTGCGTCATAAGCATGAGTTTAGTGTCTATATGCAATAAACTAATGTATGTTTGTGTGAGTGGATGCCTATGTACTTCATGTCTACGGGCACCTACGCCGTGATGTCAGTGATGATGTCATTGGATTCTCGATTCACAATCAGTGGACTTGTTCGATTGATGACATTTCCATCTCCTCCATATCATTGATTGGTTACGGTTTGAATGGCTGTCTGAGAGAGTAATGTTTCTAATATCTGCGATACATTGATGATGGCAATGAAGGGCCTAAGAGTGAGGTGCATCAGTCAATTCTCTGTCTTCAGGCCGAGAGTCGTGTGGGGTCATGAGGGCCATACTTGGACCTCCGTTTTCATGCTCTTCTACCACTGCCCATGTTTAGTATTAGAAAACCAGCCATCAGACTTTCCCCTCTAAGTTCATTCATCCTTCTCCCAGTGGTAACCTGGCCAAAGGTGCTTCTATTCTGCAGTGGTGGTAGTTGAGGCAGATTTTGGTGGCAGGTAGAATTAGGTTAATAAGAGGACACCTCCATAACGAATGATACCAGGCCAGTAGCAGCTGTAGATGCTTTCATTGATGGTGCGTGAAGAATTTGCACAAGCAACCAAGCGTAGGGTGGGAGCCTGAACTAGTGTCAGAGGGTTCGAGGTAGGTTTCTCCCACTGATAAATTTGTTTAAATAATGGGTGAAAATGGTGCACTTCAGATTGCACATTTTGATAGAAAACTTGGAATAAAGCAATACAGTTTACAATTGCTTCTGTGAAAAAATCCTATTGATCGATGCCTGGTCACAAAGTGTATACAGGGCATTGTGCAGTTATGGTAGCATTGCCACTCCTGACCACCTATTTATGAGGGCCAGTATCTATGGTATATGCTAGCATTGCCCTATGAAACACTTTTCCACCCACACTGCCTGTGACTATATATATGTTGGTATTTCCACTGTGAGACACTTTCATGATGGTGAAACATATGCCACAACTGCCACTGCGAAGCACATGTTTATGGTGCCAATGTCTATGAACTATGGCAGTATTGCCACTGTAAAATATTTTCATGATAGTATCCTGATCATAATATTTGCTAGCACTACAAATGTAAAGCACATAGTCATGTCGACCTTGTCTTGGGCACATTCCAGCAATGCCCTGTAAAACAATGTACAGTGCGTGTGCACAAATGTATGCCAATACCACAACTGTAAAACACTTTCACGATGGTGTCCAGAATATATTTTAGATTGCCTTTGTAAATCCCATTCAAGCTCTCACAATTCATGGTACCGATGCCACGCACCCTAACATTCAGTCACACACACTCTTTCAAGCTCTTGCTTTCATTACCTCTTCAAAGTGGTGTTACCAGACTCCTTGCACTTTCCGTTCGAAGGGTCCATTCAGTGCACACCAGTAATGCACGTGGGGGCCATGGGATGGGGTTTCGAAAAATAAAGGCGCAGACTAGAGGTATCCTGACCAGTTGGGCGGGTGGCTTCAGGGGAGGAATGCTAGCAGGCATTTATTGAACGTACATGGATAAATACAAATGTGGTCTTTCAAAGCCAACATACAAGAGTCAGTCACTGCTCTCCTCCTTGCTCCAGCCCGAATCAAACTAAAGGGCCTGGGGATTGGAAAAGGCTCAACTGACCTTATTACCATGCATTGTAGTTGCAAATCATGTCGGACCTTCCCGATAGTGACTGCAAACTGCAATGCTAATGCAAGGCAGGGGCTAAGCAAGCAGTGAGGGGGTGCACCCTGACACGTGTAGAAGATTTAAGGGGGCAACTGTGGCACTTGATCCTCTTTCCACCACCACTGTTCCTCTGTCAGGCCTTACATATCCCTTTTAGTAAGAAAGACACCCTCCCCACGAAGGTTGAAAATGCCTGAAGGCTTCCTGCTGCTAGTTCATGATGTATGCCAGGGTGTGTTGTATTATAATGCCATGTAACCCTCTTGCTATGGTTGGGGTGCCCTTCCTGTGTCAGTGGGCAATCAAAAGGATGTTCCGGGCAACTGACTACAAATTATGGGCCACAGCATAACTTGGCATTTATTTATTTATTTATTAACATTTCTATAGCGCACAGCATGAGTCACTAAAATGTCAAGAGTGCAAAGTATTGCAAGCCTCTGTTTTGAAATCACTATATGAAGTTACATTATAGTAATCGTTTAGCACACACAGCCAGCTTGCTGTTATGTATAGTGCAAAGCAAATATGACTATTCTGAGCTCTCAAGTTTTCCATGGCCATGAGTTAGAAAACCATCCAGTAATGTATGACATTGTGGAAAACTACAAGTCCCAGAACTAAAAAAAAAAAAGGATTGCATGGCAACTTGAGATATGTGTATTCTGAAAAAAACATACTTTTGTGTGTGTAAAAATAGCAGACATCAAGTAACAATGTAAACACCAAAAACAATCACTAAATTCGTATCTACGTCAATAATATAAATGCCACTCACCACATAAAAACAAACCGGGCACAGGATTTGCCAAGCTCCTGGAGCTCTCCTGCTGTCTTTGAGGTGGAAGTGCCCCATGAACGTGTTTACCAGTTAATTGCTCGGCCCTTATTAAGTGCTGCAGCAAGTGTCCAGGACATTGTAAATCTTTTGCCTGCACGAGGAAGCTTCGAAGGCAGAGAGGTCAATGGCCTGAGATGAGAGGGGGTGGAGGAGGACTTTAAAAACAACGGTGTTGCTGGTGGAAGAGAAAAGGCACTCAAATAAAAGGCGCAACACACGTTGCAGGTGTTGCACCTGGATAGCCTCCAGTGAGCACAATGGACTATTTACGTTCTCCAAAATGACCAGCTGCATAGTGAAGTAATAGTCACCAAACTGGCCCACCTCGACGCACAAAAACGCCCCTCTTACTCTAAGCCAGGCCGATTCTGTTTTATAGTGCTGTACGAGACTGAGCGAGGGGGTTAGTTGTGCAAATATTGTGCATTGAGGAACTGTCATTTTTATCATTTGTGCACAGCAGTACAATAATCCAAGGAACCGGAGGGGGGAACATACTGCAACCTGCACACGCCAACCTATAATTTATGGACTGCTGCCTTAAGTGCGCCAAAACTGAAGCACGCTTCCCTCAGCAGAGTCCTGGGTGATGACTGCCCGCTTCCTGCTTATCGTTTTTGTTGGCATCCTCGGACAACAAGGCTACATAAAAATACATTGTTGTTAGCTTCTGGCTAGGATAAAACCTTGTAAACAAGTGGTTAATCCACCCCCCCTCCCGCCCCCGAGCCGCCTGCGAGGCCTTTGTCCCTATCTCCCGCGCTCAGAGTTGGAACTGGCCCTACCAGATAAGGGCCCTGCTTCTGGAACAGGCTTTCTTTTTCTGTTTTTTGGCGTTCCAAGGAAAGTGACTGAAAGGGAGGAGGATACTGACTTTGGTGTGTGAGTTTTTTGAAAGAGAAGGAAAATGTTCAACGACAACAAAAACAAGCACGGCCAAGGCCAATGTGTTGTGTGCGTCATTGCAGCCTGAAATGCCCCAATGTCTGGCATAGTCACCATATGGTAAGCTTTAACCCTGCATGCCCAGTCGCCGCAAATCATATGTGTTGTGCACTAACAAATGCTTGTTAATTAAAACTTCCAAATAGACAAATGAATATATGCCATGCACAGAACACTTGAGCACATAGTCAGTCACATAAATGCCCTTTTCTCTAGAACTCTGCCTGATGTTATTGCCGTAATACTGTATGGGTTCTTCCCTATTTTTGTTAAAGGGGGATCCATCTCACACGGGGAAGGGTATATATGAAAAATAAAAACAGTGAGAGGGATTGCCCCTCTCTAAAACCGATTAGTTTCGGTCAGTACACCACCTTTTTAACTTATCACTAAACCAGTTGATAAGTATCCCATGTTTTCTCCAGTCTGATGTTATTGCCTACCTATGACGAAATTCATTTTGAGATCTGCCTTCAACTCCCTTTTCGTAAATCAATATATTTTGCTTCCGTAAACCTCAACCTTTCGAGTTCCTGGGTTGGGTGAAAACACAAAATATATTTTTGGGCGGTGGAGGGTCCATTGAAAATAATGGACAGATATGGAGGTTGGCGGGTGCGTGCACACTTGCTTTAGTGGGTGACGACCGCCAAAAGTGTGTGAGTTGAAAGGTACATAAGCCAGAAGAAGAGAGACATCTTCTTGCCCACTGACCTGCCTCCTACACAGTGCTTTAAGTGGGATGAGAAATCAAGGGGGTGCTCCAGTGCGTCCTCATGCAATATTTGGGGACGGGGGCTGAAAAGGCTATCGCGAAGCTTCAAAAACCAAGTAGCTAATAAAGCTTTAAAAGAGGAGTGGCCTGTGTAATTAAAGGAGTGACCTAACAGAGCCAATCAAGTTTACATATGTGCAGTGAAAGGGAACAGTTCTGGTTTAAAAGATGTATTTAAATATGGTTAAAGTATGTCAACATTTTGACCAAAATAAATATATTCAAATATGAAACAGAGCATCAAATTAAAAGGGGTCACTACATCAAGCAATCCCACAGTTCTTCTGAAAGAAATTCATTATTCATATGTATTAATTAAAGGCATTCTAATGATAATACTTTAATACAATGTGTGGCAAAAATCAAACAATGTATTCTCTTCTAACTTCACTTCCCTGTTCAAATGTATGCAATTTTAAATTTCTTTAACTGATGTTGTGATTCTAAACATTACTGGAGGTAATATTGGCAAAGAGCAGTATTGTCACTCATATTTTAAAGAAATGTGGTAAGGAAGGTCTGTTCAGAGAGCCCAGGCAGAGACCTGGCTCAATGGCAATATTTGGAGACTGCCAGGGCTGAGCCTTGCCTAACCCCGGCCCACTTAAAGTCCTGCTCCTACATTTTGTGCACGTGTTGTGGTTTCACCCATCATTTTATATGAGTTTGTCTTTCATCTTCTGAGTTTTGGGATTTGCTAATATGTGGCTAGACCACACTAGGAAGGTAACACATGCTCTATTTTGGGGTGATACAATGTGTCATTTTTGGGTATTGCATGTTGCTTTTGGCGGGTGAGTATGTTTTACTGAATGTCAACATGAAATGTAAAGCGCACGTAGCAACATTGATAAATGCAGTGCTGGAAATTGAAATAATTTACTGTGTGGATCCCACTAGGGGGAGGAAAGTGCATGCGGTAGACGGCACCTTATGGTACATAAGCCGGGTGGGCCAAGGTTCGAGAACATTTGGTGCAGGGCAGCCTAATGTGTTGCCTGAACCTTTTCTGGCCCAGAATTTAGTGGAGTTGCCACAAGGTGGGGGCCTGCAGCACGTGGGCAGTGAGAGCGCGGTCGGGGAGGTGGTGGAAGGAATGTGGTGTGGCCATCATTGGGTTGGTGGAGGGGCAGGCGAGGGAGGAGCCTGCACGGAGCAGAGCAGCTCGTGCCAGGACTTCGGTGGAGCTCGGAAAGTGAATGCCCTTGGACCCGGAATGGACATGGGCCATGAAGGTAAAGGTCCAAGGTGATTAAGATGGGTTATACAGGAAGGCTTACCATCTCCTTTTTGGGCTGCCACCACCTCTCCGGTGACGGCAGTAGGGAACAAAGGGACAAGCTGACACCTAACTATCCCAGTTCAGGTGCCGGGTGGGGGGGTAGCAGTTAACACTCGACCCGCCTACTTGAAAGGAAGAGAGCAGGGAGGGGCCCAGCAGGGGGAACAGGGCTCCCCAGATGAGGTCTCTGAACGGAGCATTGATTGTGGGGGCAGTGCAATGCAATGTCTGTGGCACGAATTCTAATGGCTATTTTAACCAGTGCAAGCTATTGCTGGATCAAATTATCCACCTTTGTCTGTCGCAAGGCAGAGGACAGCATCTCCCAAAGAACACAGTGCAATGTGACATAGGCTTGTCATTGGCAAGGCTTGTGCGAGATATAGTAGCAGAACTGTTTAAGCACATTGAGCTGCAAGATGGAAGGCATTACAGCCTGTGCTGTAATTGTAGGGGAGAAGCAGGGCTTTTTAAAGGGGTAGTTATCTCCAAAATATGATGGTTTAAAAAGTTTGGCCGTAATGAAAAATATATATAAAAAATATTTTTACGAAAAGTTCCTATGTAAGATCTTCGGGAAATGAGCCTCAAAGTTTGCTCTAGGAGGCATCCATTTTGTACAATGAAGCAGCCTCCTGATTTTCTGTTAACTCTGCTCTCGTGGCACTAATCAAGCAAAAGGCTCATACTGGGAGCTTTTGCTTATTCCTACCGGAGAGCAGAGAATGCTAGCAGGCTACATAAAATTGCAGTGGCCGCTACGATCCTATGTTAATGAACTTCATTAATACAGAATTGCGGCGGTTGTCTGAGCATTCATAATTGCCCTGACTTTCATTTTAGGTTTCCAGCACAGGAAACTTAAATTAAAAGGCACGGCAATTATGAATACTATGCCGCCCGCCGATTGTGGAGGGTGGTGTAGTATTTATAATTGCTGGTACTTTTGTTTTAAGTTTCCGGGGGAGCCCGGGAAAATTTAAATGAAAGTACCAGCAATTATGAATACTCCGCCACCCGCCGCAATTCTATATTCATGAACTCGGAGAACCTGAGTTCATTAATATAGGATTGCGGCAGCTGGAGTAAATATAAATAGAAATTTAGGGGTGGGGCAGCACTCACCGGAGCACAGGGACAAGCCTCCAGCTGCAGCAAAAGCTCCCTCTAGGGGGCTTTTGCTTTTTTAGTGCCCCTAGAGCAGAGTTAATATGAACACAGGAGGCTTGATCATTTCACAAAATGGATGCATTCTAGTGATTACAAATCCTGACTTTGAGGCTCATTTCCTAAAAACTTTACATACATTTTGTAAAAATATTTTTAAAATATATTTTTCATTATAGCCAATCTTTTTAAACCATAACATTTTTGAGGGAACTATCCCTTTAAGCACATACGGATGCACATTGGAAGGAATTACAGCCAGCAATGTCATTTTAGAGGAGCGGAGCACGTTGCTGTCGATGGCGGGACTCCTAAAGCTGGTGAGCCGCAAGAGCTGGTGCAGAAGAGGAATGTGTGTAAAGATGTAATGGTTTCTTCCATTACATTCCGAGATGTGTGTGATGATCGTGCCTTTAGCTTTTCTGAGACGGCATCAGCTGCAAGAAGTGTTGACGGTCTAGTTGTGATTACGGTCACAACGTTACCACAGGAAGAAGTAGGACATCAGGGGGACGTAGCCACACCCACTGAAGAAGATCCGGTAAAAGAATGGAGAGCGGATTTCACGTCACGTCACTACTCGATTAGAGGTTGTCAGACGCTCCGTGAGTACGCTACAGGATCTTTTTGTATCTTTCTTTGTGCTTCTATTTTCCCTTTGGATCCTTGCAAACTTGCATCACTGTTTACCTTTTCTCCCGTATTTCGTTAGGAACTCAGCTTTGGAACAGTGACCTCTTTCGATCCTCCTTCTGTTTAAACTCATTGCCTTCCTTCATAATCCCAGTTACACAGTGTTCGGGTAGGCATAACTTGACATTAGGAGTTTATTCTTGTTTTGACAGTTGGCAGAGGGTTTGATGTTGTTGGTTCATTTTCATTCAGGAAGCCGCATTTGTTTTGAGAGCCACTCTCACTTTTCCGAGAACTACGACTCCCAGAATCCTTTTTGTCATCTTGCGCTAACTCCCCGTTCTACGGACGAGGTCGCGTAGCCTTCATCCCTTGCAGGTGGAGAAACCCTTTCTTCCTTTACTTGTTTCTATCTGATATTTCCTTGGGCAAACCCTGTTACTATCTACACTTATTCTTTCATTTTCTCATAGTATTTGAAGGCTCCAGGAACTCAGATTCTTTGCTCTGCCTTCATCATTGAATTACCATTCGGTTTTAGCACTTTGGTAAGGGAAGGGGAGCTTTTCTGTAATCTTTATTTTCCTTTTTCTGTGCTATTTTTTAGCTAATATTGTTCTTAAATTCATCTACAGCTGGGCTAATTAGAGTAAGCTTTCAACATTGGTAACCGGAAAGCAGGAATTATTCTGAACATTCTGGAAGGGAAGGAGAACGTTTATCCACGCTCCCAAGCAGCTCAGCACAGGGTTTTTTCCCCCTCGAGGGTTTCCCTGGAATTCCCTTCGGGGGGTAACCTTTGTAGTGCTGACCGCGTAGGGGGTTCCAGGAGGATCCTTTATTTCATCAGGATTAGTGCAGTCCCATCGTGCACCTGTCTTCATTAAGACAAGGTAGGAACTATTCCCAGACTGCCTCATTTTGTTTGTTGTTGATTATTAAGAAAGACCTTTTCAGGCTTTCTACAAGTTGGGTTGGTTTAGTTATTCACGGAGGTTGAAGTTACAAAAGATGCTGATCGACTGGTGGAGGGGCATTGGCATGCAGCTGTGCGAACAGTTCAAAGACCGTGAACGGAGCAAGAGAAAAAGGGGGCAACTACTTGAATATTCAGTGGCCTGCGGGATGCACAGGGTATCCTTTTTTCTCAAAGCAAGGCAGAAGGAGCCTGTCTCTTTGGTGCAAGTGGGACATACATACAGCTGGGACCTGAAAGGGCTATGGTTTCAAGCCCACCATCAAATGACAAACATTTTGAAAAGCTAATAATACCTTTTGAATGGAGAAGACCATGCCCCAGTCAGGGTAGGAATTTGAACACGGTTAGCTGCAGGCACTAGTTGGGAAGTGCCGTCAGTCAACACGCCAATTAGCTGGCATAATGGTGAGTGCTCACTCTGCGAAAGGAGCGACTGCGGTTTAAGGACAGGGACAGCGCTACACAAACAAAGGAAGGGGCAATATATTTTTAATACAGCAATACTCCAGGATGTGTTGATGAGGTGGCTGTAGCAACTTTATTTGTTAGCACTACAAAGAGCTTTCAATTTGTCTTGAGGGGGCGGAGCAAATGCTCTTACCTGTGTTTTGGCCACGGATCTATGGAGCAGAGCAAACGCTTGAGGCAGAGAAGAGAAGAAGGTGCGAGGAGCCAGGGGCGGCGGATGGAAGGTTGCAAGAAGAAGAACATGGCTAGGGATTTAAGAGGGACGGCACCAGGGGATGGTAATGAAAATTGTGAGGGTGCCCGCACTCCAATCTACGGAGGATATATCATAATTAATAAAAGTAGAAGGTAAAAATAAGAATTAGTAGGAAGGAAAGATCTGGGTATAGAAGGTTTTCGTGATTTATGCATTTACTAGGTGGAAACATATAATAGAGGAATTAACAAAACTCTAGCTGGTCACTTTGAGAAGAATTAAGTATAGGGACAGGTCAGTGAGTGAGTATATTCACAATATAGTTTAATAATACAAAAACATTCATAAAACAAGTATGAAATCAAATGTAATCAGAATAGAGTTTTCTGTCACCTAGCCATTCACCGGCTAAACCTCAATTTGGAGCAAAGAAAAAAGGCAGAAGATAATAAATCATTTTTCACAATCATTAATAATTTGACAAATGATCTCCCTGTTATCACTCTGTTCTTTTACAGAGATAAATAGTCTCTCGACATGTTTCAGTCCACAATGTCTTTTGTACTGAACTTTCATCAGGAGGAAATAGTATGCATCAAATTCCTATTCTGCATCCCTCATGAGTGAAGATAAAACAAACAATCCACTACCTGTCCAGGTTTAGAAGAAAAAGAGAAAGAGGAACTGTAAGCTATAATTGCTATAGTCAGTCTCTAAACATTCAACAATGAACTTTGAACCATATACCCTAAGATAAAACAATTACCTCTGGGAGGTTCTTGCGGGGGGTGCAATCCTTCAATTGAAATTGCGGTAGTGAGCAAAAGTTTCCCCACTTTATGGCTGCAAAAATAAGCAAAGGTCTATTTAGCCAAATGCATTACAAGCGTGTGGCTCAGTTGTGACAAACATTAAAAAACACACAGTCACCCACCTGTGGTGGGTCTCAGTGGAGTATGCTGTGTATTGAGATGAAAAATCACCCTGCTTGGCCAGAAGGTGGATGACGTAGCACGGAGTGGTCCGTATTCACCATAAATCTGTGTCAGTACCCAGTAGTCCTGCAGTAATCTACAATATGGAATGCAATGCACATGGGTGTACCCAAGTAAGTAAGGACACCACAACAGACCACTAAGGAAAAAAGGCAAAATATCTAAAGCCCTTCTATAAAACCCCAGCTAGTCCTGCAATGCACCAACATATTGTGCTAGTGCTCTAAAACAAAGCATTATTAACAGGTGAGGGCGTCACCCAAGGGGAAATTGACCTGTGGCGGTATCTTTAGACAGCCTGCCAGGTAGAGGTAGAGAAGTCGCCGTTGCGGACTTCTGTAGTGGGACCCAAAAAGAGTAGCCGATCCTCATAGATTTCGAAAGTGAATCACTGGATGTAAAAAAGTGTGTCATATGGTAAAAAAATATGGTAAAAAAGAATTCACGACATTATCTCCAATATTTAATCCATATGTGGCTGAATACGGCTCACTAAAAAGGTCTGTGATAACAGTGTGACCGCCTCCATATAGTGAGGCTCATCCACATGTAATACGTATCTTTCTATAGGGGAAGATTGTAAGACAGGAGGTAGGGATCATGACCCTATTACCTTGAGTCTGCTCGTAACTGCAGGCTTCCTTTCTCCACTGCCTCGCCTCCTCGCCCCGTCTCTAGTGTCCGCAGTTGCAAACGGGCTTTATAAGTAAAAGGGACGCCTCAAAAACGGTATTCGTGTTGCTATAGTAACACATAGTCCTTTGTCGACGTTAACCTGCATTACACTGGCCTGGCGCGAGGAGCTTTTACCTAAGCGCCATCTTGGAATGGAGTAGCTAGCCCGATCTAGACAGGTGTGTCAATCCTACCGAGAAGTATCTCATCTTATTCTATGCAACTACCTTCCTCTAGTCATGGTCACCCACCTATGTTTGTCCAGTCTGTCTTCTAAATAGTTGTGGAGCCTTAAACCCCAGTGTTTTCATTTATTTTCAATAATAAAATAAAATCCAAAGAATCTATTTACAACATTCTCACTTGGAATCGTATCATAAAATTACATTGAAACAGGAATATCTGAATTTCAAACCTGTTGCAGTTTCACACATTAACTGCTACATGGGTTTCGTTGCAGGATGTATTTCCAGTGTCTCGTTCTGGAGACAATAATGATGTCCTAGTACATATATTCCATTATTATGGACAGCGCTTGTGCACAGAATTATGAACAAGTTTATACTTTTCGTCAATATCAAAGAGTGTATTCTACCTTCTGAAAACCACTCCCCGTATCCCTCAACCAGTTATACATCCACAGTGCAGTTCCGCTGTTCCTGCTCTATGTCCCAACCTGCTAGCAAGGTCAATTATAAACCCGTTCCCGTTTTGTACATTTAACCGTTGAAAGGGCTTACTTGCAAAATGTATCTATGTATTATCATACCTTAAAAAACATATTAATGTCCCGATATAGACATTCATCAAGGTGGGTAGCAGTTGGGCACAAAGTTACGGGCAAGTGTTACATATTACTAAATATGTGGGGCAGATATATGCATTCGGTAAAAGTATGTCTTGTTACTCCCTAATGTTCTAAATCAACCCCGAACAATCTAGGTAGTGGGAGCTTCTTGTGTGTTACTAGAGAGGGCACTTTTTACGAGGTGATATGAGTAGGTACTTATGATGAGTAGACATTGGACCCTGCTGACTTCCAAAAGTCAGTTTCTTATCTTGTTCCATTCCTTAGACTCATTCAGTCCTTGTTGGTCACTTCTCATTCTGAAAATCATCTCCTGCTCTAGTTTAAACAGTTTGGCATCTCTATTGGTGCTTGGACCCCCTTTGACCGTCTGAAGGATTGTCCATGTGAAATCCTCATGCCCATGTGCCCATGTTTCATAGAAATGAAATGTTGGACCATCGGTGCATTTTCTGTTCTTTTCTTCAATCAGCTTCTGTGTTCCATTATTCTGGTTTTTACTTTTCTAGTCGTTTTCCCTACATAGGGCAAGCCACATTTACATCTAATTAAGTATACCGCGTGATCCGTATTACAGTTCATCATGGTTTTTTGTTTCCATGGTTTTCCAGTGCCTATATCTACCTCAGTTATCTTGGTAGTAAGCTTGCAAATCCCACATGAGCCACATGGGTGGTGGCCCACAATTGGATTAATTCCCCATACGGCTGTGATGCTTGGTTGTTCAATCCAGTCGGGTTTCAGTCTGCTGTTGCTCACCCTGTTATCACGCTTGTAATGCGTTTGGCTAAATAGACCTTTGCTTATTTTTGCAGCCATAAAGTGGGGAAACATTTGCTTACTACTGCAATTTCAATTGAAGGATTGCACGCCCCCGCAAGAACCTCCAAGAGGTAATTGGTTTATCTTAGGGTATATGGTTAAAAGTTAATTGTTGAACGTTTAGAGACTGACTATAGCAATTATAGCTTACAGTTCCTCTTTCCCTTTTTCTTCTAAACCTGGACAGGTTGTGGATTGTTTGTTTTATCTTCACTCATGATGGATGCAGAATAGGAATTTGATGCACACTATTTCCTCCTGATGAAAGTTCTGCACAAAAGACATTGTGGACTGAAACATGTCGAGAGACTATTTATCTCTGTTAAAGAACAGAGTGATAACAGGGACGTCATTTGCCAAATTTTTAATGATTGTGAAAAATGATTTATCATCTTCTGCCTTTTTTCTATACTCCAAATTGAGGTTTACCCGGGGAATGGCTAGGTGACAGAAAACTCTATTCTGATTACATTTGATTTAATACTTGTTTTTTTTAATGTTTTTGTATTATTAAACTATATTGTGAATAAACTCACTCACTGAGCTGTCCTTTTAAGTTCTATTTCCCTATACTTAATACTTAATTCTTCCCAGAATAGATAGAACAGACACTATCAGCTGGAGCTAATACAGTATCTACTGGGTTTCCTTTTTCATCTTCATACTTTGAGAAGAAAACGAAAAGAAAAAGATGGAGAATACAGTTACTGAAAATGTACCATGTTGTTTTTTCCAGGGAAAGGGTTTTCTGATATGTACTAACGATAATACCCCAGGAGGAGAATGGGTCGTTTTACCAAACCTCAGCCTGTGGTAGAGTATGCCAAATACTACCCCCTAAATAACAAGGGACCCCTACTCCTAGTGTAGGCCCGTACCACCCAAAGGTTTTGGTGGCATCACAGAACTGTACACACTGAAATAACACCATTGATTATCACAGTTAGCAAAAATAACATAAACAACTAATCAAACGGTTGCCCAATGGTAAAGGAGGAGCAAATACCATCTCTTTCAGCAGGGAAAGGGAAATGAATACTAGAGAGCTACAACAGGGTCACACTGCACATAGTCATAGACTTGGTGTGTCAGAAGCAAAAAACTACAGGGCAGTTTTTTATTGCATGGCCTTCTGAAGGGAATGGGGTTTTGATGCATGGTGTACGAGGGTATTAAAATTTGACAAGAAGGTGTTGGGCCTTCGGGCCTGGAGTAATCATTGTTATAGGTCATGGAGTTTGAGGATGAATTGCTTAAGTAAGTGAGGTAAGGGCAGAAGGATGTTGCTAGGTCCCGCCATGGCAAACAAAGAGCAGAAGCAAAGTTAGGTGGCGGAAAAAGGTACGTGAAGGAAATATGGAAAGGTTGCAGGAAGAGTAGAAATAGGGTTGTCAAGTGGAGGGCGCTGATGAGCCTGGGGTGCCACCCCCATGTTCACACATGGCGTCCAAAGGCTTTGTCCCAGGAGATTTGATGATCCGCAGATGAAACACCACAATTGACTTGCTGAATGTGCCCACATACGGCGGCAGTTTGTAATTAAGGAAGGAATAAGGAACACCAGACAGTGCCACCTAAGGGTGGAAGATTGTTTTATAAAATTGTATAAAGGAGTGTAAGTGCTCTATTAGGTGCACCAGATGGTGTGGCAAAATAAGTTATGGTTCAATATAGAAAAAACCAGAGAGTAAATGTGGAAGGGACAAGAGGGCAAACCAAACGGTGTTGCATAATGGGCGAATGTTGATGGCGTCTCTAGTGGCTAACATCGAGTCAGGAGTGTGACGTCCCAGTTTGTTGGTGCGCATGCGCGGACCTCGTTATGGTCCCGCGCATGCGTGGTTGAATAAAGCGCGTCCGTGCGGCAGTTGCCGCCGGGACGCGGAGCAAGCAGCATCGCGTCCCGCATGTTCTTTTGGTCCGTGTCTGTGTGCGTGTGCCTGCGTGGGCCTAGGGGCCAGATACAACAAGGAGGATGCTGCTGATGTCTTGGCTGGTGCATACGTTTCTTTCAAAATCGAACCAGATGCAGAACAACAGACAAACTGAGTAACAGAGGAATTTGGGGAAGCCTCAGACTAGTTTATCAGCCGTTCGGCCCCCGACCAATTGAATCTGGCCTTGGGAATGGAGCGACCAGTTTTCTGAGCCACGCTGGGGGCCGGTTTTAGCCTGCGCATATTTATATTAATAGGCAGCAGCCGGTTTTTATCTTGCCCGTGGATCGATTGATTTATGTGCTCTCCTCTGTGCACATTCATCAAAGCAATGTAACACTTAGTTCCTAGGTTTTCGGGTTGCTTTGATGAAAAGCACGAGTGCTCAGTCCCCCAGGTCCGGGCCAGCCATCTGCCATGGCGTGTCACTGTGGCACCAGCCAGGAGGCAGCCCCACTCGGGTCTCGGCCACTATCACACTCTGTCAAGTGGAAATCAATAATCATCAAATGGTGTGGTTCTGTGGCTACGCTGGCCAGAATGTGTGAGCCGACTCAGATGAGACGGCTGAGCTTGTGTTTTTGTGTCTCTTGGTGATTGTACTTTGCAATTGCAAGTTGCATTGAATTGCACTGACTTGTGTCTTGCAAGCTCTGCCTCTGTAATGCTAAATTGCGGTCCTGCCTGGGGTGGAGGGTGGGGCTGGCCCGGTGCTGCCACCTGCCTGTCTCCTTGGGGTGGCTGTGTTGTTGCTAGGCTAACTACTTGCTACATTATGTTTCAGCGCCGCTGCCGGCTTGGCAGCCAATCATTGCACGTGTTCCTCTCCTGCCATCCGTCCCGGCACCAGGGCCATGCTGTCATGTGCATTGCATTGGGTGTGCTGTGCTGGGTGCGGCCAACATATCCCAGCACATGCTGGCTGCTGGAACTCGGAAGTTGTCTGAGAAGTGGACCATTGGGAGATTTAGCGAACGTCGAACAAAGCCAGGTGTTAGGTGTTGACAACGAGGGGAGCAGAGCTCTGAGAGCAGCACTGTCTGTGACTGAGTGTGTGTGAGCAGCAGTCCGCCGATCCCTATATTGGAGTAGCGAGCTGCTGATTACTAAGTAAGAAGTCATCTTCCCACCCCTGAAGTCCTTATTGTGTACCTTGGCCCTGTGTAATGATCGCAAACTTTCTGAGGGAGTGCATTAACCAGAAAATGTTAGCAGGACCTCGAAATCGAATCATCCAAAATGTCGATTACTTGTTTGCGGTTTTACGCCAACGTGGGCACGGTCTGTAACTAAAAGGCGCATGAACGCCACGTTATGTTGCAACTTTGGTAGGACCAAACCAACTTAAAAAGCGATGGCAGGACAGAACCCAACATTAGCAGCGCCACTGCCTTGCCTTTAGCTCTTCTACGCACCAATAAATAATAATGAAATAAAGAAAAGATGCATGCAGGCAGAGCCGACCGGGCCACTGTGAGAGCACGATTCCTTTATTTGTTAAACCCAAACCATGATGCACTTCCTGCTTTCCTCCACATCGCAACATTATTGTGAAATGATCTGATTTAGATGAAGGGTCCTTATTTTGGACAGCAGTCACTGAATGGTACATTCCCCTACATAACTGTGCTATTAGTAGATTTAATAATCAGGAAAGAGAAACATGTGTACACAGGTGCTTCCTGTGATGTGAAAACAATTCAGAAATACTACAATAGTACAAGTGGTACTTCACCTGAAATAAACCCTATTTATTTCAGTAATTATTTGGAATACTCCTCAATTGATAACAAAAATCGGAGAGTGCACCTCTACACACCCCACTTCTGCTATCCCACTCATTTGCACTGAGAGTGCACCTCTGCACACACCACTTCTGCTATCCCACTCATTTGCACTGAGAGTGCACCTCCGCACATACCACTTCTGCTATCCCACTCATTTGCACTGAGAGTGCACCTCTACACACACCACTTCTGCTATCCCACTCATTTGCACTGAGAGTGCACCTCCGCACACACCACTTCTGCTATCCCACTCATTTGCACTGAGAGTGCACCTCTGCACACACCACTTCTGCTATCCCACTCATTTGCACTGAGATTGCACCTCCGCACTTACCACTTCTGCTATCCCACTCATTTGCACTGAGAGTGCACCTCTACACACACCACTTCTGCTATCCCACTCATTTGCACTGAGAGTGCACCTCCACACACACCACTTCTGCTATCCCACTCATTTGCACTGAGAGTGCACCTCTGCACACACCACTTCTGCTATCCCACTCATTTGCACTGAGAGTCACCTCTACACACACCACTTCTGCTATCCCACTCATTTGCTCTGAGAATGCACCTCTAGACACACTACTTCTGCTATCCCACTCATTTGCACTGAGAGTGCACCTCTGCACACACCACTTCTGCTATCCCACTCATTTGCACTGAGATTGCACCTCCGCACATACCACTTCTGCTATCCCACACATTTGCACTGAGAGTGCACCTCTACACACACCACTTCTGCTATCCCACTCATTTGCACTGAGAGTGCACCTCTACACACTTCACTTCTGCTATCCCACTCATTTGCTCTGAGAGTGCACCTCTAGACACACCACTTCTGCTATCCCACTCATTTGCACTGAGAGTGCACCTCTAGACACACCACTTCTGCTATCCCACTCATGACTGCATCAAGCGTTTTGCATTCCACTGGAAGTAACTTACAGGTAAAGTAAACTCTACTGCAAACACCCTATCCTACTGAGTTGTCTTTCAGACATGCATGCAAAGCTTTGTAGTTTAGAAATAAATTGGCACCCATAGTAATGGGCTTCTGCTACGTTGATCCAGTTGGCCGCATGCTGCTACAGTCTCAGACACTGCCAGGCCACACAATTCAGCAGACACGTGGAAACGGATTTCCAAACGTTTTCGACCTAAATAAAAACAAAGGTGTATTTAAAGCGAAGTGCATTGTGAACCAAGCATGCAGGAGCTAGCCCAACTGGTTTCAGATCATCATCAAAGGTGTCTTTTCTGTGCGGGAAAGAGGCGGGTGTGTGAAGCGTTATTTCTTTACGGGGAAGCTTACAACATTGCAAAACCGATTCTGCATTGGTTATCAAAGGATGCACTGTGCAAGCATGGGAGTACTTCACTGGTGGGTCTGCAGTGTTAGAGACAGAGTGGCATCGTGTGGAAGTCTGGTGCCTTATAATACCGATATTATTCTACTTTTATAGCACTGTGACCCAAAAGGCCTGCTTTAGTGTATGCTACACTGGCATAGGATGGTATCAGGAAATAATATCGCCATATATATGGTCGCCGTAAATAATATCGCCGGGAAAATGTCGTGGCGATATTATTTAGGTGACCATATATATGGGGACAGGGGCAAAAAAAAATGTGGGGGTTGCGGGGGTGTCCCCTGCATGTTCCATGCAATAATGTCGCCACAAAAAACGGCCATTTTTCGGTGATATTTTTGCATGGCAAGATTTCTGTGGCAACATTATTACATGGAACCCATAGGATGCTATTGAGGCAGTGCCAAAGGGGAACATGCTTTTATAATTTTTTTACTGTACGGAACTTTAGATGCCAGGGTGAGTGTCTAATGAGTCCTGATTTGGCTCTCTGCCTGCCTATTCAGTGGGGTCTACTTCACTCCCGCTTTCTATGTTGCAGTGCCAAGCCTTGATTTGTGTGACGGGGCTCTGCATAGTCGCTTTAGTGAAACATCTTTTATTGAATTTTGGGATGAGGCTTAAGCTGCATTGAAACTCAGACTCTGGGCCAAGCCCTCTCCACAAGTAGCACAAAACCCCCTCCACCCGTCCATTGGCATGCACCTGCAGCATGTGGCTGGTCGGGGTTGGTAAGACAGACCTATGGAGCATGGCTGCTGGGTGTTGCTTGGTCTGTAAAAGATCAGGGCTAAGCTAATGTCGGGACGGGCGGGATTTGGGCCTAGCTATAGCCATTTGGTTGTAGTCCCTGAGCTTCTATCCGGGGCTACAACCAAAAGACCCGGGCTATAGCCCCCACAGTTCCCCCACCCCCAGTATAGTGAGCTTTGTGTTAGCCTCCTGCACAGGTCTAGCTTTTTGTGTATTTGTGTCTTGCTAAATCCGTACCTTTTCCGTGGGTCATTTCTGTCTACTCAGAATGCAAGGCACATTTGTCAGCCCTTAAGTCTAGTAGCTGCAGCAATGGCTATAAACGCAATGATATATATAACAGGTTATTAGTTTAATGTAATGCACATTCAATGTGTCGGCCAGCTCTCACACACCCATTTAATAAACATCCATGGTGTCATACTCCCGCAGCCATTCAGCAAACACACATAGAGCTATGCTTGTGTTTTTGGTTGCAATACATATTGGGCTTCATTGTAAGTATGCCGGTCCGGAATACATTTGCCGGTAATTCCATTTACCGGCAGGTTTTCAGACCTTCAAACTTTAGTGTTCCGGTTGGGCACCTTATTTACCTCCAGCCAAGAGCTGGAGGTAAGTCAGGCCCCCACTGGCCAAAAACAGCCAGTATTACCGGCACCAGTTTTACTGATGCCAGTCATACTGGTCACCCCCCATGGAGTCTTGACTCCATGGAGTGGGGATTTCCCACCCTTCGCGCCACTTGTAATCTGCCGGTAATTCTGGCAGACTAAGTGGTGGGAACGGTATTACCATTTGGTGGTACCCTGCCGGATTTACCGGCGGTATACCACCAAATGTATGAGGCCAATTTTGTATTTACAATGCATTGCAGTTTGCATGCAAAGACAACTAAAAAGCATTTGTTATGTGTTCCTTATTTGAAGGTATTGATTAATTGCAGATATTTTAGCTAATGATGAAATAATAAACAAATACAGGGAATAAAAGCATACGCGACATGCTGAAATGATTCTGCATTCATCTAAGGAGAGTACTGCCTTGGGCAGCGATTGTGGTGTGTTTGTGAGAGTGGTGTGTTGGCCTGAGGTGGATCTGAGTGGCACTTGCTTGACTAAAGAATGAATGGGGGCGTGAGGACGGAATACAAGCGCAAGCGTGCCAAGGCTGTCAGTTATATTGGTGCAGCATCCTTAAAAATGTGTTAATTTTGTGTTCTGTGTGAGCCGCTTTGAAATATGCTTGCACAAATGTGAGTTTGGTGGTCCTCAGAATAAGTAGCAGGGAGTTGTCATTGTCTGAGCAAGATAATGTTCACATGAGACCAGGTGTTTGAACAGTATGCGTGCCATTTCACAAGGGGAATGGCAGGAAACGCTAGTGATGACCTAATCATCCTCCCAAAGTCAATGAGCCCTCGGCGCGAGACTGTGTGGTAGCTAAGGAGACACGACCCTTGGTCGGACTACGAATGACGTGGATGGTTGTGTCGGTCTGCCGCTCTTTGTGGTGGAGACAGTGCTTCAAATGACCGATGATCATGGAGAGGTTTTGCTGCTCTCCAATGGAAAATCCTGGACAGTGTCTTCTCAAGTGCTGGTGCGTCGGGGATCCTCAGGTACTCTTGCTCCCCATGATATTGACCGTGGCACCCGAGTCAACCAGGAAGTGGAACCGAGTGCTGCCCATTTTGACAGGGATCCGCGGGGCTTACCTGGCCTCTTTGTCATGTTGGATGAGATTGACATATTGATAATTGGGTGGTTGATCGTAGTAAGTGGTGCCCTGGTGTGATGGGTTGGAGTACGACGTGTCATCCTCCGGGTAGCCCTCAGGGTTCCCATCATATTCATCGACGAGATGGGGTGGCTGATCATGGTACCCGTAGTCATGCAGGTAGTCCGGGTAATGGTATTCGTAGACCGCCCTAACATATCGCCTCTGGTTAGGCTGATAGAACCAGTTCTGGAAGTATTGAGACGGAGGGAGGCGGTAGGGCGTCCTGGTAGGCAAACTGACTGGAAATGCCCCTCTCTTCTGCATGTACCAAGCCGCACACGTGCTGTCGGCAGCAGCCGGTCCACAAAGGAGGCTCGGATTGAGCCCCCCGAGCCGCAGCACATGGACTGCAAATGCCTGTTGCTCTCGACACAGGAGTTGGAGGTACAGGCGACACGCCCGTAAACAGGAGGACGTGGCGGGATCACCAGCCACAAGCGCCTGGATGCAGCGCTTGGATTTAGTGGACTACGGTGTGGTGGGATCACCAGCAGCCAGGACTGCAGGACTCCAGCCTGCTGGAGACGATACTCGTCGCCAGTTGTTGCCCAGAGTGGGCCAGGAAATAAAGGACGCAGAGCCGGAGGGGAAACTTGTAACAACCTTTCTTTATTCTCTTCAAACTGGAACTGGCACGTTCCTCATTCACTCATCCCCTTGACCCTCTGTAACTGGGCACACCCCCAACAGTGGGGCTTCTGCCTTAAAGGGACAGGGGACCGGTAACAATGTCATGGAGCTGCTGCTGCTGTATACATTTTTAAAAAACTGCAATTACTGTGACCTGCAACATATCCTTCCCTTCTATCTCCCATCTAACAAAAATAACAGTGGGTTACTTAACAATTTAGCAAACCAGAAAGCTGATGGCTGGAAGGTTTCAAATCATTCATAACCACTGGCACGGATCTGGGCAGCCCTACAGACCATCGTTTTTCAGCCTGCCAAGCCACTGCAGGAGGGGAAAGACCATATGCAAATCATGCTTGGTCCCTCCCCAAAAGGGGCAGTCCTGCCCGAACTGCTAGGTCACGTCACTTCTGTACGAGACCACCAGCATCCGCAGACATGTTCCAACCTCAATGGATGCCGTCAGTGAGAAATAGCCTATGTCTCCAGGACCGGCAGGTTTTTCTAGGGGTGATGTCGTGGGGCTGCTACGTACATTTTAAAATAAAAAACACTGCAATTACTGTGACCTGCAACACATCCTCCAGCACTTCCCTTCTGTCTCACATCGAACAAAAAGAAATGTGAGTTACCTACCAAATAAGGAAAACAGAAAGGTTATAGATGGAAGGTTTCAAGCCATTCATAAACACTGGCACAGTTCTGTGCAGCCCTCCAGACCATCGTGTTTCAGCCTGCCAAGCTAGCACAGGAGGGTAAAGATCATTTGCAAATCAGGCTTGGTCCTACCCCAAAAGGGGCAGTCAAGCCCGAAAACTAGTAGGTCACCTCCCTTCTGCAAGAGACCACAAGCATTGCAAGAGATGTTTCAGCCTCATTGGGCGTCATCAGTGAGGAGTAGCCTAGGTCTGTAGACCCAGCAGGCTTTACTAGGGGTGATTTCGTGGAGCTGCTTCTGCTGTTTACATTTTAAAATAAAATACCCTGCAATTACTGTGGCCTGCAACACATCCTTCCCCTCTATATCCCATCTAACAATACAAATTGGTGGGTTGCTTACCAAATATCCAAAATAGAAAGGTGATGGCTGGAAGGTTTCACATCATTTATAACCACTGGCACAGCTCCGGGCAACCCTCCAGACCATCGTTTTTTTGGTTGGACTTGTGTTGGTGAGTTGCTGTTTCCAGTCTGTGACCAGACTCTTAGTAAGCACTGGATGTCTGTGCTTTGGGGTTTAGGCCTCTTCGAGATGCTCTGTCTGTTTAGTTTAGCCTGAGTGATGTAGAAGAGTCCAGGTTGTTGTGTTGGACATCTGCTTACATTCCCAGTAATTTGATAATATGGGCCTATAAACACTGATATTAACCTTCATATGGTGATCCATTCTTGTATGAAATGTATATCATATTACAGTGATATGGGAACCATATGTATCTTAGTGCTGTGAGGAACATGCTGTGTGATGCCACTTACAGTTGTGTCAAGGGGTGAAAGGTTGTTTGCCATCACTTCCTGTAATGTCACTTGGGGGCGGGTCAAATGACATCACTTCCTGTGATCTCATCAGTGGTCAAGGGTCACGTGATGTCACTTCTGCTACCACTTGCATTTTGGTCAAATGACGTTCCTGTATGGCTGCAATGCTTATACCAGATACACAGCATTCTGACAGCATGGGCACCTCAAGGGGTGTTGCTAGGTTTGGAAAAGATCTGGGCCCACGCTAAGGGTATGGGAGAGAGAATTTGTGTGGTGCTTCTCTTTAGAAATACAATAAAGAATTATTTTTGGGCACAATTACAACGACCTGAAGTAACACACAAAATACAGTTATTTTTCTAACATTGCTTACAGCCCTTCGGTTTCTTCGCTCAAAAAAAAATTCAAATTCTTGTCATTTCCAGCCATAATTATTTACCGTCCGGTGCCCAAGTTTTTTAAGAGAGAGTGAAATGTTCTTTCAAAAATATGTAACATTTACAAATATTGTCGGTCACATAGGTCTATGAGAAATAATCAAGCGTGCGCCCCTTTCTTATTTGTTGGTGGTAACAGGCTCATTTATATTTCTCAAAAGGGATTGGAATACATTATGAGTGCACAACCCCCATCAGTGGCGTATTTAGGCTTTCTGCTGACTAAGGCCCAAATAAGTGCATGCACCCCCTACCTCAACTTTACTCCACCTCTTCCAGACTATTCACCTTCACCAGATTTCGCCCCTTCAACAAACTCTTTCCACGCTGTACAAACTACACCCCTTCACCCCCATTTGTCGCCATAACATTAGAAGGACGTTTTTAAGGTTGCAGGGATTAGAAAGGTATTGCTTCCTCTCTATTAATTCAAGCCTGCCATCTGCTATGTTATGTTAGTTGAAAGACTGTTTTCAGATCTCTGCTGCCCAAGATTTGGAGAAGGCAGTGGGCCTCATTACGAGCATGGCGGTAGCCGTGCCTGTATGGCAGGTGCAGCTACCGCTATGCTCGCTACCGGCTCCGCCTCCCGCGATTGGGCAATAACCAGCCCATTACGAGTTGAATGGGCCGGTAATTGCCCTTCGTGGGTGGCGGTAATGCCGGGCTCCTGGGGGGGAGCCTGGTTGTACCGGCACCGTTGATAACGGTGCCGGTGCAATCAGGAGTTATGCTTGCGGGTGCTGCACAGCCCGCCAGATAAGACCTGGCGGGCTGTCAGGCACCCGCTAGCAGAACTCGTAATTCGGTGGAATGGTATGAACGGTGCCGGTGCCTTACCGGCACTGTTCATACCGTTACCGCCAGGGTCGTAATGAGGCCTAGTGTGTTCTGCAGTTCAGTGCAATAGAGGTCATTGTTACGGCTAACTGTACCTTAGGGTCGATCCGAAAACAATCTTTTAGAGGAAGCGATTAACATAAGCTGTCTGCCAACTGGACGCAAGTGGTCAGAAGGAGGAATATTTTTTTCAATGCTAATAACTAGTTTCTCTCACAAATTGCCTGCTGTCACTCTGAGAAGCACATAGACTGGCCTGTAATATTAATGTAACTCAACTCAATTTCTACATTCGGTCTTGTTAAATGGTAAAGTTTACATATGAAATATATGCAGTTGGTACAGGCACATCTTATAAAAATGTTGAATAAAAATAACTCCACCACCTTCTCATGTTACAGCTCTGGCGTTAGCATGGGGCAAAATGGAAATGAGGCAAGTTACCTGCTGCCGCCGATGTACCTCCAATCCCTTGGGCTGGAATGCCATTATAATACGGCAAAATCACAAGTGAAGTTTATAAACTCTGCCTGGGCATAAACACCTCAGTAAAGACAGTTGGGGAAGGCTCTTGGAATCTTTGGCTGTGCATTCTCCCGGTGTAGTAAGGGCGTCCCTGAACATTCATGTGTGGGAAGTAACAGCATTACTTGTAACTGCACAATGCAGGTACCTTTTATAACAAATGAAGTGGTACATACTATTTACATCATTGCTGTTTGGCCAATTGTTAAAAATACCCAAAACTCCAAGAGTGAAATTGAGCAATGAATCGTGCGTGCCAGTATAATGTTAACTTTGTGGGTGTGGTTTACGCTATGGGTCTTGCCAGCTTGCCTTTAGGGTAATTTAAAATGTTTGTTAACTCTGTAGAGTTGGACTATACAATACATGGGAACATTTTGAGGTTTGTGGGTATAGATATAGATGCCCTGCTGGTGTTTGAAGTACTGTTTCACAGTAAAAGTCCTACATTGTATTTAAAATCTAGTTCATGTAAAGATTACTTTTAAGCATCACAGTTATGCATTGTGTGACATACTTTGCAGTTGGTTCTCCTGGTTGGACTGAGCGTGCAGCAGAATGTCATCAAATACACCCGATAATCCCAGCAAAAATCCCATTTGCCTGCTTCGCACTGAGCAGCTTCTGTAAGGAGGGCTGAAGGGATAGCTTTACGGGACACCTTTACAGCTGTGTAACAGTGTGTACCTTTGGCACACAGTTTTAGTTCTCACCCTTCTGTGGCTTTGGGTTTCCTTAGACAGGTTTCTTGATGCACTTGTGCATTCAGATTTACTCTTCACCATTTTGACATCTCTGTGATCTATTTCATGCTTGCACCTTTTGGGCAGCCACAGACCTCTGAGATGTGGGGCTGGTGAGGGGAATTGGTGCTTGCTTCTGAACATCATTTTAGTACCACGTGTGGGAGCTCTGTGCTTGATATATGCATAGGCATGTGTATAATGTTTAATATTGTAAAATGATCATTTTTAACCTTTACTTTTCTGAAGGAAAAACCCTCATTTTTTCAATGGTTTACAAAATACATGTCGTGTATTTGAATATAAAAGTGGGTGCTTAAAACACAGTGTATATGTCTATTGATAAGTAAGAACTCCAAAGATAATCATTCCGAGTTGGGTGGTAAGGGAAAAACGATGCTGTTAAAGGACTACCGGCATCGTTTCCCGTTAAGGCCCATTCTGACCCACCAGACCGTTATTTACGGCGCCGTAAAGTACGAGGCTGAAATTAGCGGCATGGCGTAAACCGGAGCTGATCCCAAGTAAAGCGGACATGGAAAAAACGGCCTCCACAAGACCGCAAAGTACCTTACCGCCATGGAGTGAATACCTGCATCGCCGCGAAGGTGTAAAGAACCCTGAGCAGTGTTTCCAAGAGGAACAGGTGCACTCAATCAGCACAGGTGGAGGCAATGGAGTCTGGCACAGCACAAAAGGAGCACATCCACACACCACACCCCCTCCCACACCAAGATGATACCAATTGTAGCAGCATGCCTGGAGCTGGAGGCCCTGCTTGCAAGGCAGCAACTACAACAACAGCAACAACAACAACCACAGCCCCCACCACAGAGGATACACAGGAGGAGAAGGAGGGTGAGACAGGCCCAGCATGCCCTACCGGTGCAGCCACCATTACCACGCCGGCAGCCCCCAATCCCCTGCATCAGAGCCACCCCCTTCAACCTTACACCAGAGCAGATCCACACCCTGTACCGGCTTGACCGGGACACCATTACCACCATAGTGGACCTGATACATGACGATATAGTGAGCCGCATAGAAATCAGCACTTCCATCCCCCCTCTACTGAAAGTAGTGTCTGTGCTCCACTTCCTTGCCACAGGCACCTACCAGCATACAGTGGGGCACATGCATGGCATTTCACAGCCCATATTTTCCCGGATACTCAACCAAGGGCTGGATGCCCTCCTCAACCACACAAGGGACTACATATCCCTACCCCGGACTCCCCAGGAGATATATGACACCAAAGTTGCCTTCCATGCACTGGCAGGCATGCCAAATTGCATAGGTGCCCTCGACTGCACCCACGTTGAATTGGTGGTCCCGCATGCCATGGAGGTGCCGTATCGCAACCGCAAGCAATACCACTCCATCAACGTCCAGATGGTGTGTAATGCCAGTAAAGCCATCACACATTGCAATGCCCGATACCCCAGATCAACTCATTACTCCTTGGTCCTGCGGAACTCAACACTACCACGCTACATGGAGCGACATGCTGGACGACGTGCCTGGCTGCTTTGTGAGTAACCTGAATGGGCCATGGCAGTGCATTGGGGCTGTGAGTAGGTTGTCTGCATACTTCACCTGGGTGGGAAAGGGGGGGGGTGCATACTCCACCTGGGTGGGAAAGGGGGTGGGGATGCATACTCCACCTGGGTGGGAATGTTCACGCCAGTGCACGATGTTCATCTCACAGCACACTGTGCCCCAAGGCAAGTGACACGGCACATGACCACATAACCACACAGTGATGAATTCGAGCCAACACCTAACACTACATGACTAACAGGAAACCTGGCCAGATACCACAACACATGCACCACTCATCGGCGGCCCTTACACACCGTAGGGGCATCCTGCACCATGCAGTGCAATAGCACCATGTCGCTGACTCCTGCATCTCAACACACAGGACAGTCATCCCTTGGAGTGCATATAAGTGAGTCTAACAGGGATCCTACAGCGTGTCACTGGTCCTGCACCCCCATAGGATTGCTGCAAGTCACCATGGTAGGGATCCGTGCAGAATGACGAGTATGCTACAAACTACAGCCAACACCCCCTTTCACCAAGTCTTGCGCAAGACATCAAATCAATGAATGCAGTCCAACACTGCTGCATGCATATACGATGCACATGCAACAAGACGTGAGTGCACACCATGACCCTTCAGGGAGAAGCTACCCTCTCCATCATTCCATTGCACATGACACATAGCCGGGCCAGTAATGGGGTGACTGTATCCTGGGACATGTGTGTATGGCCAGTAATCACCTACGGCCATGTAAGACTAGTACAATTCTCCACCATGAATGCACAAACACTTACCTTCATTCCACTCTCATGCAGGTGATGCTGGCTACCCTTTGAAGCCGTGGCTCATGACCCCGGTCCGCAACCCACAGAACAGGCACGAGGAGGACTACAATAGATCCCATAGCCGTACACGGGTGGTGATAGAGCAGACCTTCGGCCTGTTGAAGGCACGATTTTGTTGCCTCAGCCGGTAGGGTGGGGCACTCATCTACAGCCACGAGAAGGTGTCCAAGATCACCATGGCATGTGTAATGCTGCACAACATGTGCATCCGTCGGAACGTGCCACTGCCCCCTGACGTGGAACTGCTACCACCAGATGATGATGAGGGGGAGGAGGAAGGAATGGCAGGACAGCATCACGGTTCCGATGCACAGGAGGGACATTCCGTGCGGCAATCATTGATCGGACAATATTTCTGACTCACAAGTCAGCTGAGGGTGTGAGGATGACAGGACATTGGGCACTGGGTGTGGGGATACATGTACACCATGCACTGTGCAACATTAAAAGACACATGCACAATGATCAATGTCCACTCTGTTTTTTAGGGATGATCAACCAATGTATTGAATAATAATGTAGAAACGTGTACAACAAAACCTCCACCCTCACCCCCCTCCGCCCAACTCCCACACACACCCTCACCCTCCTCCCCCTACCCCTCCCCCCAACTCCCACACACACCCTCACCCCCCTCCCTCTCCCCCCCAACTCCCACACACACCCTCCCCCCTCACGCTCCCCCCCAACTCCCACACACACCCTCACCCCCTCCCCCTCTCCCCCAACTCCCACACACACCCTTAACCCCTCCCCCTCCACCCAAATCCGGGAGGGTGGGTACTCCCACTGGGGCTGTGGTCTGGGGGTGCTGCCTCCAGGACATCTGCGATCCGGCCCAGCACCTCACAGAGCCGGTTTGTGCTCGCAGTGATCACCTCACCCAGAGCCTGAAGGTCATTGTGCCATTCCAACCTTGATTCGCGGTTGTCCCGGATGAACTCCTCAATCAGGCCCGTGAGGTGCTGGGAGCGCACTGCATCCATGGCCTGTGTGGCCGATGTGCTTGGCAGGCTTGGTATTGAGCCTGCAGCCCTTTCGGGACTTTCTGCAGGGGAAGTGGATCCAGGACAGGCAGGTGGTACTCCTTGGCCTATGAGCCCTGGGGTGTCACTCTCCCCGGAGTCGCTGTGTGCCACCTGGCTGTATGATGGAGTGTCTGGGCTATGTCCAATGTCATTGGGGTCCTCCACGTTGGCCACGGAAATTGATGTGGGGCTGTCTGGCACATCGAGGAGGCACATGGCAGCATTCTCCCCTGCCACACTGGACTCCTCAGAGTGCACCGTGGGGCATGTGTCCGGTGGCACTGCAGACATGGGTAGGGGTGCGGGTGGGGGTTGTGCACCCTCCATGGGGGTTGCTGGAGCAGGTGGTGTTGCATGTGTTTTCTTCCTGCTTGCAGGTATACGGTGTCCCCTTGCTCTGCCCCTGGAGGTACTGACCCGGGTGGCTTCCTGGTCCTCACTTTCATGCCCGCTGCCTGTGGGGGGGAAGAGAGAGACGGCATGAGCAATGATTTGGGGTCAGCATTTCTTTAAGCCTATGGTATCACAATGGAATTGCAGCGTTTTGTTGAAATTTGGGTGGTGAGTGGGACAGTGATCTGGGCTTGGATGGAAAATGCATGCAGATGTCTGGGTCACTCATGTTGGCGGAGTACTGTGGTGGCTCACATTGACAGCCTCTTTGTGTGGTATGGGCAATATGGGTTGCTGCCTTGCACCTGACATCAGCCTGGGTCCCACTTGTTACGGCATGATTTCATTGGTGGGGAGGGGGTTTCCCATACATGATGTGACAGCTTGCCCAGCCCTTGGCGGTGCCTTACATTAGGAATGCATTTACTGTCTTGACTCATGACACTCACCTCCATCAGTGGATGACGGAGCACCGCACTCCATTTCGCCAACCCCTTCTATGGCTTCTGTGCCCATCATGTCCCCACACGTTTGCTCCCAGTGCATCATTTTGATGGGAGAAGCTGGGCCTCCTCCTGTCTCCAGGGCCTGACTTCGGTTGGCCGATAGGATGGCCCGCACCCTGAGACGGAGGTCATCCCACCGTTTGCTGCAGTCCTTCCTGGTGCGGGGGGTGTTTCCTACGGCGCTCACCCTCTGTGCAACCAAGTCCCAGATCTCCTTCTTCCTGACGACGGTGGGCCTACGCATGTCACTGCTAGATACTATCTCTGCATGTTCGTGCAGAGTGTCCACCAGTACCTGGAGCTCGTCCTGTGTAAAGCTCTCCTTCCTTATGTGGGTGGCACCCTTTTTCAGTGCTTTCGGCATGATGCTGGTCTCTAATGGCTATTTTTCCGATCCCAACATGCCTCCGGTTCCTGTATGAAGAGGATGGCAATGGATTGTGTTTTTAAAGATGGCCGCCGCGCTCCTTCCCGTTCCTGTGCGATGACATAGTTTCCGTATCCGTTAATTAGCAGTGACCGTAATTTACGGTATCCGTAAATTACGGTCACCGCTAATTACAGACGGCGAAGCTCCGATGGCAGTGTTGTAAAGAACATCTCGCTTCATGCCGCTAAGGGGTTTAACGGGCCCTTTAGCGGTATGCCGTTAGGGGATTTACCGGCATGGCGAAAAGCTGGTGCCCGCGAGGTCGGAATAGCCTGTAAATAGCAGCGTGGTACCAGATCGGACTCGCTCTTTCCGCCATGCCAGGAAAAACCAATACTTACAGCCAACCTCGGAATGAGGCCCAATGTGAAGTGGCATCAATAAAACCAATGAGGTTTTGGATGTTTTGCATTTTAAAGAGCATTTCTTGTAAGGTAAGAATGACCAAAGAGCTTTTATATCCATGTTTGTTTATAAAAATCTGTTTTATTATTATTATCATGGTGCAATATGACAGTCAGGGGTGTTGCTAGTTCTGGAAAAGATCCAGGGCTTAGCTAATGTCGGGACTGGCGGGATTCGGGGCTAGCTATAGCCTTTTGGTTGTAGTCCCTAAGCTTCTATCCGGGGCTACAACCAAAAGACCTCGGGCTATAGCCCTCTCTGCCCCCCCCTAGCAACGCCTCTGATGACAGTTACAAATAACCAGACTATATGTGGTCGTAAACATTTACAAACAGTTATCGCCAGCATGAGTTTTTCGCTCCCTTTCTCATCAGTCTCGGGTCCCATCCCTCCGCCCCGCTCCTCCCACTTTCCGTCTTATCCATAATTATGAGATAATTTGTACCATCAATAATCGACAGAGCACTACTCAAACTCTTCAATGCATATCCCCGGATAGGTACCAAACTGCGTTCCTCAGTCCCCCACGCCCTGCCCTCCGTCTACCCCCATTGCGAGTGCACATGAGTTCCATTTATATCAGTTATGTCTATGAGAGTGATATGACTGAATCACTAAATACCTAAAGCGCGCTGCGTTTGGTGCGCGTTTTCCTTTTTTTATTGTTAAAGTAAAAGTTACCCTAACAATAAAACTTTTGTAAATATCAAGCATATACACATGTTTGGACATCAGACATTTTAGCTGTCAGAGTGGAATGACTGCTAATAGCTCATAATTACTTGCAGTGTTGTGCATCAGTCAGAGTAGGAGAAACAAATTTGGCTTTATTTTTATAAAATTACAACCAGTAAATTAAAAATAAACTGCAATAAAATGCTGCTCTTCTGTCAATCTGCTGCCGTAGGCCTGGGCCTAGTTGGCCTTGTTGTACATACGTCCATGACCACCATCCTAAATACAAATCCTTTACTTGCCTCTGCATATGAAGGACATTTGTGCCAAAAGGGGCAGTGAAGGTCCCCGTCCAACAGCGCGTGAAACAAGTGTAGCTTCCACTGGGGGTGTATATGGCTGAGCTATTCAGATATTCCATGCACACACTGCTTGTGGGATATTCCTACCACTCACAGTTAAAGGATAGTTCCGGGACTTTTTTTTAATTGTCCCTACGGGTCGGCCATGTGTTTGTAAGCATAAATCGGTAGATCGTAGGAAACTTTCCTATGGACCTTACCCGACTTTTCGCCCATTATCGCACTCGAAATCAGCCGCCATTTTGTGATAATCCTATCATTCCGCCGCATCGCCCTGGCTCACCTGCCTTTGCGGCACTAAATCAAATCCCCCGCCCCTGAGCCTGACATCAGCAGACGCGTACTGCCCATTTCAAGCACGTCTCGTGTCAACAATCGCTGCGCCTCAGCTATTGACGTGTTGCCATGGAAATGGCAGGACGCCTCTTTCCCCAATAAGTATAAACAGACCGTTTCACAACATACAGCAGCAGATTTTCGATTCCATTCCTCTCTCTGTGTTACTTTGAGTATTCTGTGACTCGTTTCAGTGCTCTGGTCAGCTACCTTCGCCGCTTGTAGCCCGTGTGAACACCTGTACCATCTCTGTAAATTATTTTACTATCTTTACCGCACAATGGCCACAATAATGCCGTATATGTACGAGCCCGAGTACACCGAGGAGGAACTACTGGAAAGGCAAGCACGCGAAAACGATGGGGATTCGGACGGCAGTTGGGAGGACCAGTCAACGGATGAAGAGCCTGGACCATGTCGCATGGACGGCGTCTCCACCTGGTGCACGTGCAATCGGTGCGAGCTAATGCCAACTGAGGAGGAGAACTGCTGCTGCCGTGAAAATTCCGGGTGCTTGGCCTACATTTCGGAAAGCGAGCAAAGTCTGCAGGAAGGCGAGCAAAGTCCGCAATGCATCACCGAGCTGCCAGAGTTCAGGGAAGCCTGCCTCTCACGGACAGTGTTGAGGATGATGATGGTGCTTATGCACGAACTTCGTGGCACTGTTCGTCCGCGTAATCCGAGTAACGAGTAAGTATACTCTGTTTGTGATGTCAGTGATGCCACCACTATTTCATGGTCGTCTCCCACATATAAAATTACATTTACATATCATTCGAAAGCATGTAAATTGGTTCCATATAGTGCATTTTCTAGATATAATTTTTTTCTAAGAAAAATGACATGTGTTTCCTGAATCGACATTGATAAGAAAGTTTGGTCAGTTTAATACAGTTTGCATCTTTTTTTTTCACAGGTGGTACAGGCTGGTGGCCTATCGTTGCTTCACTTGGTGGCTTCACGGGAGGCTCGGACACCGCGTTCGGAGAGTAATACCTGCCTGTGCGGTACTTGCCATTAGACAACATTTCCCCAGTGACAGTGGACAATACCGCGGATTTTCCCTCGATGTGCTGCAACCTCAACTTTACAATGTGTAATGTTTATTATTTATGTTTAACTAAAATCTAAAATAAAGCCCAACATATATTTTAACAATGGTTGTATTGATTTTTTAAATGAATCTAGTGTATATTCTCCTGGGAGGGTGAGGTATTTATAAACTCACCCCCCTGCCTTCCATGTAGTAGATCCTGCAGCCATCCTCTTACATTCAGTTAGATGGCCTCTCCTTGGTGAGGCCCTGCGGCAAACGGGTCTTCTCTGCACGACCACCGCCCCGATCCACCCCCCCCCCCCGCCCTATCAAAGGCAGTTCGCACCAGGGTACTTGCGCTGCTGGCAAGTGGAGCTGTCAGGGAGCGATAAAGGCCAAGAGGTGCCAAAGACCATGTACACTTCAAAGTGGTCTATAGAGCATGGGTTGTTGTTCCCATGTCTACCTCCAGACCCCGTGTCTCCTGCCAAGCATCCCCCCTCACGCTGGACGCCCCCCTGCAATCCACATAAGTGTGTCTCCATTCACGAGTCTTCCTGTGTCTTGTCTGCACGACCACCGCCCCGATCCACCCCCCCGCCCTATCAAAGGCAGTTCGCACCAGGGTACTTGCGCTGCTGGCAAGTGGAGCTGTCAGGGAGCGATAAAGGCCAAGAGGTGCCAAAGACCATGTACACTTCAAAGTGGTCTATAGAGCATGGGTTGTTGTTCCCATGTCTACCTCCAGACCCCGTGTCTCCTGCCAAGCATCCCCCCTCACGCTGGACGCCCCCCTGCAATCCACATAAGTGTGTCTCCATTCACAAGTCTTCCTGTGTCTTGTCTGCACGACCACCGCCCCGATCCACCCCCCCCCGCCCTATCAAAGGCAGTTCGCACCAGGGTACTTGCGCTGCTGGCAAGTGGAGCTGTCAGGGAGCGATAAAGGCCAAGAGGTGCCAAAGACCATGTACACTTCAAAGTGGTCTATAGAGCATGGGTTGTTGTTCCCATGTCTACCTCCAGACCCCGTGTCTCCTGCCAAGCATCCCCCCTCACGCTGGACGCCCCCCTGCAATCCACATAAGTGTGTCTCCATTCACGAGTCTTCCTGTGTCTTGTCTGCACGACCACCGCCCCGATCCACCCCCCCCGCCCTATCAAAGGCAGTTCGCACCAGGGTACTTGCGCTGCTGGCAAGTGGAGCTGTCAGGGAGCGATAAAGGCCAAGAGGTGCCAAAGACCATGTACACTTCAAAGTGGTCTATAGAGCATGGGTTGTTGTTCCCATGTCTACCTCCAGACCCCGTGTCTCCTGCCAAGCATCCCCCCTCACGCAGGACGCCCCCCTGCAATCCGCATAATGCCACGACATATACACGTCATTCATTCACAAACACACCCCTGTTTCGAATTCTTTATAACCCACTTCATATTTCTAATGAGAACTTCTTTGCGCTTTGCTAGTCAACCCGTGAAGGTGCTGGTTATCTGCTCTTCGTCTCTGTGAACTTCCGTGACCACTTTGAGCAAACTCGTCAGTTTGCAACCTGTGAACTGCTCCCTGTTCTACGACAAGAAACTACTCTGATCCCTGCATCTAACTGTTTGTTCGTCAAGGTAAGTCCATGTACCATAATCATTTTGCGTCCAATTTTTTAATTTATATCTATTTGCTAGTAGTCATCAAATTGCATCCATGTTTTCTTTTCGTTCACGACAGTACATGCAAGGAACTAGTCACATGTTCTGAGTTTAGTCAAATTACTTTTTCTATTTTTTGAAAGTTATTGAAATACTTATCCGCATGTGAATAACGTATATAGTTCCAAGAACCAAAACGGACCTTGCATTGAACCTTTTATGTGTCATTTAATGTTTTAACACATTGGTATTCATAGAGAATTGTTGATCTTTACTTTTCAGAACTTTCCATAATGCCTGCCTGTTCCATTGGCGGTTGCCCTTCGAAGACTCATAACAAATCTGAAGGTACTATAATGCATGTTTTCCCTAAGACAATAGATCAGATAAGAGAATGGGTCCGATATTGCGGATATCCAGCCTCTGAGCTAGAAAGTAGAGTCCTAGAAGTCTTTGCGGACAAGAGGGGTGATCGATACCGCATCTGCAGCAGGCACTTTAGCCCAGACATGTACTCCACATCATTGCTAATAAAGAAGAAAACACCGCGAGCGAGGCGAAAATTGCTCTCAACTGCTATTCCCACTCTATTCTCCACATCCCTCCACTGGTGAGTCAAGTTTACGTATTTGTCTCTCGGCCTTGCGGTAGTGTGTAGCATTAGCTAACAATAATTTCCCCATTTATGTATCCACTCAATCTGAAGGCGGAAGATTCTCCATCCGTGTCGTTATTGCAGTCATCAGCCACTTCAAGCGCCTATCGGGTAATCTTACTTAGCTATTCTGACACTGACTTGTTTTAGGCATGTAAATCAATAGTTTTAATTGATCGTGTAATTATTTTACCTAATGGTACACCACAGTACTCGTCCTCTAGTCTTTGTTTTCAGTTATAATTATTGTTATCCAAAATAATGCAAGTACTGTCTTTCAGGGAGATGCTGAGGAGTCCAACGCATTGACGACAACCGTAGATGTCACTCAGATGCTCGAGGTACGTTCCCGGACAGTTCCATCGATGGAGATCATCAGATCTTGCATTCTTGTAGCGTGATTGTTACACACAATGTTTCTTTCGTTTTTAGCCATTGGTATGTCCTTCTGTCGTCGCCCTCCTATGTGTCTTCTTTTTTCAATATTGTGTTCATTACTAATGAAAGTCCTATGTTTCAGGGAGTCGATGGAGCATTAGTCCAAGAAGAAGGGGGAGCATGCAGTTACGGGTCGGCGCAACAGCTTGCAGAAGTGTGCACCGCAGTTACAGCGTCCCTTGATGTTCTTATGCATTTCGAGGTATGGATACTGACAGATCAATCATGCGAGATCAAATGACGTGATTACATCCGCTATACTTCCTTCTTTATTAACGCAAGTACTATGTTTCAGGGAGCTGACGGAGCTTCTTCAACAAGAACATCACCCCTAGTAGTTGATGCAGATCTCTGGGTGGTGACACTTCCAACGATGGAGCAAATCGAATCATATTTAGATATCCATTATTTATTTTAGACAACTGATCATTTGTGCAGGTCTATTTAGATGAGCCGTTGACGCCTGCAGAAAGTTTATGTTCTTTTAAACAAAATAGAAAACCATACTAATGCAATTACTGTGTTTGAGGGAGTTGCTGAAGCGTCATCTTCAATAATATCATCAATGGAAGTCTATGCGGAGCCCGAGGTATGGATCTTGACAGTTCAATCTAACTAGATCAACAATGCGTGAACTATTGTCGTTTGAATGTTCTACACAATGCGTTCATTCGTGTTTTGCTATTGAGATGTACGTATGGGTATTGGTCCCCAAGTACATTTTGTGTTTTCAATATTATTATACATACTAATGAAAGTTCTATGTTTCAGGGAGTCGATGGAGCCTCAGTGAGTGATGGATGTGCTTATCATGAAAATATAGTCGTTGCAGCGCGAGAGGAAGTGGAGACATGCACACACGAGTCGGAGCAACAGCGTCCAGATGTTGAAGTTCGAGGCAAGAAAGTTTCAAAGAAAAGAAAGCAAAAGAAGGTTAGTGTCCTGTTCACTATATTATGTTGTCTTTCACTGTCAATAGTTCAATACTGTAAGTTGTGTTTAAACTGAACATCCCTTTTCTAATCTGTCCTCTAGTTGCGAGTGGGTGTAAGAACTAGATCTACACAGACAGTGAAGCGAACGAGAGATGTTGCTTGTCAAACCTTTTGGCAGGGACTTGAGACTGGAGATGCATCGTGCCAATGGGAAGAATATGAAGTGATTGACAACGGAGCTATACCACCACCAGCCATTGATAGTGAATGTCCTCCTGGTAGTTTGGATGCAGTCGGAGATCAATTCACAGAATCCACACCCGCAAAAAATAAGAGCGCGCGAAAGTTGAAGACATTGTTTTTTTCTCCCATCTCCGGACAAGGAACAGATGTTGCAATGGAAGAGAATGAAGTGGACGACAATGAAACACCATCAATATCACTCAGCATAGCGGAAGACGATATCAGAGATTGTACCTTTCATGCGAGTGACATGTCCTCAACGTTACAGGCCGAACCAGCTGGGACGCAGAGTGACAGTATAAGGAAAGAGGCCAAATTCATTGTATTCGATAGCTGTTTGATGGATATTATTATGATGATGAAATGTGGGCATTGGGTTGGTGGGGAAGTATGTGGGGAGCCATTGATTAATGTGACTCGTGCAATTCGAGGCACTAACCTTAAAATACATGCCACCTGTACACAATATCATCCGTTCGCATGGTCTGCACAACCCATGCTGGGGCAACTGCCAGCAGGCAATCTACTTTGTGCAGCGGCTGCACTTTTTAGTGGTTCAAGTTTTAAAAAGTTAGAGTCTTTCTTTCAGTTTGTGGGAATCCATTTCATTGCGAAAACTCAGTTCTACAAATACCAAACCGATTATCTATTTCCAGCCATTAGCGAAGCTTGGAGAATGGAAAAAATGTCTATTGATAGTACATTCGCGGGCAAACGGTTCAGGCTAGCCGGTGATGGACAGTGCGACAGCCCAGGATTTTCAGCCAAGTACTGCACCTACCACTTTCAGGACATGGAAAGTAAGAAAATTGTGAGTTCGGTGGTCGTGCAGGTGTCACAAAGTACATCCTCAGTGGCCATGGAGAAAGTTGGCTTTGTAGCATCATTGCAAGAACTACAATCGCGGGGAATGGTGATCGACCTGATAGCCACGGACAGACACGTTTCAATTGCCAAGACAATGAGAGAAGAGTACAAAAATATAAATCACCAATTTGACGTATGGCATCTTGCAAAAACAATCAATAAAAAATTGTCGGCTGCAGGAAAAAAAAAAGATATGCAAGGTATTTCACAGTGGTCCAAGTCAATCAGCAACCATCTTTGGTGGAGCTCAAAAACATGTGAAGGGTCGTTGGAAATTCTACTGGAAAAATGGCGGTCAGTAATGTTGCACTGTAGCAACGTACATCGATGGTCGACAAATGAGCATTTCCACAAATGTGAACATGGCCATTTGTCCACAGAGGAGGCACGGAAGAAGAAGTGGTTGATTCCTTCATCACCCACTCACAAGGCCATTGAAAAGATTGTATTTGATAAAACTATAACAAGAGATTTGAGGGGACTCACGGAATTCTGCCACACAGGAGATTTGGAGGTGTTCCACAATATGTGCCTAAAGTACAGGCCCAAAAGATTGCATTTTGGCATGGAAGGCATGATAAATCGGACTCTTCTAGCGGTCTTGGCACATAACCATAATGTTGGCCGTCAACAAAGTAGGACGACCGGAACTTTAGGGACGCTTCGCTACAATAAGGCCTTCACTAAAAGAAGTAAACAATGGGTGATCAAACCAGTGTTTGAGGATATGCAATATGAGTTTATTGAGAGACTTATCGTAGATGTCCTCGATAGGCACATACATGGAGTGGTGAACGAACCTATGCATGGGACAACTGCATTGCCACCCAACATTGCCTCTGTTCCATGTCCACCTAAAGCAGAGCTCATTGAGAAATACACATCACGGTTTAAATGATTGTAATTTGATTGTCTGTTCTCTCGAGTCTCCTCATGTTGCAGGCCCATTGCAATTAAACCAAACAGTAATATAAATCATTTTTACAAAAATTATAGAATGTTTCCGTATTACAAACACATGGCCGACCCATAGGGACAATAAAAAAAAAGGCACGCAGACAAGATGCCCTTACACTAACTGCAGCTAACTAGAAATGTGTGCTCGCTCAAAGTGAAGGTCAGCTGCTTTGATGTTTTGCTCGGGTGGCGGAACGGCCCACGACCCAGTATAAGGTTCTATTGTGATTTGACCTTGTCAGGCCGGGACCATCCTGAAAAAAAAAGATAATGAATAAAATTTCAGAAACGAAACGATGAGCCACGTTCATTAGAAGAAGTAACGTCGGCAAAGAAGGAGTGGTGTTTCGGGTCTGCCCTACACAGAGACACAATGGAAAATGCAAATATAATGTAAGTAACTTTTGATGAGTTTATACCGCAATTTCATTACTATACAGTGGCTTTAAAGACGGGTTCAGTTGTACTTGTTCGTACTATGTGGCATATTGTTTTCTACCGCGCACTAACTTGAGGAGAAACATCTGCTTTTACTGAAGCACCTCAAAACCTTCCTCTTTGCTTCTGCTTTCTCTCTCCCTCTCCCCTGCTACAACTGGTCCACTGTCTGCGACCTCGGTCCTGGGCCCTTCCACTCTCCACCTGCACTGCCTCCCTGTCAACCCCTGCACTGGGGGACTGTCTCAGTATCCTACAGCCCCCCCTTCCCAGCACTTGTTCTGCACTTACCTTGCACTTGCCACCAGCTGGCCCTATTTATTTATTATTTTATGCTACTTACCTTGTACTCCCCCCCTCCCTGCCTCGCCACGCCTTTAAACACTTGTGTACACCCAGTAGCGCTGTCCTCGCTATGATTTTAATAAGGATCTGATGGTGAGACTAATTTCATTTTTTATGTTTTTAGGTACATCGTTCACTACTGTCTGTGTCACGAGTACCGGACACCGGCGGACGGCTTCTACAGCCGCCAGTTGCTTCTCCGCGTGAACAACGTTACCACCCTGACCATTTTATGGGACGATCGCCAAGTACAAGTATGCCCTTACGCGGTACTAACGGTTAGATGCAACATACCTACCGTTGTGGTGGCCTAGTGCCTCGTTGTTGGAACAGCCATGCGATTATCAGTGCGACCGAAGAGCTTATTTTTATCGTAAAACAACACCCTGTGTACTGCACACGAACATCGCTTCCCTCAAGACAAACTAATTTGGATCGAGAGCAAAGAAAAATGCAAATCGCTGAATATTCTCTAAACATTTGATGTCCAATAAACGTACTTTGCCAAATGTACAATCTTGCCGTTTGCTTTTAAACCACGGTTTCACATTCCGAATTGTGGCGCTGTATTGTGAGATGCTCTAAGACCCTGTGTACAGCAAAGGACCATCGCGTTCCTCAATACGAACTTTTTGGAACATGAGCAAATAAAAATGCAAATCGCTGAATATTCTCTAAACATTTGATGTCAAATAAATGTACTTTACCACATTTACAATCTTGCGGTTTGATTTCAAAGTACAGTTTCATATTCCGAATTGTGGTGCGCTGTATTGTGAGCTGATCTGTGTTGATTTACGGGGTCTGTGTGGAGTCGCGTAGAAGACGCCTGGGCGCGTTTGCCTACGCAGCACAGTAACGTCACGGAGAGAGGCGGGGAATATGAATGTTTTGATAATGTCTGTTTCAGGGGCGGGGGATTTGATTTAGTGCCGCAAAGGCAGGTGAGCCAGGGCGATGCGGCGGAATGATAGGATTATCACAAAATGGCGGCTGATTTCGAGTGCGATAATGGGCGAAAAGTCGGGTAAGGTCCATAGGAAAGTTTCCTACGATCTACCGATTTATGCTTACAAACACATGGCCGACCCGTAGGGACAATAAAAAAAAAGTCCCGGAACTATCCTTTAAAAGTGTCATTCAGGTATTTACAATAACCGTAACGTAATTTTATTTAATTAGATAAAACATTACTAAGTACTTAGATTAGATATATTTTATTTTTATTCATGCCCTGACCTTCACTGAGAAGATGAGCAGAGCTGACCCAAGCTCACCAAGATCGACGAGGACGAAGCAGCAAATTAGCACCTAGCACCCCCTATGGAGCAGTCCATGTATATGTCCTTGGCAACCAGCTGTGTGGATTTCTACTGTATATAATGATTTCACTGATGATGCTTTGGGCCTTCTTAATTTTTGGCAGAGCGCTCTTGAGCAGCAGAGTTCTTTGCTGACACTTGTATTTTGTACGAGTAAACCTTGTTAACTTTGCAAACTATCTCTTGGCTTTATTCCCGAGCGGGTTGTACTTACTCTGGAGTGTGCACACAGGGGGACATACATTCAAAACTATCACCCATAATCTCCCCTATTGAGAATTCATAAGGGCTAAAAGAAATTGCTGTTCAATAGACCCTGTCCAAAAACAAAGTGACATTCTTTTAATCGATTCCCAGAAAGAGCATACTCTGAAACTGTGATCTCACAAGCTCTAAACAAAGCAACATTTGTCTCAACTGTTGTCTGGTTCCTAAAGTAGATACAGACGACAGTCGAGACAAATGTAGATTCATCACTACCTATTCGACACATAGTCACTTGATAAATAACCTAGTGAAAGAAAATTTGAACATTTTGATGTTAGATCAAGATCTTGATGAATTTCTAGATGCAATTCAGGATTTTATAAATGTGGCAATTTTAATTATGCAAATTCACAGAAAATTGTAACACATTCTCATATGCATATAACAATGTCTTGGTGATAAAAGAGTTAATTCATTGCAAGAGTACTTTTGTGATCTTGCCATCAAATGTATATGTGCCAAGGAATATATTGGCAGCACTAAACGTCAGCGAAAAATGAGGATATATGAACATCTACGGTGCATCAAAGTACAGGATGATAGATATCTTCTGGCTACACAATGGAAATCAGAAAACATACAGAATGATTTGTTTAATATCAGATTCTATGGTCTAAAACAGCTAGGGCAGAATGAGAGAGGTGGTGACCTGGTAAAGCTTTTGAGACAAGAAGAGGCTCGACTTATCTTTCAATTCAGAGCCATCACAATTGGTCTAAACTCGGACCATGAATTGAATTAATTTCTAGGTTGAAACGCATTGGTGACAATTGACAGTATTAAAGTTGTTCACACTTTTGGATTTCCACAATATTGAGTACAGGGCAGACTAGTGTTGTTTTGATTACTGTGATGGTAACACAGTTAATGTCAATAGTAATGTAAGTGTGTACACTCTACCTTGAGCATACAGGCACAACTTGAGATGGGCAAGGACTAATTAGAATAAGTAAGACAAGATGACTAATGCTTGTACTATTTATTTATTTTGGATTTGTAAAGTGCACTGCAGCCCTCTAGGCAACGAGGCGCTATAAGTATACTTAAGGAGGCTTGCTTGTGGGTTACAATAAGCGGCCCAATGTGTGAAGCTTAACAACATGCAGTTATTTATACAGTATACTATCCTTCATTAAAGATGTTATTATGCGGATTGCCAATGACAGTCATCATCTGTTATACTAAATAGATTTTCTAACGACGTGGAACAATAACTTAGTTATAGAAACAGTAATTATTGTTCTGGATAAACACCATACAGAACATTGAGCAGGGCTTGAGAAGAATACAATGTGATACACTAATGTAAGTTGGTATTGACATGAGTTCGTTCTGCATCAATCTGAACAGTAACGTTTCTTTACTTGGATTTTGCATGATATACTGAGCATTGAGTTTATGTGTTGCACGTGTACTAATTGCAGTGAGCAGGAAAAACCGCTGTTCATAGAGGCACAAATATGTTGCAAAATGGCTGCCGTGTTCAGAGTGAAACTAGGATGCAGTCATCAGACTTGGAATCGATACATAGGTTAATGCTGCTTTAGTTTAGTTTTTTGATGGGGTAGTATTTGCAATTTGAAGTTATAATTAACCTTGTGGATTTATGAAGTATTATCCCATATTTTTCAGACAACGGAGTGATTCAACTACGGGTTCTTTAAATATACGTCAATTTGAAGGAAATGGGAACTATATCAATAACCAGATATTTCCAATTATTGATGTTGGTAAACAACAAAACATTACAAATCAGGGCTTGTTGAATTATACATGATGGTTTCGTAAATTTAATTAAAGATGTTTACAATATGGCCGCTAGCATCGGTGCGCTTTAATGGCGATCTATCCGTTCTCAGAGGCGGCAAATGAATAAATAGTGCATTCCGAGGTTTAATTGTGAGCGCCAATTAGCTGCATATAGACGTGCGACGTATACTATAATGAAGGTTGTAGAATTATAATTTCATAGTGCATGATGAAACCAGGATATGAAATGGGTAATTATTACTGTGTTTCTGCACGTTGTTACTCCACTCAAAGATGGCGGACTGTAATAAGGATATAATAGGGCATTGTAACAATGGTGATTCAGGAGACGAAAACCAAAAGGATGTATCTTTGAGGATGGGCTACACCCCGGTCTAAAGTACGTGCTTAAGAGATAATTGCGGTTGAGAAAAGTGAGCAGAGAAACAGATTCTATGTCAAGACTCGGAGGCTCAGATTATGCTCTGACTTCTCTTTACTAACTCGAGCAGCAACCATTATAAACAATAACATGGAAAACAAAGATAAAAACTACACATTCCAACAGGACCCAGCAATTTTGTAGTTCGTTTTCTATAAGGTGTAAGAAACCACGTGATCCTCTCCTCCAATCAGCTTCACTTCTCCCTTATAACCTCCAACAACTCCGAAGTCCTTCCTCTTTCTTTGCTGCTCGAGCAGCTGAGATAAGTACCTTTCATCTTTTCTTATTGTCGAAATGTTTATTTAGACTTATACGTTTCAGGCTAACACGCGCAACCGATGACGAGCGTGTAGAACGTTGGCGGAGCATATCCGCGGGGAAGACGCGACGGGACCTTTGTTCCGGCGTCGTTTCCCTCGTTAGGAGACACTGCGGGCATGGAAGTTTGCAACGGCGCGACAGGACCTCGGGAGTTCCGGCGCCATTGCGAACTTACGTGTCAGGAGAAGGAGGCAGAGCACCAGGCTCCTCGGGGTTTATACAGTTCTTTTTTGATCCCTGGCCCTCACGGAGCTCCGGCACCCGGGGCGCACAGCCGTGTGTACAGTTAGAAGTCACCAGCTCATTTCCTAGCGGTGCACGCCACCTAGTGGCTAAATCTGGTAACGCAGGCAAGGGAATCCTGCTCAGAGACGGAGAGCTGCAAAGTCAGCACAAATACATTATCCCTTATTCTGCCACTGGGGAGGAGGTGAGAGAGGCTTCGGCCTCCACTTGACGGGCTCAGTCCCAGGTAAGACTGCTATTATACGAGGGCTCGCCTAGCTTTGCAATCCAGATATTGACGGGGGCAGCCCAAGCAAACTGCACAAGGCACCTTCATAGTGTACAGAGGCGGTGAAAACATGAGCGACTACACTGACGACTCTGACGGCCCTCATGTCAGTGGGCGCCGTATGAGCGAAGCAGTACAGATGCTGCAGAGTGCCGAAGGGCCCCGGGAAGAGAGGGGCATTCTGCAAAGCTTGGCGGCTTTGTCCCAGGGCAAAGCTCGCAAAAGGAGAGGGGGAAGTAAACACAAGACCCGCAGGGGCCGCAGCGCCCAGCCCCCCCCCCCCGGTTCACCCCACAGATCGGGGAAAAGGAAGGCGAGATCCCGCGAGAGACGGAGCACTAGCTCGAGCGAGTCGGACGACGACTACTGCATGAGCAGCTCAAGATCTGAGTTTTACACCTCCTCAGAAGACCAGACCTCCCCAGAAGAGGAGGAAAGCCAACCTAAAAAGAAAGGCAGGAGGGAACAGGAGGATCTTCTCAGGGGGGAGTTCGATCCCGATGAGCTTATTCACCCCAGGTCCAATGAATGGGACCCTCCGGAGAAGATCGCGGAATATCTTAGACGGCGCCTGCGGGCACCTTTAAGCAGACAAGCCAGATCTAAATTGAAGGCTGAGTGCCCAAGACCGAGAGTCCCGGACGGGGTAGCAGAGACCCCGGAGATTGACGAGAGAATCCTGACGTTCCTGGGCCGATATGGCAGGGACGTGAAGAGGGGCATTGACAGATCCTGGCGCTCCTGTCAGGACAAGATGCTGGACATGCTAGGACCGGTCACCAAGATCTGGCAACTGGCCGAGGAGGCGAAGGTCAAGAAAGAGCCCATGGACCCGGACATCATATCTGGCTGGGCTCAGAGGATTATCTGCCTACTCGGTAACGCAAATACAGCGCTTGCAACCGAAAGGAGAAGGTCGATCCTGATGAAACTGGACACCAGGCTAGGGGAGATGGCCACATCCGAGCAGGCCACAGCCGCGAGAGGCAAGCTCTTCGGGGACTTGTTCATCAAGGACATGGCGAAATTCGCCAGTACTTATGTATCGATGGACAGGGCCCAATCTTCTCTGAAGAAGATTTTCGGTCGAAGAGTTTTCGACAAGGCTGGAGGAGGAAGGGGCCGCTCGTCCAGCCGTGGCCAGTACAGAGGCTCCTACAAGGACAAAGCTTGGAGACAAGAAGACCGAAGGTCCAACCCCTTCTTCCCTTCTAGGGGAAGAGGCAGGGGTAGAGGTTGGAGGAACAACGGAAGGCAACAGCACCAGAGTCCCTCAGGTGAGAGATGTGAAAGTAATAGAAAGGTCACATGCAAATATTCCTCCAGTAGGAGGGAGAGTGAAGCTGTATGTCGAAATATGGGAAGAGTTGTCTTCAGATGCTTGGATAAGGCAAACCATAAGAGGGTTTCAGTTAGAATTTTGGCGGGAACCATATCAGGTAGGGCCGCCAAGACGGATAAAATTCAGCAGAGAAGACGAGGTCCTTCTAGACAAGGAGGTAGAATTACTAAAGGCAAAGAATGCAATCGGTCCGGCTTCAGAAAGACCAGGGGTTTTATAAGCAATCTGTTTTTGGTCAAAAAGAGACACAAGGTCAGACCAGTGATAAACCTGAGGGGTTTGAATTACTTCCTGGTGTACAGGCATTTCAAAATGGAAGGCATCCATCTTCTAAGGGATGTTCTCCAGCAAGGAGATTGGCTAGCAAGGATAGACCTCAGGGATGCGTATTTAACGATTCCTATCCGGTCAGATCAGACAAAACTCCTCCAGTTTCTTTGGAAGGGACAGAAGTGGGAGTTCAAATGTCTTACCTTTGGGCTAGCGTCGGCACCATGGTGTTTCACCAAGCTTTTGAAACCAGTGGTGATGCACCTGAGAGAACAGGGGATCAGGCTGATTATTTACCTGGACGACATATGTTTAATGTGCCAGGACAAGGAAATTCTGGTTCGTCAGGTCCTCTTAACCACAGGGTTACTACAACAACTGGGATTCCTAATAAATTGGAAGAAGTCACAGTTAGAGCCAACTCAGGATATGGAATTTCTGGGGTTCAGCTTAGAGACAACGCAGGGCATTCTCAAATTACCCCTAGCCAAAGTCAATTCAGTCAAGAGGGAGATCAAGGTGATGATAGCGAAGCAGGAGGTTTCCCTGAGGGAAATAGCGAGGCTTATAGGACGTCTGTCATCATCGATAAAGGCGATATTCCCAGGGCCCCTGCATTACAGGGCGTTGCAGAGGTTGAAGATCACCATCTCAGAAGAGGTTTTTCTTACGAACAGAAAGTGAGGCTATCACAGGAAGCGAGACTGGAGCTAGAATGGTGGTTCTGCCACATGGAAGCCTGGAATGGCCGGGCGATATTTGGCTCATCCCCGGACCTGGTGATAGAGTCAGATGCCAGCCGCTGGGGATGGGGAGCCAGATGTGGGGACCAGTCGACAGGAGGGAGATGGTCGAGAGAGGAATTGGGTCTCCACATCAATTGCCTGGAGCTTCTAGCGGGCTCCTTCGCAATTCAGTGCTGGACACAGAAAGGTGCGAAATCGTCCATTCTCTTGAAGATGGACAACGTTTCGGCAGTCAGATACATAAATCGACTGGGCGGAACAAGGTCGCAGAAACTGACGGAGATGGCCAAGGAGTTTTGGCAAATCTGCCTCCAGAAGGGAATAAGTGTGAGAGCAGAACATTTGCCGGGAGAGCTCAATCTGGTAGCAGATTGGAACTCAAGATACCTGAGGGACTCCAGCGACTGGCAGCTGGACGACTCGGTATTTCAGGAATTAATGCGCCGCAGGGGTCCCTGTCAGACGGATCTCTTTGCTTCCAGGCCGAACAGGAAGCTCTCCAGATTTTACAGTTGGAGACCGGATCCGGAAGCGACTGCGACGGACGCGTTTCTCCAGGTCTGGGGACCAGCAAGGGAGTACAGGTTTCCCCCCTTCTCCTTGATAGCACGCACAGTTGCACAGGTCAGACGTCAGCTAGCGACAGTGATCCTGATAACGCCAGACTGGAGAGGCCAAGCTTGGTTTCTGGATCTTCTGGAGCTGTCGTTCGAAGCCCCTATTCGGCTGCCAGCCAGGGAGGATATACTGCTAAATCCGGCAGGAGAGGTCCATCCATTGGTCAGGTCAGGGAACTTAAGTCTTCTGGCTTGGGCGATTTCAGGGAGAACTGGTCTAAGCCAGGACTTTCAGGCACAGCTCAGGAATTCATCAGGGAGTCTTGGGCTCCGGCGACAGGCAAGGCATATAGAGTGGCATGGCATAGATGGAGTGATTGGTGTCTGGAGAGACAGGTTGATCCCGTATATACAGATGTAGTACACATAGTGAATTTCTTGGCAGCACAGGCAGCACAGGCAAAAGCCTAAAGGACCATTAATAATTATAGGTCAGCGATTTCAGCAGGCCATGCGTACATAGAAAATAAGCCTGTAGGCGAGCATCCCTTGGTGTGTAGGCTTCTGAAGGGCATTAGGTGTATGAGACCTCCCGCTCCCAGATACTCTCGTTTGTGGGATGTGAGTATAGTTTTAAGGATGTTTGAAAGTTGGCCGGACAATGAATTCTTGTCTCGGAAAGCACTGTGGGCTAAGTTAACTACCCTTCTGTGTCTTATTTCTTGTAAAAGGGTCTCGGACGTGAGAGCTTTAGAAGCGAACAGAAAATCTTTTTCACCTTCAGGGGTAACATTTTTCATAGCGAGGAGGACAAAGACGAATATTAAGTGTGTAGAGTACATGGCTTTCCCGGACAAGCCTAAGTTGTGCCCAGTTAGGTGCTTGAAAGTGTACGAACAAAAAGCGAATGAAGTGAGACCTGCGGGAGTAAACCAGCTACTGATAGCGATTAGGAAACCTTTTAGAGCAGTAGCATCAGCCACCTTAGCTAGATGGGTCAGGTGGTGCATGGCCGAGGCAGGGCTAGACGTGCAACAGTTCAGAGCACATTCTACACGAGGGGCTATGGCGTCGTCTGCCTTTCTGGCAGGGGCTCGTCTGGAAGATGTCCTAAAGGCAGCAGACTGGTCTAATGAGGAGACCTTTAAGAACTTTTATTTTAGACCAGTGGAGCGAGTAGCATCGTTGGTGGTAGGTAAGCTTTAAACGAGCATAATCTGAGCCTCTGAGTCTTGACATAGAATACAGATTTTCCACACATTTGTTACAGAAAGTCATGATTCTATTAAAGACTCGGAGGCGAAAGATTAGTCCACCCAATTTCAATCGCTATAATATAAGTTATGTTATCATGTTGTAAATAATGCAATCTTGTTGGAAATAATGCAATTTGTCTTGGGATAATAATGGTATTGCTATGTGATTGCCCACCCGTCCATAATGGGATTTCTAACGGATTATGTTGTTTCAGGAGGGGAACAGAAAGCGACAACTTGAGAAGATCAGCTGGAACAAGTCGTCTACCAGTTGGGGCGCAAGTTTATCAGTTCAACGAAAGAAAGAGGAAGGACTTCGGAGTTGTTGGAGGTTATAAGGGAGAAGTGATGCTGATTGAAGGAGAGGATCACGTGGTTTCTTACACCCTATGGAAAACGAACTACAAAATTGCTGGGTCCTGTTGGAATTTGTAGTTTTTATCTTTGTTTTCCATGTTATTGTTTATAATGGTTGCTGCTCGAGTTAGTAAAGAGAAGTCAGAGCATAATCTTTCGCCTCCGAGTCTTTAATAGAATCATGACTTTCTGTAACGAATGTGTGGAAAATCTGTATTATGATGAGATACTGTTTTTGTCTACAGACATTGCGGTAACATTTGTTATGATGCATCTGATCCATTAATGAAGAAGTCTATATTTCCTATGCATTTCTAAATTTGTATTCAGGTAAGGCAATGAGCAATCATTTTGACTCAGTATGATGAGGAGTATTAACTTTGAGATATAATTAGATTATTTTGGTTTGCGGACAAGGGCTCTGGATCAGCACATATTGAGAGTAGTGTGAGAAAGGACACCCATTGATAACCATTACGGGTGAGTGATGAGCAGAATTAAATATGTTTCTTTGTAAACTAAATGACTAGTTTGTATGCCTATGGTATGCTCAGGGTGCATCATGCATACACCAAAATATGGTAACAGGCTCCATGATGGATTAAGAGAATGTATTTTAACAAAAACAGAGACAACATTGTTTAGAGATCTGGGATTACAGTATTATTCATCTTTGTGTAACAGATGAGGAAATAAACATTTCAGATGTGATGTATGTTGGAAAAGAATATATTTTTTTGGGTGATTAATAGTAAAATGCTTTTGAAGAACCAACCAATCACACTGATAAAAGAAATCGCTTGCATCTGCAGACCTTCAGTGGGAACCCAGGCTGATCGAGGGATAATGTCGAATAGAAAGAAGTCCGAAAAGAGCATAGGTCTAAGAGTTTGGAGGAGGAAAAGGTACACGTTTGGTGACGGTTGGGGAAAAGAGAGGCTCGTGGAGCAGAGGAAGCTGGAGTTGGTAAAAGAGATGAAGACATGATGAAGAAGGTGGCAAAAGGAGGAGAGGAGGAAGGAATAAGATCTGAGGAGGAGGAGGAGCGGGTGATTGGAGGAACAGAGAAGGAGGAAGACGAAATAAGGCCTGGGGAGGAAGTGGTGAAATGGGGAGCAAAGGGGCAGGAGTAAGAGATAACAGATTGACCACTGAAGCCAGAAGAGGAGCGGATGAAAGGAGTCCTATGAGAGGGGAATAATATCTGAGGGGGAGGTGGTGAAAGAAGGAGCTGCGGGTTGCAACGAGTTTGGATGAAGAGCAGAGAGGAACACTCCAACCACAAGCTTACAGGGTGTGTGAGAGGAGTAGGAGGAGCCAAACGCACTAGAAGAAGAATTCAGGAGGTACTTCAGGAGCCAGGTGTGAGTTAAGTTCCTGAAGGAGAAATATAGGAGTACCCCTTAGGCAGAGGTTTACGTTGAGGAAGGGAGGACGGACTTCAGTGGGGGACAAGAAGTCAAGCCGCAGATTACCCTGGTTGGAGTAAGTCGAACGGCGATTAAGTGACATACCCTCATACTTCCATCCCAGCCTCCCCCCTTGTGTAAACCACCTAAAGGATCGGCTCCATATCTGTGGTGGTCTAAGGCCAACCCTGGCCACCATTGCTGATATACTTTTTAAACTTCTTCCAGAATTGGCAAATGGGCTAAGTGCAAGAATGCACAGAAAACGAACAGGTTCCACTGCGCTGTTTGGGCAGGCACAGGGTGATGTACAACACATTAGATGGTCTTTCCTGAACCTTTCATACATTTGTTTTGAGGGAGAAAGCGATAAGAAACGACTCCTGTCCCCAAACATAGCTATGAATGCTTGTAGGGTTCCTTGTTTGCATTTTACTGTGAGTGGCTCCATGATGGTGCTGGGAGCCTGTCATGCATTAGTGTTCCCAGCATATGTTTGCAAAGAGGCTGGCCAGTGCATCATTTAGACAGGAGCAGTGCCCTCTGGAAGTAATGAACACGGTGTCAACTGAACTTCTGAAAATCAGGTATCCAAAAAAAGCGCCCCCTGGGCACTATTTTTAGATGCGCTACTTTCTGAGCATTGGGCCCATTTTCTCTGCGCTGTGGAAAAGGGAGTGGGCTGATGGGGGTCGGGCGGTGGTGCAAGAGAGCTGATTAGTTTAGTGCATTCATAGGTTTCAGGTTAGGTTCTTACGCCAAGGAGGAGGGCGTCATCATGTTTCGAAACTTATACAATATCGTTCAAACATGATCATGGAGGCATGCTCCTCTCCGACCAACACTGGTTTCCCCTGCACGGATGTACGCTTCTCAGTAAAATTACACCACTGGACAGATGTGAGTCTTCTTCTTCACAAGGTACTCAAGTTTGGTGCACTGAATTGTGCAATGACAACGAATGCCATGTAGATAAATATGCCAGTGTAGGAAGCACAGCAAAAAGCCACCCATGAAATACATATCACTTTCACTTGAAGACCCATTACACAACCCTACCATGTGATGTGAAAAGGAAGGCAAATAATACAATCCCCCCAAGAACTATAGAAGTGCCAGCTGTAACCTTGCTATGTGAACAATGCCCACGTATCCAGAGGAGCAACCGACTGCCCGCCTACTGTCCACTGAGACAGAAAATGGATGCCAGTATTGCTTGAATTAAGGGGTTAATTTAAGCAGTTCCATTTGGTTTGGAAAACATCTTTTTACATTGAAGACATGGTAATGTAATGATCACACAACTCTCAAAAGCTTTGCCTGATGCATCCTGGGTAACGCACCTCTCTTCCTGGCTTTTTAAAAAGACCTTAATACAAAAATGACAAAGAGAATCTGAGAGGCGGATGACCCGAAACACTGCGATGCACGAACGAGTTGTTTTTCCAACAAAAGGACCGATTTTAAAAAATCTGGGTTATTTATTTATTTAAATTTTTGTATAGCGCTGCATGACCGATTGTGACCTCTTCAATCCCATGCTGTTAAATGTCTCGTCTGAGCGAGAATAGCCTGCTGCCTCCCTCCACCGGGAAAATAGAAGTAATTGCTGTCAAGGAGACTGACGCAAGCATTTGGAGAGGCTATTGGGAACCAGCAAAATGTAGCAATTATCCAAATGCAGACAATCTGGGCGACTAAGTTCATTCAAGCAATGTCCGGATGAAAGGGATAAAGGGCAAGATCGCCCCAACTTCAGGTTTACAGATTTATTTTCAAGGTGGCAGGCAGAGAGGGGAACATTGAAAGGGTCCTGAGTTAGGTAGTCGTCCAAATATATAAGGCCTGGTATGATGGGCTGGGATGAAGCATCTGCTTGCTGTGGTTCCTCGGTTTAGCAGATGGCATGAATGTGGCCAAAACACTTTTCTACCTCCATGCCCGTCCCTCCATATGAAATTGGGAGTGCTTAGCAGAGCCCACCTCCCTGTTATGATGTCAAATATCAAGCTGGCAATTTAATGCTAGAACCTAAAAGCTTACACTACTGCAAGAGTAGGATATGATCATTAACTCCTTGACACATTAACAACCTTAACAAATGAAATAACTTAAAGTCTCCCCTTCCTCTGACTACTCTTAATATTTTTAGATCATTAAGTCCCCAATAATCAGATGTGGGACCCCAACCATGCGCTCGAAATACCCCACTTAAATCTCAGAGAATGCTATTTCAATCCCACATCTCCTTCTGCTCAAACATCAAAATTAAGTCACTGGCCCTTGCATCGGACCCTTGAAACAAAGGAGTAAGCTAAAGCTGTTATCAGGACTGCAAGACTTGTCCTTGGCCCCAAGCCAAGGGATTGTATCTCTCCAGGACTGAAATCTCTGCACTGGCTCACAGTGGCTGCGAGGATTACGTTCAAAACCCTCTGCATTGTCCTTCTGGGGCCTGAGGCCTCAATACCTTCAACTCTCTCTTCCTAAATATCTTCCTTCTCGAGCTTTTCACTCATCCACCTCCAACTCCCTCAAGGTCAGTCGCTTCTCCAAGCAACGAGTTGGTGGGAGATCTCTTTCTTTGGCTGGGGCCTCCCTCTGGAACAATCTCCCTGCCTCCCTGAAACTTGAGGAGAACCATCTCTGGTTACGGAAGCACCTCAAGACCTTCCTCTTTGCTTCTGCTTTCTCTCCTCCTCTCCCCTGCTGAACTCCTGACTGAAACTACACTGGTCACCTGGCTACCCTCTGATCTCAGGTCCAAGTCCCCTACTCCGCCAGCTGCACACCTGCCCTGACTCCCGGGCAACCCCTGAACTTGGGGGCTGTTTCTGTATCCCTACATTCCCCACCAGCTCTTGACACTTGATGTCTGCACTTACACCTGCACTTGCCACTAGCTGGCTGCACTTTTATCTACTGTTTTGTTTATTCTATTATTTTTTACTGTTGATCCAATGTATTGCACTGCCCATCCACCTACCTGCACTTTCCCTTTACCCCTTCCCTTGCACTTGCGCCATCTCAATGTCACCTGGCCTAGTAATATCGTTGTCTCTGTCTTCCCTCTGTTTCCCCTCCCTTGCCTCGTTGCGCTTTTAAACACTTGTGTATAGTTGTTTTATAAATGCCATATCATATCATATCACCCTGGACTCCATTCAGGATTCCCTCCCTCCAACTCTCTTCAGCTCTCAACACTTCAGGTCCATTTACAATTAATGAACGTGCAAGGGAGCAGGTAGAGTCTGGTGCTAGACATTGTGGGCCATTAGTAGTAGAAAAACACTCAAATGCTTCTCTGGTATCATTCCATCCTGTCCTGGTCCTTCACTCTCTGCTCCGCTGACTTCCATGCCAAGCTCAGCCTCACTTCCAGGCTTGGATCACCTCCCAACTGCCATGTGAATAGACAGTACATTATGTAGTGTCCATGTGACAAGTAACAAAATAACCAGTGTATCTTTTGGTGGCCCTTTAAAGGACGGTTTCCTGTTGAATGTGCCCCCCAGCTCATGGTCATTACAATTAGAAAATGTCTTTAATGAATATATTGCATTTAGAAAAAGAAGTACTACCACAAATGTTCTCATGTGATTTATTGATTTTGGTTTGATGAAGTGGCATAAACTGCCAAAGCACTTCATAATGTATTGTTGTGTTTGGAAGGGTAAAGTCTTGCTCACTTAGGTTCATTCTTATGGCATGCACAGTCCTTTGGCAAGGCTCATATGATAAAGGTCAGTGTTTAATTGTATGGTATGCTTCTTATAAGGGAGCAGTCTTAATTTCACATCTTTTTTTCAAGAATTTTATTTTGACTTTCAGGTTCTATCCAAGTCCGTCAAACATTTCAGAAATCAACGATGGGTGTTGAGCTCTGCAAGAACAATGGCCATGAAAGACCAATCCTGCAATATTAAATTCCAAGCAGTAATTAAGCAATATAACCCGAGCGGCGGGGGCATTACTGACTCAGGTAATGCCCCTGGCCCATAGGTAAGGCCCCGAACGAAGTGAGGTCCTTACCGAAGGCCCCGGGGCATTACCTAATAGGGGCCCTTTGGACACAGTCCTGGTGCCTCTGGCGCCAGGCTCATTTTGGACATCAGTCCTGGCGCCGTAGGCGCCAGGATCATAAAGGGAGTGCTTTTGGTGGACTTACCTGATGCAGACCATGCTGCCAGATACAGACCTCTTTGAGACCTGAAAGGAACTACTTTACCTGTGGGACTATTTTGCCACTCGGGCGTGGTCAGGGAAGGATACATACCTGATTGGGGAAGGATACATACCTGGGACTTCTTTGGAGGCTATTTAAGCCACGCCCAGACAGCAGCTCACGTTTCGCGTTGCTCTGCTCCTAGCAGCTGGACGCTCACTGTGTCTGCTCCTGCATCCTGACTCCAGCCACGCCTGCTTCAGTCCTGGAACACCTAAAAGGAAAAAGAGAGGAAGAGAAGGTGAATAAAGTACATTACCTGATATTGCATGGGAATCCGGGGCCAACACGCCGACGATCCTAAAGGAAAAGACATTATTTTTTGATTCCTCGCATTGCTCGTTGCAGCGCTGCGCTCAACTCACCTGTCCACAAGGAATTCCGTACTTCTACGACCATCCGCACGTTCTGCTGCATTCCAGCACCTAGGAAGGAAAATAGAAGAACAAAAGGTGAGCCAGAGAAAACATTGGGAAAAAACTGATTTGCCAGAAGGCTTACCTGGCGATTGGTGGGGGAGAATCCTTCCTCATCTCGGGTTGGCACGCCTTTTGGCAGTACCACGCCCCGGCCCCTATGGGGACAAAAGAACACGCGCATTAGTGGGTGAACATACAGACATTAGAAAAACCACCCCAACATAAGCTCACCTGAATTATCCACAGCGAATTGTCTTCTCTACGTGATAAAAGACTAAAAGCAGTCCATTGAAAACAAAGACCAAAAAAGAAGGGAGAACAACCCTTGAACTTGATAAGTCATATACTTACGAAAGCGCCTTATTCATCCAAAAAACCAGTGAAGCAACTGAACCTGAATGCCCATCCGATAACCAGTGAAGTAACTGGATTCTACCGCACCCCTGCACCAGAAGCAGGATGGAGAGCTCGTCATTCCAAATCTTAAGGTGAGAATTAACGGGAAGGTTCACAGGTGGTTTGAAGAGAGAGTAAAAGGCGAAAGGAGGGGTTCGACTCGTCACTCCGCAGGTGATTAAAATCCTTTTCCCCATCTACAGAAAGATCTTCCTGCGCATCAGACAGGCGAGGTTTGGGGGTCCGGCCCAGTCGGTGTTCCGAGTCCTGCGCATCACCTTAGAAGAGGCCGCAGCAGCCCAGGCCTGGTCAGCGTCTCCGTGGGAGTCAGGTGAGCGTCACACCACCCACACCAAAAGTCAATCACCAATCCCCTCGTACCTTCAATAGATAATCATATGCTTCAGCAGGATTGGTTTGGCTGTGTCAGTTTCATTATCCCTATTGATTTCTAAGAAAGGGGACCATGTTTTTACAAATTTCAGAACCCTTTCTACTATGGCTTATAACGTCTCCATCGCCAAGCTCACTCAGGCCTTAAGCCACCAGATTTCTGTTTTTGAGACCACAGGGGACTTGCAGTGCTGAGCTAGGGATCACTGGGTACCATTTAGAAGGTGTATGATGAGCCATGTGACCTGACATCAAGAATGTCCTCCACACCCTCAATTTGTGTCCCCAAGTACCAACACCAAGATCTCCTTTTTTTGGGCAAGATTTCTTTTCAATAAATTCATGCTTTCTGACATGACCACCACATGTGTGCTAAACTGCTCTGAAATTCCGCCACCAGAGTGGAGAGTAATCTGGGATCAATGCATGCAACCAATGAGGAGAGGGCACCACTTGGGCCATACCGTAAAAAAAGTGCAATTCTTCATAGTCATGCACTTAGAGAATCTGTGAGCTCTCGCCTGCATGTGTCCCCAGGCAACCAGTCTTATTTCCACTCCAAATTCTTCCTACTTGGTCATATAAGACACATTTGGCATCCAGATCTGCTCTGTCAAAGAGTATGTGAAACTTAGAAAGCAGCCTTTGTTGATACCATCTAATAGATTGAGTTCCAGAGGGAATGCCTGTTACCATCACAATGAATTTGAGGAAGTAAAATCCGGTGGCACATCTGGGCATGGAATCTCTCATCCCCTGTTATCTGAAAGATTGCCTTGCATTCCTCAAAAGTCAGAGGAAGGGCCCCAGCATAAAGTTGATATGATTTCTTCTGACCACCTAGTTCCCAGGCCCCAAACACTCGCGGAATGAGCTCTGGAGAACCACTGGTGATAGGGGCCCGAGTCCTATCCAAACCCCCACTACTTAATGTCTAAACCGCAATAATATGAAGAGGTCAGCATTGGAGAAAGGAGATTCCCACATTGAGATCTAATAGATTGGCCCAAAAAAGGAATGTGCTCAAGCGGCATATTGGCCACTGACTGATTCACTCCGAAACAACAAACCACCTGACGAAGCCCAGCCCAATCAAAAATGTGAGAGAGTTCCAAAGAAAGCAAGTACTGCTTAATGCTCAGGAGACAATCCCCAGCTGCCCTTGACCTAAGTAAGACCTTTGTGGGAACCCTGAGTAATATTCTGGCCCAAAGAGAATAATATGGGCCGTAGAGCATGTGTGGGGGTGGGATTGGTATTTACACAAGCAATATCACCGACATCATCACCCACATTCGATATTTCAATTGGAAATGCCAGAGACATCTACAGGATTCTGGCAACAAAGTTCATATTCATGGGTATGTTTCCAATGAAGGAAATCTCTTTTCTGTCTAGATTTCTAGCTAGATCCTGTAAGAGTGGATGAATATTATGATGATACATGTTCTGATAGTCAGGAGTTATCTTCATCCCAAGATAGTGCATAGCTTTGTTGGACCACTTAAGAGGTAATTTATAATTTTGCAAAGCCCTGAGATTTATTATAGTTACTAGAAATGTCAGAGACCGCCACCTACTTATACAATTCCTCCATCACAGTCGGCAGAGGAACTCAGATCCTTATAATTCCAAACCATCCACATGTTGCACCACAATTTTGTGCAAATCCCTGACACCTGTCAATCTCTGAATGCCAATATTTCCACTAACCCTCTGGGCGGTGTGCTTGATTAAGAGTGCATACACTAAGGGGCATAATGGGAAGCCTTGTCATGTTTCTGTCAATATTTCTATGGGTTATGTCATCCATTAAGTTTGATCCTGATACAAGGGTTGGGAAAAACCGAGTGTACCAAAATAAACAGTGAACCAGAAAGCCCTGGGTTGAGTCCAAAGACAGCCAGGGTCATAAAATGTATTCCCAGCTGCCCCAATAGAAGTCCTTATTGGTATGCAAGGCCAAGACCAAGAAGCCTTCCCCTGATCTTCTGGCCAGCTCAGTCATGTGTATGGTTCCTTTACTGTTGTGTTTTGTGCATTACGCTCCATGGTAGAGCCCTCATGATACAAGCCAACCACTGAGGGAAGGATCTCCTCCATTCCTTTGTGTACATCATGTAATCTACATTGAAAATGGAGATGGGGCCGTCTGAGCAACAATCTGTGGCCTTATCCATCTTCAGGAGATGGTTAGTAGTTGTCAAGATCACATCTTACTTTGGTACCAGAGGATGTGGTCTTGTGTTGAACAGGACGTCTGGTCGCCTGGGAAGCCACAGCGACCCAGAGGGTTAAAGCTGGTTCTCATCCCTGCCAAGGGCACAGAGAGGCAAAATCTGGGAAAACTACTTTTTGGGGAAAGAACCTGCTTGTTGTTGATAAGCTGCAGACCTGAAGGTGAGGAACAAGGCTGGACTGACTGGAGCAGCAGGCAGGAAGCACCGGTAAAGGAGGAAAGCAGAACCAAAACAGATCTGTAGCACGGAAGTTAGAACGAGCAGCTTTGAGCGAGGAGACGGGGAAAAAACAGAAGGCAGGAACAAAGTATAATGAGGATCCAGGAAGTGAACAAGGTAATCATGGTATTCAATGGGTATTAAGCAATTTTCAGAGGAGGAAGGACTATTTTCAGAAGAGGGTACGGTGAAATGTATGGCAGCCATATTAGCTGAAAGGCAAGAGGAAGCACAATATTCTAAGCTCAAAAAACCTATGTGCCTTGCAGTTAATATAAGGATTTAGCTCCACAACATACCCAGTATGATTGGCTAATTCATTGTTTGAATAAGATCAAAAGACAAGACTTCAAGATGGTGTTGAATGTGTAACTTCAGGACAATAGTATTGGCTGTTATAGGGCCTCCTTCCAGAGGGCGTCCATCGACTCCTTGTACGGGCAAGGGATCCACTTTTTGTGCAACCGGTACTTGATGGGTACCAGCCCAAGTAATATCCATAAAGATTTCAGCTGCTACCGGAATCCACCAAGGCAGTAGTTTCAATGTACCCTACATAATGCATATCGACCACCACTTTGAGAATGAGTAATGTGGAAGCTTGTTTATGTCTAAGTCCAGTGGTATACAAGGGGTTTCGACTTTTCTCCCGCTTCTATATCCCTTTTAAGGTTGGGAGGAGGTGTTTTCCTGTCGGTGAGGTGGTGCGAGAGGACAGGTACACAACAACTGTTCAGCCAAACCGCAATACATACAAAGACCCTTCTTCTGCAATGAGTCCATTGTTAGGATGTTAATGGACAGCGGGCAGCACATATTATCATAGGTTATGTGGTATTAGGTTCTTTTTCTGCTGGAGCAGGACAGGTACGGACCACGGGCTATCCACCTTTATTTTCTGCCTTCCTTTCTTGCATCCTAAAATCAATCTGCGGGGCCAACTTTATCAAATCCTCAAAGGATGGAGGACGAGGAACGCGGGTGATTTCCTCCTTACGATCGTCATTTAAAACCCCTGCAAAGGAGCGCAAAACAAGCTTCTTCTGGCCATCCCATGGTCTGGGCTATGCAGGGAAGGGATGGTATCACAAGTATGACACTGACACAATGGATACAATTTGTAAAACCTTTATTGAAAATGTTGGGGTGAGAGAAACCCCTATGTTCTCCTATAACTAAAATGGGAGTAGTCTCGACAATCAAATGTACAAAAAGTGTAAAAAGGAGAAATGTGTGCAAAGGAAAAATCAGTGTTCAAAAGAATAAAGGTAGTTGAACCAGCTCACCTCCTCACGTTAAACCTCACGGAGTAAGGCTGTCCTTGTAGGCAGGACGACACACCCTGGCTTGGTCTCTGACACTCTACGCAGTTCCAAACCGTGGATTGAGGTCCGCATAGCCTTCCAAATTAAAGTCTTTTTCTTGACTTTCAAAATTGTATTCCAACGCAAAGTTCACAAAGGTCCCCCTCTGCCGGCTCAGACCATACAGCACAGAAATCATGTAGGCCCCCTCTGTCGGGCTCAGACCTCTCATGTCACAGTTCAACACAAACTTGCCAGGGGGCTCCCTTCCCCAAGCTTATTGTATTTCGGTCTCCCTCCATCGGGCTCGGACCCCTTTCAGATGTCAAAGACTTTTGAATGTGCGTGGATCTCTTTACAAACCACTGGAGAACCACTTTGACTCAAAGTTTCCGTTTACTCTCATTACAATTCACTTTTGCTTTTCGTTTGCTTTATAGCTTCACACAATGTACCTTTCATGGAGACTTTTGAATGGGCTATTTCCTTTCAGTGGATCACTCCGTTACTTAGTATTGCTTATCTCACAGCTGCCTTTTACTTCAAAGTTCATTCACAGGTTTGCCTTTCTTCATGTCTCATCCACACGTGTGCAACCTTCACTTGTGATATAATGTCGCTACTTCATTTGCTTTTACACACACCGGTCTCTCAGGTTGCTTGCCAACTCACAGGCTGTGTGCGCTTCTTTCTTGTTTTGCTATTTCCAATTCACGAGTCAAGGTTAGTATCACAGACTTGGCCTCACCTCTCCAATCCTGCCGTTCACCCAGGAGGGTCGCTGGCGTCCTGGAAACACAATGCAATCTTCACTTGTGGCATCTGGCCTTCTCCACACGTCTCTCGCGGTCTGTCAGAGGCAACGACCTCCATTAGGGAACCCTTGGGGTTTTCGGCCTGCTGTTCTCGTCCCTTGGTCTGTTGCTCTGATCCAGTAGGTGTGCCTTCATCTCTGAAGTTCTGCTCGTACTCGTGTTCCGCCTTGCTCAGAGGGTGTCTTTAGGTGTTGCCTTTTATTCGTATGAGGAGAGCTAACTGGTATCAGGTGTATGCACTTAGTGTAAAGTGCCTGACTTTGCCTAACCCAATTACCGGGACATATCCAGTACGACGTGAGATTGTTAGTATGGTTACTCTCAGTCACCCTCTTCCTTGGCCCAGTGTTTGTGTAACAAGGTGGGGGGGAGATGGGACTTCGGAAAATCCTACAAAATAGGATATGGTAAATGTACAAAAAAGGGGCTAATACTGCATCTCACCATCGGCTGTCTCACCCCCACTCCTCAAAGACCCCTCACCCAGGTGATCCTCCCGCACAGGTCCACCCCCAGGGTCTGGATCCAAAGACGATGGCCGTGCCCTTGCCACCTGAGAGAGAGAACCCCAGGGACTAGCGTGTGGTTTCTTAACTCTTTGGTTTCTCACAGCTATCTGTCTGAACTTGGTGGTGTATGTTAAAGTTTCCATAGACCCTTGTGCGAAATCCAACAATATTTCCTGGGTATTGGCTGTAAGTTCAGGGCGATCAAACATCCCTCTGAAGGCTGCTATAAAGGCTTCATATTTGTCAAGGATCAGATCTACGGCTACCACCATAGAGGCAGCGCAGGTAATGGCACTCTAAGTCAGATGCATTATAACAAAACCCATTTTAGGCTGCTCATTGGGAAAGGCTTGCTGACGAAAAATAAAAGTGACCAAACAGGCATCCAAAAATTCCTTTAATTTTGTGGGGTCACCATGAAACTTCTCAATGGATGGCTTAACAGATAAGGCAGGACCTGGAGTGGGGTCCCGATTCATCAAAGCCTGGCGAAGGAAAGCATTTTCAGCGGTTAACTCCTGGATAGTATTGCCCAACTCTTGCAGTTGATCCATTTATTCTTGGCTTTCAAGGCATCACAATCTGTCAAGATCACATCTTACCTTGGTACCAGAGGATGTGGTCTTGTGTTGAACAGGGCGCCCTGTCCCCTGGGCATCCACAGCAACCCATAGGGTGAAAACTGGTTCTCAACCCTGCCCAGGAGGCACAGAGCCAGATTGCAGTAAAAAACCCTTTTTGGGGAAAACAAAAACACTTGCTGTTGGTAAGTTGCAGTCCTGATGGACAGGAATAAGACTGGACTAACTGGAGCAGCAGGCAGGAAGCACCGGTCAAGGAGAAAAGCAGAATCAAAACAGATCTGTAGCAATGAAGTTAAAACGAGCAGCTGAAGCGAGGAGACAGGAGAAAACAGTAGGCAGGAACAAAGGGAAACCAGGACCAAGGAAGGGAAAAAGAAAAGGACATTGTGAATGCAATACGAGAGCTATTGTGACACGTAACCTACTGGGAGTGCCGTGCAGATATAGATCTGCAGTCTCTTCCAGGTTTCTGGGTGGATGAAGTCATCACACTGTGTAGCGTGATGACATGATGCAGAACTCTGCGACAGTGCGTGAAGCGACGCCAGCGTCACCACATAGACCAGACGGCATGCCTGGGGCTGAGTCGGTGCTCCATGACAGTAGTCTATTCAGCTAACCAATTTATATTCAATAAATGAATGCAAGAGCTTCTACAAGGGAACCAGACAGAATGGTTGAAATGTTTCATGGAGCAGACCCGAGAAGCCATCTAGACCTGGGACTTTATTGCAGTGAATCAAGGAAATCACTGGATCTACCTCTTCCCTTGTAATATGGCTTTCAGGAATCATGGACTCCTTCTCTGAGAGCCAGCAGAGGCCCGCTGTTTCAATATATCCTTGTTGGCCATTCTGAGCCAGAGAGCTCCTGGACATTCCCCTCTGCAGACAGTTAATGATGTTGCCTTTTAATCTAGTCAATAGTGAATAGAACCCTTCTCTTCTGACAAACATGGAATGCAGTTCATTGATATGGTCACTTTGAGTTTATAAGCTAGCAGGGTAGTGACCTTTGTCCCACTCATGTAATTAGTTTGTCTAGTTTATAGCAAGATGTGAGGCGTGCGATCTGCAAGATGCAACTCCAATTTGGCCCTAATGACTCTCAAGTCCCTCAGTGCCCTGACTGAGCCCCTTATTTTGTGGGCCTCCTACCTGATCTTTACCACAAGCTGTAGCAATACAGCTTCCCTTGATTTAGCAATAGCAGTACCCTGTTGTATGAACTTTCTTCTCAGGGGTGTTTTTGGTACGTCCCAAATTATACCTATCCTGAATCAGAGGAGATGTCTTTCGGCAAAATAATTGGTGATAACCAGCGAAAGCTTTTCTTATACAACAGGGTCCCTGACAATTTGGTCCTTCCACCGCCAAGGAGTTTTGGGGGTGCGCCAAATGGTTCACTTCGAGCCAGGCCAAAAGTGGGGAATGGCCAGTAAGCATCCAAAGCTCTATTTCAAACCTAATATAAAAGGGATCAAGGTGATAGATACCTATATCGTATCAATTTAGGAGTGCCCAAATGGACAAAGAAAAAACGTATCTAATTCTTCTCCCCTTGGTAGAAGAATTGCTAAACACCAGTGAAGCTCAATTCTTTCAGACTGCTAGCCAGAATCGTGGGTGAATTCCAGTTGAGTAGCAGAGACGTTGTAAGGAAAATAATAGTCATTACCGTAGAAAAGGGATGTGACAAGGCACACTTAAGCTCCTCTGTGGAAACTGGAGCTGGCAACCCTAGCTGGTTCTCTCTGTAAGTGGAAGAGAAACTTCAGCTGTATCTATTGTTCATGGTGGGAACACAACAGTATTTAGAAGACCTGGCTTTTGGGGTGGCTGCATCCCACTGTCAACAGAAGACAAGACTGAGGACCTAATCATTACCACAGCCTCAAGCTGAAGCAATAGGGCTTTCCTTGCTGTGGCAAAAACATTAGCCCAGCATATGAAATCTCCTTTCAAGGGAGCTTTAACACGTCACAAATTATACCTATCCTGAATCAGAGGAGATGTCTTTCTGCACAATAATTGTTGATAACCATGGAAAGCTTCTTGTGCCACAGGGTCCCCAAAAATTGGGCCTTTCACCACCAGGGAGTTTTGGGGGGCACCAAATGGTCAACTCTGAGACAGACCAAGAGCTCTGAATGGTCAAAGCTAACAAAAAAGGGATCAAGGTGACAGATGCAAACATTTCAATTTGGGAGGAAAAATGTGCCCAATTTATCTACCCTGGGTAGAAGAATTGCCACACCTCCATCAAACTCAATTATTTCACACTGCTAACCAGAATAGCAGCTGAATTCCAGTGGCAGGGCAGAGACATTGTGCAGACTGTGTGATGCAATAATAATATGAATTGCTTAAAAAAGGAATAGGAATTTATTTTGTGATTCAATTTCTTGTTTTGGAAGATTAGATTGTTTAACAGGAAGCAATGGGGCTTTGAGGCCAGATGCATCTATTTCAGTCTTAACTATCCAAACATTCAAATTTACCAGAAAGGCTTGTCACAGGCAAAGGATTACAAGTAGCTTCACAACATTTTAAATAATACATGTTAATATTACCCAAATAAACGGTATTCATTTCATCAACCGCATAAGGACAAACAAAAGAGTAGGTCCTTACAGTATTCAAGCCTATGAATGTTTTCTATTCTGGTGCAGAACAGAAAAATGCATACAAATTAACTGCTGAATATGGAAATTCATAATCCTGCTAAAATGTTGTGGAAAATTACCACTGACTATCAGGGTGTGTTGGTGAACAATTTATGAGTAGAAAACAAGCAACAGGCAACAATAAACCAACAACAGTACACGACTCTGACGTACGTGAGAACCCCCCTCCCTCAGTGCACCGTTCTCTTACATCCAAAGGAACATATGCGCTTCAAATCAAGGCGAGGTCTAGACAGGGCAAGGAATTATACTGAAACATTGTTACAAGCAGGGAAAAAGCTGCAATATACAAGTTTTGGCTACCACCTGCGTTCTTACATGTTAAGACAGTGTTACCAGGAAGGACAGCATATAGTGATACATTTACTGGAGCTGACTATACTCCTCAGATGTTAACACACTGTCTGAGGCAGGCAAGCATGCTTGCATTATGATGACGTCAGTCTGCCAAAACTGCTTTTCCTAAGAAAGCGGGAGCCTAAAACACATTTACCTATGGCAAAAGGGAAAAGTGTCAGAAGTGAGATATGTGAAGGCGAGCAAAGCTACACATGGGGTGAAGAGCCTTCATCGCACAGACATGCGCAGTAAACCCTAAAGCCTCATCTCGCATGGTCAGGAAACTGTTGTTTAAACATGGCAGTTTGCAGCACCTACTCAATATTATGATGCTACAGTACGCTAGGGGAGTACATACCATTTCAATTCCTGACATCCCCCACAAAAGGCAGAAATGCAGAAAATCATGTTTCACTTTTCTCACCTATCATCATCCCTTCATGCACACCTCATTTTAATAAAAAAGAGACACAACAGAGGGTTCTTGTATTTGCATTGCATGTCCTTGTGCCTACATTGACATATTATAAATGACTTATTGCCCCTACCAGAATGACATGATATCTATAATACCACCCTGTGTATGGCTGTACTTCTTTCAGACTTAAGCACAACAATGAGGTGTCTGTGTGACAGTCACCTGCTTGTAGTTGACACATGCATTTATCTTACTACTGGGCATATTATGCATAAAATATGCAAATCGGCAACTAAAGTTGTTAAATCCCTTGCAACAAATGGCCAGTGAAAGCCTCCTGTTTGGGTCGCAGCTGGTAGCATCACAGTTATCACTGTGATCTATTTGTGTATGCTTAAGCAACAGGCTCTTCATGAACAGGCTCCCAGTGCTTTTCTTTTCGATACAGCACTCCCCGAGAAATAGAGCTCTTAATATGGAGGCGCAGCTCCTGTGTGCACTTGTACATTGTAGCATGAACATACAACATTCTGCAATCAGAGAAGGGAAATACTTTGCATCAAGACTTGCTTTTACCTCTATGCCCAGGCTCCATCAGCATATGCGAAAGGTGCCGAAATTGTTTGTATCATTTCATTTTATCTTTTGGAGTAACTAGAACTTCAAGCCAGGCCCTGGTACTGATGGTGCTCTGGTGGTTTATTTCTCTCCTTATTTATCTCGTATTCCCTGTAAGATTGAGGGCCATAGTAACATGTTTGGGACCCGTGGCACAGACAACTTTGGGGATGCCCTGAACCAAAGAAATGAAGTTCCCCAAGACTCTCTGGTGGTGCCCATCCCCAAACCCTTTGTCACAATCAGAACTGATAGCTTGACATGTTGCACTGGTGGTGATTCAAGTAATTATGGGAATTGCAATGCCCCCCCTTCTCCCTTCATTCGTACTGGAAGGAAAATAATACATAATTGGCAATTCAAGGGCAAAATGAGCTGCTCACAATGAGGGTACTTGTGATGTAGCATAGGTACAGGGCACATTTTAACAATAGCACTCACAAGAAAGATATGCAAGCTGAAGTATAGATAAGTGTAAACATAAGTAGCAATATGACAAAGGTACTGATACCCCAGACGGGTAGAGAATTTAGATTAACAGTCTCACCGAAAGTACAACCGCTGAAGCATGGGCGAAGGAGAGAAATTGGAAGCAGGGAGTAATGTCAACATACTACAACATAGACAGAGTCTACGGATTAGAAGTTACTAGGAAGGCCCATATACCTGAAATAAATTGTAGTGTGCAATATTCCCAGTGCCATTATTATTATACACGAGGCAACACTATTATTATACATGAAGCAACACCATAGCCAATAAAACGATGTGTTTTTTTAAGAACCTACACTGAAAAATGAATACCTTTATGGGGCTGATCATTTTGAAATGTAAGACTGGTAATTTTGACAAGTTAGGCACTATCAAGCAAATTGCCTAGGATCACACACTTTTTGGCCAGTTTGCCATTTTGGCACTTGAATGAGTTATAACCCAGTTCTTATCATACAAGGTGCAATCATTTGAGATGTTCTGAATATCATGAACTAAAAATAATTCTCTTTTTTGTAGATCTGACTTGGAAAGTGCACCAACCAAAATGACAATATTTTAAAAATCTGAGTAGAAACATTATATGCAAAAGGAGAGTGATTGTCGCTTCATGTTCTACATCGTACATGAAAGTGCATCAGAATACTAACTGATGTAAACTTAAAGGATCTCATTGTTGTTGTCAAATGTGTTTTAAAGATTTGAATACAGTGAGCAATAGAATGTTTGTGATAAGTTCACATCCCTATAGTCATTGTTTGGCAAAGACTTGTAGATTGTTAGTCATGTTGTAAACAACATTTGAAATTGTCTAAAAAAGCAAAACTTTTTTGTCAATTGGAAGGCCTTTCAAGTGACATTTGGCCACGTCTCTCCTGTCTTTCCACTCAAACGGCCTACATGGATGGAAAAGAAGAGTAGGCAAATGGCTAAACAATGTTATTAGACGTCAGATCCTTTCATCAAAAACAGCACTGCACTATATAGCGAGATAAAATGATCTGTTCAGGATCACAGTTTCGTCGGGGGCCAAGCCGGAATGTGAGCCTTGACCCTTTGGGTCTACTGTCTCTAATTTGGCTATCCAATCACCTTTCTCGATTAATACATTATGCTCTGCATTGGGAGGGGCTAACTTGCCTTTTCAAATCTCGTTTGGAGAACCAAGCTCCAGTCCTGCACTCTAGTGATGCTATGGTAGGTTCTGGTACAGGTATGCTGTTTTATAGCAGAGTAGGTTTTACTATCATTAATGTTTCTATACTCAAGATTATTAATCTCATATGCAGGAACTATGCCTTGCCAAGAAACAGAACTGTGATCTGGCATATGAACACAGATTTCTGTAACAAGTACTTGGCACACTGGGCTATCTTCTGAACCACTGTGGCACTTAACAACATGCATTACAAATTTGCTTATTGCATGTGATCAACATATTCCCCAAAGAGAGGTGAAATGTGACATACATTGTGGTGAACCAGAAACTGTATTTACTGCAGCGAGTATGGAATGCTATTAAGCCATGAACATGGTCGCTTCCCCCTCCACACTCTTTCTCTCTCTTGTATTAATGCCACAGGTTTGGCCATGAGGAATAAAGGGCGGGCCCTGCTGCTCAAGCCATATCCCGTCTACACCACTGATCACTGTGCTTGCATTTCATGATTTCTCCTGGTTTCCAGCCTCCTGCTTTGTCTTTATCACACTACCTTCTGATGTTTTCCCCTGCCACTTTCTGTTGTCTCCCTTTTACCACCACCTAGTGTTTCCCTCCTTCCACCTCCTGATATCTCTCTCCTACCACCTCTTGATGTCTTCCTCCAACACCTCCTGCCATTTTCCACCTCCCACATCCTGATGTTTTCCTCCTGCCACCTCCTGTCTCCCTTCTACCACCTTTGGGTGCTTCCTTCCACCTTCTGATATTTCCCTCCTACGACCTCTTGGAGTATCTTCTCCTCCTCTTCCCTCCATCCTCCCTGCTCCTCTCTGTTTTGTTTAGTAAAAGCTCATGGCAACCATTCATGGCAATTGCATGACGTGGAGCACCAGCTGCAAAGACTCAGTCAATCACCATGTGAGCGGGAGACAGAGCTAAATATAAAAAGGGCCTGAGGCTTGGAAGTGTTTGGGAGTTGGACATCAGAGGAAGAGTGACCTGGAGAGTGTGTGGTGGTTCAGGTAAGGCTGAAGAATCACACACAAACAATTGCTCTAGAAGTACAACACCTTTGGAGATCAGTGTTCCAACTTCACAAACCTTCCCTTAAAAGTTCTTTCCCCTCCTCGGGACACCCTTCTCTTCAAAGAAATCCTGCTAGGTTCCCTAAACATTAAACACAAAATGTTCAAAAATGTGGTCAACGAAAAGAGTTAATTAATCTTAATCTCAAAATGTCCAGCCCTGCACTAATTAATCTGAACAAACACATATTCTGGGAAGGCTCTTCTACGGTTTACTCCCCGACTTTCACCAGCTCTTTAAAGACCTTTTAGGTTCTGAGGTTCCTTGTATCAGGCTCCTTCTTTGAGGATATTACTCATCCTCTGGTTTCCTCAACATATAGTGCTCCTCACAACACTCCTTTTATAGTGCAGGTCTCTCTTGACCTTGGGTTTCAGCAACATTCACTTCCATCCTAGGTTTCATCCACTACTAGACCCCGAATCTGTTGGGTTTCTCAGAATTCACAATATGTCTCTCCCAGCTCTTGAGCTTCTTCAGCACTTATAGTGGGAGCCTCCCAAGCTTTGTCTTTCTCAGCATTCAAAGTTGGTCTCCCCCAGACCATTTTATTTATTTTTTATTTATTAGGTATTTATGTTTATGTTTATTGAGTTTATATAGCGCTTTATTCCAAAGCGCTTTACAGTATAACAACAGTACAAAAGAAAGAAGCATATTTACAAACTTGAAACAAACCAGTGGTACATTACATAGAACAATTTACTCAAAAAGGGGAGTAGGGGGGGTGTTCCCAGATGGTATTAACGCCCACAGGTGGTTACAGCATCCAATATAAGGGTATCGGGAGGAGGGGGAGGGAAGGGGGGAGAGGGAAGGGGGGAGGGGATTTGGGGGGAGAGGTGGGGAAAGAGAGTCAGGGGGGGAGTGGAGAAGAAGGGCTTTCAGGGAGGAGCGGAACGATGGGTAGGTGGGGGTGGAGCGGATAAGGAGAGGTAGGGAGTTCCAGTGGAGGGGGGCCAAGAGTTGGAAGGAGCGGAAGCGTGAGGAGGCACAAGGTGCTGGGGGTACAGTGAGAAGGCATAGGTCAGCTGAGCGGAGAGAGCGGGAGGGAGAGTAGAATGAGAGGAGGGAGGAAAGATAGGGGGGCGAGGTCATGGAGAGATTTGTAAACAAGGCAGAGGAATTGGAATTCCCATTGTGAGAGGAAAAGGAGCCAGCCGAGTTGGGAGAGTGAGGTAGAGATGGAGTCTCGAGGGCCGAAGAGACAGAGTACGGATAGAGGAGTGGTAGATGGATTATAGGGGAGTCAGGTGAGAGATAGGGAGGCCAAAGAGAAGAGAGGAGCAGTTGAAGAGACGGGTGAAAATAAGGGAGGAGATTAGGAGTTTAGAAGCGGAAAGGTGAGGGAGGGGCAGATCTTGCGGATGTTGAAGAGGTGGTGCCGACCGGTACGAGAGGTTAGAGAGATGTGGGTGGAGAAGGAGAGAGAAGAGTCAAATGGAGGCCAAGGTTGCAGGCATGGGTCGAGACGGGGAGATTGGAAGGGGGTGAGTGGATGAAAGGAGGAGGGGAAGGTGAGAGAGTGTTAGAAAAACACTTCATTCTTTTCAGAATTGAGGGAAAGAAAGTAGGATGACACACAGTTTTTTATGGCCGTGAGGCAGAAAGAGAGAGTGTGGTGGAGATCGGAGGTGAAGGAGGAGAAGGAGAGAAAGAGTTGGGTATCATCCGCGTAGAAGTGGTGTGAGATGCCGAAAGAAGAGATGACGAGAGCGAGACGGGAGGTATAGAGAGAGAAGAGGAAAGGTCCGAGTACACATCCTTGCGGAACGCCATAGTTTAGGGGGAAGTTAGAGGAGGTGCGGCCACCCCAGGAGACAGTAAAGGATCAGTTGGAGAGGTAAGAGGAGGGCCAGGAGAGGACAGAGCCTTTGAAACCAAGGGAGGACAGAATGCTGAGAAGTAAGGGGTGATCTACAGTGTCAAAGGATGCGGAGAGGTCAAGGAGGATGAGAATTGAAGATTGCTTAGCGTGGCGAGCCGTGAGGAGAGAATTGAGTACATTAGTGAGAGCAGTCTCAGTGGAGTTTTTAGGGCGGAAACCAGATTGAGAGGAGGGGAGGAGGGATGAGAGAAGATGAAAGCAGAGAGTTGAGAGTAGGCTAAGCGTTCAAGGAGCTTTGAGCTGAAGGGGAGAAGAGAGATTGGTCTGAAGTTGGAGGTAAGAAGAGGGCCAGCAGAAGGTTTCTTCAGGATGGGGATGATGGTGGCGTGTTTGAAAGCTGAAGGAAAGGTAGCAGAGGAGAGACAAGTGTTAAAGAAAGTGGTTAGGTAGGGGATGAGGAGAGGGTAGACTTTGGGGATGAGGGAGGTGGGGATGGGATCAGAGGGGGTGGCGGTAGGGTGAGTTTTGGACAGGAGACGGAAGACACAGGCTTGGGTGATAGGAGAGAAGGTGGACATGTTAGCAGTGGTGGAAGGGGGAAGGAGGGGAGAAAGAAGGCGAGGAGAGGATGTTTTAGCAAAGAGAGAATTTTGGATGAGAAAAAGTTAGCAAAATCAGAGGGAGAGAGGAGAGTTCGTGGAAGAATCAGGAGTGGGAGGGGAAAGAAGGCGAGAGAGGGTTTGGAAGATATGGCGGGGGTGAGAAGCTTGTGAGTGTAGAAGGTTAGAGTAGTAGGAGCGCTTGGCAGATGAGAGGCAGGAGTCATAGAGAGAGTGATATGAGAAGTAAGAGGATTGGTTTGTCAGAGAGGGGGATTTGAGCCAGTGTTGTTCGAGGCGACGGAGGAGGCGACGCATGGACAGAAGGTGAGAGGAGAGCCAAGGTTGGGAAGGTTTGTGAGAGGGTGCGAAGGAAGTAAGAGGCTAGAGTAGGTCAAGACTGGAGGAAATGGAGGAGGAGAGTGAGGAGAGGGCGTCATCGGGTGAGAGGGATGAGAAGTCAGGGAGAGGGGGAAGGGAGGAAGAACGGGTGTCGAGGAAGAGAGAAGGGTTGAAGTTGCGGAGATCACGACGAAAGAAGGAGGAAGATGAGGGAGGGAATTTATTGGATGAGGACAATAATTTATTGGATGTATTGAATTTATTGGATGAGGGAGGGAATTTATTATGCGCCTATACAGCAAATGGTGTTTCAAGGCACCATTGGTTTCTTGAGCACTTTAGTAGGTCTCTCCCAGACCTTGGATTTCTTAGCATTCACAATAGGTATCTCTCAGACCTTGTTTTGTTTTAGCACTTGCAATAGGCCTCTCCCAGATCTTGGGTTTCTCAGAATGAAGGTCTCTGGCAGACCTTGGGCTTCTTCAGACCTTACAGTCAGTCTCCCTCAGACCTTGGGGTTCTCAGCATTAACAGTAGGCCTCTCCAAGACCTTTGTATCCATGTATCCATACAGATACATGTATGTATGTAAGTGTGTATGTGATGAGAAAAACTTGAACATAGTTGTAAAACCATGGGGCGCTGTGCAAATGGGATGCACCTAGGGGTTACAAGTAGGATGCAGGGGTAGTAGTGGAGCTGGAATAGGTAATAGAAGCAGGGCAGGGGGAAACTCCAGAGGGGCAGAAAGGATTGAGTGGAGAGATCATTGATGGGCAAGATGTTTTTTGATGAGTAGTGTCTTTGGGTCCTTCCTGAAGTGTAGGATGCAGGGGTCCTGTCATTTCTGTGTTGGTAATTTGTTCCAGAGACAGGGTGCATGTCAGGAAAAGGCATGTTTCCTGCTTATTTCCCTCTTGCAGCTTTTTGTCTGCAGCCTGGTGATGTTGTGGCTACTAGTGGTATGTTGGGCTCTGGAGATGGTGAGTTCCTTGGTCAAGTAGAATGGTGTTTTGGTTGTGACTGCTCTGTCTCCGCCAGATGTGAGATAACCAGGACTTACACTAGTGTTCTGAAACTCACGCAGAGATCAAAGGCTTGACTTTATGGAGGAGCGAAAGATGGTACCATGCTGCTTGGGACTTCTTGTTGATTGTCTTTTGAGTGAGCGGTTACAGTCGATAGGAAACCTGAGAGATTTTGCACTGGGAGAGAGTTGAGGCCTGAATCTGTTGAGCTTCATGCCGTCAGCCAATTCTGAACTTGGGCATTTTGGGGGGTTTCATGGGATAATTAATTTGGCCTTCGTAGGGTTGAGCTTCAGGTAGGCAGGCACTTGACATCCATCTTAGATGAACGACTGAGTTGTTGGATGTCATCGATGCAATTGTACTTTATGTAAAGCTGTGTTATCTACAGATTGGTATATCTTGATGTCGGTGTTGGAAAGGGGTTTACCTGGAGGTTTTATATAGAGGTTGAAGAAGACAAGAGACAGGTTGGAGCCTTGTGGAACTCCTGAGGTTACTGAGCAACAATGGTATCTGTTTGGGCCCTTCTGAACAAGCTGCTTTCTGTTGGAGAGGTATGAGGTGTACCACTGCAGCATGGTTTCTTTAAAACCCATGTGAGTGGTGAGAATGTTGCGGACAGCTTCATGGTGAACAGTATGAAAGGCAGCAGAGAGTTCAAAGAGGATGAGTAAGCAGGGGTACCCCTTGTCAAGGATGTGTAGAGCATCATCGATGACTTGGAGGGTGGTGGTGCCAGATTGCTAGTCCAGCAGGAGATTGTTCTGAGTGATGCTTTTGGGCAACTGGATTGCGACTGTCTTCTCAATCACTTTGCTGGGTAAAGGTAGATGTGTGAGGGGCGATAGTTGCTCAGGTCAGCTGGGTCAAGTGTGGGATTCTTTAGAAGGGGGAAAATCTATCGTTTTTAGCACATCTGGGAAGATACATTGTGTGAGGGATGCATTGATGACATTGAGAAGTGGTGTGTGTGCTTCACATTTGTTGACCTTCACAATGGAGAAGGGAAGAATATTATCTTTGTTGTTGGCGAGTTTGAGGCCTGCAATATTCTTGTTTAGGTCTCCTAGAGTGATTATCATGGATTTGGTCCTTATTTATTTGTTGTGGTCTGGAATGGGTGGGATATTTGTGGTGCATTTGGAGCTGTCAATGTATTGCCTTGCCTTCCATATCTTGTCCTTGAAGAAGCTATTAATGACATTGCATTTGTCAGTGGATTGTGATATTAAAGGCTCTAGCAGAGGGTTGATGCAGTGCTTCACGGTTTAGATGAATGCTCTGCTCTTGTTGGATGCTTCCACAATAGCTGTTGTATAGTAATTTGCTTTGCTCTGATGATGAGTGGCCTGCATGCTGATTGGAGGGTTTTCAGGGTTATGAGGTTTTCTAGTTGGAGACATTTTCTCCAGAGCTTTTTTTTTCTGTGGACGGCACACTTGTTGTTGATGATTTCCTGTGTGTACCAAGATGTTGAGGGCTTATGTTGGTTGGGTTGAAGTTTCAGTGGTGCATAGTTGTTGGAGCTCTCAGTCAGGGTATGGTTTAATGTGTGCCGAGATGTGTACAGAAATTCTCTGTGGAAGCCAAGGTGATGAGTATTACTTCCAGTTCATTCATGGGAACATTCTCGAAAGGGCGATGGGGTGTATTGGTTGAGTTGCATTAGCCCCGATAGAGGAGAGGTGGATTGTGGAGCAGAATGGGTTTAAAGTCTGTGGTGGATCAGGATGGGTATAGTAGCATGGACTGTCCAGTCCAAAGGTAGGTGGGAATGCATACGATGGGGGAGAGGTGTGTAATGGAGCAGGATGGGTATGGCAGCATGGTCTTCACAGTCCAAAGGTATGGGGAAGACACACGTTTTCTGGAGAGGTAGTGAATACCAAGTCAAGTGTGTTGCCTTTGTTATGGGTTGGTTCTCTGATGTGTCAGGCAGTTTAGGTAGAGTCTCTCTGGCTTGCCTGGTGACTTGTGTCCTGGGGAAGTGGAGGTATCTTAAGATGTTATGTGTGTTGTTGATGAATGCTGTCGTGAGACGGTCTGTGTTTTTATTGAGAATTACCTTGTTGGTTTGTATTTATTTGGAACTTTTTATTAGGTCTCTCAGAGACTGTGGCTATCTAAGTGTTCATAGTAGGTCTCTCCCGGACATTGGGTTTCTAAGTATTTGCATTAATGTGCATTTCTTCCCAACTCATTCAGAGTATTTTTTCAGGCAGATAATATTATGTCAACATCCTGCAAAAAGTCAGTCAGGAATCTTCTTAAATCAGTTTTCCATCTCCTTGACACCAGACCATCCACTAGGTCCACCTCTCTTCAAGCAGTCAGACCTTCATTAGACAAGGGCTCTGGTTAGGCTTCAACAGAGTAGCTGCTGCAGGGGCTACCTTCTTGCATGTAGCCGATCTGCTTCTATCTAAACCCTTTCTTTTACACCTATTTTATAGTGCTTCACTTGTCTTGGCTCTCTGGTTAGAATGGGGCTTATGATGATGTTTGCTTCCACAATTTTGATTGGTATTGAGTGGTGCTGTTTCTAGAGGATATTTGAATCCCTGATTTGGACTTGCTTTGTAATGGGTCAACTGTGAGATTTCCCTTGTGACAAGACTAAAGCTCAACAGTTTCTGATGCTGGTGGTCTTTTACCGTGGGAACTCTGAACTCCTCCGGTGCTAAGTGTGGGAACAACTTAGCAGTCTTAGTTGTTTGCATGTATAGTTTACACTCACATTTCCAGACGCCCTGATGGTTGACTTGGGAAACACTCATTTGATGTTCATAGCAAGTCTACCAGGGGAGAATGTCTCCTACTAGGCCCCAGAGTGTCTTTTACCAGGAAAACATTGATAGGCAGAGTTGCCTGAGAGTCTTGGCCATATGTCCCTAACATTTCTTCTCTGAGGTTTGAAGCTGGGGTCCATAACCCCTTATTGTCTTGGTGGGGGTGGGGAGCCTGCAGGATCCCATTCATTATATCCCCTGGGGGCACCTCAGGTAGTGGCTAGACCAACCCATTCTTTGTTGGTGTTTTCCCTTCATCAAAAGTGCTGGGGAGTTCCTCAAACTCTCCACACAGTCAATTAAGGAGGCTAGAAGAAGGGAAAGGGTAGAGGTGAAGGTGAAGGAGGAAGCAGTGATGAGAAGTAGAGAGGTTATGGCGGCAAAGCAAAAGGAGATGGTGAAAGATACAGAAGACCTGGTGAGAGGCAAGGGCGAGGTGTAGCTAGTGAAGACCAAAGCAAAAGGAGATGGTGAAAGATACAGCAGACCTGGTGAGAGGCAAGGGCGAGGTGTAGCTAGTGAGGACCAACTTAGGGAGAGGAAGTGAGGGATAGGAGCTGAGAGAGAATGGTGGGAAGCAGACCAGTTTAGAGAAGAGGAGAGAAGCAAAATGTTATGTGCTGTCAAGTGAGTGAAAAGAGGGCCTGTTTTAAAAGGGGGAAGAAGAGTGAGAAGACAGGGCGGGACAGTTAAGGAGAAGGAGGAGGTGCCTACATAAAAGTGCAGTGGTCCATCAGAATGGTTGACAACTAAGTGCTGGGAGAGAGTGAGTCAGGGCCTATTACCAGCACCAATAAGGCTATCCTTGCTAGTTCCTGAGCTCATCAAGTTCTTGGCAAAGATTCACTGGTGTCCAACACTGGAACTAAGTGTAGACAACTGTGAGCCCCAAGGACGATGGTGAAACCTTGAAAAAATCTTCAAAGGCAGATACCACCTCCACCTGGCGACTCTTAACACCTGCTCAGCCAACAAACACTATGCTGAAATCTGCCTCCTTCTTGAAGACAGTGACCTCGACATTCTCGCTCTTACCGAGACATTATTCAATGCCAGCTCAGTGACTGCTTTTGACTCACTCCTCCCTGAAGGCTTCTAGATTATTTCTAAACCTCAATCTCACTGTGCTGGCGGTGGGGTTGCCTTAATCATCCCTGAATGGGTTCCTTCCTCCATTTTACCCACCCAGTTGTGCTCTTCCTTTGAGAGCCTGGTATGCAAGTTGGTCATCTCCCCCTCCTCCACCCTGACCATTATCACCATTTACCAGCCTCCAGGCGCGAGCACCCTTTTCCTCTCTGAATAGGCTGACTTATGTTCTTCCTTACTTTCAGCCACTTGCAACCTCCACCTCTTGGGGGATTTCAACATCCAATTGGACTCACCTGTCACAGCACCCACTCTTGTCATTGACCTCTTTCCCTCTCCATTCTCCCCTCTGGTACAACCCACTCAGCTAGACACACTCTGGACGCCATCATCCACTCTGACCTCTCTCTCTCCCCCTCTCTAGTCACCCATCTGTCTTGGTCAGACCACTCTCCCCTCCCTCCTGGATCCTTTCGGCTCTCTGATAGCCCCTCGGAAAGCCCTGCCATCCTCGTTCATGACCATTCTCCCAATGAAACAAGCGTCAGCTGCTGCCTTGGCCTCCACCTTCATCCCCCTTTGCCCCTGTGTCTCAGACTACACCTCTGACTCTGCTCTCAGCAACCTCCACTTGTCCATCACCAATACTCTTCTCATCCTTGCACGCAGTCATGAGGATCCTCCTGAAACTGTGAACTTGCAGCCCTGAAATGAAAATGCAGAGCGGTGGAACGGAAGTGGCAAACCTCAGACTCACCCTTTGACAAACTGGGCTGCCGCTTGCTCTAAAGGCAATACAGACTCTCCATCTGTGCCAAGAAAAGAGCCCACGTTCAGGCACAGGTATCTGGTGCATTCATTAATATGGCTGAACTTTTCAAAATCTGCAGGTAACTTGCCAATCATTCCACAGTCTCTTCCTCCCCTCTTGCTGCCCAGGCCCTCTGCAATGCACTGGCCATACACTTCGCCGCCAAAACTCAGGACATCTTGAGCACTGTTGTTATGCACCCGCTGTGAGAAACCTGAATGTGTCTCACCCGCTAGTCCCCGGGGATCTGTCATCCAGGTTACCAGAACACGGCCATCACTATTGGATCCAGTTCCTGGGGATGGGCCAGTGCAGGAGGATAACCGGGGGGGCAGGGGGTCCTCAGGGAGTGAAAGTGGGACACAGAAGGTTGAGACGTGTTATCCCCTTCCTTGTGACACCTTTTCCCCATCCTGCCCATTAGGATACTTCAAAACTCTACCCCCCCCATTTCCAACACAAGCACTTTCTCGCAGTCTGAACGACAACAGACTAATACCTGAGCCGTTTACCTGACATGTCTGAACACAAGGGTCTGGCAGAGTCAGGCAATTACCGACAACTATACACACCTGACTATCCTTTCCCTTCCCCATAGAGATAAACGGCAGACCACAAGAGCACACTCCGAGCAAGGCCAAATGCATGAGGAAGCAGCCATTCCAGGACGGCAGTTCAAATGGAGGAGAAAGGCGACGAGACTTGAAAGGACGTAAAGGAAGGAGTTACCCTTGCCCTTTTCAATCCAGACCTGTGAAGCCTCCGATGAAAGAAACATAAGACCGGGAACCACCGCTGGCAGGTGGTGTGACAGATATCAGCGGTACATGGCACCCTCCCACACTGATGGCCAGGGTGGGGAGAGGTGGTTGCTATCGTGGTACTGTCCTTGGCTCCAGCGGCAAAGGAACCACCAAAGAGTTCAGCACAGCCGGTGAGTCAGAAGAACCTGATAGTCAACCGTACCGTGTAAGGCTCAAGGTTGCAATGGCAACTTTAAGAAGATAAATAGACAAAGGTCTTTTGTGAACAAACGTGGTACCAGAGACAGAGTGGTCCGATGCCACGTGGGTGCTCTGTCGTAGATCTCTGGCTGGTACCCCTCTCCTGAACAAAGAGACTGTATTGAACATTGTGAGAAGGCTGGTATAAGGTGTTCAGGTGGTCATACAAGGGTCGAGCCAAATCCCTTGTACAATCGAAAGTCCTTGACACAGTGCAGAAGTTTTGATATTGTGAAACAGGTGTATGCATCCGGCCGAGGGGAGCACCATGCGAACTGTAATGGCATGAAGCCGTAGGCTAACAGAGTGACCCAGCGAGACAAGCTTGCCCTTCAGAAGTCTCTGTTTGAATCTCTGTTTGAATCGGCAAGTGGTCTGGTTGGTCTGAACCTGACTGAGGGAGGCTGATGACAGAGAGAAGGATCGGAGCCCGGCTGAGGGGGATCCAAGGGTGAAGGGTAATCACCTGATGTAAAGGTTAACAGAAGGAATTTTTATTTTGTTGCTTTGGCGCATGAGGCCCTCTGAAGCAAGAGACTTTGCATGAGAAGAGACTTGGACACAGAAGGCCCTGATACTGAGAAAAGGAACTGTAAGCTCATGCCAGAGAAGCCTCGGGGTATACTGTGCTCGAGAGTCCCACCTTGTCCCATGCTAAAAACATGGGGAAGGGAGACCCTGGCCATAACATCCTGACTTACTATTTTGTGAACACTTCTTTCTTTCCTTGTGACCATTACCCCCACTCTTTTGTAGCATAGCGGTAAGGATTGGCAATAGATTTTTTTAGTATAGGCCCTTTTTATTTGAGTAGACTCCACTAGCACTATATTATTATTATTTAGATGGTTGTAGCTTGCTCCCATCTTAGATTTAGGTTTAGATTAGGCATTTTTCTCACCAACGTTACAATTTTATAAACACCCTTGAACTGTGATCACTTGTGTCTGTGTTACTTTGATGCAATGCGTTCCTTACACTGCCCAACCCTTCCCACACCCATGCCTCCCTTAGCCCCTCACCCTCCTCCTTCCCCCCTCCGCTCCTTTGCCCCTGTCACACCTAAAGAAGTCACCCAAGTTGTCCACTCCATGACGGTCTCTTCCAAATAGGTTTCCCCATGCTCATCCAGAACCATGAAGGACAACATTGGCTCTCTTGCCCCTTCACTCGCTGATTTCTGAAACCACTCATTTACCACTGGATCTTTCCCCTCCTCCATCAAGCACTCCCTTGTGGGTCCCCTCCTCAAATAACCTTCAGCAGACCCTACCTGTCCAGCCAACCTATTTCCATCACCCCCTTGCTGGGGAAACTGCTGAAGAAGCTTGCCTTGCCCCAACTCAACTTTCACACTGAACCTGTGGGTGGTCTCCACGACCACCAATCTGAATTCCAAACATCCAGAGGCAGGGCAACTGCTCTTCTGAACACCCATGAAGAACTGCTCGCATCTCTGGACTCCAACTCCCCAGCTGTCCTCATCCTACTTGATCTCTCCTCTGCCTTTGACACGGCCAGTCACAACATCCTCAAACACTTGCTTGGTGTCTCCAAATGGGCACTGGACTGGTTGACCTCCTTCTTAACTGACCGTTCTTCCCAAGTCATTGTGGGCTCCTTCTCTCCTGCCTCCATCGCCACCTGTGGTGTCCCTCAGGGTTCTATCCTCTCTCCTTGGCTTTTTGACATCTATCTTGCTCAGCTGGAACTCCTCATCTCCTCCTTCTGCCCCAAATTCCAGTGCTATGCAGATGACACTGAACTCTTTTTCAAACTTCCTGCTAACCCTCTTACACCTTCCATCATCCCTGACTGCCAATCTGCAATCCATTCCTGGTGCAACTCCAACGATCTCTGCCTCAATGCTAGCAAAACTGAGATACTTCCCATTGGGACCACTGCTGCCTCCATCTTAATGTCACTCTTCCCCTGTTCCTTCTTCTGAAGCCAGAAAACTTGGAGCCATCTTTGAAACTTCTCTCTCATTCCACCCTCACACTCAGGACATTCCCAAGAAATCCCACTTTTAGCTCTTCCTTCTTAAAGGAATTCTCCCTTTTCTCACTTTCCCCTAGAAGCTCAATGGTACCTGAGCTCTGGTTCTCTCTAGGTTTGACTATTGCAATAGCCTCCTCCTGAATCTACCTTCTTCCACTCTGTGACCGCTCTAGTTAATTTGTTATAGGGTAGCAAGACTTCTCTTTGACCTTAAGCCCAGGTACAGCATCTCTCCTGCCCAGAAAAGTCTTTACTGGCTCCCGGTTGATACACTGATTAAATTTAAATCCCCCTGCATCATCCACAAGGATGTCTGGGGCCCCGGACCACACTATCTGCAACTCTTGCTAACTAAATAGTCTCCCTCTAGACCTCTACGTTCCTCTGGCACCAACTCTCTGTGTGTAAAGCATTTTGCTAAACAGAGGGTCGGAGGTCGATTGCTTTCTTCAGCTGGCTCCCTCCTATGGAACAGCCTCCCTCTACATCTTGAGCAGGCCTTTATTAAATTCCGGAAGCTCCTCAAGAATTTCCTCTTTACCTCCTCCTTCCCTCCTTCTCTCATCTGCTAATCTCACAGTTGCCGTGATTGGTGTCCAGGGCCCTTATGCATCTTGGGGCCCTTGACCTCCCACACTCAATCTTTCTAGCTTCTGTCAGCCCTCAGCACCTTTCAGCACATCGCTTTACCCTGGAGGCTCACACTTTCCACCCAAAGCCGCACCTGGCCATGTAGCACATACCATACTTTGCACTTCATCTGTGACTCGCCCACAAGCATGAACCCCCCAGCACTTACCCCAACTGCCCTCTTCCTTGCTGCACTTGCACATTCTGAATGCTCACAAGGCATAGTAGGTTTGGCCGTTTTTTCCCCTCACTGTATTTATATTTTGTGTATCGTATTATGTTTCTTTCCCTTGTTCAGTCCCTGTTGCCCTGTGAGCGCTTTGAAACAGTATTTACTTCCTGTATAAGTGCCTAACAAGCGAATAATAAATAAATAAAATAAATACCCCCAGGAGAAAAAATGCATTGAAAGGCCATAAGAGCCAAGAAACAAGTGTTGGAACACTTAAAAACCTGCAACATTAAATGTCTTTTTGGACTTCCAGTCAATGAAACTTCAGGGAGAGAGCGAAGGAATGGTGGCCTACAGTCCTCGAGAAAGCCTGATTGTCTTGTTTTAGTCAACCACCATGTTTATCGAGTCCTAACAAATCCCTTAGAATTCTGTGTTGTTTATTAAAGTCCCATGACATCTTAAGACCTTGGCTTTGAGTGATCCATTTGTGTGAGGGATAGGAGCTGAGAGAGAACGGTGGGAAGTAGACCAGTTTACAGGAGAGGAAGAGAGGAGCAGAGTGTTATTTGTTGTCAAGTGGGCGAAAGGAGGTCATGCTTTAAGAGGGAGAGAGGAGTGAGAAGACAAGGCAGGGCACTTAATGAGTAGGAAAAGGTGCCCAAGTAAAAGGGCAGTGGTCCATCAGAGTGATTGACAACTAAGTGCTGGGAGATAGTGTGTCAGAACCTGTGACCAGAACCAACAAGGCTTCCATGCTAGTTCATGAGCTTATCAAGGTCTTGGCAAAGATACACCAGAGTCTAACACTGGGCCAAAGTGCAGCCAACTGTGAGCCCCAAAGTTGGTGGAAGAGACTTCATACCCCAAGGAGAAAGATACACTGACAACTGATTTGAAAGACCACAAGAGCCAATAAAGAAGTAAAGAAGTGTTGGCACACTTATATCCCCACAACATTCAGTGTCTTTTTTGACTTCCAGTTAATGAAATATCAGGGAGAGATGGAAACCCTGATTGTTTTGTTTAAGTTACCGAACATGTTTAACCAGTCCTAATGAATCCCCTAGAATGTTGTGTTCTTTACTAAAGTCCCTTGACGCTTTGAGACCTTGGCGTTCAATAATCATTTGATCCTTCGGTGTGACAGGCTAGAAACAGCAGGAGCTGCCAGGACGCACAAATCAACTGTATTTGTAGCAGTAGTACTGAGACTGTTTTCCAGATGCTTCAGTTCTGTCCTTCAGTACCACTCATGGGAAGTGGAGATTGGAAAAAGGTCCGTGATGTTTTAAAGCAAGTGATCTCAATTGGCAAATGAGACAAGTGACATGAGAAGGAAATTGAGCAGTCAAAGCACCCTTTTTTTCTAGAAGAGATATTGTACAACCAGAAGATAGATCCAATATCAAAAGAGAAAAAATATCACTCAATCATTGGACAATACCTATGACGGCCTTTTATTTGATCCTTGGAAGTGGCTCCAGAAATGGATAAGATTGGCATCTGTCACCGCATTACTCACCGCTTCCGTTGCCATCGATCAGATTCATTCATCACGCCGGCTCACAGGTACCTGGAAAAGAGAAAGAAAGAACAGGTTAGATCACGCAAACCGCATCTGAGCTCGCGCTGGCCCCTAGACACAAGGCAGGCCACCATGACCCACTGGCTCAGCCGCTCACACGTGTTGGACCAAACCAATGCACACCAAGGTGGGCTTAGTGCCACAACAGCGACACGAGCCGCAACAGTTAAAGGAGCACGGACTGCGGCACGCAGCAAAGGACAACACAGATAACTGGACACAGACAGCATACAATACAATGGATTACACGGACAATAATGAGCAGAGCAACACAAGCAACACGAGTTGCGACCACAGAGTACTGGGTTGCCACCCAACTCAAGGGTCAGTGAAGTAACTGGATCCTACAGGACATTGCGCCCCTGCTGAGACTAAGCAGGAAGGAGAACCCACCAACCAAATACACAAGGTGAGAGCACCCCAGAGTGGGGACACGTGTGGAAGGAACAGGTTGGGAGTCACAGGTGGCAGGCACAGTCTCACTCACCACCCTTTCCCCTGTCATAAGAGCTGACCCAAGGCCAGTCCAAGGAACATAGGACATGGAGCGCCTCAATCCAGGGAAGCAGACACTCCACGCACCAGCGCCCGACGTCCCCACTGAGACAAGGTGAGCGTAACGGAACGCAAAGCTTCTCCCCGAACCTCTGCCTGGGTGTCATGGAAGCCTCAGACTCCACCGACCAATTAGCCCAGTTACTGGGGGAGTTGCGTGCCGAGGTGCACGCCGCCCGACAGGAAACCAGTGTCCTGAGAAGATAACTCATTGTAAACCGTGATCGCACGGACGAACTAGCCCGGCAGTTACTACAAACGCAGGCCATGCAAGCCCCGCTGCCTGGATCTGCTCCGTCTACCGCTCCTTCGCAGTCCACACCCGTGCAGGTTGTCCTCCCTGGAGCTGTGCCCCTAGCCGCGCCCTAACACTTTACAGGTGATACCAACAAATCTGCAATATTCATGAACCAGTGCCACTTGCACTTCCTGTGCAGACCAGGGGCCTTCCCAAATGACCAGTCAAGAGTCGCATTTGTGCTTGCTTATGGCTAAACAATGTTATTAGACGTCAGATCCTTTCATCAAAAACAGCACTGCACTATATAGCGAGATAAAATGATCTGTTCAGGATCACAGTTTCGTCGGGGGCCAAGCCGGAATGTGAGCCTTGACCCTTTGGGTCTACTGTCTCTAATTTGGCTATCCAATCACCTTTCTCGATTAATACATTATGCTCTGCATTGGGAGGGGCTAACTTGCCTTTTCAAATCTCGTTTGGAGAACCAAGCTCCAGTCCTGCACTCTAGTGATGCTATGGTAGGTTCTGGTACAGGTATGCTGTTTTATAGCAGAGTAGGTTTTACTATCATTAATGTTTCTATACTCAAGATTATTAATCTCATATGCAGGAACTATGCCTTGCCAAGAAACAGAACTGTGATCTGGCATATGAACACAGATTTCTGTAACAAGTACTTGGCACACTGGGCTATCTTCTGAACCACTGTGGCACTTAACAACATGCATTACAAATTTGCTTATTGCATGTGATCAACATATTCCCCAAAGAGAGGTGAAATGTGACATACATTGTGGTGAACCAGAAACTGTATTTACTGCAGCGAGTATGGAATGCTATTAAGCCATGAACATGGTCGCTTCCCCCTCCACACTCTTTCTCTCTCTTGTATTAATGCCACAGGTTTGGCCATGAGGAATAAAGGGCGGGCCCTGCTGCTCAAGCCATATCCCGTCTACACCACTGATCACTGTGCTTGCATTTCATGATTTCTCCTGGTTTCCAGCCTCCTGCTTTGTCTTTATCACACTACCTTCTGATGTTTCCACTGCCACTTTCTGTTGTCTCCCTTTTACCACCACCTGGTGTTTCCCTCCTTCCACCTCCTGATATCTTCCTCCAACACCTCCTGCCATTTTCCACCTGCCACATCCTGATGTTTTCCTCCTGCCACCTCCTGTCTCCCTTCTACCACCTTTGGGTGCTTCCTTCCACCTTCTGATATTTCCCTCCTACGACCTCTTGGAGTATCTTCTCCTCCTCTTCCCTCCATCCTCCCTGCTCCTCTCTGTTTTGTTTAGTAAAAGCTCATGGCAACCATTCATGGCAATTGCATGACGTGGAGCACCAGCTGCAAAGACTCAGTCAATCACCATGTGAGCGGGAGACAGAGCTAAATATAAAAAGGGCCTGAGGCTTGGAAGTGTTTGGGAGTTGGACATCAGAGGAAGAGTGACCTGGAGAGTGTGTGGTGGTTCAGGTAAGGCTGAAGAATCACACACAAACAATTGCTCTAGAAGTACAACACCTTTGGAGATCAGTGTTCCAACTTCACAAACCTTCCCTTAAAAGTTCTTTCCCCTCCTCGGGACACCCTTCTCTTCAAAGAAATCCTGCTAGGTTCCCTAAACATTAAACACAAAATGTTCAAAAATGTGGTCAACGAAAAGAGTTAATTAATCTTAATCTCAAAATGTCCAGCCCTGCACTAATTAATCTGAACAAACACATATTCTGGGAAGGCTCTTCTACGGTTTACTCCCCGACTTTCACCAGCTCTTTAAAGACCTTTTAGGTTCTGAGATTCCTTGTATCAGGCTCCTTCTTTGAGGATATTACTCATCCTCTGGTTTCCTCAACATATAGTGCTCCTCACAACACTCCTTTTATAGTGCAGGTCTCTCTTGACCTTGGGTTTCAGCAACATTCACTTCCATCCTAGGTTTCATCCACTACTAGACCCCGAATCTGTTGGGTTTCTCAGAATTCACAATATGTCTCTCCCAGCTCTTGAGCTTCTTCAGCACTTATAGTGGGAGCCTCCCAAGCTTTGTCTTTCTCAGCATTCAAAGTTGGTCTCCCCCAGACCATTTTATTTATTTTTTATTTATTAGGTATTTATGTTTATGTTTATTGAGTTTATATAGCGCTTTATTCCAAAGCGCTTTACAGTATAACAACAGTACAAAAGAAAGAAGCATATTTACAAACTTGAAACAAACCAGTGGTACATTACATAGAACAATTTACTCAAAAAGGGGAGTAGGGGGGGTGTTCCCAGATGGTATTAACGCCCACAGGTGGTTACAGCATCCAATATAAGGGTATCGGGAGGAGGGGGAGGGAAGGGGGGAAAGGGAAGGGGGAGGGGATTTGGGGGGAGAGGTGGGGAAAGAGAGTCAGGGAGGGAGTGGAGAAGAAGGGCTTTCAGGGAGGAGCGGAACGATGGGTAGGTGGGGGTGGAGCGGATAAGGAGAGGTAGGGAGTTCCAGTGGAGGGGGGCCAAGAGTTGGAAGGAGCGGAAGCGTGAGGAGGCACAAGGTGCTGGGGGTACAGTGAGAAGGCATAGGTCAGCTGAGCGGAGAGAGCGGGAGGGAGAGTAGAATGAGAGGAGGGAGGAAAGATAGGGGGGCGAGGTCATGGAGAGATTTGTAAACAAGGCAGAGGAATTGGAATTCCCATTGTGAGAGGAAAAGGAGCCAGCCGAGTTGGGAGAGTGAGGTAGAGATGGAGTCTCGAGGGCCGAAGAGACAGAGTACGGATAGAGGAGTGGTAGATGGATTATAGGGGAGTCAGGTGAGAGATAGGGAGGCCAAAGAGAAGAGAGGAGCAGTTGAAGAGACGGGTGAAAATAAGGGAGGAGATTAGGAGTTTAGAAGCGGAAAGGTGAGGGAGGGGCATATCTTGCGGATGTTGAAGAGGTGGTGCCGACCGGTACGAGAGGTTAGAGAGATGTGGGTGGAGAAGGAGAGAGAAGAGTCAAATGGAGGCCAAGGTTGCAGGCATGGGTCGAGACGGGGAGATTGGAAGGGGGTGAGTGGATGAAAGGAGGAGGGGAAGGTGAGAGAGTGTTAGAAAAACACTTCATTCTTTTCAGAATTGAGGGAAAGAAAGTAGGATGACACACAGTTTTTTATGGCCGTGAGGCAGAAAGAGAGAGTGTGGTGGAGGTCGGAGGTGAAGGAGGAGAAGGAGAGAAAGAGTTGGGTATCATCCGCGTAGAAGTGGTGTGAGATGCCGAAAGAAGAGATGACGAGAGCGAGACGGGAGGTATAGAGAGAGAAGAGGAAAGGTCCGAGTACAGATCCTTGCGGAACGCCATAGTTTAGGGGGAAGTTAGAGGAGGTGCGGCCACCCCAGGAGACAGTAAAGGATCAGTTGGAGAGGTAAGAGGAGGGCCAGGAGAGGACAGAGCCTTTGAAACCAAGGGAGGACAGAATGCTGAGAAGTAAGGGGTGATCTACAGTGTCAAAGGATGCGGAGAGGTCAAGGAGGATGAGAATTGAAGATTGCTTAGCGTGGCGAGCAGTGAGGAGAGAATTGAGTACATTAGTGAGAGCAGTCTCAGTGGAGTTTTTAGGGCGGAAACTAGATTGAGAGGAGGGGAGGAGGGATGAGAGAAGATGAAAGCAGAGAGTTGAGAGTAGGCTAAGCGTTCAAGGAGCTTTGAGCTGAAGGGGAGAAGAGAGATTGGTCTGAAGTTGGAGGTAAGAAGAGGGCCAGCAGAAGGCTTCTTCAGGATGGGGATGATGGTGGCGTGTTTGAAAGCTGAAGGAAAGGTAGCAGAGGAGAGACAAGTGTTAAAGAAAGTGGTTAGGTAGGGGATGAGGAGAGGGTAGACTTTGGGGATGAGGGAGGTGGGGATGGGATCAGAGGGGGTGGCGGTAGGGTGAGTTTTGGACAGGAGACGGAAGACACAGGCTTGGGTGATAGGAGAGAAGGTGGACATGTTAGCAGTGGTGGAAGGGGGAAGGAGAGGAGAAAGAAGGCGAGGAGAGGATGTTTTAGCAAAGAGAGAATTTTGGATGAGAAAAAGTTAGCAAAATCAGAGGGAGAGAGGAGAGAGTTCGTGGAAGAATCAGGAGTGGGAGGGGAAAGAAGGCGAGAGAGGGTTTGGAAGATATGGCGGGGGTGAGAAGCTTGTGAGTGTAGAAGGTTAGAGTAGTAGGAGCGCTTGGCAGATGAGAGGCAGGAGTCATAGAGAGAGTGATATGAGAAGTAAGAGGATTGGTTTGTCAGAGAGCGGGATTTGAGCCAGTGTTGTTCGAGGCGACGGAGGAGGCGACGCATGGACAGAAGGTGAGAGGAGAGCCAAGGTTGGGAAGGTTTGTGAGAGGGTGCGAAGGAAGTAAGAGGCTAGAGTAGGTCAAGACTGGAGGAAATGGAGGAGGAGAGTGAGGAGAGGGCGTCATCGGGTGAGAGGGATGAGAAGTCAGGGAGAGGGGGAAGGGAGGAAGAACGGGTGTCGAGGAAGAGAGAAGGGTTGAAGTTGCGGAGATCACGACGAAAGAAGGAGGAAGATGAGGGAGGGAATTTATTGGATGAGGACAATAATTTATTGGATGTATTGAATTTATTGGATGAGGGAGGGAATTTATTATGCGCCTATACAGCAAATGGTGTTTCAAGGCACCATTGGTTTCTTGAGCACTTTAGTAGGTCTCTCCCAGACCTTGGATTTCTTAGCATTCACAATAGGTATCTCTCAGACCTTGTTTTGTTTTAGCACTTGCAATAGGCCTCTCCCAGATCTTGGGTTTCTCAGAATGAAGGTCTCTGGCAGACCTTGGGCTTCTTCAGACCTTACAGTCAGTCTCCCTCAGACCTTGGGGTTCTCAGCATTAACAGTAGGCCTCTCCAAGACCTTTGTATCCATGTATCCATACAGATACATGTATGTATGTAAGTGTGTATGTGATGAGAAAAACTTGAACATAGTTGTAAAACCATGGGGCGCTGTGCAAATGGGATGCACCTAGGGGTTACAAGTAGGATGCAGGGGTAGTAGTGGAGTTGGAATAGGTAATAGAAGCAGGGCAGGGGGAAACTCCAGAGGGGCAGAAAGGATTGAGTGGAGAGATCATTGATGGGCAAGATGTTTTTTGATGAGTAGTGTCTTTGGGTCCTTCCTGAAGTGTAGGATGCAGGGGTCCTGTCATTTCTGTGTTGGTAATTTGTTCCAGAGACAGGGTGCATGTCAGGAAAAGGCATGTTTCCTGCTTATTTCCCTCTTGCAGCTTTTTGTCTGCAGCCTGGTGATGTTGTGGCTACTAGTGGTATGTTGGGCTCTGGAGATGGTGAGTTCCTTGGTCAAGTAGAATGGTGTTTTGGTTGTGACTGCTCTGTCTCCGCCAGATGTGAGATAACCAGGACTTACACTAGTGTTCTGAAACTCACGCAGAGATCAAAGGCTTGACTTTATGGAGGAGCGAAAGATGGTACCATGCTGCTTGGGACTTCTTGGTGATTGTCTTTTGAGTGAGCGGTTACAGTCGATAGGAAACCTGAGAGATTTTGCACTGGGAGAGAGTTGAGGCCTGAATCTGTTGAGCTTCATGCCGTCAGCCAATTCTGAACTTGGGCATTTTGGGGGGTTTCATGGGATAATTAATTTGGCCTTCGTAGGGTTGAGCTTCAGGTAGGCAGGCACTTGACATCCAGCTTAGATAAACGACTGAGTTGTTGGATGTCATCGATGCAATTGTACTTTATGTAAAGCTGTGTTATCTACAGATTGGTATATCTTGATGTCGGTGTTGGAAAGGGGTTTACCTGGAGGTTTTATATAGAGGTTGAAGAAGACAAGAGACAGGTTGGAGCCTTGTGGAACTCCTGAGGTTACTGAGCAACAATGGTATCTGTTTGGGCCCTTCTGAACAAGCTGCTTTCTGTTGGAGAGGTATGAGGTGTACCACTGCAGCATGGTTTCTTTAAAACCCATGTGAGTGGTGAGAATGTTGCGGACAGCTTCATGGTGAACAGTATGAAAGGCAGCAGAGAGTTCAAAGAGGATGAGTAAGCAGGGGTACCCCTTGTCAAGGATGTGTAGAGCATCATCGATGACTTGGAGGGTGGTGGTGCCAGATTGCTAGTCCAGCAGGAGATTGTTCTGAGTGATGCTTTTGGGCAACTGGATTGTGACTGTCTTCTCAATCACTTTGCTGGGTAAAGGTAGATGTGTGAGGGGCGATAGTTGCTCAGGTCAGCTGGGTCAAGTGTGGGATTCTTTAGAAGGGGGAAAATCTATCGTTTTTAGCACATCTGGGAAGATACATTGTGTGAGGGATGCATGGATGACATTGAGAAGTGGTGTGTGTGCTTCACATTTGTTGACCTTCACAATGGAGAAGGGAAGAATATTATCTTTGTTGTTGGCGAGTTTGAGGGCTGCAATATTCTTGTTTAGGTCTCCTAGAGTGATTATCATGGATTTGGTCCTTATTTATTTGTTGTGGTCTGGAATGGGTGGGATATTTGTGGTGCATTTGGAGCTGTCAATGTATTGCCTTGCCTTCCATATCTTGTCCTTGAAGAAGCTACTGATGACATTGCATTTGTCAGTGGATTGTGATATTAAAGGCTCTAGCAGAGGGTTGATGCAGTGCTTCACGGTTTAGATGAATGCTCTGCTCTTGTTGGATGCTTCCACAATAGCTGTTGTATAGTAATTTGCTTTGCTCTGATGATGAGTGGCCTGCATGCTGATTGGAGGGTTTTCAGGGTTATGAGGTTTTCTAGTTGGAGACATTTTCTCCAGAGCTTTTTTTTTCTGTGGACGGCACACTTGTTGTTGATGATTTCCTGTGTGTACCAAGATGTTGAGGGCTTATGTTGGTTGGGTTGAAGTTTCAGTGGTGCATAGTTGTTGGAGCTCTCAGTCAGGGTATGGTTTAATGTGTGCCGAGATGTGTACAGACATTCTCTGTGGAAGCCAAGGTGATGAGTATTACTTCCAGTTCATTCATGGGAACATTCTCGAAAGGGCGATGGGGTGTGTTGGTTGAGTTGCATTAGCCCCGATAGAGGAGAGGTGGATTGTGGAGCAGAATGGGTTTAAAGTCTGTGGTGGATCAGGATGGGTATAGTAGCATGGACTGTCCAGTCCAAAGGTAGGTGGGAATGCATACGATGGGGGAGAGGTGTGTAATGGAGCAGGATGGGTATGGCGGCATGGTCTTCACAGTCCAAAGGTATGGGGAAGACACACGTTTTCTGGAGAGGTAGTGAATACCAAGTCAAGTGTGTTGCCTTTGTTATGGGTTGGTTCTCTGATGTGTCAGGCAGTTTAGGTAGAGTCTCTCTGGCTTGCCTGGTGACTTGTGTCCTGGGGAAGTGGAGGTATCTTAAGATGTTATGTGTGTTGTTGATGAATGCTGTCGTGAGACGGTCTGTGTTTTTATTGAGAATTACCTTGTTGGTTTGTATTTATTTGGAACTTTCTATTAGGTCTCTCAGAGACTGTGGCTATCTAAGTGTTCATAGTAGGTCTCTCCCGGACATTGGGTTTCTAAGTATTTGCATTAATGTGCATTTCTTCCCAACTCATTCAGGGTATTTTTTCAGGCAGATAATATTATGTCAACATCCTGCAAAAAGTCAGTCAGGAATCTTCTTAAATCAGTTTTCCATCTCCTTGACACCAGACCATCCACTAGGTCCACCTCTCTTCAAGCAGTCAGACCTTCATTAGACAAGGGCTCTGGTTAGGCTTCAACAGAGTAGCTGCTGCAGGGGCTACCTTCTTGCATGTAGCCGATCTGCTTCTATCTAAACCCTTTCTTTTACACCTATTTTATAGTGCTTCACTTGTCTTGGCTCTCTGGTTAGAATGGGGTTTATGATGATGTTTGCTTCCACAATTTTGATTGGTATTGAGTGGTGCTGTTTCTAGAGGATATTTGAATCCCTGATTTGGACTTGCTTTGTAATGGGTCAACTGTGAGATTTCCCTTGTGACAAGACTAAAGCTCAACAGTTTCTGATGCTGGTGGTCTTTTACCGCGGGAACTCTGAACTCCTCCGGTGCTAAGTGTGGGAACAACTTAGCAGTCTTAGTTGTTTGCATGTATAGTTTACACTCACATTTCCAGACGCCCTGATGGTTGACTTGGGAAACACTCATTTGATGTTCATAGCAAGTCTACCAGGGGAGAATGTCTCCTACTAGGCCCCAGAGTGTCTTTTATCAGGAAAACATTGATAGGCAGAGTTGCCTGAGAGTCTTGGCCATATGTCCCTAACATTTCTTCTCTGAGGTTTGAAGCTGGGGTCCATAACCCCTTATTGTCTTGGTGGGGGTGGGGAGCCTGCAGGATCCCATTCATTATATCCCCTGGGGGCACCTCAGGTAGTGGCTAGACCAACCCATTCTTTGTTGGTGTATTCCCTTCATCAAAAGTGCTGGGGAGTTCCTCAAACTCTCCACACAGTCAATTAAGGAGGCTAGAAGAAGGGAAAGGGTAGAGGTGAAGGTGAAGGAGGAAGCAGTGATGAGAAGTAGAGAGGTTATGGCGGCAAAGCAAAAGGAGATGGTGAAAGATACAGAAGACCTGGTGAGAGGCAAGGGCGAGGTGTAGCTAGTGAAGACCAAAGCAAAAGGAGATGGTGAAAGATACAGCAGACCTGGTGAGAGGCAAGGGCGAGGTGTAGCTAGTGAGGACCAACTTAGGGAGAGGAAGTGAGGGATAGGAGCTGAGAGAGAATGGTGGGAAGCAGACTAGTTTAGAGAAGAGGAGAGAAGCAGAGTGTTATGTGCTGTCAAGTGAGTGAAAAGAGGGCCTGTTTTAAAAGGGGGAAGAAGAGTGAGAAGACAGGGCGGGACAGTTAAGGAGAAGGAGGAGGTGCCTACATAAAAGTGCAGTGGTCCATCAGAATGGTTGACAACTAAGTGCTGGGAGAGAGTGAGTCAGGGCCTATTACCAGCACCAATAAGGCTATCCTTGCTAGTTCCTGAGCTCATCAAGTTCTTGGCAAAGATTCACTGGTGTCCAACACTGGAACTAAGTGTAGACAACTGTGAGCCCCAAGGACGATGGTGAAACCTTGAAAAAATCTTCAAAGGCAGATACCACCTCCACCTGGCGACTCTTAACACCTGCTCAGCCAACAAACACTATGGTGAAATCTGCCTCCTTCTTGAAGACAGTGACCTCGACATTCTCGCTCTTACCGAGACATTATTCAATGCCAGCTCAGTGACTGCTTTTGACTCACTCCTCCCTGAAGGCTTCTAGATTATTTCTAAACCTCAATCTCACTGTGCTGGCGGTGGGGTTGCCTTAATCATCCCTGAATGGGTTCCTTCCTCCATTTTACCCACCCAGTTGTGCTCTTCCTTTGAGAGCCTGGTATGCAAGTTGGTCATCTCCCCCTCCTCCACCCTGACCATTATCACCATTTACCAGCCTCCAGGCGCGAGCACCCTTTTCCTCTCTGAATAGGCTGACTTATGTTCTTCCTTACTTTCAGCCACTTGCAACCTCCACCTCTTGGGTGATTTCAACATCCAATTGGACTCACCTGTCACAGCATCCACTCTTGTCATTGACCTCTTTCCCTCTCCATTCTCCCCTCTGGTACAACCCACTCAGCTAGACACACTCTGGACGCCATCATCCACTCTGACCTCTCTCTCTCCCCCTCTCTAGTCACCCATCTGTCTTGGTCAGACCACTCTCCCCTCCCTCCTGGATCCTTTCGGCTCTCTGATAGCCCCTCCGAAAGCCCTGCCATCCTCGTTCATGACCATTCTCCCAATGAAACAAGCGTCAGCTGCTGCCTTGGCCTCCACCTTCATCCCCCTTTGCCCCTGTGTCTCAGACTACACCTCTGACTCTGCTCTCAGCAACCTCCACTTGGCCATCACCAATACTCTTCTCAACCTTGCACGCAGTCATGAGGATCCTCCTGAAACTGTGAACTTGCAGCCCTGAAATGAAAATGCAGAGCGGTGGAACGGAAGTGGCAAACCTCAGACTCACCCTTTGACAAACTGGGCTGCCGCTTGCTCTAAAGGCAATACAGACTCTCCATCTGTGCCAAGAAAAGAGCCCACGTTCAGGCACAGGTATCTGGTGCATTCATTAATATGGCTGAACTTTTCAAAATCTGCAGGTAACTTGCCAATCATTCCACAGTCTCTTCCTCCCCTCTTGCTGCCCAGGCCCTCTGCAATGCACTGGCCATACACTTCGCCGCCAAAACTCAGGACATCTTGAGCACTGTTGTTATGCACCCGCTGTGAGAAACCTGAATGTGTCTCACCCGCTAGTCCCCGGGGATCTGTCATCCAGGTTACCAGAACACGGCCATCACTATTGGATCCAGTTCCTGGGGATGGGCCAGTGCAGGAGGATAACCGGGGGGCAGGGGGTCCTCAGGGAGTGAAAGTGGGACACAGAAGGTTGAGACGTGTTATCCCCTTCCTTGTGACACCTTTTCCCCATCCTGCCCATTAGGATACTTCAAAACTCTACCCCCCCCCATTTCCAACACAAGCACTTTCTCGCAGTCTGAACGACAACAGACTAATACCTGAGCCGTTTACCTGACATGTCTGAACACAAGGGTCTGGCAGAGTCAGGCAATTACCGACAACTATACTCACCTGACTATCCTTTCCCTTCCCCATAGAGATAAACGGCACACCACAAGAGCACACTCCGAGCAAGGCCAAATGCATGAGGAAGCAGCCATTCCAGGACGGCAGTTCAAATGGAGGAGAAAGGCGACGAGACTTGAAAGGACGTAAAGGAAGGAGTTACCCTTGCCCTTTTCAATCCAGACCTGTGAAGCCTCCGATGAAAGAAACATAAGACCGGGAACCACCGCTGGCAGGTGGTGTGACAGATATCAGCGGTACATGGCACCCTCCCACACTGATGGCCAGGGTGGGGAGAGGTGGTTGCTATCGTGGTACTGTCCTTGGCTCCAGCGGCAAAGGAACCACCAAAGAGTTCAGCACAGCCGGTGAGTCAGAAGAACCTGATAGTCAACCGTACCGTGTAAGGCTCAAGGTTGCAATGGCAACTTTAAGAAGATAAATAGACAAAGGTCTTTTGTGAACAAACGTGGTACCAGAGACAGAGTGGTCCGATGCCACGTAGGTGCTCTGTCGTAGATCTCTGGCTGGTACCCCTCTCCTGAACAAAGAGACTGTATTGAACATTGTGAGAAGGCTGGTATAAGGTGTTCAGGTGGTCATACAAGGGTCGAGCCAAATCCCTTGTACAATCGAAAGTCCTTGACACAGTGCAGAAGTTTTGATATTGTGAAACAGGTGTATGCATCCGGCCGAGGGGAGCACCATGCGAACTGTAATGGCATGAAGCCGTAGGCTAACAGAGTGACCCAGCGAGACAAGCTTGCCCTTCAGAAGTCTCTGTTTGAATCTCTGTTTGAATCGGCATGTGGTCTGGTTGGTCTGAACCTGACTGAGGGAGGCTGATGACAGAGAGAAGGATCGGAGCCCGGCTGAGGGGGATCCAAGGGTGAAGGGTAATCACCTGATGTAAAGGTTAACAGAAGGAATTTTTATTTTGTTGCTTTGGCGCATGAGGCCCTCTGAAGCAAGAGACTTTGCATGAGAAGAGACTTGGACACAGAAGGCCCTGATACTGAGAAAAGGAACTGTAAGCTCATGCCAGAGAAGCCTCGGGGTATACTGTGCTCGAGAGTCCCACCTTGTCCCATGCTAAAAACATGGGGAAGGGAGACCCTGGCCATAACATCCTGACTTACTATTTTGTGAACACTTCTTTCTTTCCTTGTGACCATTACCCCCACTCTTTTGTAGCATAGCGGTAAGGATTGGCAATAGATTTTTTTAGTATAGGCCCTTTTTATTTGAGTAGACTCCACTAGCACTATATTATTATTATTTAGATGGTTGTAGCTTGCTCCCATCTTAGATTTAGGTTTAGATTAGGCATTTTTCTCACCAACGTTACAATTTTATAAACACCCTTGACCTGTGATCACTTGTGTCTGTGTTACTTTGATGCAATGCGCTCCTTACACTGCCAACCCTTCCCACACCCATGCCTCCCTTAGCCCCTCACCCTCCTCCTTCTCCCCTCTGCTCCTTTGCCCCTGTCACACCTAAAGAAGTCACCCAAGTTGTCCACTCCATGACGGTCTCTTCCAAATAGGTTTCCCCATGCTCATCCAGAACCATGAAGGACAACATTGGCTCTCTTGCCCCTTCACTCGCTGATTTCTGAAACCACTCATTTACCACTGGATCTTTCCCCTCCTCCATCAAGCACTCCCTTGTGGGTCCCCTCCTCAAATAACCTTCAGCAGACCCTACCTGTCCAGCCAACCTATTTCCATCACCCCCTTGCTGGGGAAACTGCTGAAGAAGCTTGCCTTGCCCCAACTCAACTTTCACACTGAACCTGTGGGTGGTCTCCACGACCACCAATCTGAATTCCAAACATCCAGAGGCAGGGCAACTGCTCTTCTGAACACCCATGAAGAACTGCTCGCATCTCTGGACTCCAACTCCCCAGCTGTCCTCATCCTACTTGATCTCTCCTCTGCCTTTGACACGGCCAGTCACAACATCCTCAAACACTTGCTTGGTGTCTCCAAATGGGCACTGGACTGGTTGACCTCCTTCTTAACTGACCGTTCTTCCCAAGTCATTGCGGGCTCCTTCTCTCCTGCCTCCATCGCCACCTGTGGTGTCCCTCAGGGTTCTATCCTCTCTCCTTGGCTTTTTGACATCTATCTTGCTCAGCTGGAACTCCTCATCTCCTCCTTCTGCCCCAAATTCCAGTGCTATGCAGATGACACTGAACTCTTTTTCAAACTTCCTGCTAACCCTCTTACACCTTCCATCATCCCTGACTGCCAATCTGCAATCCATTCCTGGTGCAACTCCAACGATCTCTGCCTCAATGCTAGCAAAACTGAGATACTTCCCATTGGGACCACTGCTGCCTCCATCTTAATGTCACTCTTCCCCTGTTCCTTCTTCTGAAGCCAGAAAACTTGGAGCCATCTTTGAAACTTCTCTCTCATTCCACCCTCACACTCAGGACATTCCCAAGAAATCCCACTTTTAGCTCTTCTTTCTTAAAGGAATTCTCCCTTTTCTCACTTTCCCCTAGAAGCTCAATGGTACCTGAGCTCTGGTTCTCTCTAGGTTTGACTATTGCAATAGCCTCCTCCTGAATCTACCTTCTTCCACTCTGTGACCGCTCTAGTTAATTTGTTATAGGGTAGCAAGACTTCTCTTTGACCTTAAGCCCAGGTACAGCATCTCTCCTGCCCAGAAAAGTCTTTACTGGCTCCCGGTTGATACACTGATTAAATTTAAATCCCCCTGCATCATCCACAAGGATGTCTGGGGCCCCGGACCACACTATCTGCAACTCTTGCTAACTAAATAGTCTCCCTCTAGACCTCTACGTTCCTCTGGCACCAACTCTCTGTGTGTAAAGCATTTTGCTAAACAGAGGGTCGGAGGTCGATCGCTTTCTTCAGCTGGCTCCCTCCTATGGAACAGCCTCCCTCTACATCTTGAGCAGGCCTTTATTAAATTCCGGAAGCTCCTCAAGAATTTCCTCTTTACCTCCTCCTTCCCTCCTTCTCTCATCTGCTAATCTCACAGTTGCCGTGATTGGTGTCCAGGGCCCTTATGCATCTTGGGGCCCTTGACCTCCCACACTCAATCTTTCTAGCTTCTGTCAGCCCTCAGCACCTTTCAGCACACCGCTTTACCCTGGAGGCTTACACTTTCCACCCAAAGCCGCACCTGGCCATGTAGCACATACCATACTTTGCACTTCATCTGTGACTCGCCCACAAGCATGAACCCCCCAGCACTTACCCCAACTGCCCTCTTCCTTGCTGCACTTGCACATTCTGAATGCTCACAAGGCATAGTAGGTTTGGCCGTTTTTTCCCCTCACTGTATTTATATTTTGTGTATCGTATTATGTTTCTTTCCCTTGTTCAGTCCCTGTTGCCCTGTGAGCGCTTTGAAACAGTATTTACTTCCTGTATAAGTGCCTAACAAGCGAATAATAAATAAATAAAATAAATACCCCCAGGAGAAAAAATGCATTGAAAGGCCATAAGAGCCAAGAAACAAGTGTTGGAACACTTAAAAACCTGCAACATTAAATGTCTTTTTGGACTTCCAGTCAATGAAACTTCAGGGAGAGAGCGAAGGAATGGTGGCCTACAGTCCTCGAGAAAGCCTGATTGTCTTGTTTTAGTCAACCACCATGTTTATCGAGTCCTAACAAATCCCTTAGAATTCTGTGTTGTTTATTAAAGTCCCATGACATCTTAAGACCTTGGCTTTGAGTGATCCATTTGTGTGAGGGATAGGAGCTGAGAGAGAACGGTGGGAAGTAGACCAGTTTACAGGAGAGGAAGAGAGGAGCAGAGTGTTATTTGTTGTCAAGTGGGCGAAAGGAGGTCATGCTTTAAGAGGGAGAGAGGAGTGAGAAGACAAGGCAGGGCACTTAATGAGTAGGAAAAGGTGCCCAAGTAAAAGGGCAGTGGTCCATCAGAGTGATTGACAACTAAGTGCTGGGAGATAGTGTGTCAGAACCTGTGACCAGAACCAACAAGGCTTCCATGCTAGTTCATGAGCTTATCAAGGTCTTGGCAAAGATACACCAGAGTCTAACACTGGGCCAAAGTGCAGCCAACTGTGAGCCCCAAAGTTGGTGGAAGAGACTTCATACCCCAAGGAGAAAGATACACTGACAACTGATTTGAAAGACCACAAGAGCCAATAAAGAAGTAAAGAAGTGTTGGCACACTTATATCCCCACAACATTGAGTGTCTTTTTTGACTTCCAGTTAATGAAATATCAGGGAGAGATGGAAAGCCTGATTGTTTTGTTTAAGTTACCGAACATGTTTAACCAGTCCTAATGAATCCCCTAGAATGTTGTGTTCTTTACTAAAGTCCCTTGACGCTTTGAGACCTTGGCGTTCAATAATCATTTGATCCTTCGGTGTGACAGGCTAGAAACAGCAGGAGCTGCCAGGACGCACTCATCAACTGTATTTGTAGCAGTAGTACTGAGACTGTTTTCCAGATGCTTCAGTTCTGTCCTTCAGTACCACTCATGGGAAGTGGAGATTGGAAAAAGGTCCGTGATGTTTTAAAGCAAGTGATCTCAATTGGCAAATGAGACAAGTGACATGAGAAGGAAATTGAGCAGTCAAAGCACCCTTTTTTTCTAGAAGAGATATTGTACAACCAGAAGATAGATCCAATATCAAAAGAGCAAAAATATCACTCAATCATTGGACAATACCTATGACGGCCTTTTATTTGATCCTTGGAAGTGGCTCCAGAAATGGATAAGATTGGCATCTGTCACCGCATTACTCACCGCTTCCGTTGCCATCGATCAGATTCATTCATCACGCCGGCTCACAGGTACCTGGAAAAGAGAAAGAAAGAACAGGTTAGATCACGCAAACCGCATCTGAGCTCGCGCTGGCCCCTAGACACAAGGCAGGCCACCATGACCCACTGGCTCAGCCGCTCACACGTGTTGGACCAAACCAATGCACACCAAGGTGGGCTTAGTGCCACAACAGAGACACGAGCCGCAACAGTTAAAGGAGCACGGACTGCGGCACGCAGCAAAGGACAACACAGATAACTGGACACAGACAGCATACAATACAATGGATTACACGGACAATAATGAGCAGAGCAACACAAGCAACACGAGTTGCGACCACAGAGTACTGGGTTGCCACCCAACTCAAGGGTCAGTGAAGTAACTGGATCCTACAGGATATTGCGCCCCTGCTGAGACTAAGCAGGAAGGAGAACCCACCAACCAAATACACAAGGTGAGAGCACCCCAGAGTGGGGACACGTGTGGAAGGAACAGGTTGGGAGTCACAGGTGGCAGGCACAGTCTCACTCACCACCCTTTCCCCTGTCATAAGAGCTGACCCAAGGCCAGTCCAAGGAACATAGGACATGGAGCGCCTCAATCCAGGGAAGCAGACACTCCACGCACCAGCGCCCGACGTCCCCACTGAGACAAGGTGAGCGTAACGGAACGCGAAGCTTCTCCCCGAACCTCTGCCTGGGTGTCATGGAAGCCTCAGACTCCACCGACCAATTAGCCCAGTTACTGGGGGAGTTGCGTGCCGAGGTGCACGCCGCCCGACAGGAAACCAGTGTCCTGAGAAGATAACTCATTGTAAACCGTGATCGCACGGACGAACTAGCCCGGCAGTTACTACAAACGCAGGCCATGCAAGCCCCGCTGCCTGGATCTGCTCCGTCTACTGCTCCTTCGCAGTCCACACCCGTGCAGGTTGTCCTCCCTGGAGCTGTGCCCCTAGCCGCGCCCTAACACTTTACAGGTGATACCAACAAATCTGCAATATTCATGAACCAGTGCCACTTGCACTTCCTGTGCAGACCAGGGGCCTTCCCAAATGACCAGTCAAGAGTCGCATTTGTGCTTGCTTATGGCTAAACAATGTTATTAGACGTCAGATCCTTTCATCAAAAACAGCACTGCACTATATAGCGAGATAAAATGATCTGTTCAGGATCACAGTTTCGTCGGGGGCCAAGCCGGAATGTGAGCCTTGACCCTTTGGGTCTACTGTCTCTAATTTGGCTATCCAATCACCTTTCTCGATTAATACATTATGCTCTGCATTGGGAGGGGCTAACTTGCCTTTTCAAATCTCGTTTGGAGAACCAAGCTCCAGTCCTGCACTCTAGTGATGCTATGGTAGGTTCTGGTACAGGTATGCTGTTTTATAGCAGAGTAGGTTTTACTATCATTAATGTTTCTATACTCAAGATTATTAATCTCATATGCAGGAACTATGCCTTGCCAAGAAACAGAACTGTGATCTGGCATATGAACACAGATTTCTGTAACAAGTACTTGGCACACTGGGCTATCTTCTGAACCACTGTGGCACTTAACAACATGCATTACAAATTTGCTTATTGCATGTGATCAACATATTCCCCAAAGAGAGGTGAAATGTGACATACATTGTGGTGAACCAGAAACTGTATTTACTGCAGCGAGTATGGAATGCTATTAAGCCATGAACATGGTCGCTTCCCCCTCCACACTCTTTCTCTCTCTTGTATTAATGCCACAGGTTTGGCCATGAGGAATAAAGGGCGGGCCCTGCTGCTCAAGCCATATCCCGTCTACACCACTGATCACTGTGCTTGCATTTCATGATTTCTCCTGGTTTCCAGCCTCCTGCTTTGTCTTTATCACACTACCTTCTGATGTTTCCCCTGCCACTTTCTGTTGTCTCCCTTTTACCACCACCTGGTGTTTCCCTCCTTCCACCTCCTGATATCTTCCTCCAACACCTCCTGCCATTTTCCACCTGCCACATCCTGATGTTTCCCTCCTTCCACCTCCTGATATCTTCCTCCAACACCTCCTGCCATTTTCCACCTGCCACATCCTGATGTTTTCCTCCTGCCACCTCCTGTCTCCCTTCTACCACCTTTGGGTGCTTCCTTCCACCTTCTGATATTTCCCTCCTACGACCTCTTGGAGTATCTTCTCCTCCTCTTCCCTCCATCCTCCCTGCTCCTCTCTGTTTTGTTTAGTAAAAGCTCATGGCAACCATTCATGGCAATTGCATGACGCGGAGCACCAGCTGCAAAGACTCAGTCAATCACCATGTGAGCGGGAGACAGAGCTAAATATAAAAAGGGCCTGAGGCTTGGAAGTGTTTGGGAGTTGGACATCAGAGGAAGAGTGACCTGGAGAGTGTGTGGTGGTTCAGGTAAGGCTGAAGAATCACACACAAACAATTGCTCTAGAAGTACAACACCTTTGGAGATCAGTGTTCCAACTTCACAAACCTTCCCTTAAAAGTTCTTTCCCCTCCTCGGGACACCCTTCTCTTCAAAGAAATCCTGCTAGGTTCCCTAAACATTAAACACAAAATGTTCAAAAATGTGGTCAACGAAAAGAGTTAATTAATCTTAATCTCAAAATGTCCAGCCCTGCACTAATTAATCTGAACAAACACATATTCTGGGAAGGCTCTTCTACGGTTTACTCCCCGACTTTCACCAGCTCTTTAAAGACCTTTTAGGTTCTGAGGTTCCTTGTATCAGGCTCCTTCTTTGAGGATATTACTCATCCTCTGGTTTCCTCAACATATAGTGCTCCTCACAACACTCCTTTTATAGTGCAGGTCTCTCTTGACCTTGGGTTTCAGCAACATTCACTTCCATCCTAGGTTTCATCCACTACTAGACCCCGAATCTGTTGGGTTTCTCAGAATTCACAATATGTCTCTCCCAGCTCTTGAGCTTCTTCAGCACTTATAGTGGGAGCCTCCCAAGCTTTGTCTTTCTCAGCATTCAAAGTTGGTCTCCCCCAGACCATTTTATTTATTTTTTATTTATTAGGTATTTATGTTTATGTTTATTGAGTTTATATAGCGCTTTATTCCAAAGCGCTTTACAGTATAACAACAGTACAAAAGAAAGAAGCATATTTACAAACTTGAAACAAACCAGTGGTACATTACATAGAACAATTTACTCAAAAAGGGGAGTAGGGGGGGTGTTCCCAGATGGTATTAACGCCCACAGGTGGTTACAGCATCCAATATAAGGGTATCGGGAGGAGGGGGAGGGAAGGGGGAGAGGGAAGGGGGAGGGGATTTGGGGGGAGAGGTGGGGAAAGAGAGTCAGGGGGGGAGTGGAGAAGAAGGGCTTTCAGGGAGGAGCGGAACGATGGGTAGGTGGGGGTGGAGCGGATAAGGAGAGGTAGGGAGTTCCAGTGGAGGGGGGCCAAGAGTTGGAAGGAGCGGAAGCGTGAGGAGGCACAAGGTGCTGGGGGTACAGTGAGAAGGCATAGGTCAGCTGAGCGGAGAGAGCGGGAGGGAGAGTAGAATGAGAGGAGGGAGGAAAGATAGGGGGGCGAGGTCATGGAGAGATTTGTAAACAAGGCAGAGGAATTGGAATTCCCATTGTGAGAGGAAAAGGAGCCAGCCGAGTTGGGAGAGTGAGGTAGAGATGGAGTCTCGAGGGCCGAAGAGACAGAGTACGGATAGAGGAGTGGTAGATGGATTATAGGGGAGTCAGGTGAGAGATAGGGAGGCAAAAGAGAAGAGAGGAGCAGTTGAAGAGACGGGTGAAAATAAGGGAGGAGATTAGGAGTTTAGAAGCGGAAAGGTGAGGGAGGGGCAGATCTTGCGGATGTTGAAGAGGTGGTGCCGACCGGTACGAGAGGTTAGAGAGATGTGGGTGGAGAAGGAGAGAGAAGAGTCAAATGGAGGCCAAGGTTGCAGGCATGGGTCGAGACGGGGAGATTGGAAGGGGGTGAGTGGATGAAAGGAGGAGGGGAAGGTGAGAGAGTGTTAGAAAAACACTTCATTCTTTTCAGAATTGAGGGAAAGAAAGTAGGATGACACACAGTTTTTTATGGCCGTGAGGCAGAAAGAGAGAGTGTGGTGGAGGTCGGAGGTGAAGGAGGAGAAGGAGAGAAAGAGTTGGGTATCATCCGCGTAGAAGTGGTGTGAGATGCCGAAAGAAGAGATGACGAGAGCGAGACGGGAGGTATAGAGAGAGAAGAGGAAAGGTCCGAGTACAGATCCTTGCGGAACGCCATAGTTTAGGGGGAAGTTAGAGGAGGTGCGGCCACCCCAGGAGACAGTAAAGGATCAGTTGGAGAGGTAAGAGGAGGGCCAGGAGAGGACAGAGCCTTTGAAACCAAGGGAGGACAGAATGCTGAGAAGTAAGGGGTGATCTACAGTGTCAAAGGATGCGGAGAGGTCAAGGAGGATGAGAATTGAAGATTGCTTAGCGTGGCGAGCCGTGAGGAGAGAATTGAGTACATTAGTGAGAGCAGTCTCAGTGGAGTTTTTAGGGCGGAAACCAGATTGAGAGGAGGGGAGGAGTGATGAGAGAAGATGAAAGCAGAGAGTTGAGAGTAGGCTAAGCGTTCAAGGAGCTTTGAGCTGAAGGGGAGAAGAGAGATTGGTCTGAAGTTGGAGGTAAGAAGAGGGCCAGCAGAAGGTTTCTTCAGGATGGGGATGATGGTGGCGTGTTTGAAAGCTGAAGGAAAGGTAGCAGAGGAGAGACAAGTGTTAAAGAAAGTGGTTAGGTAGGGGATGAGGAGAGGGTAGACTTTGGGGATGAGGGAGGTGGGGATGGGATCAGAGGGGGTGGCGGTAGGGTGAGTTTTGGACAGGAGACGGAAGACACAGGCTTGGGTGATAGGAGAGAAGGTGGACATGTTAGCAGTGGTGGAAGGGGGGAAGGAGGGGAGAAAGAAGGAGAGGAGAGGATGTTTTAGCAAAGAGAGAATTTTGGATGAGAAAAAGTTAGCAAAATCAGAGGGAGAGAGGAGAGAGTTCGTGGAAGAATCAGGAGTGGGAGGGGAAAGAAGGCGAGAGAGGGTTTGGAAGATATGGCGGGGGCGAGAAGCTTGTGAGTGTAGAAGGTTAGAGTAGTAGGAGCGCTTGGCAGATGAGAGGCAGGAGTCATAGAGAGAGTGATATGAGAAGTAAGAGGATTGGTTTGTCAGAGAGGGGGATTTGAGCCAGTGTTGTTCGAGGCGACGGAGGAGGCGACGCATGGACAGAAGGTGAGAGGAGAGCCAAGGTTGGGAAGGTTTGTGAGAGGGTGCGAAGGAAGTAAGAGGCTAGAGTAGGTCAAGACTGGAGGAAATGGAGGAGGAGAGTGAGGAGAGGGCGTCATCGGGTGAGAGGGATGAGAAGTCAGGGAGAGGGGGAAGGGAGGAAGAACGGGTGTCGAGGAAGAGAGAAGGGTTGAAGTTGCGGAGATCACGACGAAAGAAGGAGGAAGATGAGGGAGGGAATTTATTGGATGAGGACAATAATTTATTGGATGTATTGAATTTATTGGATGAGGGAGGGAATTTATTATGCGCCTATACAGCAAATGGTGTTTCAAGGCACCATTGGTTTCTTGAGCACTTTAGTAGGTCTCTCCCAGACCTTGGATTTCTTAGCATTCACAATAGGTATCTCTCAGACCTTGTTTTGTTTTAGCACTTGCAATAGGCCTCTCCCAGATCTTGGGTTTCTCAGAATGAAGGTCTCTGGCAGACCTTGGGCTTCTTCAGACCTTACAGTCAGTCTCCCTCAGACCTTGGGGTTCTCAGCATTAACAGTAGGCCTCTCCAAGACCTTTGTATCCATGTATCCATACAGATACATGTATGTATGTAAGTGTGTATGTGATGAGAAAAACTTGAACATAGTTGTAAAACCATGGGGCGCTGTGCAAATGGGATGCACCTAGGGGTTACAAGTAGGATGCAGGGGTAGTAGTGGAGCTGGAATAGGTAATAGAAGCAAGGCAGGGGGAAACTCCAGAGGGGCAGAAAGGATTGAGTGGAGAGATCATTGATGGGCAAGATGTTTTTTGATGAGTAGTGTCTTTGGGTCCTTCCTGAAGTGTAGGATGCAGGGGTCCTGTCATTTCTGTGTTGGTAATTTGTTCCAGAGACAGGGTGCATGTCAGGAAAAGGCATGTTTCCTGCTTATTTCCCTCTTGCAGCTTTTTGTCTGCAGCCTGGTGATGTTGTGGCTACTAGTGGTATGTTGGGCTCTGGAGATGGTGAGTTCCTTGGTCAAGTAGAATGGTGTTTTGGTTGTGACTGCTCTGTCTCCGCCAGATGTGAGATAACCAGGACTTACACTAGTGTTCTGAAACTCACGCAGAGATCAAAGGCTTGACTTTATGGAGGAGCGAAAGATGGTACCATGCTGCTTGGGACTTCTTGGTGATTGTCTTTTGAGTGAGCGGTTACAGTCGATAGGAAACCTGAGAGATTTTGCACTGGGAGAGAGTTGAGGCCTGAATCTGTTGAGCTTCATGCCGTCAGCCAATTCTGAACTTGGGCATTTTGGGGGGTTTCATGGGATAATTAATTTGGCCTTCGTAGGGTTGAGCTTCAGGTAGGCAGGCACTTGACATCCAGCTTAGATGAACGACTGAGTTGTTGGATGTCATCGATGCAATTGTACTTTATGTAAAGCTGTGTTATCTACAGATTGGTATATCTTGATGTCGGTGTTGGAAAGGGGTTTACCTGGAGGTTTTATATAGAGGTTGAAGAAGACAAGAGACAGGTTGGAGCCTTGTGGAACTCCTGAGGTTACTGAGCAACAATGGTATCTGTTTGGGCCCTTCTGAACAAGCTGCTTTCTGTTGGAGAGGTATGAGGTGTACCACTGCAGCATGGTTTCTTTAAAACCCATGTGAGTGGTGAGAATGTTGCGGACAGCTTCATGGTGAACAGTATGAAAGGCAGCAGAGAGTTCAAAGAGGATGAGTAAGCAGGGGTACCCCTTGTCAAGGATGTGTAGAGCATCATCGATGACTTGGAGGGTGGTGGTGCCAGATTGCTAGTCCAGCAGGAGATTGTTCTGAGTGATGCTTTTGGGCAACTGGATTGCGACTGTCTTCTCAATCACTTTGCTGGGTAAAGGTAGATGTGTGAGGGGCGATAGTTGCTCAGGTCAGCTGGGTCAAGTGTGGGATTCTTTAGAAGGGGGAAAATCTATCGTTTTTAGCACATCTGGGAAGATACATTGTGTGAGGGATGCATTGATGACATTGAGAAGTGGTGTGTGTGCTTCACATTTGTTGACCTTCACAATGGAGAAGGGAAGAATATTATCTTTGTTGTTGGCGAGTTTGAGGGCTGCAATATTCTTGTTTAGGTCTCCTAGAGTGATTATCATGGATTTGGTCCTTATTTATTTGTTGTGGTCTGGAATGGGTGGGATATTTGTGGTGCATTTGGAGCTGTCAATGTATTGCCTTGCCTTCCATATCTTGTCCTTGAAGAAGCTATTGATGACATTGCATTTGTCAGTGGATTGTGATATTAAAGGCTCTAGCAGAGGGTTGATGCAGTGCTTCACGGTTTAGATGAATGCTCTGCTCTTGTTGGATGCTTCCACAATAGCTGTTGTATAGTAATTTGCTTTGCTCTGATGATGAGTGGCCTGCATGCTGATTGGAGGGTTTTCAGGGTTATGAGGTTTTCTAGTTGGAGACATTTTCTCCAGAGCTTTTTTTTTCTGTGGACGGCACACTTGTTGTTGATGATTTCCTGTGTGTACCAAGATGTTGAGGGCTTATGTTGGTTGGGTTGAAGTTTCAGTGGTGCATAGTTGTTGGAGCTCTCAGTCAGGGTATGGTTTAATGTGTGCCGAGATGTGTACAGACATTCTCTGTGGAAGCCAAGATGATGAGTATTACTTCCAGTTCATTCATGGGAACATTCTCGAAAGGGCGATGGGGTGTATTGGTTGAGTTGCATTAGCCCCGATAGAGGAGAGGTGGATTGTGGAGCAGAATGGGTTTAAAGTCTGTGGTGGATCAGGATGGGTATAGTAGCATGGACTGTCCAGTCCAAAGGTAGGTGGGAATGCATACGATGGGGGAGAGGTGTGTAATGGAGCAGGATGGGTATGGCGGCATGGTCTTCACAGTCCAAAGGTATGGGGAAGACACACGTTTTCTGGAGAGGTAGTGAATACCAAGTCAAGTGTGTTGCCTTTGTTATGGGTTGGTTCTCTGATGTGTCAGGCAGTTTAGGTAGAGTCTCTCTGGCTTGCCTGGTGACTTGTGTCCTGGGGAAGTGGAGGTATCTTAAGATGTTATGTGTGTTGTTGATGAATGCTCTCGTGAGACGGTCTGTGTTTTTATTGAGAATTACCTTGTTGGTTTGTATTTATTTGGAACTTTCTATTAGGTCTCTCAGAGACTGTGGCTATCTAAGTGTTCATAGTAGGTCTCTCCCGGACATTGGGTTTCTAAGTATTTGCATTAATGTGCATTTCTTCCCAACTCATTCAGGGTATTTTTTCAGGCAGATAATATTATGTCAACATCCTGCAAAAAGTCAGTCAGGAATCTTCTTAAATCAGTTTTCCATCTCCTTGACACCAGACCATCCACTAGGTCCACCTCTCTTCAAGCAGTCAGACCTTCATTAGACAAGGGCTCTGGTTAGGCTTCAACAGAGTAGCTGCTGCAGGGGCTACCTTCTTGCATGTAGCCGATCTGCTTCTATCTAAACCCTTTCTTTTACACCTATTTTATAGTGCTTCACTTGTCTTGGCTCTCTGGTTAGAATGGGGCTTATGATGATGTTTGCTTCCACAATTTTGATTGGTATTGAGTGGTGCTGTTTCTAGAGGATATTTGAATCCCTGATTTGGACTTGCTTTGTAATGGGTCAACTGTGAGATTTCCCTTGTGACAAGACTAAAGCTCAACAGTTTCTGATGCTGGTGGTCTTTTACCGCGGGAACTCTGAACTCCTCCGGTGCTAAGTGTGGGAACAACTTAGCAGTCTTAGTTGTTTGCATGTATAGTTTACACTCACATTTCCAGACGCCCTGATGGTTGACTTGGGAAACACTCATTTGATGTTCATAGCAAGTCTACCAGGGGAGAATGTCTCCTACTAGGCCCCAGAGTGTCTTTTACCAGGAAAACATTGATAGGCAGAGTTGCCTGAGAGTCTTGGCCATATGTCCCTAACATTTCTTCTCTGAGGTTTGAAGCTGGGGTCCATAACCCCTTATTGTCTTGGTGGGGGTGGGGAGCCTGCAGGATCCCATTCATTATATCCCCTGGGGGCACCTCAGGTAGTGGCTAGACCAACCCATTCTTTGTTGGTGTTTTCCCTTCATCAAAAGTGCTGGGGAGTTCCTCAAACTCTCCACACAGTCAATTAAGGAGGCTAGAAGAAGGGAAAGGGTAGAGGTGAAGGTGAAGGAGGAAGCAGTGATGAGAAGTAGAGAGGTTATGGCGGCAAAGCAAAAGGAGATGGTGAAAGATACAGAAGACCTGGTGAGAGGCAAGGGCGAGGTGTAGCTAGTGAAGACCAAAGCAAAAGGAGATGGTGAAAGATACAGCAGACCTGGTGAGAGGCAAGGGCGAGGTGTAGCTAGTGAGGACCAACTTAGGGAGAGGAAGTGAGGGATAGGAGCTGAGAGAGAATGGTGGGAAGCAGACTAGTTTAGAGAAGAGGAGAGAAGCAGAGTGTTATGTGCTGTCAAGTGAGTGAAAAGAGGGCCTGTTTTAAAAGGGGGAAGAAGAGTGAGAAGACAGGGCGGGACAGTTAAGGAGAAGGAGGAGGTGCCTACATAAAAGTGCAGTGGTCCATCAGAATGGTTGACAACTAAGTGCTGGGAGAGAGTGAGTCAGGGCCTATTACCAGCACCAATAAGGCTATCCTTGCTAGTTCCTGAGCTCATCAAGTTCTTGGCAAAGATTCACTGGTGTCCAACACTGGAACTAAGTGTAGACAACTGTGAGCCCCAAGGGCGATGGTGAAACCTTGAAAAAATCTTCAAAGGCAGATACCACCTCCACTTGGCGACTCTTAACACCTGCTCAGCCAACAAACACTATGCTGAAATCTGCCTCCTTCTTGAAGACAGTGACCTCGACATTCTCGCTCTTACCGAGACATTATTCAATGCCAGCTCAGTGACTGCTTTTGACTCACTCCTCCCTGAAGGCTTCTAGATTATTTCTAAACCTCAATCTCACTGTGCTGGCGGTGGGGTTGCCTTAATCATCCCTGAATGGGTTCCTTCCTCCATTTTACCCACCCAGTTGTGCTCTTCCTTTGAGAGCCTGGTATGCAAGTTGGTCATCTCCCCCTCCTCCACCCTGACCATTATCACCATTTACCAGCCTCCAGGCGCGAGCACCCTTTTCCTCTCTGAATAGGCTGACTTATGTTCTTCCTTACTTTCAGCCACTTGCAACCTCCACCTCTTGGGTGATTTCAACATCCAATTGGACTCACCTGTCACAGCATCCACTCTTGTCATTGACCCCTTTCCCTCTCCATTCTCCCCTCTGGTACAACCCACTCAGCTAGACACACTCTGGACGCCATCATCCACTCTGACCTCTCTCTCTCCCCCTCTCTAGTCACCCATCTGTCTTGGTCAGACCACTCTCCCCTCCCTCCTGGATCCTTTTGGCTCTCTGATAGCCCCTCCGAAAGTCCTGCCATCCTCGTTCATGACCATTCTCCCAATGAAACAAGCGTCAGCTGCTGCCTTGGCCTCCACCTTCATCCCCCTTTGCCCCTGTGTCTCAGACTACACCTCTGACTCTGCTCTCAGCAACCTCCACTTGGCCATCACCAATACTCTTCTCATCCTTGCACGCAGTCATGAGGATCCTCCTGAAACTGTGAACTTGCAGCCCTGAAATGAAAATGCAGAGCGGTGGAACGGAAGTGGCAAACCTCAGACTCACCCTTTGACAAACTGGGCTGCCGCTTGCTCTAAAGGCAATACAGACTCTCCATCTGTGCCAAGAAAAGAGCCCACGTTCAGGCACAGGTATCTGGTGCATTCATTAATATGGCTGAACTTTTCAAAATCTGCAGGTAACTTGCCAATCATTCCACAGTCTCTTCCTCCCCTCTTGCTGCCCAGGCCCTCTGCAATGCACTGGCCATACACTTCGCCGCCAAAACTCAGGACATCTTGAGCACTGTTGTTATGCACCCGCTGTGAGAAACCTGAATGTGTCTCACCCGCTAGTCCCCGGGGATCTGTCATCCAGGTTACCAGAACACGGCCATCACTATTGGATCCAGTTCCTGGGGATGGGCCAGTGCAGGAGGATAACCGGGGGGGCAGGGGGTCCTCAGGGAGTGAAAGTGGGACACAGAAGGTTGAGACGTGTTATCCCCTTCCTTGTGACACCTTTTCCCCATCCTGCCCATTAGGATACTTCAAAACTCTACCCCCCCCCCCATTTCCAACACAAGCACTTTCTCGCAGTCTGAACGACAACAGACTAATACCTGAGCCGTTTACCTGACATGTCTGAACACAAGGGTCTGGCAGAGTCAGGCAATTACCGACAACTATACACACCTGACTATCCTTTCCCTTCCCCATAGAGATAAACGGCAGACCACAAGAGCACACTCCGAGCAAGGCCAAATGCATGAGGAAGCAGCCATTCCAGGACGGCAGTTCAAATGGAGGAGAAAGGCGACGAGACTTGAAAGGACGTAAAGGAAGGAGTTACCCTTGCCCTTTTCAATCCAGACCTGTGAAGCCTCCGATGAAAGAAACATAAGACCGGGAACCACCGCTGGCAGGTGGTGTGACAGATATCAGCGGTACATGGCACCCTCCCACACTGATGGCCAGGGTGGGGAGAGGTGGTTGCTATCGTGGTACTGTCCTTGGCTCCAGCGGCAAAGGAACCACCAAAGAGTTCAGCACAGCCGGTGAGTCAGAAGAACCTGATAGTCAACCGTACCGTGTAAGGCTCAAGGTTGCAATGGCAACTTTAAGAAGATAAATAGACAAAGGTCTTTTGTGAACAAACGTGGTACCAGAGACAGAGTGGTCCGATGCCACGTGGGTGCTCTGTCGTAGATCTCTGGCTGGTACCCCTCTCCTGAACAAAGAGACTGTATTGAACATTGTGAGAAGGCTGGTATAAGGTGTTCAGGTGGTCATACAAGGGTCGAGCCAAATCCCTTGTACAATCGAAAGTCCTTGACACAGTGCAGAAGTTTTGATATTGTGAAACAGGTGTATGCATCCGGCCGAGGGGAGCACCATGCGAACTGTAATGGCATGAAGCCGTAGGCTAACAGAGTGACCCAGCGAGACAAGCTTGCCCTTCAGAAGTCTCTGTTTGAATCTCTGTTTGAATCGGCAAGTGGTCTGGTTGGTCTGAACCTGACTGAGGGAGGCTGATGACAGAGAGAAGGATCGGAGCCCGGCTGAGGGGGATCCAAGGGTGAAGGGTAATCACCTGATGTAAAGGTTAACAGAAGGAATTTTTATTTTGTTGCTTTGGCGCATGAGGCCCTCTGAAGCAAGAGACTTTGCATGAGAAGAGACTTGGACACAGAAGGCCCTGATACTGAGAAAAGGAACTGTAAGCTCATGCCAGAGAAGCCTCGGGGTATACTGTGCTCGAGAGTCCCACCTTGTCCCATGCTAAAAACATGGGGAAGGGAGACCCTGGCCATAACATCCTGACTTACTATTTTGTGAACACTTCTTTCTTTCCTTGTGACCATTACCCCCACTCTTTTGTAGCATAGCGGTAAGGATTGGCAATAGATTTTTTTTAGTATAGGCCCTTTTTATTTGAGTAGACTCCACTAGCACTATATTATTATTATTTAGATGGTTGTAGCTTGCTCCCATCTTAGATTTAGGTTTAGATTAGGCATTTTTCTCACCAACGTTACAATTTTATAAACACCCTTGAACTGTGATCACTTGTGTCTGTGTTACTTTGATGCAATGCGTTCCTTACACTGCCCAACCCTTCCCACACCCATGCCTCCCTTACCCCATCACCCTCCTCCTTCCCCCCTCTGCTCCTTTGCCCCTGTCACACCTAAAGAAGTCACCCAAGTTGTCCACTCCATGACGGTCTCTTCCAAATAGGTTTCCCCATGCTCATCCAGAACCATGAAGGACAACATTGGCTCTCTTGCCCCTTCACTCGCTGATTTCTGAAACCACTCATTTACCACTGGATCTTTCCCCTCCTCCATCAAGCACTCCCTTGTGGGTCCCCTCCTCAAATAACCTTCAGCAGACCCTACCTGTCCAGCCAACCTATTTCCATCACCCCCTTGCTGGGGAAACTGCTGAAGAAGCTTGCCTTGCCCCAACTCAACTTTCACACTGAACCTGTGGGTGGTCTCCACGACCACCAATCTGAATTCCAAACATCCAGAGGCAGGGCAACTGCTCTTCTGAACACCCATGAAGAACTGCTCGCATCTCTGGACTCCAACTCCCCAGCTGTCCTCATCCTACTTGATCTCTCCTCTGCCTTTGACACGGCCAGTCACAACATCCTCAAACACTTGCTTGGTGTCTCCAAATGGGCACTGGACTGGTTGACCTCCTTCTTAACTGACCGTTCTTCCCAAGTCATTGTGGGCTCCTTCTCTCCTGCCTCCATCGCCACCTGTGGTGTCCCTCAGGGTTCTATCCTCTCTCCTTGGCTTTTTGACATCTATCTTGCTCAGCTGGAACTCCTCATCTCCTCCTTCTGCCCCAAATTCCAGTGCTATGCAGATGACACTGAACTCTTTTTCAAACTTCCTGCTAACCCTCTTACACCTTCCATCATCCCTGACTGCCAATCTGCAATCCATTCCTGGTGCAACTCCAACGATCTCTGCCTCAATGCTAGCAAAACTGAGATACTTCCCATTGGGACCACTGCTGCCTCCATCTTAAAGTCACTCTTCCCCTGTTCCTTCTTCTGAAGCCAGAAAACTTGGAGCCATCTTTGAAACTTCTCTCTCATTCCACCCTCACACTCAGGACATTCCCAAGAAATCCCACTTTTAGCTCTTCCTTCTTAAAGGAATTCTCCCTTTTCTCACTTTCCCCTAGAAGCTCAATGGTACCTGAGCTCTGGTTCTCTCTAGGTTTGACTATTGCAATAGCCTCCTCCTGAATCTACCTTCTTCCACTCTGTGACCGCTCTAGTTAATTTGTTATAGGGTAGCAAGACTTCTCTTTGACCTTAAGCCCAGGTACAGCATCTCTCCTGCCCAGAAAAGTCTTTACTGGCTCCCGGTTGATACACTGATTAAATTTAAATCCCCCTGCATCATCCACAAGGATGTCTGGGGCCCCGGACCACACTATCTGCAACTCTTGCTAACTAAATAGTCTCCCTCTAGACCTCTACGTTCCTCTGGCACCAACTCTCTGTGTGTAAAGCATTTTGCTAAACAGAGGGTCGGAGGTCGATCGCTTTCTTCAGCTGGCTCCCTCCTATGGAACAGCCTCCCTCTACATCTTGAGCAGGCCTTTATTAAATTCCGGAAGCTCCTCAAGAATTTCCTCTTTACCTCCTCCTTCCCTCCTTCTCTCATCTGCTAATCTCACAGTTGCCGTGATTGGTGTCCAGGGCCCTTATGCATCTTGGGGCCCTTGACCTCCCACACTCAATCTTTCTAGCTTCTGTCAGCCCTCAGCACCTTTCAGCACACCGCTTTACCCTGGAGGCTCACACTTTCCACCCAAAGCCGCACCTGGCCATGTAGCACATACCATACTTTGCACTTCATCTGTGACTCGCCCACAAGCATGAACCCCCCAGCACTTACCCCAACTGCCCTCTTCCTTGCTGCACTTGCACATTCTGAATGCTCACAAGGCATAGTAGGTTTGGCCGTTTTTTCCCCTCACTGTATTTATATTTTGTGTATCGTATTATGTTTCTTTCCCTTGTTCAGTCCCTGTTGCCCTGTGAGCGCTTTGAAACAGTATTTACTTCCTGTATAAGTGCCTAACAAGCGAATAATAAATAAATAAAATGAATACCCCCAGGAGAAAAAATGCATTGAAAGGCCATAAGAGCCAAGAAACAAGTGTTGGAACACTTAAAAACCTGCAACATTAAATGTCTTTTTGGACTTCCAGTCAATGAAACTTCAGGGAGAGAGCAAAGGAATGGTGGCCTACAGTCCTCGAGAAAGCCTGATTGTCTTGTTTTAGTCAACCACCATGTTTATCGAGTCCTAACAAATCCCTTAGAATTCTGTGTTGTTTATTAAAGTCCCATGACATCTTAAGACCTTGGCTTTGAGTGATCCATTTGTGTGAGGGATAGGAGCTGAGAGAGAACGGTGGGAAGTAGACCAGTTTACAGGAGAGGAAGAGAGGAGCAGAGTGTTATTTGTTGTCAAGTGGGCGAAAGGAGGTCATGCTTTAAGAGGGAGAGAGGAGTGAGAAGACAAGGCAGGGCACTTAATGAGTAGGAAAAGGTGCCCAAGTAAAAGGGCAGTGGTCCATCAGAGTGATTGACAACTAAGTGCTGGGAGATAGTGTGTCAGAACCTGTGACCAGAACCAACAAGGCTTCCATGCTAGTTCATGAGCTTATCAAGGTCTTGGCAAAGATACACCAGAGTCTAACACTGGGCCAAAGTGCAGCCAACTGTGAGCCCCAAAGTTGGTGGAAGAGACTTCATACCCCAAGGAGAAAGATACACTGACAACTGATTTGAAAGACCACAAGAGCCAATAAAGAAGTAAAGAAGTGTTGGCACACTTATATCCCCACAACATTGAGTGTCTTTTTTGACTTCCAGTTAATGAAATATCAGGGAGAGATGGAAACCCTGATTGTTTTGTTTAAGTTACCGAACATGTTTAACCAGTCCTAATGAATCCCCTAGAATGTTGTGTTCTTTACTAAAGTCCCTTGACGCTTTGAGACCTTGGCGTTCAATAATCATTTGATCCTTCGGTGTGACAGGCTAGAAACAGCAGGAGCTGCCAGGACGCACTCATCAACTGTACAAAATGTATTTGTAGCAGTAGTACTGAGACTGTTTTCCAGATGCTTCAGTTCTGTCCTTCAGTACCACTCATGGGAAGTGGAGATTGGAAAAAGGTCCGTGATGTTTTAAAGCAAGTGATCTCAATTGGCAAATGAGACAAGTGACATGAGAAGGAAATTGAGCAGTCAAAGCACCCTTTTTTTCTAGAAGAGATATTTTTTTTTTTTTTTTTTTTTTTTATTTTTTTTTAAACTTTTATTTTTGCTGGCAGTGGTAGATGACATACACACACATTAGGCCGATTATGATATAACAGTGCAAGACAAATGTAATACATGGGGATGTACATAGGCAGCGAGGGATGACCCCCAAGATGAGGAAAGCAAGACAGTGTTGCAGAGAATTCCGTACATAACAGTGGAGACTTAGGGAGAACCAACACCAGAGGAGGGGACATCAAGACCGTTAAGATAACTGTTGAAGGCAGTCCAAATGTTTTTTGGCCGGGAACGGAATGGGAGAGTAGTAATATAATCTTCCTCACAGTTTCGGGACCAGGTCAGTAGATTCAGCCATTTCTGAAAGGTGGGAGGAGCAGCACATTTCCAATTTTGCAGGATACATTTTTTGGCTATTATACAACATATATTCAAGAGTTTGGCCTCCCCTCTGACCCCTTCATCACCCCACACTCCGAACAACACCCCCATCGGGTCAGGCTCAATCGTCACATCGCAAATTTCGGACATTGTTTTAAAGATCTCATCCCAGAATGGGGCAAGTTGGGGGCAGTCCCAAAACATGTGGAGATGGCCAGCGTCTTCCGCTCCGCAGCGGGGGCAGAGCCGCATCTCAGAGCGGGCAAACTTGGAGAGTCTACGCGGGGTATAGTATAGCCTATTCAGCAATTTGTATTGTATTGTTCGGTACCGGAAATTCAGGGATACCTTGCCGGTATGGGAACACAATTTACCCCACAGATGGTCTGTAATGTCAACCCCCAGTTCAGAGGCCCAGTCGTCCCGGGCCCGTAAGGGCGGTGGTGTGGCAGCTGTGAGCTGGAGTTTATATAGCGATGAAACTACCCCTCGGGCCCCGCCAGAGTTGGCGATATAGGCAACAGCGGGATGGTCAGGGGGTTCGTTAGGGAACACAGGCCAAGCGGTCCGGAACGCTGCTCGGAGTCTGTAGTATTGCAGCAGTTCCAGCGGTGTACCAGCGTGGGATGGCTTCCAAGTCTGTGGTGTTATAAACACCCCATCCGGATAGAAGTCAGTTAGGGCCAGGTATCCTAGGGACCGCCAGTGACGCGCCAGAGCTATGTCATTCGTGGGTTCCAGCCCGGGGAGCTGCCAGGCGGGGAGCCACTTATAGTATGGGTGTTCCGCGGAGCCTGCAGCGAACAACCGCCCCCAGGCTGATAGTGTGGTCTGGACTGGATCTATAGGTGAGTCAGGTACGTACCGACGATGTAAAATTAGAGTCATGATATTGGCGCCGGAGGCAGCAAGGTTTTCAAGCTTGACGTGCGGGCGAGGGGAGGGTCCGGGGTACCAGTAAGTGGCAAATTGTGCCTGCGCTGCTATCCAGTATCGCATCAGGTCAGGGGCCGTGAACCCGCCTCTGTCGTAGGGCAGAGTCATATCCCCCCACTTTTTCCGCACAGCACCGGAGTGCCACAGGAACTGCGCACATAGCCTGTGCAGATCAGTGAAGTATTTCCTGCCAGGCCATATGGGAACATTTGTGAATGTGTACAATAATTTGGGAAGCAGTATCATCTTAACCAGTGATAACCGCCCAGCAAGTGACAACGGGAGAGGGCGCCAGCGCGCAATCTTGGTTTCGGCTAATTCTGCCACTGCTAGGTAATTGCTAGTCAAGAGAGTCTCCTTGGTCAAAGACACCTGAACTCCCAGATATTTAATCCCGTTGGGGGACCAGCGGAGTGGGTATTCAGTGGCCGGCTGGGGCGTGGAGTGTGTGAGGGGGAAAATTTCGGATTTGGTGTAGTTGATAGTAAAGCCTGAGTATGTTCCGATACGAGTGATGTCCCGAAGGAGAGGGTCAAGGTGGAGATCTGGGCTCCTGACGAAAAGCAGGATGTCGTCAGCGTAGAGCGAGATAATTTCGGGTGTACCCTGGAGGCGTATCCCTTTGCATGAGTGACGCTCCCTGACATAGTCCGCCATGGGCTCGATGGCAAGGGCAAACAGGATCGGGGAAAACGGGCAGCCCTGTCGGGTGCCACGAGAGAGAGGAAACAAGGCAGATGTTTGGGAGTTGACGCGAACCCTGGCGACTGGGGATGTGTATAATAGTTTGATGTATGCGATCATCCCGGGTCCGACGCCCATGTTTTCCAGGACCAACCACATGTACTTCCAGGACACCATATCGAAGGCCTTCTGGGCGTCCAAGGTGACCGCCACCGCACACACGTTTTGACTGATGCGAGCCATGACGTTAAGGAGCCGTCTAATATTGTGCGATGTGGATCTACCAGGGACAAAGCCGGATTGGTCCTCATGTACCATGTATGACATAATAGGAATGAAACGATTGGCGAGCACCTTGGCGAAGATTTTCGTATCCAAGTTCATGAGTGATAGGGGCCGATACGAACCACAGTCATCTGCTGGTTTGCCAGGCTTGAGGAGGACCGTAATAACGGCTTCACGTAGAGACGAGGGAAGGCATCCCAGCTGGAGGGCCTCATTCCATACCTCTAGCAATTCGGGTCCCAAAATGGCCACATGCTCCTGAAAGAATTCAGCCGTAAGGCCGTCGGGGCCCGGCGCTTTCCCCTTCGGGAGACTTGATATGGCTTCCACTATCTCATCTAGTGTAATGGGGGAGTCCAACTGTTCTCTCGTTGCCGGGGAGATGATAGTGGTGGGTATCTGGTCTAAAAGCTCGCGCATATGGGATTCGCTATGTTCAGGGGGTTGAGAGTATAGTTTGGAATAGAAGCTTGTGAAGACCTCCAGTATGTCCTGGTCGGACCACTGAGTCGTTCCATGATTATCCTTAACACTGGTAATGTGGGCTTGGCCCCATTCCCCCCTGGCCAGGGCAGCGAGTGTCTTGCCGGGTCTATCTCCCTCACCGTATTTCCGTGCAGCCTGTGGACGACTGAAGTACTGCACTTCCCTGATTGCCTGTTCATTGAAGATCTTGAGTTCTTCACTGATCTGGGAGAGTATACCAGGGTCAACGGAGGCCGGGTGGGCCCGTTCCAGGTCACGTAGCTTAGTTTCAGTGCGTGATAGGGTGGTTCTTATGGATTTGAGTACCCCCGACTCCCTAGAGATGGACGCCCCCCTAATGAAGACTTTGAAGGCGTCCCAGCGGATCCCCCGGGTGGTGTCCTGTGGTGAGTTGTTGTCAAAGTAGGACTGGATATCTGCAAGTATGTCTGCTCTAAAAACTATGTCCTGTAGGGCAGCAGATTTAAAGCGCCATGTGTTAATAGTGGGGGCTGGCATGCCCATGTCAACAGACAACAGGATCGGTGAGTGATCAGATAGTGTGCGAGCGAGTATACATGTCTTGGAAACCCTACCTAGCATAGGACCAGATAGTAGGAATAGATCGATCCTGGACGAACTGTCGTGGACCGATGAGTAGAAGGTGTATTCCCGTGTTGACGGATGTAGAGCTCTCCATGCGTCATGAATGTCAAGTGTCTTGCAATGGGACAGGAGTCTGCGCGCTGCGCCCGACGGGGACCTGGGCGCTATGCCAGTCCTGTCTAGGGAGGTGTCCAGGATAAAGTTCATATCCCCGCCCCAGACGATTTGCACATCCGTGTATCCCAGCAGTATGGAGACCACCTGGTCAATAAATTCGGGGGAGTCGACGTTGGGGCCATAAGTATTTACGAGCAGGTAATCTCTATTGGCAATGGCGCAGTACAGCACAATGTATCTTCCACAAGGATCTATATAGCTCCTATGGAGGACAAACTTAAGAGACTTGTGGATCAATGTTAGGACTCCTCTGGCGCGTGTGGAATAAGAAGTAAAATATCTGTGGGGTCCCCAGGTAGGCGCAATGCTTCTGGCCAATGGACCAGTGGAGTGTGTCTCTTGCAGGAGCAGTACCTTGCAGCCGTGTCTATTGGCATAAGCCATGATCCTGCGGCCCTTGGTGTAATTACTTAGGCCTCGGACATTCCATGACATTATCGTCACTGACATCTTAGCGCATCAGACAAGAATATCACTAAACACAATACCCATGGAGGACAATCTCCCACTAGGTGATACTCGCACCAGTGTCCCCCTCCGTGTGCCGTAAACTCTGTACCCAGAACCCCCGATCCCAGGGTGATTGTGATTGAGACAATTACATGCATCTCTACGGTTTTAATGTACATCCCACGAAATTTGTTGAATTTCAAATAAAAGAGTGAGCATGCACAAATATAGGTGAGCCGGTGTGTATCGCCCTGCCATTCCGCCACTGCCTTTTTCTAAAACATTTCCCGTGTAACAACCCATACCTCCCCCCGCCCTCACTGCCCACCCCCAACTTGCAGTGTAAATCCCTTGCCCCCAAAAAAATGTGTCACCAACAGGTCCGATTCTCCCCGAGGGGTGGAGTTCGGAGGGCGAAATCCAACAGGGATAAGGCCCATTCTGTGCCCAACAGGGGCACCGAAGCAGTGACAACCAATAAACCAAAACCGTTGCCATTGCAGCGAGGTGTGCTGTAGCCGTGTGGGCGGTTCTTAGACAAAGATGTAGGACAGGCAAGGCTGTCGTGAGTAGGTTCTGCGATGAGCGGATCTAAAGACAGGAGCCCATGTCCAGCAGAGCTTTGCGGGAGAGACCAGAATGAAGGAAGTTCTAGGGTTCGTAGACAATACGATGTTCCGAGCCGCAGGGGGAGCATTGTCCGCCGTGGTTGGGTCTAGTCTCAGCCCGGTCAGGCGCTGGGGGAGCCTGATGCGATGGATCTGTAGTGTGCTGTTTCCATATGCACGTTCAAGGTGACGGATGTTCCTGATGGAGAAATAGTGACCGGCCTGAGTTACCACTCATCACCCCTCATCAACCGGGGCCCCCGCTGGGTTGGGGAGCGGTAGGTGCATCTCAATGAATTTCACAGCCTCCTCTGGAACAGTGAAGAAATAAAGTTTCCCATTATGTGTGATTTTGAGGCGAGCCGGGAACAGGATGGCATACGGAACGTTACGTTCTCTGAGCAGCTTTTTAACTCCGATGAACTGACGCCTCTCCTGCTGGACCGCTATTGAGAAGTCCGGGAAGATCCTTATAGTATGAGATTCGAGGCGCAGGTCTCCTTTCTCTCGTGACAGCCGGAGGATGAGGTCTCTGTCCCGATAGTTGAGGATCCTGGCTATAATGGGTCTTGGGATGTCGCCCGGTCTGGGCCTCGGTGACAGAGCCCGATGAGCGCGCTCAACGGTAAAGTATGGGGACAGGACTGGGTTGCCCAGGAGGTCCTTAAGCAGGGATTCCACAGCGTCTTCCATGCGGCCCCTGAGGGCATTCTCAGGGACACCGACGATCCGCAGATTATTTCTGCGAGAGCGCGATTCAAGGTCGTCGCACTTCGCTTTCACACTGCGCATGTCACGTGACAGGGACGCCACTGTGTCCTGTAGTGCATGTATTTCGTCCTCATTGGTAGATATACGATTTTCAGCGTCGCTGATTCTGGTCCCCGCCTGATCCATCCGCGTTTTTAGGGAGGCAACATTGGCATTGATGTCGTCTAATTTCTCATGAAAAGACGCAAAGTTTTTGGCCATCGATTCCATAAGCGTGGTCAGGTCTGGGGGTGCGGGAGTGGGGTGATGGTCAACTTCCAGATCATCCTGGATGGGCGAGTCCTGCTCCGCCTCTCCCCTCGGGACAGCTTTAGCGAATCTGTCCATGGCACCCCCTTTATGGTTCCCCTTGACCTTGCCAGGCATTGTTGTTATAGGTCCACGGACAACGCAGACAGAGGGCCCAGCCACAGGGGGGAGGAGTATGGTCCCAGGTCAGGGGTGCAGACTGTAGATGTTGGGATTAATCATCTAGAAGAGATATTGTACAACCAGAAGATAGATCCAATATCAAAAGAGCAAATATATCACTCAATCATTGGACAATACCTATGACAGCCTTTTATTTGATCCTTGGAAGTGGCTCCAGAAATGGATAAGATTGGCATCTGTCACCGCATTACTCACCGCTTCCGTTGCCATCGATCAGATTCATTCATCACGCCGGCTCACAGGTACCTGGAAAAGAGAAAGAAAGAACAGGTTAGATCACGCAAACCGCATCTGAGCTCGCGCTGGCCCCTAGACACAAGGCAGGCCACCATGACCCACTGGCTCAGCCGCTCACACGTGTTGGACCAAACCAATGCACACCAAGGTGGGCTTAGTGCCACAACAGCGACACAAGCCGCAACAGTTAAAGGAGCACGGACTGCGGCACGCAGCAAAGGACAACACAGATAACTGGACACAGACAGCATACAATACAATGGATTACACGGACAATAATGAGCAGAGCAACACAAGCAACACGAGTTGCGACCACAGAGTACTGGGTTGCCACCCAACTCAAGGGTCAGTGAAGTAACTGGATCCTACAGGACATTGCGCCCCTGCTGAGACTAAGCAGGAAGGAGAACCCACCAACCAAATACACAAGGTGAGAGCACCCCAGAGTGGGGACACGTGTGGAAGGAACAGGTTGGGAGTCACAGGTGGCAGGCACAGTCTCACTCACCACCCTTTCCCCTGTCATAAGAGCTGACCCAAGGCCAGTCCAAGGAACATAGGACATGGAGCGCCTCAATCCAGGGAAGCAGACACTCCACGCACCAGCGCCCGACGTCCCCACTGAGACAAGGTGAGCGTAACGGAACGCGAAGCTTCTCCCCGAACCTCTGCCTGGGTGTCATGGAAGCCTCAGACTCCACCGACCAATTAGCCCAGTTACTGGGGGAGTTGCGTGCCGAGGTGCACGCCGCCCGACAGGAAACCAGTGTCCTGAGAAGATAACTCATTGTAAACCGTGATCGCACGGACGAACTAGCCCGGCAGTTACTACAAACGCAGGCCATGCAAGCCCCGCTGCCTGGATCTGCTCCGTCTACCGCTCCTTCGCAGTCCACACCCGTGCAGGTTGTCCTCCCTGGAGCTGTGCCCCTAGCCGCGCCCTAACACTTTACAGGTGATACCAACAAATCTGCAATATTCATGAACCAGTGCCACTTGCACTTCCTGTGCAGACCAGGGGCCTTCCCAAATGACCAGTCAAGAGTCGCATTTGTGCTTGCTTATCTGGGAGGCAGTGCTGCAGATTGGTCCATTCCCTTGGTCAACCGTGATGACCCATTGCTTCGGGATTTCAGGGGTTTCCAACACGAGCTTGAGAAGCTATTCGCCTGGCACACCAGAGGTCAAGCCTTGGATAACGAGCTGCTGTCCCTCCGACAAGGTAACCAGGATCTATTAACGTACATCGCCACCTTTAACAGGCTAGTGGCTGAAACTAATTGGCCAGAAGAAAAAAGGACCACACTCTTCTACCGGGGCTTGTGAGGAGAGTTAAAGGACATGCTGGCTCATGTAGTGAACCCCCCCCTCCCCCGAAGGGAGTGTGGAATACATTGACTTGGCAGTGCAACTAGACCACAGGCTAGAAGACCGGAAGAACGATCGAGCCCGGTCTGAAGGACGAACAGTGTATGTGCGACCCAAAGAAGCTCAAACTCGGCAACCCGAGACCCATCCCAAACCAATGCAAATTGGAGGCTTGCAGAGCCCTCTTACCAAAGCTGAACGTGAAAACAGAAGGCAGCAGCAGCTATGCCTGTACTGCGGCAAGCCAGGCCATTTTCTTCGTGAGTGCCCAGTAAAACCACCCAGAAAGACAGTGGTGGCCACAGACAAAGACACAGAAACCAATTCGGGAAACTCTAATGCCCGGCAAGTGTAGGGGTCCACTTTTTGAGCAAGGAGAAGGAATTACCTCAGACCTTGCACCTAGTCATATCAGTCATCTTGATAAGCCATGACCAGCCATCCAAAATGCACGCCTTGGAAGCGTACATGGACAGCGGCGCAATTGGCAATTACCTGGATCAAGACTTGGCAGAAAGGATGGGTCTACCCCTCCAGAAGAAATTGGCAAAAGAAAACATCACGGCAATCGACGGCACCCAATTATTCTCGGGTCTGGTAACACGCTGCATGGAACAAGTGACCCTTCTTTGCCAGGATGGTCACTGGGAGAACATCATCTTTGATCTCATCAGCGCTCCGCAATTCCAGATGATCCTGGGAATACCCTGGCTGGACGCCCACAATCCTCGAATCGACTGGCGCTTAAGAGTGTTAATCTTCTCTGGTGACTGCGCGGAAACTTGCTATGAAGAAAAGGCCCCCTCGGGTGGACAGGTGAAGCCCCCCCAAAGGGAAGTGCAACGATTGGTATGATAGGAACCGTGCCACCAGAATATCCAGACTATCAAGATGTCTTCCAGAAGGAACAAGCAAACACGCTTCCTCCACACCGGCACTACGACTGCCAAATTGACCTTATACCTGGGTCCCAGATTCCATGTAGCCGGATTTATGCACTAACTGAAAAAGAAAACAACCACCTAAAGGCCTACCTGGACCAGTACCTGGCAAACGGCTTCACCCGCCCGTCCAAGTCGCCCGCAGCCTCGGCCCTTTTTTTTGTGCCCAAAAAGAAAGGAGACCTGAGGACCTGTATAGATTACAGATCCCTGAACCAGATCACGCTAAAGAACTGATACCCCTTGCCACTCATCCCAGAACTCTTAGACCAGGTCAAGAATGCCCAGATCTACACCAAGCTAGACCGTAGAGGGGCCTACCACCTGGTAAGAGTTAAAAAGGGAGACGAATGGAAGACTGCCTTCAAAGTATGGTCTGTATGAGTACCAGCACATGCTGTTTGGACTATGCAACGCCCCGGCAGAGTTTCAGTTCTTTATGAATGATGTGCTCTGGGAGCTGCTCGATGTCTGCTCTTTAGTATACATCGACAATATCCTGATCTACTCAACTTCAAGGCAAGATCATGCCGCCCAAGTCCGAGCAGTCCTCCAAAAACTCTGGCAGCACCATCTGTACGCCAAGCTAGAAACATGCTCCTTCCATGTTACCAAAGTCAAGTTTTTGGGTTTCATCCTCACCCTGCGTGGCATTCAAATGGACACCCGCAAAAGTGGACGCCATTCTAAACTGCCCGTCACCAACATCTGTGAAAGAAGTTCAGAGCTTCCTTGGTTTCGCGAACTTCTACCGCCAGTTTATTCCAGGGTTCTCCCAGATCGTCCATCCGATTACCTCGCTACTTCGGAAGAACAAACACTTTAGTTGGGCCACAGAGGCAGAAGAGGCCTTCCTGGAGCTGAAGCAGAAATATACCACAGCCCCGGTTCTGCAACACCCTCGGCCCGATCTGCCGTATGTGGTAGAAAATGTCGCCATGGGGGCAATCCTCTCCCAGAGAAACCCAGATAACGGCCAGTTACATCTGGTAGCATTCTGGTCACGCAAGTTCTCACCACCAGAACTAAACTATGCAGTCACCGACAAGGAACTCCTGGCCATCAAGGCGGCGTTCAAGGCATGGAGACACTACCTCCTGGGAGCCAGGCACACGGACACAGTGATTACAGACCATCGTAATCTGCAATACTTGAAATCAGCCAAAGCGCAGTCATCTCGCAGCTCCGCTGGGCCCTTGTTTTAGCGGAATACGACTACTTGATCACATTCCAACCAGCGGTGCTCAATGGAAAAGCAGATGCACTGTCCCGCATGGGTGAGGGTGAAGATGCATACACAATACCAGCCCCTGTAGCTATCATCCCGGAAGAAAGGATTCTGGGTGCTCTTGTCACTGCTTCACCTCTGGATGACCTGCAAGCAGAAGTTCAATGCCTTATGAACCAGGAAGCCCAGCAAGCCTGGGTGATGAAAGGACAAAGTAATACGATCACAGAAGGGCTACCTTATTACCAGGGACGTCTCTACATCCCAAGCAAAAGGCTGCAACACCAAGTCATCGACAGCTACCACGACTCACTAATAGAGGGACATCCGGGAATCGCCAAGACGATGGCCAAAATCAAGAGGAACTACTGGTGGCCAACATGACAGAGGGATGTGGCCCACCACGTGTTAACTTGTGGGAACTGTGCACAGAACAAATCCCAAAAACAAAGACCTGGGGCTCTGCGTCGTCCCCTGGCTATACCTCCTATACCCTGGCACACGCTGTCGCTCGACTTTATCACAGACTTGCCTCCCCACGAGGGGCTACAACCCCATCCTAGTAGTTGTGGACTTGTTCTCAAAGATCACCCATTTCATCCCACTAAAAGGCCTGCTGACTGCGTCCACCATGTCAAGGGTGTTTTTGGAGCAAGTTGTTCGCTTACACGGATTCCCATCGATTCTGATATCAGACCGAGGCAGCCAGTTTGTTTCCAAGTTCTGGAGAAAAAGCTCTGAACTAGCACAAATCGACCTTCGCTTATCTACAAGCCATTACCCCCAGACCGATGGCCAAACCGAATGGACAAACCAGACGCTGGAGCAATACCTGAGGTGCATGCTGCACCAAACGGAAGACACCTGGAAAGACGTGCTGTGGATAGCAGAATAAGCATACAACAATTAAATCCATACCAGCACCGAACAGACCCCCTTCTACACCATATATGGGCGACACCCACAGCCATCTGTTTTCAATCCACCTAATACACTGGAGATGCCAGCAGTAACAACCTTGCACTCCATGATCACTTGTGTTTTCAAGCAAGCAACTGAACACCTTGTCAAGGCCAAGGAAAGACAAAAGAAGTTTTCTGATCAACACCGAAAGGAAGCTCCTGCTTACCAGGTCAGGGATGCGGTATGGTTGGCATCTAAGCACGTACCCCTGAAGGGACCAAAGAAATTTCATCCACGGTACCTAGGCCCATATACCATTGAGGCCATCATCAATCCTATTGCTATGAAACTATGAAGGATTACACAATCACCAGCTCCGGTAGTTGTGGATGGTGTACATGAATTTGAGGTCAAGGACATCCTGGATTCCAAGGTAACAAAGTCCACATTGTACTACCCCGTGGACTGGAAAGGATACGGACCCCAAGACAGAACATGGGAACACAGCAACCAAGTCCATGCTCCACGGTTGGTGAAGCACTTTCATCGCAACCATCTGACCAAACCAGGGAAAAAAAAGCCTTTGAGAGGGGCCTTGGAGGGGAGTACTGTCACGATGAGCAGACCAGATCGCCCCAGTCCAACAGCAGGGGCAACATTGGGGCACATTAAGGGCTCTGACTGGATCAAGACTCAAAGGAAGGCCACCTGGACCCAGTCCTGGCACCTTTGGCACCAGGCTCATGGAGCTAACCCCAAGGAAAACCCAGGTATAGCCGGGCTGCCACTGAGTGATTGATTTCTTAGCGAATTGCTTTAGGGCGTGGGTCTGAGCCATTAGCTTTGGCATTAGTCTACAATCATGGGCATGGCAGAGAACGTCTGGAATTCATTGCACAATGGGAGTGGCAGGGCGTGGTTGGCTATATAAGCCCCACCCAAGCCCTAAGGCGTGCTTCACGTTATTCTGCAGTTAGCAGCGTAACGCTCTCCGAGGGACTTCTTCCAGCAACCTTCCACAGACCTGCCATGAAAAACCAGAGACCATCAGACCTCGCATACTCACCTGCTCTGACTTACCTGTGCCTCCAGCAACGTTCCGGTTGTTCGTCTAGGACTCCAGCTTTCATCGTTCGCCGGCACCTGCAGAAGCAAAAGAAGGAAGATAAGGTTAATCGCTGAGCTCATTCATCGCGCTCTGTCACCGCCGCACATTACTCACCGCTTCCGTTGACATCGATCAGATTCATTCATCATGCCGGCTCACAGGTACCTGGAAAAGAGAAAGAAAGAACAGGTTAGATCACGCAAAACGCATCTGAGCTCGCGCTGGCCCCTAGACACAAGGCAGGCCACCCTGACCCATTGGCTCAGCCGCTCACACACGTTGAACCAAACCAACGCACACCAAGGTGGGCTTAATGCCACAACAGCAACACGAGCCACAACAGTGAAAGGAGCACGGACTGCAGCACGCAGCAAAGGACAACACAGATAACTGGACACGGACAACATACAATACAACGGATTACACAGACAATAACGAGCAAAGCAACACAAGCAACACAAGTTGCGACCACAGCAGTACTGGGTTGCCACCCGACTCAAGCGTCAGTGAAGTAACTGGATCCTACAGGACATTGCGCCCCTGCTTAGACTAAGCAGGAAGGACAACCCACCAACCAAATACACAAAGTGAGAGCACCCCGGAGTGGGAACATGTGTGGAAGGAACAGGGTGGGGGTTACAGGTGGCAGTCACAGACAGTCTCACTCACCACCCTTTCCCCTGTCATAGGAGCTGATCCAAGGCCAGTTCAGAGAACATAGGACGCGCAGCTCCTGAAACCAGGGAAGCAGACACTCCAAGCACCAGCGCCCGATGTCCACGCAGAGACAAGGTGAGCGTAACAGTAATGGACAGGATTTTAAACTCGATGCGCGCCTGAACTGGTAGCCAATGGGCTTTGCGTCATACACTGGAGATGTGGTCAGTACGTTTCAAACCCCACACAGCTCTGCAGGTGTTATTTTGGATCAGCTGCAGTTTTTTTAAGGTTTTTTGAGGAGGTTTGTGCAAGGATGGAATTGCAGTAGTCAGGTTTGCTACCTATAATGGCTCTGGCCAATGTGAGGCAGTCATTGGTGGTGAGGAACTTCCTGGATAGAGTGATCAGTTTCAAGGAATAGGCAGCGGACGAGGCAACAGCCTTGACATGTTTATGCATGTTTATCTCAGCCTCAAGGTAGAGCTCCAGTTTTTGACATGGAATGAAACAGGGGTGGTTTTACCATCGATGAGAAAGGAGGGGAAAGCAGGGTCAAGATGTTTGAGACAATAGGGATAGCCAACAATGAGCAGCTCCATCTTGTTATCATTCAGGCAGAGGTGGTGGTTAGCCACCCAGGAATGGATGATCCTGAAGACCCGACTGATATTGTTGGAGTCAAGTTTGTAGTTGCCGTTGAGTTTAAGGAGGACCTGCGTGTCATCAGCAAAGTTTGAATAGGGAATGTTTAGGTTGTCCAGTTGGTCCAAAAGTGGCTTGGTATACATGTTGTAGAGTGTAGGCGAGAGGCAGAATCCTTCAGGGACACCAAAGGAGATGGGATGGGATCCGCTGATTCGTTCCCACCTAAGACCCTGGAGGTTCGTTCACTTAAGAAGGACTTTATCCATTCGCCTACTTTCGAGGGATTGGTTAAAAGAGCCCGTGAGGTGGTGGCAGAGGATGTTGTGATCAACGAGGACGAAGGCAGCCGAGAGGTCAAGTAGGAGTTACTCTGGAGAAAGGATGCACCTGGTATTTTCTATTAACTGCACTTTAGGGCTCTCTGGTATCAGAGTTGGTTCTCTGGACTATACCAAGTAGCTGTTATAAGGGTTACAAATTCATAGAAGCAGTATCCCCACATTAGACCAAGTCACATTGGTGTATGTTGTGTGGAGGGTCTGGTTGAATGGAAAGTGCAGCTATGGGAATTTTCTTAGCAATTGGAAAGGGTAGCTTCCTGTGTCAGACCCCTACCCCATGACAGAAGCTAAGTGAGGGTGACCCACACATACCACGCCCGGATATATAATCCATTAACTGGGGGAGGGACCTAGTCCCATGGTAACCCCACCAGAAATCCATACAGTCAGGCTGGGGTCTTCGTCACAGGTGCAATATAACTCTGCTCTGACTTTTACTCCCACCAGCAAGATTCATAAAAGACATCAGTGAATGAACCGACTATATGCTCTAATGAGCTCAAACCAGCATTCCAAGAGCAAGAAACCCTGATTGTATTCTCAAACCCCATGGACGTTGCTGCATTGCTTCTCGAAATAGAGTCTTAAGAGTTGCCATTTGGTGAGAACATCTTTATAAACCAAAACTTAAAAGTGGTGCTTTTTCTGGCTGATCTTGATCATCCTAAAGAAAGAGACCCAGTTCCATCCACTCTGTACTAGCACTTTGGGGTACAGCCCAGTGGTTGTTTACTAAAACTAAGGATCTACTATCCTAGAGGTGTCTTCTGTTATGGAGCCTCTAGTGAGTCTGTCTTTAGCTTCTGAGCCTGAGCCCAGTCTGTAATCAGCCTGTAAACCATCTCCAGTATTCTTGTATCACCTATAGAAACTCCAATATTTCTGTCTACATCCCCAGGGCAGCCACAGGCATGCCTTGTCTTTCATTACAGAGCTTCCAGCATGCGTGCCATCTGCTTTAGTGTCGCTTTCATGTTCTCAATAATGTTTTCGTCAAGTTGAACTGATTTCTTTTCATGTGACTTGCCCTCTGTATACACAATTCGTCTGGTAGTTAGTACTTAACCAGGTGCTGTAAGTGAATCAATAAAAAATATCAATTTACTCCTACATTCTCTGTAATTATAAACATGAAAGAACTACTGGTTTGTTTATGCAAAGGGTGGCCTGACACATAGATATGGAGAAAAGACTATACCTAATCTTTAAATTATAGACCAATCTAAAGAAATGACACTTAATATTTATGGATAATTTTGTTCAGTCATCATAGATATATTTGCTGATTTTTTTTTTCATTCATTTCTTGGTGACAATTGGACCCTAAATAATGTATCCAATTGCTGTCTCTTGTGTGCAATTGGGGTTTAGGTTTTCACTGTATGGCATGCAGTTTAATTACGTATAATACCAATACTTGTAGTTGAATGTCTGTTTGGTTAATTGAGAAATGATGGGTGACAATGGACTTGACTTTGCGGTTTCTAGTATCATTCTGGTACTCGATTATCCGCTACTTCAAATTTCTTTTAGTCTGGCGCACGTTGCTGAAAAGCATATGTAACATGTTAGTTTGTTTTACACATTGAACATTCTCTCAATTGTCTGCTTTTGCATGCCAATGGGTGGGTAATGCTGTTACCTTGGATTATACTATTACAACATGTTCAGCATAGGCATGGATACGCTCTTTTTTTGGTCACTAAATAGCTTTCCACATCTCATGTTAATTGCATCAGAGCTCGTAAGTAAATTGGACAGTTTATTCATTCATTTATAGGCAAAGCATAACATTTTCATACCTAGAGCATTGCATTCTGGATCTGCTTTAAGTGCCAGTATATATGTTGTAAATCTCCATGTGCTTGGTCCATAAGTCAGTATGCAATTTGTTTCCTGAGATATTGCTCTTTTATGCTTTCGATGTTAATGCTTGTGTTTGTGTGATAGATATCATTTTTTGGATTACTTCTCTAAGTTTAACATTATTATGACCACTTTCTTGGAATGATGGTATGCAGTCATTATATTGAATACAAACAAACAAATGAAAAAACAACTAATACCAAAATAACTAATTTTGAAAAAAACTGAAAATGGGGTTGTGACAGGGAATGCTGGTTTTGGGGGTGGGGAAGTAATATTAAATAAAGGGGGGGCCTTGGTGGGAACCCCCACCAAAAACAAAGAAAAATGAATTTGTTATTTTGTACTTGTTATTTTTTCATTAGTTATAATTGCATGTAACCGTAATGATGGTTGCATCTCATGCACATCGTGACAAACTTCCTGACTCCTGATGATTCTTTTTGCTTCTAGAGGTTGATTCTATACTTGATTCCAATGTCACGAAAATATCATACATGTACCAAATGAGTCCTCCTGTGAGCTATTTCTCACAATTATGCATTTGCTTGTCTCAAGTTCCATTAATATGTTAGCAAACACTGGTGCATATTTAGCACTTGTAGAAGTTACTTTATTTTGTTTATTAGAGGTCCATTCAAACCTGATGTAAGTATCCTTAAGTGACAAACCTAACATTGTGATCACAAATTCAGGATGACTTTATGTGATGTGTTTTACCAAAGCCTCTCTTGCTGCTGTAATGCCCTCATCTTATAAGATGTTGGAGTGTAAAACTAATTCTGTTGATGATCAATAAGATAGAGCTACAGGTCCAACTATTTAAGGATTCCATTTTGTTAATAGAATTTGTGGTATGTTTCTTGACGTTTTCACCTCTGGCTATCAGTCAATCTAGAAATGTGTCCATATAGCTTGTGTGATGGGTCAGAAATGAGAGGCGGACCCAAAGTTGTAATGTCCTCAACATCAGAAATCTTGTTAAACAAAAAGGGTCGGATGAAAACCACTCTGTCACTATATTAAAGAGAATTGCCTTACCTGGGAACCTAAAACGGAAGATCAGTCTGCGTCTCATCGTCAAACATACAAACTGTCCTTGTGCCCAAAACATGCTACTCTGACCCTCACACTAAAAATGAATGCTAAAAGTGCCAGGAATTGTATCTGGCTTAAATTTGGCACAACTAAAGTAAATAGACAAATCCAACAGAAACAGTCTTTTCCAAGGAAAAGTCAATGGATACAGAGGGTGATTTCACTTCCCCTGGATTATTTAAGTATGATAGCAAAAAGTGTCTCTTTCACACGATAACTTTTTAAGGATGTCAAAAGAGTCTCTTTCAAACAACAGTTCTTTAAGGATAGCAAGAGTGTCTTTTCCAAACAACAGCTTCTTAAGGATAGCAACATTGTCTATTACAAATAACAGTTCCTTAAGAATGTTAAGGGTACCACTTCCACAAAATAGTTGCTTAAGGATAGCAAAAGTATCTCTTTGAAACAATAGTTACTTTAAGATGGCAAAAGTGTCTCTGTGTACTACTTTACCAGATACTTTGCAAATACAAATAAGTTTCTTTATACAACTTTAATGGATCTCCTTGTATACTCCTCTGCCAGTAATATTTCTAATTTTTATGCAAATTTACTGCACCTCCTGGTATACTCTTCTGCCAGGAATCTTTCCACTCTTTGTGCATTTTTATTGGACCTCGTGGTATACTCTTGTGCCAGGAATCTTTCCACTCTTTACGCAATTTTACTGGACCTCCTGGTCCCCTGTCACAAATCCCTTTCTGTTCTTACAGATCCCCTGAAATACTCTCCTGCCAGGTATGTTGTTATCCAAGGTTCACTGTCTGGCGCATTCCTTTCACCAGGACTTCTTCACTGTCCTTTAATTCCACACAGTTGTACCATTTCACTGTGTTTCTACTTCATTGGTTTGAGGTACTACTTGTTCCAACTTTCCCCACACTGACATCTCATGTATGGGGATTTGTTCAAGTTCTGCCTATTTATATCTGCATTACTATTTGTTTGCTTGGGGTAATGCTTGCTCCAACTTTCCCCACCTTGATATTTCATGTATGGGGAATTGTTCAAATTCTGTCTTTTTACTTCACCGTCGGTATTCAGAAAAGTTTCTTAATTGTTTCCACACCTGTCAGTACACTCCGGGGTCACCAATGGCTCTAGGTTGTTTCACTGGTATACTGAAGCATTCCTGACCCGTGGCTCGCCACTGCAGTGAAGCTACTGCTCTGGCACAGTCTCCCCTGTACAGCAGGGCTCCTTTCAGTTCTCCGGGCAGCTCTGCGCTCACTCGTCTGCATGACTGCAGTCCTTCTGCACAACCATGTTCCCGGTAGCTTTGTTATTGCTGTCGGTCTTCCGACAGATCTTTCCTGGTGCTGGCAGCATCCCTGCCAGGCTTGTGCCACACTGGTATGTAACCCCTGCAAGCGTCGGTGGAGAAGTCCCTCCTTCGTCCAGTGCAGTCCTTCTGTGCACTGTGTCTTGCTTCAGCTCTGCTTCTCTCATCTCTGGGTCTGCTTCCTACTTCCCTGGCTCTCTGCTTTTGAAAGCAGACACCATATTTAAATGTCCCACTCACCAGGACATACTCAAAACAACTAGTCTGGATGTTGGTGTTTCTCTTAATCCGCATTAACTCATTCTTCCTCTTCCTTGTCTCAGTACTTGAGACTTTCTGGGAGTAGGAGTTTTTGGAATTTCTGTGACTTCTAATGTGACATAGTTCAGGACTTTTATTCAAAGAACCATTAGAAACAGGAGATATAAAAGAAGTGTTATGTGTGTATGAGGTACAATTATTACCTTGTCTACAGTGATTTTCAAGAAGGAGTTTTGGAGTTTTGCATTAGGAAGGACTTGTATAGTGACAACAAACCATCAAAATGTTAGCAATGATGAAGTCCTCTGCTCTATAAAGGGAAGAATGCTGGGTCTCTCCTGATGGGGTCACCACCTTACCACGACAGCCTTCTCCTCCCACGTGATCCTTAGTCATAATACAACCCCCTGGGTCTGGGTCAGGTTTTGGCTGCCATCCCTTGGTCATGTGGGAGGAGATCCTTGTCAGGGAATTAGTGATGACTACATAGGATTCATCACACTTGGCACAGGTTCAAGCACTCCTTTGCATTTTGACACTATAGATCTCCTCGAGTGGTGCTAAGGATTCTTGGGTATTTTAGACAAATGGTAAATTACTGGAGTTTCGTGGTTTTGTTTGGTCAAATATGGTATCATCTAAACAGATATGTAGTTGAAGTCCTTGATCACAGTTATGACTAATCCTGTCAAACCTGTTACATCAAAGTGATTGTGATCCAATTTGAGGTACGTATCCACGAAAGATAACTCTCAACACCCATGCTTGGCTAAAATGTGGTTTTAATGATGGATCTTTTAAAAAGGTAATTTTTACTTCTAAAGTATGATAGAACTTACGTAGTTCTATTTGAGTGGGACATTCTGCACTCTTATCTGTAGTTACACATGAAATCTCTGTGTTTAAAGCAGATTCTTCAGCTTTTGTTAATTGCCATGTTGAAATATTCATAACTAGCATTTCTGTGTTTGAGACCATGTTATCTGTACTGTTTTTGTCTTTTCTATTTGGTGAACTTTTCACTATCTCTAAAATAAACTTGGGCTGGGTCGAGGTTCACCATCCAATGACAATGGGTCTGATGAGATTGTAAATGAGGCCATAGAGTGGGCTCTATAATCCAATTGAGTTTGCCAAATTGTTGGAAATATCTCATATGCTTATGTTCAGTTGTGCCATTCAAAAATGTTTACACACACATTCAAACTGGTAATCCGATGTATTCCACTTGGATTTCCATAACTTGGTGTGCGATACCTCAGCCCGTTGTGTGTGCATGGTGGCACTTAACTCATCCAATGGGTGATTGCAGTCTGTGGGATTCTCCGCTGATACTATGGGCTTCATCACAACCTTGTCGGTATCCCGGCGGTAAATCCCCTGGGACAACTCCAACACAAATAGTGTTACAGCTATTAGAGCTGGATCCTGAGTTGTGGTAAGGCTGTTACTCCCCATTTTTTTAGAGTCCACTGGACTCTATGGGACAGTAACAGCACTATTACCGTTGGCGGTGTTAGTGCCATGATAATAGCACCGCAAATGGGTGAAAAGTGGAGAGTTTTACCTCCAGCAAAAAGGTGGAGGTAAACCTCCAACTTTCTGGCCAAACCCGGGATTGGGCAGAGCAGTTACGCAGCGTTAATAGCATTACTGCTCCATTTTTGCCACTCCTCCCAACTCCGGATGAGGTCGTATGCCTTTTATTTGTAATTTCTGGATGGTGAGTAGTATTAAGTGAAAAAAAAAACATTCATTCAGTAGCATTTACTATTTTATCTCATACTAGCTTAACTACCCAGGTTTGCCTGGAATTTCAATTCTTAAATCTTCAAATCTCTGATTTGTAAGTTTCACTTCAGTTTCTTCAGCAGTTTTATTGCTTCGTTTTTTAGCAGCAGGAATTCTCAGATCAGTAAGTCTTGCTTGAGTTTCTTCAGCAGTTTAATTCCTTTGTTGTTCACCAGCACTAATTCTCTGAACAGCATGTCGTGTTTCAGTTTCTTCCGCAGTTTCATAGCTTTTTTTTTAGCAGCACCGAATTCTATGATTAGTAAGTCTTGTGTAACGCTCACCTGGTATCCACGGGGACGTCACTCAGCCTGTTCTGACCTCTTACGACCTCGAACCCTTCCCTGCAGTCTACTCGACTGGAGACTGGGCCTTGTTTTCTTGGAAAGTGTGCTCTCCGTCCTGCTTTCAGCGCAGGGGCGCGTTGATTGATGCAGGCTCGTTGCTGCCTAGTTACTTCACTGGCAAGAGTCTGACAGGTAAGTATAATGAGTCTTTTGAACAGTTCTCTAACTTCGTTCCTTTTCTTCCTTATATGATGGCCGGCATCCGGGGATGGCGACGTGCTGCTGAGATGAGTAGCGCTGAAGGTGAGTGAGAGCGCGCTGCGCTTTCGTATTTGTATTGAACTGAGTTCTTTTTCTGTGTCTTTTAGGTGCCGCAACGTTTTCAGCGTGGATGCCGGTTATGAAGAAGAAATGCGGTGAGTAAGCACGGTATGCAGCGCCTCTAGATGTTTCCACGCTAACCTGGAGTGTCTTTTCCCTCTTGCAGATGGATGAGAAGTTCCGGAGACAGAGTTCACCCAGAGCGGCTGGGATTCAGGTAAGCGTTTGAAGCTCGTACAGTCTTTAAAAATAAGCAAAGATTTGCTGAAAGCTTACTAATGCCTTTTTTCTGTTCTTTTCCCTTTTCCTTAGGTAGCGGCGTGCCGGGATGGGAATGACACCGCCGAAGATGCCCGCAGAACAGAAGAAGCGATGAATGATGGGCAGAAGCGCTGCAAGGTAAGGGTGTTCCTAACAGTGTTCTTGTTCTTGCAGGAACTGAGCGCAGAAGAAAGACGCAGGCCTACTGGAGACCGATCCGAACACGGTGAGTGTCACGCTGCAGGTGCAGAAAACACAAAGCATGTTTCTCAGCCTGGCCGTGGCGTAAATAGTCTCTGGGTTCCCCGGTTTCTCTGGGCTGAACCACACCCAAAAGACTAGACTGCACATGCAGTTCTGGGAACCAAAATATGTGGGGGCATCCATATTGTCCCCATCAATGCACTACAAGTCCCATCCCCAATGTTATCCTATGGGAGTGAGTGAGTCTGGTGCCACAAGCACCAAGTCTGACTCCAAGTGGGTCTTTGGAGGGATGGAGATGCCCTTGAGGGCCATATAGGTGATCGTGGCCTGGCATCTGCCTGACAACTTGGAGGGCTGGGGACATGAGGTGCAGGAATCATGACAGCACTCCCCCCAAGGCCCCTCTCAAGGTGGCTCTTGTGTCTGGTCCTGGTTTGTTTGGATGGTTTTGATGAAATCGTCTAAGCAAGCGAGGTGCATGGATGTACTCACAAGGCTCCCATGTCCTGTCTTGTGGACCATACTCCTTCCAGTCTACTAAGTAGTATAATTTGGATCTGACATACTTTGAATCCAGGATGTCCTTGACTTCGAATTCTGGCTCCCCTGCGACTACTACTGGCTGCGGTGGCATTGCTACCCGGGTCCCAGGTTGAACAGGTTTAAGGAGAGACACGTGGAACACAGGATGAATCTGCATGTTTAACGGCAAAGCTAGGCTGACCGCCACAGGATTTATCACGGAGGTGATGGTGAATGGACCCAGGTATCTTGGACGGAAAGTTCGGGTTCCTATAATGGACACGTGTTTAGACGCCTGCCAGACTTGGTCTCCCACTTGGTAGTTGGGGGCCTTTGCTCGGTGTTGATCAGCAAACTTCTTTTGGCGATTCTTAGCTTGAAGTAGGTGTTCAGCTGCCCTTTTAAAGGTTTGAGAAATGGTTGTGTGCAAGGTTTTGACTGCTGGCATTTCCAGGGTTGTAGGAACGGCCAACTCAGAAGTACGTGGGTGCCTGCCATACATGGTATAAAAGGGTGTCTGCCCAGTGCTGGTGTGTAGGGAATTATTATAAGCATATTCAGCTATCCATAATAGGTCGAACCAGCTTCCTTCAGCTTGGTGTAACATGCAACGCAGATACTGCTCGAGCGTCTGATTTGTCCTCTCAGTTTGACCATCCGTTTGGGGATGGTGACTGGTGGATAGCCGGATGTCGATCTGGGCCATAGAGCAGAATTTTCTCCAGAAGTTAGATACAAATTGAGTACCTCGGTCTGAGACTAAAACTGAAGGAAACCCATGGAGCTCTACGATGCCTTCAAGAAATACCTTTGCCAGAGTGGAAGCATTTGGGAGCCCCTTAAGAGGAATGAAATGTGCCATTTTTGAAAATAGGTCCACGACCACAAGAATAGTGTTAAACCCTTGACTGGGTGGTAAGTCAGTAATAAAATCGAGGGACAAAGTGTGTCAGGGTGCTGGTGGGATTTCCAATGGTTGTAATAGCCCAGCCGGTTTCTGCTTGGATGACTTGTTTTGAGCACACACTCCACAAGATAGGATGAATTGGATAATGTCTTTACGCCACGTGGGCCACCAATAATTTCGTTTTACCTTGGCTAGGGTTTTAGCGATTCCGGGGTGGCCCTCGATCAAGGAATTATGATAACCGGACATGACTTGTTCTCGTAGTTGTTGGTTTGGTAAGAATAAACAATTCCTGAAGTAGGACAACTGATCTTTTATCATGTAATGTTCTCCTTGTGCACTCCACGCTTCTAATTGCTCCGGATTCATCAGGTTTTGGATTTCTTCATGTAATTCTTTCTGAGTTATGGTTGCTGTGATTCCTAGGAGCTTGTCACTCGGGATGATTGCTATTGGGTCAGGGGTCTGATACCCTTGCTCTTCCACCCCCATACGGGAAAGGGCATCGGCCTTCCCGTTTTTCACCCCTGGTCGAAATGTAATCACATAGTCATATTCAGCAAAAAAAAGAGCCCAACGTAGTTGTCGTGAGGATTGGGCCTTTGCCGTTATTAGGTACTGAAGGTTCCGGTGGTCAGTTATTACGGTGATTGTGTGTCTGGCGCCCAAGAGGTAGTGCCGCCATGCTTTAAAGGCTGATTTAATGGCCAGGAGTTATTTTTCTGTGATAGCGTAATTGAGTTCAGGGAGTGTGAATTTACGCGACCAGAAGGCAACAGGGTGTAACTGGCCCGTTTCGGGGTCCTTATGTGAGAGGACGGCTCCCATAGCCATGCTTGAGGTGTCCATTTCCACCAGGTAAGGGAGATCATGGCGAGGGTGGCATAAGATTGGGGCAGATGTGAATCTTGCTTTGAGTGTTCCTGGAAAGCTCCCTCGGCTTCTGTTGTCCGCTGGAACTTTTTGTTGCTTTTCCTTAGCAATGACGTGATGGGATGCACGATTTGTGAAAATCCTGGGATGAACCGGCGGTAGAAGGTTGCAAAACCCAGCATACTTTGAACCCCCTTGAATGAATTTGGGGATGGCCAGTTCAGGATAGCATCTACCTTGTGTACATCCATTCGGATTCCAATCGGGCTGAGAATAAAGCCCAGGAATTTCACCTCAGAGACGTGGAATTATCACTTTTCGAGCTTGGCGTAGAGCTGGTGTTGACGAGTTTCTCCAATATGGATCGGACGTGTTTATCGTGGTCCTGCTTTGATGCAGAATATACTAGAATATCGTCGATGTACAGTAGAGCACAGACATCAATCAATTCCCGTAGGACATCGTTCATGAAGTATTGAAATGCTGCAGGTGCATTGCATTGACCAAAGGGCATTACTTGACATTCGTCCAAGCCGTATTTGGTGCGAAAAGCGGTTTTCCATTCGCCCCCTGTTTTACGCGAACAAGGTGATATGCCCCCCTCAGGTCTAGTTTTGTGTAGATTTGCACATCTTTGACTTGATCAAGCAATTCAGGGATCAGTGGCAGGGGGTAGCGGTTTTGTACAGTAATCTGGTTCAGTGCGCGATAGTCGATGCACGTTCTCAAGTCCCCCTCATTTTTCGGTACGAAGAATAGAGGACTGGCTGCTGGAGACTTCGAGGGACGGATGAACCCGTTGGCCAGGTATTGGTCAAGATAGGCCTTCAGGTGCTGGTTTTCTGGTTCCATGAGTGCGTACATTCGCCCACAATGGATTTGTGCGCCTGGTATCAGGTCGATTTGGCAATCGTATGGTCTATGCGCTGGCAGGGTATTAGCCTGTTCTTTCTGAAAGACATCTTGAAAGTCCTGGTATTCACTTGGTATGGTGCCGATTGCCACAGTCGCAAGCGTGGAGGTTCTGGTATCTATTGGTTGTTTCTCTTGGTGATAACATGTGTGGGCGCAAGTCTCGGGAAAGGCCAATTCTTTTGCTCGCCAATCGATTCGAGGATTGTGAGCTACCAACCATGGCATTCCCAAAATCAACCGGAACTGTGGTGCCTTAATGAGGTCGAAAACGATAGATTCTTGGTGTTCATCCTGGCACAGAAGGGTTAAAGCTGCAGTGCATTGGGATACTGGACCAGAAGCTATTTCCGTGCCGTCGACAGTGGTAACAGTGTCGATGGTTGATTTAGGGCGTAACGGAAGCCCCATCTTTGCTGCAAGTTCCTGGTCGATGTAATTCCCAACGGCTCCACTGTCAATGTACACTCTTACTGCGTGCATCCGAGATGGTTGTTGGTGATTGATCAAGACCACAGATAGTGCAAAATGGAAGGTCTGTGGTTCACTTTCTTCGCTCGACAAGTGGACCCCTACACTTGCCGGGCTGGGGAGTTTTCTGATTCCTTTATGGTATCTTCCTTGTCCGTGGCCCCTACCGTCCTCCTCAGTGGCTTCACAGGGCACTCTTTAAGGAAATGACCTGACCTTCCACAGTACAGACATAACTGCTGCTGTCTCCTTTTATCCCTTTCCGCTTTAGTCAAGGGGGATCTGACCCCCCCCGATTTGCATTGGTTCTCCTGAACCTTCCGTTGTGGGGGCAATATTGTCCTTTGAACGCACATACATAGGGCGAGGGTCCGGTCTGGTTCGATCTGCTCTTTGGTCCTGCAACCTATGATCCAGTTGAACAACAAGGTCAATGAATTCTGAGCAGTCTTTCGGGGGCTTCACTACTTGTGCGAGAACATCCTTGACCTCCACCCGCAAGCCCCAATGAAATAACGTGGTTCTCTTCTCTATTGGCCATTCTGCTTCAACTACGAGTCTATTGAACGTGGCTATGTATGTTAATAGGTCTTGATTCCCTTGGCGTAGGGACAGAAGTTCGTTGTCTAATGCCTGCCCATGAGTATGACGGGCGAACAGCTTTTCCATCTCCTGCTGAAACCCCCTGAAGTCATGCAGCAAAGGATCGTCTTGGGCCACAAAGGGTACAGACCGGTCCGCGGCGCTACCACTCAGGTAGGATAGCACAAAAGCAACCCATGATTGGTCATTCGGAAAGGCCCCTGGTCTACAAAGGAAGTTCACGCGGCACTGGTTCATGAACGTTGCAAACCTCTTGGGATCCCCCGTAAATCGTTCGGGCGGGGCCAAGGGAACTGTCCCAGGAAGGGTTATCTGAACGAGATTGGCTGATGGTGCTGTCATCGAGGGCACGCTTCCCGGCAATGGTGCATGCCCTGCTTGTGACTGGAGAAGTTGCCGGCTTAAATCATCAGTGCGTTCTTTGGCTACTATCAGCTCTCTCCTCATGGTGTTGGTCTCCTGCCTGGCTGCATGCACTTCGGAACGTAGCTGCCCCAACATGTGGGCTAACTGGTCGGTTTCTGACGTTTCCATGACGCCCAGGTGGATTTTGATGTGAGGCTTTGTGTTCTGTAACGCTCACCTGGTATCCACGGGGACATCACTCAGCCTGTTCTGACCTCTTACGACCTCGAACCCTTCCCTGGAGTCTACTCGACTAGAAACTGGGCCTTGTTTTCTTGGAAAGTGTGCTCTCCGTCCTGATTTCAGCAGAGGGCGCGTTGATTGATGCATGCTCATTGCTGCCTAGTTACTTCACTGGCAAGAGTCCGACAGGTAAGTATAATGAGTCTTTTGAACAGTTCTCTAACTTCGTTCCTTTCCTTCCTTAGCCGATGGCCGGCATCCGGGGATGGCGACGTGCTGCTGAGATGAGTAGCGCTGAAGGTGAGTGAGAGCGCGATGCGCAATGCAACCCTTTCGTATTTGTATTGAACTGTGAGGAGAAACGTCCCCAAGAATGCCACATACAAACCCACTAACCCACAAACAAACATGACTGTGTTATGTATATAGATTATTTATTGTTCTGACAAAGCATGGGTTCTACAAAATGCATAGTCCTCCCAGTATATGTTGAAATGTTTTAAACCGTCAGTTAGTGTTACCGCATGTAATGTTATAGTCACTTCTTTTTTCAGTACATCACTAATTTCTTCAAGAACGTTTGCTTCCCTCTATATTTCAAGAAGTGTTCATGGACATTTAAAGTGGACAATATGTTAGAAGCATGTTTTTCAGTTCATGTTAAACAGGTCTCTTGTTTGCTGGTGGTGGATGCTATGCCTTTGTAGAAGCAGAAGCTTGTTGTGTACAAAATAGATCATTTAGAAGTAGTGATCAGTACTAAATATTACTAATAATTACTAGTCACATCTGCTTATGGAATTGATGTCACACTGTAATTTAATGTTCTTTTATTGGACGGAACATTCATGCATTTTTTACAGACCAGGGTCGGTGTAAACTAATTAATGTCTGGGACAGCAACTGTAATGTTTAGCCATGGTATGTGCACTCCAACAATATGGAAACAATATATGTGGTTTAAAGTTTAATTTTTTTCTCAAGTAATTTGTTTTGATATATTTACATTTATTCCCTTTGGTGTGACTTGTCTTGTGTGCACAACACATTTTGTGTATTCAGTACTCCTTATCAAGTGTTGTAAGCCAATCAATAAAAAAATACATTTGAAATTAAACATCAATGGAAACAAATGTCACTCAAAATTGATGATGAATACTGTAAGGGTGCAGAAGTTGGAGACATAGACAAAGGTGGCATATTTTTGCTCAAAGACTTTTATTGAAAAATAAAAAATAAAACCCTATTTGGCCCTATTATTCAGAGGGGTTTCCCTGGTTTAACCAGTACTAAGGATGTTGTCAGAATGTCCGTCAAAAACAAATAGCCCACCGTTGTTTATCCAAAACCTATTTCCTTCCCTTACACTTGAACAAAAACTAACTAAAGTGGGGGTCTTCTTCGTTCAGAAGAATAACTTCTTTATTCCGGGTGGTACCTCCACCTTTACTCATACGGCAAAATGAAATGTTCTTTGTCAAAGGCGAACAGCAAAACAAAGTCTCCAAAGCCTTTATGTGTTTGGGTCCCAGGCTCCCACTTTCTTCTCTTTTCATTCAGTCCACCTGGTATACTCTCCTGCCAGGCGCTGAGACTGTGATGATTGGCTTGGATGCTTTCACAACTTTCTATATTCCTATGGTTGAGGTCTCAGACCCATGACTCTTGTTTCCCTCCTGGTTCCCAGCTCCCGAACCATTGCCTTGGCCCCTTTAATCTACCCTTTCACTTCCATACCTGTCTCTATGGTCTGCTATACTCTCAGGGCTTCAGTGATGTTTCTGGCCAGCCTCTGTGTTTCCTCGCAGGTCAATGGTCCCCTTCTGTTTGCGGTGGCTCTGCAAGGGAAATTTCCTTCTGGCGATCGTGCTTCCTGCTCTGCACGTTCGCCATCCCAACGGGGCACCAGGTGCAACTTCTTCCCCCTTGGTGGAGCAGTCCCTCGACATCAGACCCTCCTTGTGGTGGTGAGCTCCCTTTGTGATGTCCCGGTCTGCATTCTCTCCAGCGCTTCCTTCTCTGCACTAGTCTGAGTCCTTCCTCAGTTTTTATACACCGATCAAGTCCATATTGACTACACTGCTCACTTTGGTTCTGCTCACTTTGGTTCACTAAATGAATCAGTCCCCCAAGAACTAACAGAGTTCACCCTTATTGTGGTATTAGGAAGGGGAACTCTATTTGGGTTATCCTGATGCTTCCTCATCCCAGTGCTCCCTATACTGAAAGTATAAGAAAAACACATAGGAACAGTAATGAGTTAGTTGGTGGAGAAGGTGGGGAAGGCTATGGTGGGCTGGGGGAATACCATGTTCTCCTTAGGTTGTCATTAATCCCATAGGGGGCTTCCCTCCCCATGTGATCCATCTGCTGAGTTCACCCCCAGGGAGACTATCGGGTAGTGCCTTAACCTCCCTGGCCTCATGGGAAGGGGCTCCCACTAGGGGAGAAGTGACGACATCTTGGGATTCATCACTATACATTTTGACCAGTCATCATAGAAATAGTTTCCAATTCATCTGTTTGTTTATTCCTTGTGGACCTTCTGGTTGTAAACAATGTATCCAGTAAGTATCTCTTTTTTTGAATCAGGATTTGTTGTCCCTTTATCTGGAATTCATCCTTTCATTACCTGTACCGCCTGGATACATATCTTCAGTGCCACATCCTCTGCCAGAGACTGCTTTAAAGCTGGTATCAGCCTCCTACATGCAAAACATCATCTGGAGAACTGCTTCAAGCCTGCCTTCGTATCCAGATCTACCTCTATCATGTGTGCCTTATCTATAGAGCTACCTTCAGCCTACCCTTCATTTCTAGAGGGACCTCTAGCATGACTGCTTTCTGCTCCAGGGGCACCTCCAAAACTGACTTCTGCTGCAAAAGCTTCAAGCCCACCATCTGCTTCTTGATCTTCAGTCATCTTGCCCTCAGAGTCCAAGACTAAAGGCTGCCTACACTCAGCTCCCACTATTCCAGAGAGTCTAAATCTATCTCCTGAGCTTTCTAGAACCCTGTAATCAGTGCCTATGCCTTTCAAGGGCCCAGTCTAAGCCGAATCTTTGGTCTACACACTCTTGGGTGAAATCCCTCAATACATCTTTTTCGTTTGCAATCAGCTTGAGGGCATTGTGATGATTCAAGACATGTCTATAATTTATTTTTTAGGCAGCCTTATTACCAACAATGCAGTCCATTCGTTTTTGTTCACATTCCTCAATGTCCTTAAGCGCCACCTCAGATCAAAATGAACTTAATTCATGGAAGCAAGTGGCCTGGTTCCAGTGGCAAATTATAGGGGGTACCCATGGCCGCAGTATTCTATCCCAAGTTTTTTCCATTGTTTTTTTGCCACCTCTCTTGTCATGCTTTTATACCATTCCAGTAATTCACTATGATTCTAGAACTTGTGTCTTTTGCCACTAGTTGTCTGGAAGTTTTAGGGTTACATTTAAGAATTATCTTTCAAACCAGAAGCATTCCGAGATTCTGACAGCCAGTGTACCTTTTTATTCTTAGGATAACTTTTCCCAGAATGCCTTGCAGGCCAATGATGGGTGGAGTGACCATTGATGCCTACTGATCAGCTTTACAAGCTTCTGTTGGCTTCTGTACCTTGTTGGTCATTAATGCAGTGCACCTTTTGTGGCTGACCGTCTGGGTCCTGGTTCCTGGTATTCCTAAATGTAAAGTTTCCTATACCTTTTATTGCTTATTGCATCATGGACTTATATTGATTAGCAATGATCATGTTTCCTGAGACTCTTCTATTTTGAGGTATATCTTGTTTGCTACTTTTGTCATTCAACAGGCACAGTTTTGTTGTGTACCCTAGTTCTTTTTAGTGAGCATTGATTTTCAATTAATGCTGTTTCCTGAGGTCGTCTTGCTTGGAGAGTATTTCTGTTTACAGTTCTAGTTCCCCTTTCCTTTCCTTAACTAATTTGGGAGGTGTGAAGATCTTGGTTTTTCCTGATCCTGCTTTCTATAATCCCTGATTGTTATTGTGTGTATTGTTATGATGCCTGCTGCTCTATGATTGCCTATGTTCTTCCCTTCTATCATGTTATGCACTATTTATACTTTGCTCCTTTTCTGGGTGCCTTCATCGCCCTTTGTTGTTGCAGCCTTTTCAGATTCCTGTCTGATTGGCAGGATCAAAGGGCCCATCTGCCATCCCACATAGTACTTATGATGATTGTGAGTATTGCCTTTAAATTTCCTTATATAAGTTCCCTGAAGCTTTCAAGTTGACAGACCTGCCATTTCTTGGCCTATAAATGCACTTAGGACAGACAGTAAATGCAATAGCAATTGTTGGTTAGAAGCATCCTTGTCTTGCAGATTGCCTAATAAGTGTGACAGAATTCAGCTTGCTGAAGATGAAATTACTGGGTCCACCTCCAACGATATCAGTGGCAATGTTAACAATGCAGATGGCCAGTTGATTGAGGCTGTGAATGATTGTGATTGTGAATTGATTCATTGATTGAGAATAATGTAACGACAGTGGGCAATGTTAATATGGTCTCTACCACTATTTACTGACAGATATAGTTTCCACTAGTGACAGTCTCCCTCTGAATTGTACTTATATTGTAAACCTGTTACATATGAATCCATCTTTAAGGGTCATACTACAAGGGTTATTGACTTTGTTGAACTTTCAGAAGATATCTGTAACTGGCAACTGGTCCCGGATTCATTGTTATTCTTCTTGCATTGTGGGTCTAGTCATTAATCATGCGCTCCTTTGCTCAAAATGGGATATGCATTGGAAATTGTCAAAACTGATAGGGGTCAAAAAGCACTTGAGCACGCACTTGGCTCCACCAATGTAAAAGTGGTGTGTAATGGAAATGGGCGCTTTGTGCATATTGACAACAGGGAGAAGGCGCAACCTAACGCACATAAACCCAACCAGTCATGGGAGTGGTTCCCTTCGGTGTAAATCAGGGGAAACAGTGTGGAACCTAATCCCAGTTCGGGATTTGATCTAGTCTCTTGGAACACCAGAGGGCCTTTTCATTTTTGCATAAAAAGGACGAATTAGACAAAGTAAGAGCCTAAGAAATTCTGGTGTTCCAGGATACGTGGTGAATGACTGAGGTTGTTTTAGATGGCAATCAGGTTACAGTGCAAACCGCATTAAAAGACAACAAGGCAGACCCAGGGGCGGACTATGAATTGATGTGAGATCCCACTTACATTGTTCTAAACATAAATGGGGAGAAAGAAACCCATAATATATAATATGCATGGTTGTAAATATGGAGAGTGAGGGCACTAATAGCAAATTGCCAGTCATTAATCTATATGATCGACCTGGTGGCCACAATATTGAAGCGACTATGGCTAGCATATTTAATGTAGTGGCTGCGGGCCATTGTGAAAAAGACAAACACAGTATTCTAATATGTTGGGATTTTAATTCATACTGCATTAATGCGTTAGCAAAACAGAATTGTTCTACATTATTATTAGTACAAGAAGTCCCCTCGGCAAGCATTCTTATCAATCCACACTGGGAAAAAAATTGATGAGTTTCATGCAAGGATTGGGGTTGCAATTAGTACTCAAAGAATATCAACCCCAAGATCTGATTGGATATCTGAGTATGTGGAAAAACAATAGTAACCAAAGTGCAATTGACTACATGTTTGTAGGAGAGGAATCAATGGATTGAATCTGCAATTTTACCATATTCCCTTACGTCCTAAGTGACCATGCCCAATTGTGTCTGTGAATTAGGAGAACTGAAGGACAAGGCAACAAAAGATTGTTTGAAAGTTGTATATGAAATTAATGGGCAGGGCAACAAAATTATCTGTCGAGAAGTGAACTTTCAGAGACTGAACTCTTATTTACATTATAATATAGGGCAATTCATGCAATTGCATGGTAAATTATACTTAGGAAATCATTGATGAATTCTCGAAAGCAGCTTATCATTAGGGTGTTAGAGGCAATGAATGAGCGCACTCTAATGGAAAAGTAAGGGTTGTGCCTGAACATAAGCGTCAGATGCCCGTCAAAAATCTTAGAACATAGCATAGGAATTGGATGTGTTATTACAATCGATCTGCACACAAGACACAATGGCAGCACATCTATCAGTCTTTATGCACCAATGATAAGAGGCATTCATGGCATTTTCTACCAAAATTCAAAACTCATCTTGAAAATGTTAAATTAATCCTATTTACGAAATCACATGGAATAAGCAAGCTCAGCCTCTTTATTGTAATGCTAAATCACATTTTGTATCAATTAGCTCAGCCTCTCTATGTTCATCATACAATTATACGTACACTGAGGGCGTTATTTGCAGTTTTATTGCCTAACTAAAATCCTCTAGGGCCCGGGCCCCTGTTGGCCTCACTAATGTTACCTTGAAAAAGAATCCTGCAATGTGGTCTTGTTTGCTTATTTTTCTGTTTAAATCAGTTTCTAGAGACGTATGCAAACCCGACTCCTGGAAAAAGTCTTTGTTGGTTCCTGTCTTTAAGAAGGGCCTATGTACTGATCCATCAAATGATAGACATTTGGCTATGCAGGATGTTTCAAGCAAGATCTTTGCCAGTATGCTATTAAAAATCTCAGGAAATGGGCAGAGACACATAATCTAATGGATACCCACCAAAAGGGATGGTGCAATATCTAATAAGTTGTACTTTGTCCACCATCCTCCCTGTATTTGGCGTTTATTGACTTCACTGCAGCATTTGATAGCGTGAACCGTCAATTGTTAGGGAAGAAATTGCAGAGTCGGGGTCTTCAATTACCATTATTTCACCTGATTTATCAGCTTTACAAGGGCACTTCGGTTAGAATAAGATTTGACAATAAGGGAATCTATAAACACTAACTCTGGATTAAAACAGGGGTGTTTTCTAGCTCCCTTGTTGTACAATCTATGCACTTCAGATGTGCTGGCTTATTTGGAAAATTCTAATTCATTCCCACCCAGGTTGATGGGCACTGCGTTATATTGTTAAGTTAGACAGATGAGTTGGTGATCACTGATCAAACACTGATCGGAATGCAGCGTACTCTATATGAATTAACCTCTTATGCAAAAGCTAATGATTTAAAAATAAATCATAATAAATCAAAGATTTGTGTGTGCAGTAAAAACACAATAACTTAAACTATAAGTGGTCTAACGAGGGAAACATTATGGAGAGAGTCAATAATCAAATCACCAACTTTGGAGTAATGCTTAGCACTGTGAACATTTTAAGTCTCGACTGTAGGACTCTGTAGCTGCAAGATCATTGAACATTTGTTTGTTAATAACGAGGTTTACTCGTACCACATATGGATCTTCAGTTGAAGGATTGCTCAAGATATATCAGACAAGTAGAGTGCTGGGGATACTATACGATCTTCTGATTTCTTTCTGACACTGTGTACCCTGCTTTCCTGTTCCCCAGGCTGTTGCTATATATCCCTATCCCACCCTGCTGTCTCTGAAAGCCCAGCCCCCCGTCTGTGTCTGTGTGCCACTCTGTTCCTTGCCATCCTGTTCATGTGCCTGGTCTCTGGCGCTTTAAAGATAACTATCATATCACATCACTATGCTTACTCTCTACTATACACTATCATTCAAATAGAACACAGCTATTCCCATGATTAATTCAGCCTAGCTGCTCACATACGAACACGACCCCATGAATACCTCATCGCCGTATAAAACGCAGCTAGCCGAGCACATTCCAGCCTAGTTGCTCACATATGCGTCCTTCAGGCCTAACGCAGCCAGAGCCCAGTCTGGGTGTCCACCCATCAGACTGCACAAATCCAACTGATATCTTCTGCACCACACCTAACGCTAGGATGCAGCTACCATCTGGCAATCGCATCACTGCACACATATCTGGTGCACCCACGCACCCTACGTCACTATCTCTCTCTACTGACCAGAACTACGGTTCCCGAGGACGTTCAACCTACCAGCGATTTGAGGTCATACCAATGATATATAGAGCGCCATATAAATGCCAAGTAACATAACATAACATACCATACCATAACAAGGAGGTATCATGTCAACATATACTTGATGGTAAGATCTGGCAATTAGCATTAGGATTGCATCGGGGTTTTCCCATACGGGCAATCAGACTAGAGCTGGGTTTGACCTTGTTAGTAACCATGCAAAAAGTAAAGCGAAGCATTCTGTATTTAAAGATGATCACCATTAGTGATAATTCTTTGTTGGGTTATTTTTTAAAGCTAATTTCGCAGGGCTCTGATAAATGCAAAATATTGCATACTTTTATCGAATCATGTATATGTTTTCAAGAACAAATCAACTGGCAAGTTGAGTTGTCTTTGCAATTTTCCAAACTTAAGACCCAATTAAGGAAAATAGGCTTTGCTTTGGAATGTGTCTATCAACCTTGTTAATATACTCCTGCATCATATTTATCTACTATTAGTGATGCCTTCCTAAGACGATTTATAATGCTTTTGGTATTTAACCAGTTGCCTTCATACTGAATGCAGATAACTTGTCAGGCTGATCAATAGTTCCAGTATTGCAAAACTCCCAAAGGAGACCCAAATGCACTCTGTGATGATTGGCTGGCTGACTGTCTGGCAAGGACAACCACCCTGCTGGGTGATTGAGAGCCAGGCTGGAATGAATGGGAGAGAACTGAATAAAAGGCAAGTCTTTTGGCTTGGAAGGCAGAGTTGACCACTGGACGAAGGAACTGAAGAAGAACTTGAAGAGGACGCCTGCTGCAACTCCTGGACCGTTGGCCTGCCTGGTGAAGCCCTGCTGCAGTGCACAAATGCCAAGTTCACATCGACTCAGAAGCCCCTGCAAGGATGACTTCTCCCCTTGAGTTGGTGGGACCAATTAACTCCAAAGTAAGCCACCTTGACATCCATCTCGGAGCTGGTTGAATTTCCACAAAGAGTTGCTGCTGGAAACCATATAGCCAGGGAGAGGAACACCAGATTGTGTGCGTTGCTTTTAAGCTGGCCTAGAGCTCCAGGAAGATCTTCCAGACTCCCAGGAAGCAGGACTGACCGAGTCTGAGCCCCCTCAACAAAGTGCGGGACCCCAGAAGCAAGAAAAGTCCATCTCAACAGCCAGGAACTATTTGCGGTAGACACAAGGAGCTGAAACACTGAACAGTCACTGAAAGTGGAGTTTGCCGGTTGCGAGTTTTGACCATCCCAGTGCAGTGCAGGAGTCCCCCAACGTTCTCCCTCTTTTCCCCACGACTGATGCCCAGGAACAGTGAGATCTGCAAAGCTGCACAGGAACAGGAGTCATCTGCTGCATCTTTTCTTCATTTTAAAGGTCCTGTAAAAAGTCTGAGAGAACTTACCTCTTACTGTTGAGTTTCTTGCATCTTCTACTACTCACATGTCTAATCAGCTGTGGCCCTACATTTGATTCTTCTTTTCCTCAAAGACTCCCAAAACATTGTGCAAAGACTTTCTACTTACCTACAAAGAAGTGCTTCAGCTTACACAAACTTTGGCCTATTGACTTTGGCTTAGCCTCTTCCACTAAAAGACTCTTATTGGGGGATCTGAAAGTATTTGCCTGCTTAAGAATATTTGTGGTCTCTTGTTTGTTCTAAATAATCTTTTCCTTTGACTTATTACTATGTGATCCTAAATGCAACAGTGATATATTAATGTCCCCAGCACCCTAGCAATTGAAGTCACCTGAGGGTGTAGGTAGTGTCTGTGGGCCATCCCAAAAGGGTTTCTACTGATTTAGAGATATTAAGAGTGTGTATTTCATGAGGTGTATTTGAGTGTTACTGTTATATTGCTCTCTTCTGAGGAAGGCTTATTCTAACTGACTGATAAACACATTAATAATTGTTTATTCAAGAAACCGTGAGTGTAAGAGTTTATTTGAATACTTGTAACTGTAAATCTCTGTGTAACTCTACTAAAGCTCACATTGACCCCTCTTGAGATAAGCCTGGCTGCTCAACACACTACCAAAACTGTGTAGTACAAGCTTATACCAACGGTTTGGTTTCCTATACCTATGGTCAGAGTTGTATGTAGTGTTCCCAGAAGGTACTGCATACAAACTGTGCCTAACAAGGGCGTAGAAGACTTCAGATAAAAGGTGGAGTGACCTTTTTTAAATACTGATGAATCGCAAAATGCCAAAAGGGCGGATTTGGTAGAAGTGAAAGAAATTGTTAGAATAGGCAAACAATGTATTTCTTACATGTCACAGTTTTTTATATTTAATAGGAACAGTGCTGGGTTCCAAATAATATTGTGTCAATGTTGTCTTAACAGAATCAAGGCACAGCAAAGAGAAGATGACGGCGGTCCACCGCGACCAGAAGAAAGACTTCAAAAGACAGAGAAGAATGTTCAGCTAAGCAGGAAAAAGCTGAGTACAGGCCTGAATTCTATGATAAATTAATCATTTTATGTGCACCAACGATCTAGAAAAAGCGAGCTAATAGTTAAATGGGCTGGAAATACCATAGAAATGATCTTAGTAAACCTCTTTTTATAGACAGAAGGGAGCAAGGAGCTATGCTAGGGAGAAACCTGGCCCCCTTGCCAGTCCCCAAATGACTTGGACTCTATTTTGGTTTTCTACAGTAAGCAAGAAACCAAACCAGTGTTGTCTTCTTCAGCTATGGATGCACCAAGAAGACAGAAGGAGAGCAACACACAAAGAAGATAAGTCTTTTTTTTTTAAAGTGTTGAATTTGTCATGTTGTTTGTTTGTCGTTTATTATTTTTATGATAAAGGAAACTCCTTGGTCTGAGAATGTCGACCTTAGGGGGAAATGTGTCCTTTGAAATTATATGCAGTTTTTGAAAAAAGAAGCCCATAAGAAAATAAGGGCAATATCAGTCACAGGTGGATGTATTAATGAATAAACCCAGATCACAAGCCAGGTCTTGACATCAACCAGCATGTATTTTAAAGATGAGGAAAAAGAAAGAGAGGAACAGTCATTTTGGTATATTGGAAATGAAGAAAAACACAGTGGATATTGTTTGTGAGGCAGGAATAGCTGAAAAAGAAACACACAACTAGCTTTTTAAGGGTTGGGCAGTACTGACGATAGAGTAATATTTTTTGTTTCAAAAGAAACTCATTCAGTTTTATATTGCAGATGGACGGGAGAGACATATACATTAGGAGAGTGGCGGCACTCGACCGTGCGAGCATTGAGAGAGAAAGATCAAGGAACCCAGCCAGATGCCCATTTACAGAAATTTCTGCTGTGTAATTGTAAAAGCAAATATTTTCAGGAAAAGACTCCCCCATCCATGTCTCCCTGAGAAGAAGTAACTGAATCCCCCCCTTGTTTAAATTGTTCTTTGTGAAAGATTCAATTGTTCTGTGATAAAAGAGACACTAGAAAAAGACTCCTGGCCTATGCATTTAAAGGGCCTGGGAGACTTGCTACAAAGCAACCTAAAGGACAAAAATACAAGATGACCAGATCAGGAAAAAGATCTATGGACATGGAAGATGCTAAACGAAGACGAGTCGTGTGGAAGATGTGTCGATGAAAGATGAATGGAAAAAGGAAGACAAACGCTAAGAAATGTGCATGAAGAAGACAATGGGAGACAAACAGATGTCATCGTTATTGGTTGTAGTAAGGAAGATGGGCACACTAAAAGGTGCTCCTGGACAGACTAAGAGACATTGGGCTGGTGGGTTCCCTCAAGGAATGATTTTCTCTTGATTCTCGTAGTGGCCGTAATTGCCTGATGTATATAGTAATTGTAAACGTGATTGGATAATAGAGGTGGCATCTGAATAGAAGCACCTAAAGCTTTTCCTTAAGGATACACACATATAAATCACGAAGGAAATAATGTTGCAATTAACCTTTTGGTGAAGGAAGATACATATGTTTTAAGACTAGGCGAATACAATATGTTATTGTTGACTTTGTAGAAATGTGTTATAATACCTCCCATGACGAAACAGATCACTGCACTTGGGAGGGGGGGTGATTGATCGGCACAGTGATGTATGGGTACACTGAATAAGGGGCAGGGTGGACTTTGGGTGTAGTGGCCGTATATTGAATAGGTGTCTAAATACATGGTAGGGGGGAGTGTAGTGGAGGTGTTAAACCCCATCCCCCCAAAATTAATGCAGATAACTTGTCAGGCTGATCAATAGTTCCAGTATTGCAAAAATCAGAATTGTAGCGCTTTTTAGGACAAAAAGCACATTTTGGGGTGACATATATCTTTAAGGGTCAGAATGCGCTATGCAGCAGAGGGTATCTCAGTTATTACACATATATTATGAATATAGACAATCTAGGCTGAAAACTGAACGGAAACTGAGTTCTGCTTATAAACAGATTGGTCAGCCATTTTGTAGCTGAACAGAGCATTCAGACTAGACAAGGTCAGGCAGATTTTAAAATGGATATTGAAAGAAAATGACTTCTGGACCAGATGTTAAAATGGAGGACTCATCTCTATTTTTGAATATTCCTATCTGCAGCAGTTCACTCTAGGAAGTTATATTTAGAATTTCTTGGCAGGCAGAGTTATGTGGGCTTAGTGATTGACAAGCAAGCCAGCCAATTGAAGGATGGGAGGGCTCATATGTTAGCTAAAAGAGCCAATTGAGAAAGCATCCTGAATTTGCATGAAATCATGAGGTCATTGAAATGTGGCTATATAAACTCGTTGATTTTGGGAGCTCATTGCTGCTGTTCCTGGTGTCCTGTGAAGATGCATTAAAAGATGATTTTTGAACCAGCCTGGACATCCGTCTCTCTACTTGTCCAGTCTCCAGTGCCATTGTCTGCATGTGTTAAAAGCTGATGAGGGTTGCAGAGGGTCCCCCTTTACAAATTCAATGTATATGTTTACAAGGTCCATGTGAAAGCAGTCATCCTGATTATATGTTCAACAGTTTAACATTGGATATGGATGAACATTGGGGGCATATTGTTTCTGGAAAATCCATCATGCTCTCAGGAATACTTTGTAAATTATGGGATAACATTCTGGGCATGACGGATAAGTAGTTATGAAATTGTGTGCAATACTCAACAATACTTTTATGCTTGTAAAAATTGTATGCTGATATTTATTTTAATTTTATTTATTTATTGGTTTTCACTGAACGAAGCCCCCAGGCATCAGGACACAACAGGGAACACAAGACGAACAAGACAAAAACTATTAAAGAAATCTATCCTAATCTTCAATTTTTCTCAGGTTTTGACTGGATTGTGGGTTCATATAAATAAATGGGTCTTCAGCTTATACAATATAATTTGTATTAATTATATTATTTGATTGTTACTGATTTTGTGATTTTGTATTATTGTGTGTAAGGGTTGTAGTTTAACCAAATCACACTAATAATACATCACATGGTGGCCAAGCTGTCATCTGTGCTTCAAAATTTTACACAGCCAAATCTTTAGGTATTGTTCAATATGGCACATCTTGGCCCGATCTTATTAAGTGAACATACCTTCTTGAAACATATACCGAGAGTACCAACTGCAAATGCAGAGACACTCTTAGATTATGAGACCCACCTGAGGTTCCTCTTTCTTTGAAAATTCAATATTGACCAGTTCATTTATGGATCTCGTTCGGGGCCAATGATTGAAAGATGTATTGAATTTGGACATGGTACAGGATATCCAATGGATTTGATACTTAAAACATTTTTGACAGCTAAAGACGTAGGTGAATTATTTAACCATCCAGTGTTAATAGATAAAAACATATAAAAAGTATTAAACCAGGCCCGTAAGTAAAAAGATCTAATTTTTACATCATTGGAAGATCACAAACCAGCAGTTAACGCATATCTACCTCAACAGTAACTTCCGAATTCAAATATGGATAATTTGTTATTTATGTCTCAGAAAAAGGAGGTTGGTACTGCATAATTTGTTATTTATGTTTATTTCGATGTATTGCTTTGAAAAGATGTTTTTAATATTTTATTGCATAATTTTCCTACATTTTGTATTCGAAATACACATTGACTTACTTACTTACCAATGTGACAGTCTAGGAGGTGTGAATAAAGCAGGATTGTAGCAATTTTTAAAGCCGTGGTTCTGTCAGACCCACCAAGACCCTCTCATGTAATTGGCTCACCTGAGACATTAGTGGCCACAGGTTGACAAGACAACCTCAGCTGTCCAAAGCATGGTTATTTCAGCAGTGCATGTTTGTGGAGCATACCTTTCAGCACTTGACAGCAGCAGAAAATATTTGGCAGGCAATCCTGTCGGGCATTATCCAAGGTAATCACATTGCTCCACCCTCTGCTTCCCTTTAATTCCCACATGGTTTCCCCTATGGTCTGTGCACTTTCTGCCACCTGCGTTCCCTTTGAGACACACTTAGAAGCCATGGGAGTACACACTTTGAAAACTTCCCATGTTGCTTCTGGGTTACATTGGTAGTGCAAGCAGAGCACTTTCGAGTGGCATATACTGCCAACCACTTACCCCTGCCTATGTGGTTACAATATTTCATGCCTGACTGGAGTACCCACAACCTATATTCATTTCTGGCCTGCTTCTCATACTGGGTTTACTGCAGAATAAAAAAGCATGCAAAACCTACGCTCCCTTAGAGGCAATTTAATACAATTGCACTGATATGTTTTATTTTATGAGGACCTAACTTTAGCAATGAATTGTATAGACACCATTGACTCCCTTCCAGATTGTAATTGGAGTAAACACACTGGGCAATCATATTTATTTATAGCATATGTACTACTAAATTGCCACACAAACGAGCTTACCAGACATTCAAAACTAAAATCCATCATAGAAACAGAACTACCGTTTGGGAATGATAAGGGACACAGAAGAAGGACACAGTGAGCTCTGCCAAACCACACAGAAGAAGGACTACAATTACTCTGTTTTCGATAATGTCACATCATTGTCTACCAAGAACGCACACTTACCTATTGAAGATCCTGGAGTTTCATACTTGTTGGTATCCTCTATTTGCAGACAACAGTTGGTATTCTCGATGGCAGGAAAACAAGACGCTGCTGGGATCCCCGAGAGGCAATCTCTCTCCCTCTCTCCCTCTCTGTTTCTCTTCCTGTCTATCTAACTCATTCCTCGAGTTGGAGACATTACATTCGCTTTGCGTGATATGTGTGTGGGGTAGATTACAACTGAGGTGAAAAAGTCTCAACTCCAGTGTAGTAACTTTGCTGAAAATGTTGGGGCGGAGGGGGCGGGGCGCATGACATCTGAAGGAAAGGGGCCCCTGCCATATGAAGGGGACAAAATGGTGTGCCTCAAAAGTTGGGGAGGGCAAACACTCTTGTCCCCCCTAAAATTATGCCCATGCTCAACTTCTAACGCCCTAGAGCTGTACATTGTGTGTTGTTTGTGAGATGTGCACCATTGTTATGCCCAACAAAGGATCAGCAATACACCATTCTCGATTTCCAAAGAAAAGAAGACACTCCCTTTACTTGGCAGCATGAGATCGGCACATACTTCACAGTTCACCACTGCGTTGGGGGGATTGGGTCGCTCTTGCATCACCTTTTATATCTTGGTGCGAAAGAATGAGCACAGATTTCTTGTTGAAAGAAGATAAGTTCCCAATTAGGGAAATCCCATCCCATGCACACTGTCTAGGGCTAATTAAGCCAAATATTTCTAGTTAGCATAATGCAAAATTGCAACAACAACAAATTATGTATTCATAGTTCATGTATAAAGCAAACCTCATTGCGAATATTGCCAAACCTGAACGCTTGCACTGCGAGCCACTGAAGGGCTCTCACCAGCTGTCTCACGCGCTTCCTGGAGGAGGCGGAGCTGGGTTGGTCACGTGACCTGGCACGTGACTTTTTGCTGCTTCAAAACACAGAGGCCACCAGCAGAGCGGTGTACCTCATTGCGAATATTGCCAAATCTGAACGCTTGCACTGCGAGCCACTGAAGGGCTCTCACCAGCTGTCTCACGCGCTTCCTGGAGGAGGCAGAGCTGGGTTGATCACGTGTCCTGGCACGTGACTTTTTGCTGCTTCAAAACACCAAGGCCACCAGCAGAGCGGTGTACCTCATTGCGAATATTGCCAAACCTGAACGCTTGCACTGCGAGCCACTGAAGGGCTCTCACCAGCTGTCTCAGGCGCTTCCTGGAGGAGGCGGAGCTGGGTTGGTCACGTGACCTGGCACGTGACTTTTTGCTGCTTCAAAACACCGAGGCCACTACCCTTGCGGCGCCAAGCCTGACAGGTGCAAAGGGCGCCGGCTGTTCTACGGCTGTTCGGCGCTGACAGCGCGACCAGTGACCGGGAGTCTGCGGAGGGGTAACCTCTTTGATCCTGGCCTGAAGACAAAGCGCACCATACCCTGCGTCATCAGAGCATATTATAACGTTACAGCAGAGGCACAGATACTTGTCATCAGAGGAGCTGCAGCTGACCATTTGATATCGCAGTGGGAACCGTGAACCACAAAGATATCTTGCAGATTTAGACGCACGTGGTAAGTAGACACGGCGTAAGTAATTGTTCTCTATACCGCATCTCCTGCGCTGTGTATGGATGAAGCCATGCGCTTGCGAAGCTCCAAGCAAGGGGAAGAGTGCCCAATCAACGAGGACATAAGGCCCGTTAAAAAGCACGTCCCACGTCCCCATACCCCATGCGCACCCAGTCCACAAGTGACGAGAGTGGGGGGCGGCATTACCACCTCCACCACCCCCCCAAAAAACTGTAAACTGAGCGCCATCCCCATTGATTCAGCATGCTCAGGGGTGGCTAAGGAAACGACCAGGGGGGAGGAGAACCAGCTCACAGCAGAGATTATACGAATCAAAGCGTTTTCTGTGGCAACACACGGCGCAGCGAAATTGGCCGAGTCGCAGTCTCCCGGAGGGGAGACTAGACAAAGCCTTACCTGCGACCCTGCGCATGCCAAGAAGCGCGACATAGACTCTATTGCTGCACTGGGCCCGAGCAGTAATGCTCTCACGCAGTCGAACTGGAGCACAGAGTCCTCGTCAATCAGTGATGAGTGTAACGAATCCAGTCCTGAGCGCACAAAGCCGCAGCGAAATAAAGAAGACAAGCCTATTTCAGCACCAACACACAACACGAGGGCCCAAGTTCACGCCCACAGTGACGCCGACAATGCACAAGTCCCGTCAGACCAGATAGGGTCTCTGCCAGAATCACAAACAAGCACCTGTGCAGTCAACATACTATCAACTGCTCACAACTGTAAAAAGAGATCAAGAGATAAATGCACAAAAAGCATTAAGAAAAATCTACCACAAGCTAGAAAACAACAAGCTATCAGAAGTAGCACGATCAAAAATTTAACATATACAAAACTTCGGAAAAATCATTCTTTGCGAATGTTGACTGACTTTTTTGAAATTCAGCCACAAACAAAAACTAACATGTGCGACGAAATCTCTGATGCAGAAATGCTCGCAGCAGAGACTGACTTGCTACCCCCGACAAAACAAAGAAAATTCTATCATAAAAGCAGAGTCATCCCAGATTTGTCAACAACGCTTGACCCTCAATCTGCAGAAGCAGCGGAGCAGCGAACCATGGAAAAGCCAGATGCGTCAAACAACAGAGAAATAGCACAGAAATTGCCAGCCCAAAGTGGAACTCAACCCATGAGTAATGCCCAGGATCAGCACAATATGGAAAAACAAAATAAAGATGAGCATCAAAAGGTAAAAGGTCATATTTTGGCAGAAAACACCACACCGAGCAGTGATATCGTACCCACAAGGGTTAACCCTGTTAGGGTTCCTCTGATAAAAGAATCAATTCTAACAAATACCCTGTTAGAACAAATTGACGGTGTACCAAGGAAAATAAACTTACTCCATCTCCCTGGCGACGATAACAGTGGGAATCCTAATGAAGGTGATCGGCAACACCCCATAACCCATAATGACCTAATAGAAGCAGGCATTAGCATCGCAAAACCCAATGCCTCAACAGATGCACAAGTAGAGGAGCCCAAGAAAGTAGCTGCCGAACTCACGACATCCACAGATGGATACGCAGAACAAGAGCATTCATTTGCGAATCCTAATGCTTCCGCAAAAAAAACTACGATCCCCAAAGACAGGCGGACGTCGGCAGCAAAGGAAACTACATCTAATTTACATGGACCAAACGCAAATCGACTATTGACAAATAACACCACGTCGCCCTCGAATACAGGAAAAGTAAGTCTCTCAACGCAAACACCAAGTAAACGGTATTCTGCTTCTGGGCTAACGCACTACAAAAACATGAGTCAGCAACCATTACACGCAGCACAAGAGGCGGCCACAAAGAAAACGGATCTCCAAGGCATAATGTCAGTTATAACCATTGCCTTGAACCCCTTCTGTAAACTTTATGAAACAATGCACGAAACGGTGAAAGATCAGCAAGTGTTTCTAGCCATGATCCTCACAAAAGTGCTGTATTTAGAGACCTACATAACAACAAAGGAAAACGCTGTAGGGCCAAAAGACAAGTTAGATCCACAAGTCCCATATTCAAAAAATAAAGGCGCACCATTGCATCATCATGCCCAAACGCAAACAAGGAAAGAACACACTGCACACGAAATTGGAACACAAACCAACGTAGTCATTGATCTTACAGAAGAAAAGCGCGTCATCGGCATGCGGGCAACGCAGGCAATAGTGCAAAATCAAACTGACAAATGCAATCACAGGGGGAAGTGGCCCCCAAACTCAACATGTCAGGCTTCCAAAATACTGCTAGTCCTAAACAAGGTACCTGCAAGTAACCAGGTAGAAAAGGACAAAAATGAATTAACATATTCTATTTTTGAATCGACCAACTGCAAAGACAAACTGAGTCTTGAAAGTACATTGGTAAATGCAAACAGCAATTCCATTACGAAAAAGAACACCAAGGTACCACAAAAAAGTACCCTTAACAGTGATAGCTCAAACAGAAGACAAGCACCAGCAAAAATACCTCCCACCGACAAAAAAAAAGCCAGAAGGTTACTATTGATAATGTAAACCCCTCAAAACCGAATGAAACAAATGAAAAACAAAACGCCAGAGGTAACTCAGCGGCAAGAAACCATTCAACTGACTCAGATTCAGTAGACGCACTATTAGATCTCAGCGTCTATCCTGCTGACGACTCACGCTCAAATATAACACCTGAGCAAATCATAAAAGACAAGGCAAGAGGGTATTATACAAATCAAGACATTTCCGCAACCCTGGGAGGAAACAATAAAGCCCCAAAGGAGCGCGACTTTGACACCCTGGAAGAAAGGCGCAATCGCCTAGTATATCACTTTAGAACTAATGAGGCAGAAAAGTGCACGAGGAAAGCAAATAACACGACGAAAACGCCAGACAAAGAAACTACTCATAAGAGATCCAAAATTGATAATCACAGACCCGAGATGGACAAGAGACACAGGAGAGGGAAAGAAGAGATACTTAGGCAAAGTAACAAAACTTGTGAGAAACAAAAGAAATCAGAACCATCACCTCAAGATTCACGCTCGATCTCCTGTGGCGATCAAAATAAGACATACGACAGAAACACAATGAAAAAGCGTTACGGGAGAGATGCAGACACTAGAACAGACGAAAAAGAAAAAAACAGACCAAGATCCCGCACTCAGCCAAACCACAAGACTAGGGAACAAACTCCTAGAGACATGTACCGTAATTCAAATAAACATACAAAGTACAGGTGGCTAATAAGGATGACACAAAGACGCTCTAACACTGATGATATCATCTTAAACAGGAGAACTGTCATGACCATATTTAGCAAAATTGGCAATTTGCGTGAAATTCACACTGCAGATATAAAAATCGTGGAGACATGGCATGACAGGTAAGGAGCAACCACCTTACTTCATGTAAATTCGAACACGGTACACATAAGAATCCTAAAACAAAAACTTGCCATTTACAAACAGGGATTCCACATTGAAGATGCCTCGGTCCGTCAGCAACATAAAAGTTCTGATGCGCCATCCCGCAGACGGCAAAGTGCATCAAAAGACAGACATAGGAACCCCATGTACAGGGCTCCCATAAATCAAAGGGTGGAACGAGAGCATCAGAAAAAGTCAAATTCCAAAAAAACAGCTAACCTAGATTTACAACCAAGCAAAGCTCAAAATGATACACACAAGGGAGAGCAACAAAATTGAGAACAAAACCTGGTATCCTATTATTCAAGAGAGAGAAGTCGGGACAGAAAAGAACAAAGATCAGACAACAGTCGTAAACCAACTAACAAAACGGTCTCGCAAACATCAGAGCTGCAGAAGAGCGCACAAACAAAGAAAGACACAACTCGAAATATCAAAACAGGGCTATGGGCTTGGTTGCCTAAAGTGCTCACTAATCATCGTACTCAATAGCCATCCATGAATGGAGGCCCATCGACATGCGACATACCAAAGGAAGGGCCAACACGACTCACCCTATGCTCCTGGAACACCCGAGGCCACTCCCACCGGACGATGGCAGGTGGGCCAAACCTAGGGGAATACGACATCATTTGCCTCCAGGAAACGTGGCTTCAACAAACACCAGTATTGGAAGGATATCAAATTATCCTAGTCCCGGCCATTAGAGGAAGCAAGGGGCGTCCAACCTCAGGATTGATGATAGCCTGCCGCAATGGAACCAGAACCCAAATTGAGAAAACCTTACTGACAAATCAATCTCTGCTAGCAGTCGTGATATCTGGGCACGATCTGACCAAGCTAAATTCAGAATCTAGAAATGTTGTCATAGCCAACGGATACTGGAACCCAGCGGCAATCACAACAAAAAGATTCATTGATCTGTGTGAGAACTTGCTTGTCACAGCAATGATTGACTACCCTGCAGCAGACGTCATAATGTGCGGCGACCTAAACGCCACTTGCAAGGAGGCAAAGAAAGCAATGGCAGCACAACAGGCATCAGCACAAAGAGGGAAAGAATGGCTAAAGTTTTGCGAGCCACATGGTCTTCATAACCTAGATGATACATTTCCAGCATCAGAGAGGCCACCCACGTGGGAGCGTCCACCCGCGACAGCTACTATTGACTATATATTTGCATCGCAGTCATTATTACCAATCATTGAATCTTTCACGGTACGTCGCACATCCACGAGCGACCACAACTTACTTGAAACAACTTGGTCTCTAAATAGTAAAAAAAACATGCATTACACCGCTCAAATTGTAACTAACGCGCAAGGCTTAAGGCTAAGAATAAAGGCCTCAGATATTTGCGAAGTAACAAGCAAGTATACCAAAAATAGATATTCAGATGACAACGATGGAATAGATTATCAACCATTACTGATTCCGTACATGCAGTACAAGCGGGGAAACGGATCAGGTTCTGACCAAAGCACCAAGCATGTTTTTAACAAGGAATTGGTTGAGACAAGGCGCAATTACAGAAGAGCGATAAGAGCAGTATGCAGGACCCGAATACAGACATACCAAACGCCATCAAAGATATAAAAAAAAGGTATAAGGACTGGGTCAAATTTCATCGGCACAAATTATATCAAGCGGATGCCGAGAAGATAACCAAAGCTCTCGTCACTAACAACAGCCGAGAATTCTGGTCTCTAATAAGGGACGCAGATAAAACATCGGACAATCAGATCTTAAATAACATTAACCAGTTAACCTGGGTAAAGCATTTCACCAAAGTTTTCCAATCGGCCATCAGTACACCAGCCAAAGAGCAACAAGTAAATAGAGCAACTTGGGTCAACTTAGAACAAGAAGATGACATCCTGAACATCATCAAAAAACTAAAAAACTCCAGAGCCCCAGGGCCAGATGGCATTTCAAACGCAGAGTTAAAAAGTCATCCCAAAGAGTGGGCAAGCCTAATGAGTGCCATATTTCGGCGGTGCACCGAAACTCAATCTATACCACACTCATAATCATCCCAATTTACAAAAAAGGCAACATGAACAATCCCGAGAATTTTCGCCCGATTGCCTTATTGGATGTAATGGGCAAGGTGTATGCCTCACTCCTTATGACCAAATTTCTAAAATGGGCATCAGGAGCCAAGTGCAACGATCCCTTCCAAGCAGGTTTTAAGAAAAGCGCAGTCACAACCTGTAACATCTTAGCATGCAGCACGCTGAAAGCAAAATCACTACAAAGCAAGTGCTATCTATTTGTCGTATACATTGATTTTACTCAAGCCTTTGACCGGGTGGAAAGACTGACACTATGGGATAAATTAAAAGCGTGGCATTGCCCCGAGGAGCTACTCGCACCTATTCAAGCCTTACATCGTGACACCTCAATGAAAGTTCGTCTGAATCGTGATGGAATACTATCAGACGAAATCTACAGCGAACGAGGTGTAAAACAAGGGTGCCCGTTAGCATCTGCACTCTTCTTGACATACATCGGCGACATCAACTGCATAAATGACACAACCAGAGCCTTTCCGCCAAAGCTGGGGCAAACGCAGATCGGACATCTTTTGTACGCCGATGACTTAACAATATTCGATCAGACGGAAATAGGTCTGCAGCGGAAACTTGATGCTCTTCAAATATATGCCATAAAGAATCATTTGGAAATTAACACGAGTAAAACAAAGGTTATGATCCTTCAAAATAGCGAAAAAAAAAAAAAAAAACAACAAAGAAACAACTTTAAATGGCATCTGGGAGAAATCAATCTCGAGAGCGTTACACAATTTAAATACTTAGGAGTGATTATGTACAGCTCTCAAAGAGAAACAGCCATGCAGGCGGAACTTTATGCAAAGACTAAAAAACTAGCTGCCCAAGCCAAATTTGTGGATGGCAAATTCGGAAAATTCTCCTTAGTACCAACGATCAATTTTTACAAAATGAAAGTTGTACCGACAATTACGTATGGTGCAGAAGCAATGCCCACCCTACCAACAGGATTGTGGTCCAAACTGGAAGCGCTGTTCTGGCGCACAGTATTACATCTTCCATCTTCAGTATCAGGGTCAGCAATTAGGCGGGAATTGAGCCTACTATCGTTAGAATGCACAGTCCTCTGCATCTCCATCATGCTGTATAGAAAATGTCGAATGGCACACAATAACGAAGTCTTCAGGTTACTAAAATGCGAAATGGACAGCAGAAAATGCAAAATGCTAAATGAGTGGCAGGATAAAAACCAATTGATTCTGAAGAACATCGCATCTGAAGACCAAGAGCTCATAAGCAATCCATGCAGAATACTAAAAAAATTAAAAGACAACGATTGGGCTTTAACAATAGAAAACGCCGCCAAATTGAAACTCACTCTGCATCTTCCTGGTAACACGTTAAAAAGGAACGAGTTACAAAGATATGTAAATCAATCCCCAAGCAGATACATACGAAACGCAATCCTGCGAGCACGGCTGCACTTATACAAAACGAAGGAGATCCTACATATTCGAGGACAAGCAGCAACAAACGGATGCCGCTTCTGTGAAAACAATCCTGACCCTCCAAAAGAAACACTAATGCATTTGATTATGAGCTGCTCAGCCACGACTATCATCAGACTACAATATGTATCACCTATGGCAGGTTTTGACATCTTGGCAGAAGAAGAGACATGGTGGTGTCAACTAATAGGAGGCGAAAAAACCACATGGCAAATTGCAATGGCACAAATGATTCGATACATCGAAATCAATCTACTAAATGAAAATGATGAGCAATAAATAAAGCATTATGTAGAAAATCACCTGTTCCATCATCAACCAGTTGAAACGGATGTAGTGATAGCAAAGATTAACGCTTGCTAGAGCTTAACAACTTTAATAACAAAAAGCGAGAAAAGCCTTGGCAAAGTCCTGCCCTGAGAAAAGGATCTGATGATGATGATGATAAAAGAACTTATATTCTGTATTGTAAAATCTTATATTTTTGATTAAACAATAAAAAAAAAAGCAAAAAAGGTAATGAGAACAAGTTATTACATTTTTCACATATGATTTATTGATCAAAAGGGGGGATTTGCCCAACATGTTTCGAGATGTATTCTCTTCTTCAGGGGCTGATCAACATTCAAAATCTGAATCTAGTTCAAAGAAACAGTCAAACATATTTCATAATTAGAAATCAAATTATTTCAAAATATTTCAAATCACATCAACTTATTATGTGCATATAATCATTCATCAGCAATACAAATGGTCACACATCATATAATTCCTTATGTTCATTAGTACTGGTCATAATTAGTTCAAGGACAATGTTGTTAAAGTCTAGTAGCTGAAAAGATTCTTTAGGAGTGACTGAACCGGTGTCCATGAGTGCTCAGTATTATAGTATAGAGAGCAAAGGAGTAAACAGAGAGAGGAATTAAGAGATAGAATCTTCTGGCTTTGGAAAATAAGATAATATAATGTTAACCTTAGCCTCAGGGTACTTGTGGAGATCAATAATATTGGGTAGGATGTGTGTCCATACCAGGGAGTTAGTGAGTACATTTCTACAATCAAAAAGATTATGAGCACCCAATTAGCTAAGCTAGTAGGAATATAGTAGAAGGCAATGCTAACAAACAGATGAGGTAACATACCAGCACGGGAAAAAGCTGCATGTAGGTCCATTAGTGTCTTCAAAAAGTTGGGCTGCAGAGGCACGTGGTAGAAGAAGTTTAAATCCAATAAAGAGCTGCTATTGATCTCTTCAAAAGCCGGTAGCTCTTTTTCAAAAAGTGCTAAAGATAAGGAGGTCTCATGAGGAACATAATAATTAAATAAATATATTGCTCCTCTGGTAACTATAGGGAAACTTCCTAAAGTTTAATATGGTGGCACTTACTTGTGGAGGATGAGCGAATCCCTAGTGGTTCGAAAGGAATTCCTGGTTCTAACACGGTTGTTGTTGGAGGCAGAAAATGATTCTTGTGCCATCAGTGACAGCAGACAACCAAGAACTCCAATCCATAAAGAGAAAAGTAGGAGACACATCTTTTCAACCTGCACCTGCAGATTATGAAATGAACTGCCATTTCAACAAAGTCTCTCATTTTTCTTATTCCCATTCAGAAGAGACGTGAAAGCCTACCTTCTTAGACTTTATAATCCGTCTTGAACCCTGCACCTCCACTTGATCATCGTCCTCTTTGACTCTTTTCCAATCTGTCCCCTTTCCCCATCATTACCTCTTGGCCTTTATTGTTCCTTTATGAATCTGTGGGACAAATTCATTAGTGGGATTATGGCTTTGTGTGTTATTATGTGAAGCTCTCCATTACCTCTTGGTGTTTGGTCTGAATAATAAAGCAATGCATATTAAAACACATAATGCCTGTTTGTCACATCCAGCATTGCGCCAAGAGTAGCTCTATTCAGTAGGTTGTCTGGAGCTGTCATGTCCAACATTGCACTCAGAGTCATGTCCAGCTTAGGGTTGGGATCGATGCGATCACCATGAACGCCTGGGGAGTCATGGAGGAGCCATGGACCTTATTGGGGCGTGGTGTGTTAGGACCAGCTTAGCATCTGAGGAGATCAACACAGTTCTCTGTTGCTGGACTTCAGTATTTCAAACTACACAAACACAATGTTGGCCCTCATCTTAGAACTCACACCAAATTGTGTAAACGTGTCAATTATTTGAAGACAAATAAATCATTCAATCCCACCTTACTCCCGAAAGTGCATTTCTCTGCCATTTCCCTTTCTCCTACTTTTAGTGCAAATGGCTACTGATGGTTAAGGCAGAACCTTCCTGGGCCAAGACACCTCCTATGGGGAGAGTTTTCACCTTGTGCCCTGCCAGCCCACTTCTCTCTCCGGGCGGAGAGGCTCTAAAATCAGATGCATATTGCATACCTGCGTTGGCATGATTTAATTCTCCAAGGAGCACTGGCAGGGATCAGTGCCTACTAAGAGGTCGGGGATACAGCTAATTAGAGGTTGCAGTGTTGTTGGCCTTCCCAATTCTATCCACCTCAAACTTTGTTTTCTTCACTGTCATAATGCCTCTCTTCACCTTCATGCAGCCTTGGAAACCCCTTCCTAGCCAAGGGGGGCTGCACCCAACAGTGTGTTGGACACTTAAACGGATACACAATTCACCTTTAGGTCTCCTGCTTCTTATCTCATCACTAACCCTGTGAGGGAACCCCTGCTGAGTTATAGCATCATTGGAAACCTGAGTTATGGAGCTGCATCAACCTCAGGTGGGCTGCTGCTGGGGGATTTGGTTTATAGTGATAGTTTTGAATCAAAAGATTTGAAAAACAAAAGTTTCGAAACAAAAGTTTCGATAAAAGCTGTGACATGCTATATTTAACATGCAAAGTTCATTTCTTTCTAAACCAATCCGTCGACAATAGTCATGGATTGGTTTCAATTGAAATGCACTTTTACATGTTAAAAGTAGCATTTCAATGTTTTTTTTTTTGTAACGTTGAAACGTTAGATGGAGCTGTCCAGTGCTGTAATTTCAGCACTGGACAGCTCCATGTAACGTTTCAAGGTTTTAGTATATATTGGGAGGAGGGGGATTCCCCACCCCACCCTCCCACCCCCCAACCCTAACCCAAGCCCCAACCCTAACCCATGTCAACGGCACTTTCAATTTTTTTTCAAAGAAATTGTCATTCGAAACTTTTGTATTAAAAAAAATGACTGGACACCGGGGATTTAATGTCCATTCTGGCCAGTGGGTGTGTGCACCGTGTGACAGGCTTTTAATGATTGTGAGAGGCCCTGAGGTAGACGTCTGGGAGAAATGACCAGGGACTCTGCCACTGTCCCGATCACCATGACGAATTCCTGGCGAACACCATTTGTTTTCCCTGACAGACAAAATACGAGCAGACCCACTGGGCAGAGCACCTGAGTAAGTTAGAGTGGGGTGTGATATGGTTCGGGCCTGCCAACTATCATACCAACGAAAGCGAAACGAGCACCAGGGGATTCCATATCTCAGGCAGCCCATTCACTAAGGAACCCTTAGCACTCTAGTTATGGTATCAAGGAGGGTCACCAGACTGTCACCCCCTCATCTGCCAATTCAGATCTCCTTCTTGCACACAAGGTACAATGTATCTATTTGCGGGGGGAGAGAGCAAGCGATAGAGACAGACAGATTTAGGTTGTGGCAAGGCTAGATAGAGAAATGGAAGCTGACTGCAGAGGACAGAAGTAGAAGTGTGCTGAGGAGACCAGGCTGTTCTGATATCCTTTCCCTGGGTGGCCCATAGTTTTGTTTTCACCCAGTACCTGTATGCCTCATTTGTTTACTTCCACCTTTGTCCTGACTATTGTACTTGCTTCTAAAAATCTCCTACTGTCTTACACTGTTACACACAAATCACCCACACTCGGCCACCATAGGTCTTACCATTAGCACATGAACATTAGATGAGCTATGACAAAGCTGTCCTCTTTAGCTCTATCGCACTCTCCCAAATCAGCGGCTAACCAGACCCAAAGCACTTTGATCTACCATATCCTGAGATCTCCTCTTCCGATAACATACTCCCAAGAATGTATCTCTGCCAAACACATAGAATGCACACCGGCACATAGGTCCCAGGTAGTTCCAACCTGCACCCGGCAACAACACAGGTTTCACATCTGCCTCTTCTGCTAGCCCACTAGCAATTCCTGCTCTATCTTTTCTTGCATAACCACGTGCAGCAAGGCCAACAAACATGACAAAAGGGTGCTGAACAAAGAACTCTACGTGACATTACTGATTGGCGTTATTGACATTTTGGCTGCTTTTTATTTTATTTTATTTGGAGTTTAATACTATGCTACAAGAAAAGAATAAACTGCGTGAGTGAGCCTGCAAGAGGTATGGTGAGAGCGAGGGGGTAATAGGAGGGAAGGACATGAGTTGAACGTAAAGGAAGGACGCCATAACAGGGGTATGGAACACAACATTATCAGCCAGTCTGGCTGTCTTAAAGACCAAAAAGGGGCCTTGTTTGAGGGTTGGGTGTGCACGGAGGTTGAGAGAGCTAGTCTGTTCCAAGGTGTCTGTGCTGCAGTGTTTTACTTCCATCAGGTATAGTCCTGTTGATGATTTCCCCGTTCAAAGATGGCTGGTCTGCTTATGGCCGTTTCCTGCCACATGGCTGTGTCAACTATTTAAGGAGTCATGGAGGCTGTCAGACTCCTTGTCCCTTCTGTGGTTCTTTTTATTCTGGTTCCTCTTTGAAGCTCCTAATGCATCTTATGGGAGAGCATTTTATTTTGTTTTGTGCCCTTCCCAGGAGAACAGTTCCATCCTTGTGGGCACCTTGCCTTTCTTTGGTTTTGTTAAGAAGGAGGCAGTATGCCAACAAGGAATCTGTGCAAGAGAAGTCTAACACTTGCACACCTAGTGTTGTTGGAGTGTAGTTCTATATTAAGGACTTGGTTTGAAGATTTTTTTTATATTTCAAGGTGCCGGGGAGAAAAGGAACAGCCCTGGCATATGGGCTGTGTGGTAAGTAGAAAGAAGATAAGTTCCCAATTAGGGAACTCCCGTCCCCTGCACACTGTCTAGGGCTAATTAAGCCAAATATTTCTAGTTAGCATAATGCAAAATTGCACTCTTTTTTTTAATACATATTCATAGTTCATGTATAAAGCAAAAAAGTTAACAAGAACACGTTATTACATTTTTTACACATGATTTATTGATCAAAAGGGGGGATTTGCCCAACATGTTTCGAGGTGTATTCTCTTCTTCAGGGTCTGATCAACATTCAAATTCTGAATCTAGTTCAAAGAAACAGTCAAACATATTTCATAATTAGAAACCAAATTATTTCAAAATATTTCAAATCAAATCAACTTATTATGTGCATATAATCATTCATCAGCAATACAAATGGTCACACATCATATAATTCCTTATGTTCATTAGTACTGGTCATAATTAGTTCAAGGACAATGTTGTTAAAGTCTAGTAGCTGAAAAGATTCTTTAGGAGTGACTGAACCGGTGTCCATGAGTGCTCAGTATTATAGTATAGAGAGCAAAGGAGTAAACAGAGAGAGGAATTAAGAGAGAGAATCTTCTGGCTTTGAAAAATAAGATAATATAATGTTAACCTTACCCTCAGGGTACTTGTGGAGATCAATGATATTGGGTGGGATGTGTGTCCATACTAGGGAGTTAGTAAGTAAATATCTAGAATCAAAAAAGAGATAAAAACAGATGGTATTATAATTTACGTTGCAAATAGTTGGTATGTATGTATCATGGATACTATTGGAATGTTGTTCCACTATTTAGTGTTTTTTTTGTGTACTTGTTGTTTTGAATGAAATATGGTAAAAGCATAAACTGACCATATTTATCTACCTATAACAAGTAACTCTACTCTGTACTGATTCCTTACACTCGCCTCCCAGGGTGTGAAAAGCGGGGTAGCTTTCTGTGGACTGTTATTGCCTACTCCAGTTTCTGTCCTCATCCACAAGCCCCCCTAGAATAAAGAAGACCTCACTGCTCTGAAGAGTACTGCTATCTCAATGGCAGAAGGTTTATGCAAACAATGAAAGGATTCACTGAGGGTGAATCATACTCAGAGATATTACACGTAATATAGAACGCATGCCTTGTGTCTTGTGACACAATGTGGTAATGTATCAGCCTTGAGAAGCATTTACTCGTAGATAACTCATGCATGGTTGATTCTCAACCCTGTTTGTGGGTTTGTATATATATGTTGCAGAAATAAATATGAACAACTCATGAAATCAATGGCATTATTCACAAAAAAATTACATCGTTTATTTAAAGAAAAACATACAAAACATTAGGCACTTAGTAAGAGAAAGGAAAAGTTACAGTTATACAAAATAAATATGTAATTCTGTCTTATTTTTCCAGTACAGAAAACCATCCATTGGAATCCACAAATACCGCCAAACATCAGCACGTGTTTCAACGTTCAGCAGCTGTAGAGAAAAGACCATTCCATTTGAGTCCTTGATTGGAATTATCGGAGTTGTATAAAAAGAATATTTTCATTTGAATCTGTGCTCCTAAAAAAAAGTTCTCATGAGCTTTCCACCCTCCCTCGTCTTCTTTGCGGTATTGGTTGCATTGTAAGTTTTCCCGAATTTAAAGTGGAACAAAGACTTCAATGAATGAGGTTTAATGGGTGTCTCATGTCCTGAAAATCCCTAGTTGTCCATTAGATTTGTGTGGATGCGGTCTCAATGATCCCGAATAAACACTTCTCAGTGGAGGAAAGTTTGGACGCCCTGCCGGGAAACCTCTCGTTGCTGATATGCCTGTTCCGGCTTCCTACGGCGTCCCGAATGCCTGTGTTCTGGGCACGTCTCACAGCTACACCGCCCGGCTGCACCACTTAATATCGATGCGGTTTCTGAAGTCTCTGGCGTTTCTGACAAGTACACGGGGCTCTGGTAAAGGTGGACTGCTGAGAAACAAACTGGCAAGGGGTTGGGTGGCAGGAATTGGGGCCCTCTCCACAGTCACAGTCCAACTCAGGGGTAGGAATAGCTTTGGATTTCTCATTGGTAGGCCTCCCACCCCAGCTGAGGGGGTTCCCGTCTCCTCTTGACAAGTAACTGTCCTTGGCACACTAGATACAATCGAGGATCTGAGTTTTTTTAGAGAGACTTTTACCTTTATAAAAATTGCATAAGGAACACATTTTAATGTTCAACGGTGCAGTACCATCACAACTGCTTTTAAAGATAAAATTGTGGAGTTAGGAAGGCCTATGAGCTTGGATTTGCCCCAATCAATATGTGAGAGAACCATTGCATGGACTGTGGTGTGAAAATACGCAGATGGTTTCATTTTTTAGCCGACCAAGGGTCTGAGCTAGGGTGACCAGATGTCCTGGTTTTCCCGGGACAGTCTGGGGAAATCCCCTTCCGTCCTGGGGTCCCGGGAGATTTTTCATCGACCGGGGATTGGAAGGTTGGCTGGCTATGGTCCCAAAATCCCAAAATCGGTCATGGCGTGACTCTTCCTACATGTAAATGGGGGCGTGAATGCTTTTTGGCTTACTGTACAAAAACCCAGACTCATTTAAAAGTGGAAAAGGTTGCTTTAATGTGACAGGCCAAAGCTTACAATTAAACGCTTACCTGGCTCCATGGCCTTACAGACGAACGAAATATTTAAACAACCAATTAACTAATTACACATTTTTCATTTTCCCCCAACAATTAAATAATTTTAAAAAGCCATTTCCTCCCTAACTGTCCCTTGGGCCCTACCGTCTCCTTACCCCTTTTCCAGGCGTCCCGCTTTCTCGCTGGGGCCATGCCCCTCCAGGCTCAATACCTGTTCCCCTGGGGTGGCCCGCTTGTGCAAACAGCACCACCCCATCCTTTCCCTTGTCATTCCCCCATTGTGCTTCCCTCCCCCCACATCAAAAGGGGCCATGCCCCCGGAGCCCAGAACCACTTCAATACCCCTCAGACTCCCCTCTACACCAATCTCCCCCTTCCTATGACCTGCAGCCAGTCTGACCTACCACATCAGCAACAGAAATGTTTACATCACAACTTCACTAATGCCCCGACCTGTCACACAAAACTACCGGCTAATCGCCCCTTAACAGACACCAAAAAGAAAACCCTAAAAACTTGCCATGGGACGTAAAAAAAAAACCCCTGCATAACCAAAATACAATGGTCTCCCCCCTTTAATAAACCAGACCCCAGACCTAAACCAAATTGAAGGGGTGGGAGGGCGGGACAATCGCCAAGTCCAACCGTCACCTGCCTCCCGAACCTTCCCTGGCCCCTTAAATAGCCTGGAGAGGCGCTCTGCCCCCACGGCCACTCGCTGGCCGTGTGCAGCGCCAAAAACCTCCCTGGGGGGAAACACTTTGCGTTACCCCTGGGCCCCCCCTTTTGGCTTACTGCACAAAAACCCAGACTCATTTAAAAGTGGAAAAGGTTGCTTTAATGTGACAGGCCAAAGCTTACAATTAAACGCTTACCTGGTTCCATGGCCTTACAGACTAACGAAATATTTAAACAACCAATTAACTAATTACACATTTTTCATTTTCCCCAACAATTAAATAATTAAATAAAGCCATTTCCTCTCTAACTGTCCCTTGGACCCTACCGTCTCCTTACCCCTTTTCCAGGCGTCCCACTTTCTCCCTGGGGCCATGCCCCTCCAGGCTCAATACCTGTTCCCCCGGGGTGGCCCGCTTGTGCAAACAGCACCACCCCATCCTTTCCCGTGTCATTCCCCCATTGTGCTTCCCTCCCCCCACATCAAAAGGGGCCATGCCCCCGGCACCAGAAAAACCCTCCCCCGAGGTGTTCTTTCTGCCCCCCCACCACTTTACTTTATTTCCAACTCTTTAACCAATCTCCCAGCCAAGAGCCCAGGTCCGCCAGATAGTGATTGTTCCCATAAATCACCAAGTGTACACCATCCTCCCTAAAGATCATGAAGCCCTCATACACTATCTCCTTATGTTCCATCACCTGCACCGCCACAGAGGCACGAAACTTCACCATTTCTCTGTTGATCCCCTTTCTAGCCCGCTCTATCGCTCCCTCACTCCTCGCTCCCCTCCACACTCTGCGCGGCAACAACTTAGTCCACAACACCTCTGCTTGAGGCCACATTTCCCGCACCCAGACTAAATCCCTTTTCATTTTCCTTAGCAGAGCCACCCCCGTATCCCTTACCAGGTTATTCTCCCCAGCATGAATAATCAACACCTCTGGCGCCCCGTAGCGTTCCCGCAACCCTGCCAGCATAGGCAGCAACTGGTCCCAGCGCAGGCCCCCTAACCCGTGCCATCTTACCACCACATCCTTATAGCTACACCCCAGTTGCCTGCCCATAACCCTTTTCTCCGCTTCTTTCCCAGCCCACTTAACAATTGAATGGCCGACAATCCACACTTGCGCCAACTCCCCCTCCTTTCGCACAGCATCTGAAAAAGAAATTACAAAATTACTACCATAATACATTCACCCCATACGCTGTTGTCAACTAACTTCTGCCACCTTCCTTCAAAATTCCCCTTTATGAAACTACCTGACATACCCCTTGAATCTCCCAGACCTCCAACGCCCCAAACTTTTCACCTTATCCTCCGAGAAACCCAACCTATTACCCTCCGATGCTGCGCCCATCCTGAATGAATGTGTACCAAAATCCTCTCCCTTTTCTCCTACCACTAGCCTTCAGCAATACCCCCAAGACTTGTGACACTGAAACCGGTGACCCATCCTCATGCTTAAACACCAACCCTGTCTTACCCCCACACCGCTCCTTCCACAACCTGCCTGCCTGCACTGGGCATAAGTCCTTGCTCCCCTGACCCAACAAAACCCAAGAACCCTTCCCCTTTTGGTCCGTTTTAAACTTATTAATCTTGATGTCCAAACCCAATTCTGTAATTTGCACATCCTCCCACTGCAATCCCCCAGACTCCCCTTTTCCCCCCACCAACTCCGAAACCCGAAAAGCCCTGAAAAATAACCACGTAAAACAGGTCGCAAACAGCTCCCCCTCCCATACCGACCAGCAAACTCCCCCTACTGCCTTAACCAACCTCTGCAGCAATTCCGCCGATATCGGCCTCCTCTTGTCCTTGTCCCTCTTACTTTCCCTTGCCCATCCTTCCAACATCCTACTCGCCATTTCCCCCCCACTCGGCTGAAAACCCCAGAACCATTTCCCATAGAAAGCAATTCCTGCTAACTTCCCTGCTATAGTTGCTCTTGACCAGCCCCTGTCCATGCACCTCAGGAGGAAGTTCATGACATCATCCCTCCTCCGCTCTTCCGCATCCCATCTACCCTTCCAACTACGCGCTCCCCCTCCAATAAAATCCTCCCAGGCCCTCCTGTATGACCCCTTAGACGCCCCAGCCAATGAACCCTCCACCAAAGCCAGCGCTCTCATCTTCCTATCTTCCACAGCTCCTCCGGAATCTGCTGCCCCTCCTGATCTGCATCTGGAGCCAATCCACGGAATTTCTGCCATTGAAAACGAGATAATGCATCAGCAATGCCATTATCCTTCCCTGGCAAATGTGTTGCCTTAAACACCACATTCAATTCCATGCATCGCAGCACAAACTCTCTCATGAGTCATGCCACCCTCTGATCCCTTGCTGACTGCCTGTTTACCACATGGACCACGCATTCGTTGTCAACATTGAAATTCACTTTCCTATCCTGCAAATCCTTCCCCCACAACTCTAATGCCACCAGCAATGGGAAAAATTCAAGGAATGCTATACTCCTTCCCTCCTTCAACCACAGATCAGGCCATTTCTCCGCACACCATTTTCCCCCCCAAAATACTCGGAAACCTCCTGCTCCTGCTGCGTCTGAAAATATCTGTACTTCCCATGTCACCGGGTCTCCCTGCAACCACATTGACACCCCATTAAAATTCTCCAAAAAACCCAGCCAGATTCTGCAGTCCTCCCTCACTGCCCCCGATACTCTTATCTGATGATGTGGGCACTTTGCTCCCACCATAGCCTTCGCCATGTTCCTACAAAACGTCCGACCTGGGGCCACCACCTTGCATGCAAAATTCAAATGCCCTACCAATCTCTGCATGTCAACCAGCGTCATTTTCTTGGCCCCTACCGCCCTCTCCAGCAACACCACCAGTTTGCTCACCTTGTCGTGCGGCAAGCGTGAGGTCATAGCCACTGAATCCAGTTCAATTCCCAGAAATGTCAACACCACTGCAGGCCCTTCTGTTTTGTTCTCCGCTAACGGCACACCCAAATCCTCCATTAGCTCCTGAAACAACTTTAGCATTCCCTTGCACCCCCCCTCTCTTTCTGCCCCGCTAACGAACAGAAAATCATCCAGATAATGCAGCACACTCTTCCAACCCGAGTTAAATGAAAAAACCCACTGTAAGAAGGAGCTGAATCGTTCAAACAGCGCGCAGGAAATTGGGCACCCCATTGGCAAGGCTTTGTCTATGTATATGCGGTCCTCAAACTGCAAACCTAACAACCAAATATCCTCCGGGTGCACCGGCAATAACCTGAAAGCCACCTTGATGTCACACTTGGCCATGAAGGCCCCCCGCCCTTCTTTCCTTACCATCTCCACTGCCTGGTCAACACTTGCATATACAACCCCACATTCTTCCGGGGCAAGGAAATCATTGACTGACATGCCCTCCGGCCATGACAAATGGTGTATTAATCAAAACTCCCCCAGAGCTTTCTTGGGCACTACCCCCAGTGGGGATATAACTAAGTCACAAGGCAGGTCATCAAATGGCCCTACCATCCTTCCCGCCGCTATTTCTTTGCTCAATTTTTGCCTTACCACTTCAACATTTTCTTTGGCTGACTTCAGATTTTCAGCCCACCGGCGCACCCTTGGGCCCTGGTACCCCAAGCTGAAACCTTGACTAAACCCCTCACTCAAAATCTTCGCCCTTTCCCTGTCTGGATAAAATTGCAACCATTTCTGCAGCACCCCCACTTTAATTGGCGTAGAAGCTTTTCCCCACAACCCCTCTGCCTGAACCTCTCCCCCTCCCCCTTTCTCCCTGTTGGAAACACTGAGTAAGAGGGTGTTTTCCTCCACACTTGCTACACTCATGCCTGAACCTACACAGGGTCCTTGTGCAGCCGTCCTTATTAAACGCCCAACATGCTGCTGAGGACTGCCCTCTGCCTCCTCACCCCACCCCCTCATGGGCGGGGCGACCAAGAAAGGGCCGGAAAGGCACCGGCAGCCCACTTGCTGTGTGCAATGTCAGGGCAGGCCTCGTTAGGGCCATCCATTGCAGCCAAAGATCCATGTCTATCTCCCCCCAGACCGCCTGACTGTCCTCCGCCATTCTCGCTCCGAATTCCTCATCATTCCTTACCCAGGCAAAGCCCCCAAAACTCGTGAAAGCCTTCCTAATTACGTCCATATATTTAAGCAGGGCCACACAAACGCTCTGGGAATTTCTCACAATAAACACTGGCATAAATGATAAATGCCGTCGTCCAATTCTCAATAATCACTGGTACCCTTGGGCGCGCAGCCAGTTCCCTCTCTTCTTCGTTAGACCCCTCCTTAGCTCTCACTTCCCTATGGAGCAATTTAAAAACGTCTACAAATTCCCCCGCCTGAATCTTCTCCCTGGTTGCTGCCATCAAGTGCGCCCTCAACGGTTTTGTTATCCCCATGTATGGCAGTTTTTTCTCTTTTCCTTTCACTTCCAACTCCTTTTCTTTCCCAGCTTGCCCCTCGAGCACCAATGGCTCCACCACCTTGTCCGTTTGGACCTCCACTGAGCAAATGCCCTTCTCAGCCCCCAAGGCTCCCCAATGGCCTGGACCCCAACATCTTTCCTTAACCCTTGCAATCCAGGCACTTCATTTCCCGTCCCCCCTCTTGAGACCCCTCTCTGCCATGCAGATGACCATTCCCTTTCCCGCTCACCTCTTTCCACGCCTGCCGTCTGCGGTCTGGCATCCACACCGATGCTCCTCATCTCTTTTCTTAGAGGGCTCTTACTGCGGGGACAAAACATGTCAGCAGATTCACCCAGCCAACAGTTCTCCCGCCCTCTTGCCCCCCGACCACCCTGCACCTGCCTTTCCAGATCCCACCACCAATTTCTTCTCTCCTTCCCCCTTTCCCCTACCGCCCTATAACCTTCCACCTCCCACTGCCCCACATAATCCTCCAAACCACCTTCATCACCCCTCAAATACCATTGTGGCTGCAAGCTCGTGCCTCAGTCGAGTTGATCTTCTTCCTGCGAGCCCGGGGCGTCCGCCCCGCCACTCCTTTGACGTCTTCTCGGCGGGGCCACGGAAACCCCTGCCTGGTCCTCTTCTCTCGGGCGAGGCGTTCCGACCTCCACCCTGGAGTCCTCATTGCTAGGGGCCGTGCTGCACCCTCTAGGCTCTCCGTGCGCTGCCCGAGGAGGGGCCGTTCTCAAACCCTCTACCTCCACCTGACCAGCGGGGGCTGCACAGCGCCCTCCGCCCTCACTCCTCCTACCCGGGGGGGCCGTACCGCGCCCCACCCTATCCTCCTCAATTGATGGGGACCTCTCTCTCCTTCTCCCACCCGCACTCTCCTGCAGGTATTTACCCCCTCTTCCCCTCTGCCCTGCCACCCCCTTCTGCGCCCCATCAGTGGCCCCGCTGAGGTTCGCTTGAGCCACCACCTTTTGAGCACTCCCAGCTTCCCTAGGGCTATCATTCACTCCCTCCCTAGATGGCTGCCCACCCGAAATCATTTCTCCCCCGGACGCCCTCTTGTCTATCTCCCTCCTCATCTTCTTGCCCCTGGATTCCCACACCTCCCCTCTCCCCGCTGCGGGGGTGCAAGCCACCACTGCCGCGAGAGCCCCATAAGCTGCAGCTCTATGCTGCGGTTCATCCCCCCCTGTCTCCCCCTCACCCGTGACTTCCCCCACCGCCCCCTCCAGCTGGGCCTTAGATGCCCTGCTGATGATTTCCAGGGCCTCCCTCAGAGCCCTAGAATCAACAAGCCCCTTCTTGCCTGCTCCTTGGCCCACCATCGTGCACTACTAGTCTGATAGCGCACTAAAGTATGTACCTAGCCGCTCCCTAGCTAACTACGCCCCCGAGCCGGTACTTAACCGGGGAAAAATACCCCTAGCAGAGGGAGAACCAAAGAAAATTGTGCTATAACACTAATAACCTAAGCGAGTTAATTAACTCAAAATTACCGGCTATCCTTTATATTTTTTTTTATTCACCCCCCCACCTAGAAAATACCCCTGTCCTAAAGTGAACCCCCTCTCCTAGCTCCACTCCTGCTCAAGAGAATAGTACACAACCCAGGAGCCTCAGCTGAACCGCACTACCATGCAGTCACCCGAAAATAAGAGCGGCCCCTTTAAGGGGACTGCTCTGCCCCCTGTTCCAGAAGGCTGCAACCGCGCACAAGGACCCTTCCAAGCCAGGGCCACACGGGCTCTGCTACTGACCCCCGGCTGCCACCCCCGAAAACCAGGAAGACCCGGGCAGAGAGGAACCGGCGCCGGGTGATGGGGAGAATTAGCCGTCCCCCGCTACTTGAAAGAGCAAGGATGTGCCCTGCGAATATTCCCCGCTCCCACACGGCACCCCGGATCCCCAACAGACAAAAAACCCGGGCAGGGCAAAACCGTACCACAATCCCAAACCGCCCGACAGGACCCAGGAAACGCCGGCGGCGGCTTAGGTAAGGGTGGGGAGGAGGGGGGTAACTTATTTACGATACCCCCGAATATTCAAATGTTTCCAAAAACACAATTTTTTTTTTTTTTTTAAATCCGCCGTAATTATAACTCACAATACCTACAACTATACCTAACCACCCCCAGCCACTAACTCCTGACAAGACCCTACCTCACCTTCTCTAACCTCGACACACTAGGCCCAGCTACAGGCAAGGCTCGGGAGCAGGCCATAGGATTTCACAATCGCTAAGTCCAACCGTCACCTGCCTCCCGAACCTTCCCTGGCCCCTTAAATACACCGGAGAGGCGCTCTGCCCCCACGGCCACTCACTGGCCGTGTGCAGCGCCAAAAACCTCACCGGGGGAAACGCTTCGCGTTCCCCCCGGTACCCCCCTTTCACGCCCCACTTCCTCCCCCTTCCCCTCCCCGTCGCTCTCCTCCAATGAGAGGAGTGCGTCTGTGAGCACACCTCCTCCCTGCCCCCCCACAACAGGCCAGCAACATAGAAGTAGGACTACATTTCTATTGTAGTCCTACATCTATTTCTATGGCCTGTCCCGTTTTTCTTTTTAATCTGGTCACCCTAGTCTGAGCTCCAAAATAAGAAAAGCTGTTCTAGGATGAAAAGCCACTTCTCCATGACATGGCCATCAATTCAGCCTGCCCATGTCACTCTGGATTGCCAAAAGAAAAAACAACATTTCCAAAGAAAAGAGGGGCTTGTAGAAGCACGTGCGCTGCGCCAAGGGTTGTCTGTGTGGGGGCTAGCCAGCGCTGCTCCCGTGTTTTGAAAGAGATCCAGCAATGCCGCCATGCCACTCAGTGATATCAAGAGTGACTGAGGAGGATGAAAGTGTGTCCATGCCCCCCAACACACACACTCTCTCTATCTCTCATAACCCAGAAATGTATTTTATTCACTGAAAAGTATGGTGTCCCTGAGGTAGCTATCCAGAAAAGGGGCTGAAAACTGGTTAGATTTTGAAATATTTATTACACACAGGAAAGGCTTTCAGCTTCTAATTCCAGTTACTAGGAGATTTTCCATATTCTTTGTACTTGCACATTTCTCTCACGAATCTCGGTGTGTCACTGGGTATTAGCATAATTGACCTAAAACATTTGATCGATTTTTTGTAACCTTTATTTCAGTCAACTGTAATTAAATATATATATAGTGGGGTGGGTAAGGGTATAGATTAGGTTGAGGGGAGGTGGGGGCAGGGTTGCAGGGGGTCTCCCCCACATTTTAGACCAAAAAAGGTCAAATAAATTCGATCAAATGTGATTAGGTCAAATGTTTTAGGTCAAATAGACCCAAACCGTGTCACTGCTCTGCTGACCACATTAGGTACTTCTGTAGCATTCTCAAATTGACTCTGAATGCTGCGAGCAAACATTACCACATTCGTGTCCAGCCAACCCCCCATCTCGTCTTACCAATGCCCACAGATCGGGTCCTTCTCTTAATTACTTTAGCCTGGCATACTGAAGGGAGGGACTGGCGTGAAAGTGCTGGTATGGCTTCATTAACACTCCTATTACAAGGATACTAACATCTCTGCACAGATTGCTCTTTGCTGTTGCAATTACTGATCTGTTAAGAGCCATGATGTCCTTACATACTTTGCTTCTGATGTGTGTCCCTTATGGCACCAGCAGTGAGGCTCAGCATGATGAAAGGAGAAGGATTGTTAGGCTTTCCATATCAAACATCCCCTCTGAAAACTATTGACTATCTCCTGCCAGCGACCAAACCATCCCTTCTGCCCTCTCCCAATCTTTCCAATCTGTCACGAGATGTAAAAACAGCAGGTGTCCACAATCTTTGTGGAACACTCCCGTCCCCTGCACACCCTTAGAGTTGAAAACACAACCAAATTCTCTTTCAAAAAATAAATCTTTATAAAGGGATGATATCGTCATCCATGAATTGTGTACCCCTCATGGGGTTAGTTTAGGCAAGTGATAATTCAACGTGCAATTTGTCACGGTTTATAATCAACATATAAAACCTAAAGTAAACTGATTTTTACAATAGATAGTATTCACAGTAACTATGTTTCATAGTCCAGACAACTTAATATTAACAGTTATGCTTCAAATGACCTATAGTAGACAATTTGTACTTGATTAGGACTCCCAATCCAATGTGTCTTAGTGGGCAGAGTCCGAGTTCTCAAAGTACTAAATACTTTACGCGTTTCGGGGTGAATAGAACCCCTTCTTCAGAAGATGTCTACTTAACGTGTTTTTCTTCAATTTATCTGTATTAACAGTAGAAAGATTATTGTTATTTTAATCATAATCATGCATCATAGTCCCTGTCTGTCATGACTGGATTTTTCTTAATATATAATCACCTGTTCGTTTCTTAGTTTGGTTTCAATTGGAAATACCAATTCCATCTTGATCGGTATATCTTTGTCAATCCTAAAAAATGTAAAAAAAATATGCAAAAAGGGGGTTGTGAGTCCCTGTCATTTTGAGAAGTAAAGATATAAAATAACTGCAACCATGTTTGTATACTCAAACTTGTCCATTAGAGAGAGGATATAAATGTTTACCTGATTAGCAGGTCGTAGTCGGGATTTTGGGTAATTTCCCGCTTTGTTAAAGCTCTGTGCTCCTGTAGTGGATTTTAGAGACGCGATCAAACGACAATGTGGGCCCTGTAAAACGGAAAGAGATTTATCAGGGGCTATATTTATCAATTACTGAAAACCTATAAGGTAATTCTATGTGGTGAGTGTAAAGTTCTGATTAAGCTTACCTCCAAGAGGAACGTCTTTATACCTGTATCGTATGTTGAAAATCATACGCACGGCAACTGAACAAAAATGGCCGTTCTGATGTTTATATAGCGTGATGACGTCAATGCGTGTCAACGTCATGACGTCACAATGTTTACTTTTAACGCAATATAATGTGTGGTATTAGCAGAATAGGGTAGAGTCTCAAATGCCAAATTAGAATCTATATTATGAATATATATGCTAGTCAGTAATGTGGGTTCCTTGTTTTCGAACATAAATCTAGAATAGTCTTAAGAATTATCGGCGACTCGTGATTTAGAAGAAAAATCCAGCCTGCTCACAGTCTATCTATTGTTGAAACTGAATGTCTTTTTTAAGGCGATTAGTTACATTCGTGTAGCAATAATGTGGACGTGTGTATACATTTCATTATTTCAAGACAAAAAACAAATAAAAAAATAAGTTCTAGCAAATATAGATGGTATTCAGAACATAAATAATCTAATGGTCTAGAAATGTTTACCACAAGAAAGACTATTCCTTAGATGATATAGGAACTGTGTTTATATTAGTTGTTTAAAAGCTTCAATTCAAAAACAATTTTATGTGTGGGTACAGCTAGTCTTCAAAAAGTATACAAAAATATAGCAGTTGAGGAAGCTTACAAGAAAACACCCAAATTAAATTCTTCATTCATACCATTGGGGGAAAGACTATTCAATTTTTCAATCCAATGTAATTCTCTCTGTCCCAGTCTTCTGTCATGGTCTCCCCCTCTAGGTAATTTCTTCACTTCCTCTAAAATAATTACTTTAAGTTGAGCTACTGTGTGTTTGTTCAAAGAGAAGTGTCTAGCTACAGGGGATCTGGTACTGTTGGTTCGAATATTACTCTTGTGTTCATTCCATCTTTCTTTAGCTTTCCTGATGGTTTGTCCTACGTAAAAAATACCGCAAGGGCAACTGAGCCCATAGATAACTGATTTGGTATCACATGTGGTGTAATGATTTAATCGAATTTTTTGTCCACTGTTAGGGTGTCTCACATAGCTCCCCTTCATCACATTGTTACAGTTCCCGCAGTTTAGGCATGGGAATGTGCCTGTCATCTTCGTCTTCAAAGTCCGTTGTTTGTCTTGTTTAATCTTTTCTGCTTTCACTAGTTCATCTTTAAAGTTCCTTCCCCTCTTGTATGCAATTAGGGGAGGTTTTGGAAATAGTCTGTCCAGTTGTGGATCCATTTTGATGATGTTCCAGTTTTTCTTGATAATCCTGGTAATGTGATGACTTTGTGCCGAGTATCTTAAGGTATGGAGAAATGGAATATCCTTTGATTTGTTCTTATTAATAAGGAGATCCTTTCTTTCCAGTCTAGCGACTTTCTCTTTGGCTTTTTCAATAACATCACTAGGGTAGCCTCTTTGTTTATACTTCTCGGTCAGTTGCTGGTTTTCTTGTTGTAATGTCGTAGTGTCTGACGTAATTCTTTTGAGCCGTAAGAACTGGCTATATGGTAAGTTATTCTTTAGATGATCTGGATGGTGGCTTAGGTAGTGTAGCGAGTTGTTTACATCTGTCGGTTTGTGATGAACATTCGTAATAACCACTCCATCTTGTCCAATCCACAGTTCAACGTCTAGAAAGTGTAGTTTGGGTTCTCCCACCTCCATTGTAAATTTAATCCGATTGTGAAGGTGATTAATGAATGTCAAAAAGGTTTGTAAGTCCTCCTTTGAACCTCTCCATATGACGAAGATGTCGTCTATATAGCGTTTCCATGTTATGAGATTCTGTTGCCATTGTTGTGCATTAAGTATCTGTTTACTCTCTAAATGAAACATAAACAGATTAGCATATGCTGGGGCCATCGAAGAACCCATAGATGTTCCTGATGCTTGTAAGTAGAATTGCGTTTTGTTTCTGAAATAATTATTAACCAGTATAATCTTACTGAGTTCCAGAATAAACGTTTTGTTGGCTTCACAATTATTGTTCAGCAATGCCCACTCCAATGCTTCTAGTCCGTCCTGATGAGGAATCGATGTATATAGGCTCTGTACATCGAAGGAGACTAGTATATCGTACGCCTCGATGGTTGTAAGTGTAGCAAGATGGTTGAGAAAATCCGTAGTGTCCTTCAAATAGGTGCTAGTACTCTGTACTATGGGTTGCAAAGCTTTATCTACATAGATTGCAAGGGGGTTGAAGACACTATTCGTTCCCGCAACAATGGGTCTCATCGGTGGAGTTTGTAGTACCTTATGTATTTTAGGGAGTCCGTAAAAAACAGGAGTGATCGGATGCTCGTTAGTTAGAAATATTCTAGTTTTCTCAGAGATCCATTCATTTTCCAAAGCTTGATCCAATACAGTTTTCAACATGGCTGTGATGTCTTTAATAGGGTCCTGGTCGATTTTAATGTATGTGTCTTGATCTGAGAAGAGAAGAGGCCTCAAGAAATCTAAGACCAAGACACAAACCGAACAGTTAATTGTGAATATTTCACAGAAAAATCTTACAAACGATCAAATAAATACACTGAATCTTGGTTTATCTTTTGTACCTACTCAAAACTCAAATCTGTTGGAAGAAAAAATCAATTTACATAGACTTGCACGCAAAATGAGACTGAAGGTATTTTTTGATACACAGACAAGTGCGGAATATCCACAGAAGGAACATAAATATCTGGAAATTAAACCAAAGAGTTCTTTTGATCCACAAACTAACAACCTGACTCTCAAGATTTTTGAAGAACAAGTACTTAAGGATTTCAGAAGGGTAAACTTTACAAAATCCAAGTACTACAACATCAGGAGACGACAAAGTTCAATTATAAAAGAAATAGCAGATGATCGAAGTCTGACTTTAAAACCTGCAGACAAAGGAGGTGCTATAGTCATTATGGATACCACTTACTACGACCTTAAAATCAATGAATTATTATCAGATCAAGACACATACATTAAAATCGACCAGGACCCTATTAAAGACATCACAGCCATGTTGAAAACTGTATTGGATCAAGCTTTGGAAAATGAATGGATCTCTGAGAAAACTAGAATATTTCTAACTAACGAGCATCCGATCACTCCTGTTTTTTACGGACTCCCTAAAATACATAAGGTACTACAAACTCCACCGATGAGACCCATTGTTGCGGGAACGAATAGTGTCTTCAACCCCCTTGCAATCTATGTAGATAAAGCTTTGCAACCCATAGTACAGAGTACTAGCACCTATTTGAAGGACACTACGGATTTTCTCAACCATCTTGCTACACTTACAACCATCGAGGCGGACGATATACTAGTCTCCTTCGATGTACAGAGCCTATATACATCGATTCCTCATCAGGACGGACTAGAAGCATTGGAGTGGGCATTGCTGAACAATAATTGTGAAGCCAACAAAACGTTTATTCTGGAACTCAGTAAGATTATACTGGTTAATAATTATTTCAGAAACAAAACGCAATTCTACTTACAAGCATCAGGAACATCTATGGGTTCTTCGATGGCCCCAGCATATGCTAATCTGTTTATGTTTCATTTAGAGAGTAAACAGATACTTAATGCACAACAATGGCAACAGAATCTCATAACATGGAAACGCTATATAGACGACATCTTCGTCATATGGAGAGGTTCAAAGGAGGACTTACAAACCTTTTTGACATTCATTAATCACCTTCACAATCGGATTAAATTTACAATGGAGGTGGGAGAACCCAAACTACACTTTCTAGACGTTGAACTGTGGATTGGACAAGATGGAGTGGTTATTACGAATGTTCATCACAAACCGACAGATGTAAACAACTCGCTACACTACCTAAGCCACCATCCAGATCATCTAAAGAATAACTTACCATATAGCCAGTTCTTACGGCTCAAAAGAATTACGTCAGACACTACGACATTACAACAAGAAAACCAGCAACTGACCGAGAAGTATAAACAAAGAGGCTACCCTAGTGATGTTATTGAAAAAGCCAAAGAGAAAGTCGATAGACTGGAAAGAAAGGATCTCCTTATTAATAAGAACAAATCAAAGGATATTCCATTTCTCCATACCTTAAGATACTCGGCACAAAGTCATCACATTACCAGGATTATCAAGAAAAACTGGAACATCATCAAAATGGATCCACAACTGGACAGACTATTTCCAAAACCTCCCCTAATTGCATACAAGAGGGGAAGGAACTTTAAAGATGAACTAGTGAAAGCAGAAAAGATTAAACAAGACAAACAACGGACTTTGAAGACGAAGATGACAGGCACATTCCCATGCCTAAACTGCGGGAACTGTAACAATGTGATGAAGGGGAGCTATGTGAGACACCCTAACAGTGGACAAAAAATTCGATTAAATCATTACACCACATGTGATACCAAATCAGTTATCTATGGGCTCAGTTGCCCTTGCGGTATTTTTTACGTAGGACAAACCATCAGGAAAGCTAAAGAAAGATGGAATGAACACAAGAGTAATATTCGAACCAACAGTACCAGATCCCCTGTAGCTAGACACTTCTCTTTGAACAAACACACAGTAGCTCAACTTAAAGTAATTATTTTAGAGGAAGTGAAGAAATTACCTAGAGGGGGAGACCATGACAGAAGACTGGGACAGAGAGAATTACATTGGATTGAAAAATTGAATAGTCTTTCCCCCAATGGTATGAATGAAGAATTTAATTTGGGTGTTTTCTTGTAAGCTTCCTCAACTGCTATATTTTTGTATACTTTTTGAAGACTAGCTGTACCCACACATAAAATTGTTTTTGAATTGAAGCTTTTAAACAACTAATATTAACACAGTTCCTATATCATCTAAGGAATAGTCTTTCTTGTGGTAAACATTTCTAGACCATTAGATTATTTATGTTCTGAATACCATCTATATTTGCTAGAACTTATTTTTTTTATTTGTTTTTTGTCTTGAAATAATGAAATGTATACACACGTCCACATTATTGCTACACGAATGTAACTAATCGCCTTAAAAAAAGACATTCAGTTTCAACAATAGATAGACTGTGAGCAGGCTGGATTTTTCTTCTAAATCACGAGTCGCCGATAATTCTTAAGACTATTCTAGATTTATGTTCGAAAACAAGGAACCCACATTACTGACTAGCATATATATTCATAATATAGATTCTAATTTGGCATTTGAGACTCTACCCTATTCTGCTAATACCACACATTATATTGCGTTAAAAGTAAACATTGTGACGTCATGACGTTGACACGCATTGACGTCATCACGCTATATAAACATCAGAACGGCCATTTTTGTTCAGTTGCCGTGCGTATGATTTTCAACATACGATATAGGTATAAAGACGTTCCTCTTGGAGGTAAGCTTAATCAGAACTTTACACTCACCACATAGAATTACCTTATAGGTTTTCAGTAATTGATAAATATAGCCCCTGATAAATCTCTTTCCGTTTTACAGGGCCCACATTGTCATTTGATCGCGTCTCTAAAATCCACTACAGGAGCACAGAGCTTTAACAAAGCGGGAAATTACCCAAAATCCCGACTACGACCTGCTAATCAGGTAAACATTTATATCCTCTCTCTAATGGACAAGTTTGAGTATACAAACATGGTTGCAGTTATTTTATATCTTTACTTCTCAAAATGACAGGGACTCACAACCCCCTTTTTGCATATTTTTTTTAAATTTTTTAGGATTGACAAAGATATACCGATCAAGATGGAATTGGTATTTCCAATTGAAACCAAACTAAGAAACGAACAGGTGATTATATATTAAGAAAAATCCAGTCATGACAGACAGGGACTATGATGCATGATTATGATTAAAATAACAATAATCTTTCTACTGTTAATACAGATAAATTGAAGAAAAACACGTTAAGTAGACATCTTCTGAAGAAGGGGTTCTATTCACCCCGAAACGCGTAAAGTATTTAGTACTTTGAGAACTCGGACTCTGCCCACTAAGACACATTGGATTGGGAGTCCTAATCAAGTACAAATTGTCTACTATAGGTCATTTGAAGCATAACTGTTAATATTAAGTTGTCTGGACTATGAAAAATAGTTACTGTGAATACTATGTATTGTAAAAATCAGTTTACTTTAGGTTTTATATGTTGATTATAAACCGTGACAAATTGCACGTTGAATTATCACTTGCCTAAACTAACCCCATGAGGGGTACACAATTCATGGATGACGATATCATCCCTTTATAAAGATTTTTTTTTGAAAGAGAATTTGGTTGTGTTTTCAACTCTAAGGGTGTGCAGGGGACGGGAGTGTTCCACAAAGATTGTGGACACCTGCTGTTTTTACATAATTTGGTACAACCCAGTGTCAAGGTTGATATTCTCCCCCGCACCCCACTAAATATCGTAATACTCTTACCTCACTTAAATTAGAAGGTGTGCACTAGGCAAACTTGTTTGAGCAATCTGTCACGAGATACAGGAATCCTCTCCCACCTGCACCTGTATGGAACCCAGCCTGACGGACCAAGGGAAGCTGCTAGGCCCCGTACAATTTCTTTCATAGCATCTGTAGTTATTGTAATGTTAAAAGCAGAAGTCCGAACCCACAATTTGTCAGGAAATATCTGAGCACCAAGCACATTACCTCCCCATTCTTCTTCCTCATACACTTATTTACTATGTGAGGTTTCCTCCCTCTGTTGAGGAACCCCTTTCTATATGTTTTTTCAATCCCTGTGCTCCCTACTATGAAGGGAATAACACCCTACCTAGCCCTATCCTTCCAGTTCTTTGTCACCTGCTAATGCAGAGACCCACCGTCAGGGGGGCGTATACACTCCTCTTTCATGCACAGCTATGCTTTGAAGGGGCAATGACAGAGGCTATGCAGGGCTCCGGAGTGGGGCAGAGCCACATTCTGGACCCAGGACATAAAGTTACCGGGCCTCTCCTGTGGAGCAGAGATGCCGTGTTGAGGAGCGCACCCGCGAGCTGGTAGGACAGAGTCGGCCTGAGGGGGGTAATGGAGTCTCTGGATGGAGGCTGAAGTCACACAAGTGGACTGCGCTGACAGGAAATTGGAGCCCTAGAGCGGGGCTAGAAGGGGAGGCTCTTTCATAAATAAGTAAAAAAGTGTGGCCTGGGAAGGGGGCATGTACAACAGATTATAAGGATATCATGGTAACCGCAGCTCGGGAGACAAATAAATCATCCTACTGGAGGGAACTGCAGGCAATATCAAAAGCCCTAGGTTTGTTCTTGCCCTATTTCCGGAACCAGACCTGTCCTAGTTAACGACAACAGTACTGTGGTGGTGTACAGAAATCGGTAGAGTGGGTCTTGGTCAACATCCCTAAATTGCTTGGCAGAGGAGATCCTGTTATGGGCAGAGAACAACCTCAGATACCTCCGGGCAAACTACATCAGAAGGGGAGACAAAGTAAGGGCAGACCGACTGAGACAAATCCTTTTGTCTTCTTTTTGGGAGCTGAACCCGGGAGTGTACGAAAAGATTTGTCTCTGGTTCGGCACATCAGTAGCAGATAGGTATGCCTCCCCATAAAATGTAAGGCTTCTACGGTTCTTCTCAAGGGGTCTGGTACTGGTATTGAGGTTGGATGCAATGAAGGCCCAATGACCAGAGGGTTTGGTTGTGCCTTTCCTCCCTTGGCTCTGTTATCTAAGGTCCTGTTGAAGATCATGGACTAATAGCGCCAGTGGTTTTGGTGGCCTCGCAGTGGAAAAGGACGGGTGGTAGAGAAAGGGGCTAGCATTTCCACTGGCTACGGCATTGCGGGATGACAGAAGTCTTGCCACATAGAAAGCATATCATAGACTAGACATTGGTTTTACTTCTCTGATTGGTGTTTTCAGCATGATTCTGATCCCATGCAATGTTCAATTCCAGTTTTCTTACAGTCCTTAAAAGAAGGCTTTCATTTGGGTTTGGTTGTATCCTCTCGCATGGCGCAGTGGGTGGCCGTTGGGGCAGTGAGGGAAACATGGGGTCTGAACGCAGAAGACGAAAGGCTGGTCTGAAATGCGTTAAAAGGCTTCTCTCATTCACTGCCTTTGGCACAGGCAAGGAATACCAGCCGGTGACTTGTCTTTGGTGTTGAGTGCCCTGCAGAGATCTCCCTTCGATTCTGTGGATATGAAATGCTTGATCATGAAGATTGTTTACTTTATGGCAGTTACGTCTGCTGATAGTCTCAGGGAGTTGGGGGTTGTGCTGTGTACTAACGGTTCTTCAGAGGTATTGCTTTTGGGTTGCAACCCTAAATTCATTCCTAAAGTCATGTCGAGGTTTCATAAGAAACACTTGTGTACAGGTGCGTTATAAATGCCATATCATATCATATATTGGTCACAGGAGGTGGTGTAACTGGTGTTCTCTCCTCTCCCTTCCTCTGCAGAAGAGGAAGTTTGGCACCTGCTGGATGTGAACAGAGCAATATTGTTGCATTAGGACAGAACAAAGGGAATTCTCTTGTCAGACAGCTTGTTCATCTCCTTTTGGAGGCTGCTCTGGGCCGGAGACCCTCAGTGGCTTCGATCAGTAGGAGGATTTAGGATACATTTGTCGACGCTTAAAAGATGGAAGGGGTTACCTTGCCAGAGAAAAATCAGGGGAGGTCCACCAGAGGGATGGTGTTTCCTGGGCAGAGGTCGGGAGGGTCCCTATCCAGCACAACACTTGTGGGCCGACCCGCACACATTTTTAAGACACTATGTTCTAAATTTTCACTCAAAGGCTTCCACAGCATTTGATACTGGAGTGCTGGGGAAGTTGCTGTGCACTGAATGTGATCACTGAATAAAGGCGAAGGGGCTGCAACTCGTGGCCTGACTGGTTCCTCAGAAAGTAAGGGAAAGAAGAAGAAGAACGGGAGGTAGTATGGGGATTACTTACCATTACACCTAGTCCTGTTCTTCATCATCACATTAATAATGACCTGCCGCGCGCACCCTAATGTCGCGGTCCATTGGCATGGAACTGCAGCGGCAGGGCTAGGCTGGGTTAGAGAGCTACACCTTACGTAGCAGGAAGGGCGGGGTTTGAAAAAAGAAATAGCAAGGGGTTCTTGAATGGAGGCCTCACAAAGTGTGCAATGTGACAATGAAGAACAGGATTAGGAGTATTGAAGGTTGTCAGCAATGAATCCCCACATGACTTTTCTTAATAACTTTTGAACTCTTGCATGAAAAAACCAGAACAATCTGAGAATATTCCAGAGTAATATTCGGAGACAGCCGTCTGTCCATGAACATTTCAGATTTCTACTTTAGCGTGCGCGTCTTCATAGTTTAAAAAAGGTTTACTCTGATCTCTCCCTTCCGGATCCACAGCAGCCAACACTAGCCATGCATGTCTCCTCCCAAAGTACTGCACAACCAGATGCATTGCTTCTGCCCTTAACCTAGGGTTAAAATGACGTCTGTAGGACTGTCCCTCAATAGTACAAGTCAAACTTTTTTCGACCTCAGATCCATTTAGGTGTAGCAATGCAGTCCTCAACTGCACTCAGCATTACCAAGACACACCAGTTGGGGTTTACAGCTGTACAATATCCCCAAAGATCATAAGATAAAATAAAATAACCCCAATGAAGCTGACATTATTGCTTTTATATCAAATAAACTTAAATGGCTAGGATGGAATGAGGTGTGTAGAGTGGACTTCACATGAAGGCCTGCGTTATGGTCTGGTCCTGCTGCTGCAGAAGTCGAGAGGATGGCGTTTATCATTGATGACTGGTTTGTGACACCTGCATGTTATCAGCTCTGCTTTTCTGCAAGTGGTTTGCCTTTTCCGTTTATAAGGCATCGCTTTGTAGGTAATTTTGCAGCACTGCCGTATAATTGCCTATAGTTTTACAGACCCATTAGAACTTATTTCCACGCGCGTCTCTTCCTATCTTCTTCGCTGCCTTACTAAGGACATTAGTCCCCCGCGTGCCTCCCGGACCCCTCCAAAAAGTACTTTTTAAATAGATAAACGTCTCACAGCAGACGGCCACTCCTTAAACAAAACAGCTTGTTTCAGGAACATCACTACCCAAGGAAGGAAATGCTGATTGCAACATCCGGGCCACGGCACATTGTGATATTTCAGGGGCGCGTGGGTGGCGCGCGAGGAACTGAGGCCTGCAGTTTTTCCATCACTGACGAGATGTAAATGATATTGCTCGAATCTCGAAATGGCGAGTGAACAGAAAGATAATGTTTATCGCGTGAGAACAACGCACGAGGTATTTTCATAGCTGTTCTACTTAGAGGTGTTTGTATATTTGCACAGTTGACGTTAATAAAAAAAAGAAGTAATTATGCTGAAAGTAGACAAAATATATGTGTCATGGTAATATGCGCGCCTTTGCTGTAATGTACAGTCTTACAGGCCGATTCATGTAATTCCTCCCAAAAGTGTCACACGCGGCTGGCGCACAGCGTGCCCGTGCGAATGTCTGCGCCAGCCGCGTGCGATAAAATCAATTTCCGCGCACAGCATATTCATGGATTCCCCCCTCCAAAAGCAGACGTGGCGCAGAGTGGCGCTGCGACCCTGCATCAGCGCCAGTTACGCCCCCAAGAACGCCCTCACGCAAGGAAAGGCCATCAAGATCGCAAAACCATCGCAAAGGGCTGCGCCTGCGAGAAGTATTACACGCGAATGGCCTGGGTGCGTGTATTCAGGGGTGCGCGAGAAGTCCCACACGCGAATGGCCTGGGTGCGTGTATTTCAGGGGTGCGCGAGAAGTATTACACGCGAATGGCCTGGGTGCGTGTATTCAGGGGTGCGCGAGAAGTCCCACACGCGAATGGCCTGGGTGCGTGTATTTCAGGGGTGCGCGAGAAGTATTACACGCGAATGGCCTGGGTGCGTGTATTGCAGGGGTGCGCGAGAAGTTCACACGCGATTGGCCTGGGCGCGTGTATTTCAGGTGCTCGCGGGTGGTTTCACATGCGATCGGGCTTGGGGGAGCGTGTTCGTGTATTCCAGGGGTGCGCGAGAAGTTCCACACGCGATTGGCCTTGGCGCGTGTATTTCAGGGGCTCGCGATCGGGCCTGGGGGAGCGTGTGCGTGTATTTCAGGGGCTCGCGGGTGGTTTCACATGCGATCGGGCCTGGGGGAGCGTGTGCGTGTATTCCAGGGGCTCGCGGGTGGTTTCACACGCGATCGGGCCTGGGGGAGCGCGTGCGTGTATTCCAGGGGTGCGCGAGAAGTTCCACACGCGATTGGCCTGGGTGCGTGTATTTCAGGGGTGCGCGAGAAGTATTACACGCGAATGGCCTGGGTGCGTGTATTGCAGGGGTGCGTGAGAAGTTCCACACGCGATTGGCCTGGGCGCGTGTATTTCAGGGGCTCGCGGGTGGTTTCACACGCGATCAGGCCTGGGGGAGCGTGTGCGTGTATTTCAGGGACTCGCGGGTGGTTTCACACGCGATCGGGCCTGGGGGAGCATGTGCGTGTATTTCAGGGGCTCGCGGGTAGTTTCACACGCGATCGGGCGTGGGGGAGCGTGTGCGTGTATTCCAGGGATGCGCGAGAAGTTCCGCACGTGATTGTCCTGGGCGCGTGTATTTCAGGGGCTCACGGGTGGTTTCACACGCGATTGGGCCTGGGGGAGCGTGTGCGTGTATTTCAGGGGCTCGTGGGTGGTTTCACACGCGATTGGGCCTGGGGGAGCGTGTGCGTGTATTCCAGGGGTGCGCGAGAAGTTCCACACGCGATTGGCCTGGGCGCATGTATTTCAGGGGCTCGCGGGTGGTTTCACACGCGATCGGACCTGGGGGAGCATGTGCGTGTATTTCAGGGGTGCGCAGGTGGTTTCACACACGATCGGGCCTGTGGGAGCATGTGCGTGTATTCCAGGGGTGCGCGAGAAGTTCCACACGCGATTGGCCTGGGCGCGTGTATTTCAGGGGCCCGCGGGTGGTTTCACACGCGATCGGGCCTGTGGGAGCGGGGTACGTGTATTTCAGGGGTGCGATGAGAAGTACCACACGTGATTGGGCTGGGTGCGGGTATTCCAGGGCTGCGCGGGAAGTTTTACACGCTCGCCTACAACACGTATTCATGGAAACGAACGTGGCCAATCCGGAAACACGTACGCCAGCATGAAGTAGGCGTACGTCCACCCGCACAGCATAAAAGTGCACGCAAACAACAAACAAGCTCAGACGCCAGGATGAACATACCGTTCCTAGAAGCAGTGGCCGTTGGATATCTAGCAGTAGGCGGAGAAGGATAGTCCGGGCCAGAATTTTTACACCCAGAACCAGCCTTTTTGGGATGCCTGATGACCATGTGTATGGGAGGTACAGGTTTCCACCTCACATAATACTCGACCTGGTCAGTGAGTGGGAGGATGACCTCACATCAACCACCCTGTGCTCCCAAGCACTCAGCCCCCTGGAGAAGGTCCTCAATGTACTGCACTTCCTGGCCACTGGATCATTTCAGCGGACAAGTGCCATAGTGGGGGGGTGTCACAGGCCACGCAGTCACGCTGTCTACACCAGGTCTTGGCCATCATCACTGCACGCCCATCAGTCCGCAGGCACATATACTTGCCCAGAACACCTGCAGAAAGGCAGGCTGTTGCCCAGGACTTCTACAGGGTGGCACAATTCCCCAAAGTGCTAGGTGCCATTGATTGCACCCATGTGGCTCTACGTCCCCCCAGGGCAACTGAGCACATCTATAGAAACCGCAAGCACTGGCATTCCATCAATGCCCAGGTAGTATGTGATGCCAAGGGAATCATCACCTCAGTATACGCCAACTATCCAGGCTCCACCCACGACAGTTTCATCTACAGAATGTCTACCCTAAACCGGGACATAGAAGCTGGGCGGCATGGCGATACATGGCTGCTCGGTGAGTATAAATGCCACTGCGCATGCATGCATGTCAGATGCTGAGTAATGTCACAACCCCACTGATGATACCCATCACCACCTCCCCAGGGGACAGTGCCTACCCTCTCAGCACCCACATGATGACGCCAATTCGGAACCCCACCAGGCCGCCCCAGGTAAGATACAACACAGCCCACATTGCAACCCGGGGCATCATGGAGCGCACACTCGGAGTGCTCAAGTCACGCTTCCGCTCCCTTGCCCGTTCTGGCGGGCAGCTGTTATACGCTCCCCCAGTAGTGTGCAGGATCGTAGTGGCAGCATGTGTCCTGCACAACGTTGCAACACGCCGAGGCCTGGCCGTGGACATGGTTGTGCCCCCACATCCCCAACCACATGCATGCCCACTGCACATGGGAGGGGAAAGGGCACGGGGTGAGGCAGCCCGTACGCAGCTCTTGGATAATTACTTCACATAAAATCACACTCCTGTTGAGTGCACACAGCCCTGGCACATACCAGCTGACAATCAATGATGATTGTTACTGACAATTATGATGTGTCAATGGACAGTCAACTGTAACAACCATACCAGCCTGAGATCGTACATCTGGAAGTGTTCCATTGTGTGCTTCCCAAACTACACAAACAGCACCAATGCTGTGTTCAAAAGACACACTTCTATGCTGCTGAAATCATTACCCCCTTGCAAGACACAACATGACAACAGTGCCATGTCACCCAACCCCTCCCCAGCACCGCCACCCAACACACCATGGCATGACATGCCATGTGAGAGCAAACAAAGTCATCCCCCAAACATAACACGTGTCACAAAGTACAGTGTCCCTAATGAAAACTGGCCACACACAATATGCCCACATGAATGTAGAAACAACAACACACATGACCAAATACTTACCACAATACAATCGACATAGCATAAACATGACAGTACTAAGGCAAAGGATACGTAGTCTTACAACATGAGAATGCCAGCACATCCACCACCTCCAACTGTACAGTGTTGTTGCCACGCACATCTGGAAGTCCACTGCTCACAACATGAGCCCCATCTCCAACGTGGACGGGCTTGTGAAGACATGAGGAATGAACCTGCAAATCAGGAGGGAGACATGGATGCACAAGCACACATCAATACACCATGCAGTGCACAATACAACAACAATATGCACTAGGAATGTATACACAGTATTGACTACAGACTGCCCACACAGCTCATGGGAGTCCAACGTCACTGTCTAATTCACTGTCACTTGGGCACACCCTTTGCAAGCCCATGGAAACGGGAAGCAGGAGGGGTGTGTGTCTCACTGACCCAAGCATCTAACCCAAACTCAGGACAAGCCTGCATGTGCCCAGCCGGAATACACTGGATGCCCACGGGAGCTACACAAGGCAACACACTGCAACAAAAAATCAAAAATCAAAAATGGCCATGTGTGGGCTAGGGGGCCTGGGGGAGGCCACCCAGAAGGTCCGAGGACAGGGTGCCCACCAACAGTCACCTGTGTGAATGTTGCGAAAAAAAACACCTCCATGGGCTCATGGCCTGCACGGCTACTAAATACATCGGGAGATTCACTGCTGGATTCGCTCTCCTCAACCTCTGCTGCTGCTGCCACAGGAGGTGGTGGTGCCATGGGAGGCAGCCCACGCAATGCCCTAGTTTGCTCCTCCATGGCAGCAAGCATGCGGGCCTGGAAGGCCTCGTTCTGGAGGGATATGGTGCGGAGATCCCCATGCAACACCCGACGTGTTGCCCAGACCTCCGCCCGAGTTGCCTGCATCTCTGCTGAGAGCATACGGGTGACGCGCTCCAGCAGCTGTTCCGTCCTGGTGACAGTGGAAGCCTCAAGGTCCACAAGAGTCTGCCTGAGGTGCCGGACCTCTCCCCTCAGGGCTTCCCTCTGTCCCTGGGCATCTATAGAAATTGATTCCCTCAGATTGTCCAGGGCCGCCTGTCTGTCCCTGTTGGACGCCAACATGTCCTCCCTGACTGATTGGCAAATGAAGGTTGCCTGCTGTAGTAGCTCCATCTGCCTTTCTGGGGGGACAATGGAAGTGGCCACCCTCTCCATGGCCTGAGCAATCATTTCGGATGATGCTGCCTGTTGGTTGGCCATACCGTAAATGGATTGCTCCCATGCGGTATTGCCTGGTGGCGGACGGCCACCGCGTTGGCGGGCACCACACCTGTCTGGGGCAAGGCGAACTGCGCCTTGCTGTGTCGGCACTGCCTGAGGCTGCAGGACTGCATTTCCCCTCTGAACTGCTGGCCCAGGAACAAGATCAGATGTTGTGGAGTGTGGCCCTGCATCCGTAACCACCACAGGCACACCTACCAACACTGACATCCCCATAGTGGGCTCTACCCCTGGTGCAGGTGGGTCGGACAGAACAGTATCCTTTCCATGAACACATACCTGCGAATCCACATAGGCCTCATCCGAATCAACACCTGAAAAGAGTTCTGGGGAGGTGCAGCCAGGGACACCCCGGGGCAGTATGGCCTGCAGCAAGAGAGGGTTCTCCCCCACCACCAAACCACGTCCCCCACTCGTGCTTCAGATCCCTCCTGGGCCTGCACCACCTCCTCTCCCTCAACAGCATCAGGTGTGTCATCCTCTGCAAGAAAGACAAAAAACGGAAACAGGCATTAGCACCATGGCACGCTATTAGGCCAGACAAGCTACAGTACCAGTACTTGATTTACACATGTCCCACATGACTATAACCCTCACATGCATGCACTGTCCATGAGTTGGAAGGGGAGGAAAATGTCAGACACTGATGACACCAAGATGGGAGAGCAACACATCAGCTGCATGCTGGCTAGCAGTGCCATCACACATTGGCTTGTGAGTGGCATGTCCAATACACATACATGACACATGCCATCACACAGATGGCATGTACCATGGGCATGACATATATGTGACAATGGGGCAGAGTGATGTGCAGTAGAACCAGGTGAATTCCTACAATCAGCCTGAATGAACACAGCTTAATACAGAACAATGTGGTAGCAAGATGTCACTTCAAGGGCAACTGGCGCAATGTAGTGCAAAACGCCTACTGTGGCCAGAAGGGACACTGTAATACCCAAATCCCGGGGCGCAGAATGCATTGGATGAAGCACATGGGTGGGACAAAACACTCAGGCACACACACCCTGACCTGGCACTCAACCGAATCCCCTCCCACAAACTACATACACATGGATCACACACACATGCATGTGCACTCACCGGACAATGCCTCGTAATCTGGCAGTTCTCCCACACCTTGGATCTGCTCCTCTGTGACGTAGGTCCCAGCAACATGCTCATGTAGAGTGAGTTCTATGTCCTCTTGTGGAGACCCACCTCCATTCACCAGAGTTGCGGCATGACTTGAGGCCAGCTTTTCCTTTGCCCTACGCTTAAGGTCGTTCCAGCGCTTGTAGCACTCAACAGCTGTGCGCCTCATAAACCCAAAGGCACTTATGCTGTCCGCGATGGACTGCCAGTGTGCCTGACGTCGGGCAGGTGTAACCCTACACCCTGAAGTGACCAACATTTCGGCGTCATGTTCGGACACATACTGCACAAGTGCATCCAGTTCGGCATCATTGAAGCTAGGCTTCCTTGGCGTGCCGGACCGTGTAGCCGTGTCGGGGTCATCAGCCTGTACTGGACGAGCATTCTTCCTCTTTCTTTTAGTGGGTGGTGGGGATCCGGAGTGCCCTATGCCGGTCTGGACACTAGAGGCAGGAGCACCGGTGGACTGTGTAGTAGTAGTGTGCGATGGCACACTGACCACATGACTATCTGCAGGCATTAGCTGAAGTGTGATTATGGCAGGGGGAACCTCAGTCTGATGTACCGGGACCAACACTGTCCTTGCTGGGGGAGTCAGAGCTGGGGTGGACGGAGCTGCAGCTGCCCCTGCAGCCTCCCCACCCCGCCTACTCGGGGCAGCAGATGACATGGCTGCCCCTGTACCACGTGGCCTGGTGACACTGGCTTGCGCCGCCACCCGTGGCCTAGACTTGGCGACCTGGAAGTCAGCCTGGGAGTCACCCTGTGCTAGGTCAGGTGCCACAACAGGCCGGTCCAACAAGGGCTGAGCAGGGATGGTGTCAGCCATGTTTCCCTCAACCATGGGGGGTGATGTGTGTCCCTGACTGGTCCTCCACACGTGGGGGGCTTGGGGGAGTCTGCAAATCCTGGCCACGTCCCCTACCGCGCCCACCACGCCCACCTCTTGAGGCTCGGCCACCTTTGCCACCCTTACCACTTGCTCGCCTCCCAGCCATGGCACTGATGGAGTTGTGCATATGGGAGTTGCAGTGGACAATTGTCCTGGGCAATTGGGGGTCAAAGGGGTAGGGTACTAGATGGAATTCGTACCCAAGTGCTCTAGCAAGGCTGTATGTAACCCCTGGGGAAAGATGATGGGTCACGCAACGCACAGGCACCCTTAAAACAGAAAATGACGTGCACGCGACCCCTCGTAGACCACGTGCGTGGGAAAAGGAACCTGCACTACGCTGTGGCACCCAGGAACACAAAAATGAACGTATGCGTGTCACACGCAGCCTACAATGACCTCTGAAGGGGTACGCTACACACAGGGCTAGCACAGTTGGTAAATACGTGCGCGACTCACCGTCTGCCTGGGAAAAGAGCGTGAAAAATACGCGCGTGCGCGCGTTGGCAACACCCCCGCCAAAAGAAGAATTGTACACTGTCTGAGGAGACAGGACAAAAGGAGAAGTCAACGCTGTTTGAGGAAACAGGTCGAAAAGAAAATCAGAAAAATACTGACAGAGGTAACAGGGAGTACGAACTGGAAACGCTGTGAAGTAAATCGCGTGTGAACCGACAAGAAGTACAGATTTCACCCACTCGCTCTCCACGGGAAGCACGTACAAGGAAATGACGTACTACATGCACCTTTTAAACCGCACCACACGTCCAACGTCACTTCCGTGTATACGCACTGAGGCACTATCCTCCAATCACGCAGGCTGACACTCGGACGTGCAGTTTTTGGTCTTGTAACATTCCATCGGGTACAGGGACACGCCCGCCCGTGTCACATCACAGACGCGCCTGAGCTGTCAGGGCCTTTGGTCCAATGGAATTGCGTACACAGGCCAATCGCGTGTGTAAACACCTGCGAGCCCCTGGAATACACGTACTCCACTCCCCCAGGCCCGATCGCGTGTAAAAACACCCACGAGCCCCTGTAATACACGCGCCCAGGCCAATTGCGTGTGAGAAGCTTCTTGCGCACCCCTGAAATACACGCGCCCAGGCCAATCGCGTGTGGAACTTCACGCGCACCCCTGAAATTCACGCACACGCTCCCCCAGGCCCGATCGCGTGTGTAGACACCCGCGAGCCCCTGAAATACACGCGCCCAGGCCAATCACGTGTGAGAGGCTTCTCGCGCACCCCTGAAATACACGCGCCCAGGCCAATCGCGTGTGGAACTTCACGCGCACCCCTGAAATTCACGCACACGCTCCCCCAGGCCCGATCGCGTGTGAAAACACCCGTGAGCCCCTGAAATACACGCGCCCAGGCCAATCGCGTGTGAGAAGCTTCTCGCGCACCCCTGAAATACACGCGCCCAGGCCAATCGCGTGTGGAACTTCACGCGCACCCCTGAAATTCACGCACACGCTCCCCCAGGCCCGATCGCGTGTGAAAACACCCGCGAGCCCCTGAAATACACGCGCCCAGGCCAATCACGTGTGAGAAGCTTCTCGCGCACCCCTGAAATACACACGCCCAGTCCAATCGCGTGTGGAACTTCACACGCACCCCTGAAATTCACGCACACGCTCCCCCAGGCCCGATCGCGTGTGAAAACACCCGCGAGCCCCTGAAATACATGCGCCCAGGCCAATCGCGTGTGAGAAGCTTCTTCCGCACCCCTGAAATACACGCGCTCAGGCCAATCGCGTGTGGAACTTCACGCGCACCCCTGAAATACACGCACACGCTCCCCCAGTACCCGATCGCGTGTGGGCCTTCTCGCGCATGTAGGACTTTGGCGCACATTTTTTTCCTGCGCAGGGACGCTACCGCCTGCTTTCGTGTGGCGGACATGTATGGGCCTGTGCGCGTCTTTGGCCGTGCGCTGTTCCTCCCTATTCGATTCCATGAATACGTGTTGTAGGCGAGCGTGTGGGCGTTCTGCGCACTTGCCTCCTGTACTTCCCCCGTGACGCCCACATTTTCACGAGTTGTTCCCCATTCTGCGTGTGACGCCCCGTGTTACGCCTACTTTTGTTATGTGCGCCGCGCTATGTGCGAATTCGCTGTGGCCTTATTGCACGGCGTTCGTTGACCTGTGCGCCAGCGTGCGCCGCGCACTTTCTCAGCGCACATCCCACATTTCGCGCATGCACGGACTTCCATGAATTGATGTGCGATGTTTTCTGTGCGATAATCGCACTTGCACTGCGATTTTTGCTGTTTCTCTGCGAATCGCACGTTTTCGCACGCGTGCACCGTTTTTTCGGCGCATGTTGATTCCATGAATCGGCCTGTTAATGTCTTGCACAGCGCTTGTTGTGGAGGTAAATTGTCAATTTCCGCTTTCTGTGCCTTGATCGTTCCCATAAACCGCTCAGCTATCCCATTGGCCTGGGGCCATTACAGAGTTATCTCCTGGTGTCGAAACCCCAGATGTGTTGCAAATCGTGCAAACTCAGGACAATTAAACAGTGGCCATTTATCCGATCGAATGACCTCCGGAATGCCCCACTCACTAAATACGCCATCCATTGCCTGAGCTATTGTTCTGAAACTCGTCGCTGTCACTACTCTTGTGAAGGGAAGTCTGGAGTACTCATCTGTTAATAAGAGGAGATATGATCCTTCTTTTGTTGGCTGAAAATCGACAGCTACCGTATGTCACACCGCTTCCGGCAGATTCTTGATGATCAATGGCATTGGTGTATTGGCTTTCACTGTCATTTGGCATGCCTTGCACTGTTCAATTTCTGACTGCACCATTTCGTCAATATCTGGAAACCACACATGATGTCGTAGTAGTTGTTTGGTGTTAACCACTCCATTGTGTCCTTCGAGTGCCACTTCGATGATCACTTTCCTTAATACCGCGGGAATTACCAACCTTTTACCTCTCATGAGCAGCGAATCAGCTGACACAGAGGATACTCACTCACCTTCGCTAATCTCTTCAGATCTTCTTCCTGAACTCTCGGAAGTCTTTTGCTGTGCCATTGTAGTCCTTCCATCAGCCATCCTTTGTGGAGGTTATCTCCGCCTGTATCCTAGGATGATTCCTAGAAGCTGTGGAGCAACTCCCAGCAAAGAAAATACAATCCACTAAGGAAAAAAGCCAGGTGCACCCTCTTTTGAGAAAGACAAGAGCTTTTATTTGTATGCAAAAGAATAGGGTGACAAGGTATTACAAATCTACTGCCAAAGACCTCTCGGAAGTCTTTCGTACAAGATTAAGGTTATAAACACACAAATCGTCACTCATGACACACTTGATATACAATTATAACCCCCCCATCCTCATTGGCTCCGCCTAAATATGTGCTAATGATTACATATAGCCCATCCTCCAATTAGTTCTGCAGTCTTCTCGCTCATCTTCACCACACGTGGGTATTCTCCTCGTACATCATGGAACGCTGCAAAGCAATTGGTAACATCAACTGGCACCACCCTACCTTCGATCCTAACCATGTGACATGCACCTGGTTATCAATGTGAACTCAGTGGGGAACTTCGAGAACAGCCTGGTCCTTGTGATCAATTTAGCCATTTTCTCATCCCAAACACCTTGGTGCCCCCATCGTGCCACTCCCACTGTATGTGCATCATTCTTTGCTATCCTTGACAGAAAACATAGATCATGTTGTTCTCTGTTTTCCCCTTTATCAAATCCCCTCCCCAAGAGTGAACCCAGCGTTCCACTAATCAATCCGATTCACAACAGATTTAGAGACCATTTCCCTGCACATCTGGTAGTTCAAATAAAGTGACCATCATTCTGGGGCACTAGTGTCCTAAATCTTGGTTCATGTTTTGGCATTCCTCTGCCTTTGCTCTCAGGAATATGACCTTGGTACTAAGCCACAACCCTTCACTTCTTCGGCTGCACACCAGGGATGTCATTTAGGGGCCCCCAGGGTTCGTACTTGCGACCCCTGAGGTCTGCCTAGCTACACCCTGTGGTTTCCCTGGCCACCCCCTTTTTTTTTTACAAATTGAAGCTACTGGGCTGTGGCCAATGCCATGTGCCCCTTTGTTTCTAGAGTGACTGGCTTTCTTGTTCAGGCTTCTTGAAAAAAAACAGGGGGTTCCTCAAGTGTAACACTTTGAGTAGTGACCCAAAATAAGAAAGAATAGGAATAACAAATAATTGCTAGTATCATTAAAGGTTTATTTCAGGCACACTTCAGGGGGTCAGTCCTGGATTTAGTCTGTTCTTAAACACCTCAAATTCACAATGCAGACAAAATCCTCCAAAAAGCATTTAAAGTAGAATAAGCATCCATTTCGGACTGTGTATTTTGCTTTTCGCAAGTTGCAGTTATAGCATGTTTTTTTCTGCTGATACATATGGTGATCCATTCTTGAATTAAATGTATATCATGTTACATTGATATTGTAACTATATTTTTCATAGTTTACTTAGAAACAATGCTATGTGTGACTACTTCCTGTTTTGTCAAGGGGTAAACGGTTGTGTTCCATCTCTTCCCGTGATGTCACTTCAGAGTGGCGTCAAATTACATCACATCCTGTGATGTCATCAGAGGTCAAGGTCATTTGATGTCACTTCTGCTACCCCTGGCATTTTGGTGAAATGACGTCCCTGCTGCACACATTCCTACCTAATTAATTCAAAGGCCTAACTGATGTGGGGGCATATTTGTGTTTTTTGCTGTGCCTGGGAACCGGAATACAATGGCAAAGCCAGGAATAAGGCCTTGTTTTTCTGTGTTTCTGTGAAAACGTGCTTGCACGGATTCAGGCATACTCATAGATGCAGTGTTAGTTCGTAGTATGACTTTTGTTTATTATGCATTCTATATCCTACATGATTCAATTGCAATACTACTGATTAACTCCTGTGGGATGTATTGACCCACTTTTGCACTGCTATGCTGCATCACTCTGTTATGATGGTGCCAGAAACAGCAAAATGGCCGCAAAACCATTGTGCGCGTGCCAAAACCCCCGAAAATCGCGCTTTTCCACGCGCAAAAAGATGGCTGCCCAATCTGCCATGCATGTTGTCGTTGGTGGAACAGAGCTCTCACTACTGAAATGTGTCACTGGGCCCCCAACAATTGAAAGTGGAGTGCAGAAGGAAAAATTGTTTTGCTAAAGGAAACTCCAAATCTTGCTTTAAATCACTTTTTCTTTGCTGATGAAACTCCAGAATGCCGGTACAGAACACCTTCCAATATTCAAAACTCTTGCTGGGTGTACAATTCACTTAGTTTAAGAAATCATTGTGAACTTACAAGGTCCTGAAAAGCTGAGAGCATAAAGAGATTTCCACAGCAAGAGTGGCCTGTCTCTGGATCTGTCAAATATCTCTGTGCAGCAGACGGCGGCTGTGATGACAGCTGTCAGGGGCCTGCCTGATTAAACTTTAACATGTATAAACTGAAAATCAAATGTTTGAAATCTAAGAGGCCTGTTACTGATAGTAACCCATATTGTAATTGTTTTGATCCCATGGTTTAAAATCTTGAATGAGAATTCTAGCTGTTAGTTGATAACAAGTTTGTTTTGTGCTAAGGAAAAGGCCACAGAATTTAAAAATTAATTTAAACCTGGCTGAAGCTGCAGAACTTGAATAAAAGGTTTTTTTCACAGAAGGAAGGTCTTCCCCCCAGCAGGAAATCACAGAGAAGTGGTAATTTCAGGGTAGGAAAGAACCTCGTCTACAGAGGCAAAAGGAACAATGACTAAGCTGCAGAGCAGGAAATTCGAAGTGTGAAGACAGTCGTAAATGGCCTCTGCAAGGAACAAACTTGAGGGATGTCTCTTGGGCTTCCAGGGAGAGACCAAGGGGTGGAGCCAAACAACCATTTGTTGTTTAAGAAGGACAAAGAACATATTTTAAAAAGACTGATAATTTACTATTCAAAATTGTAAAAAATATAAAAATAACAGAGATGTTAATGTAATTTCAGGCTGCACGGGTGACGAGGCTCCAGAACTATGCGACATGCTCTGGACAGCAATGGCAAGAAATGTGGTTTTACACAAAATGTATTTCCGCTAGAATTGTGAAACTTTATGCACTTATTCCCATGTTAAACACACACACTTGCAGAAATTTGCTTAAAAATTGGACATTGTGTTCCTAGTGAAAAGGGCAAAATTCTGTGAAAAGCGGAGACAAGATCCCACAGCTACGGGGTTTTGAGGAGTAGCTGCTATGTAAAATATGTAATCTATATATGTGAATTTTTATAGAGGTTGCACATGTGGAAATATGTATTTTGCCAAAAGTAGATTTTGAGTTCCAGGGGCTAGGGGTGGATTCTCAGCCTCATAAAATTGCACCATAAAGATGACACTCTGTTTCTCTCCTCCTATCAAGCCAGAGAGTAGACTCTGACTCAATCACCTTTCAAAGGGGCAAGCTTAGCCTAAACCAGCACACACACCCCTTTATGATTAGCATAAATAGAGACAGCTCACCACACATAAGGACAGACAGATTCACTCGCTATCCTGATGCTGGTGGAGCACCCTGCTGCTGAACTCTACATCTTCCTTGCTCCAGACTACAGAAACTTGGCAAAGCAAAAGGCCACTGCATAGCTGAACCACCAGTTCAGTATCTGGATTAATTCAAACGGCGATGGTTTCCTTACAAATGTGGCTTTGTTTGAGGTGGGTGGAGGCAGTGCCATTTGTTAACTTTGCAACATGTAGGTGATGTTGCCAACTCCTTAAAAAGCTTTCCATGGCATATTTGGCTGAGGATGACTCTTCTTGTTCCCAATTCTTTGGTATATCTTCTGTTTGGTAATGTGATGTCACTTGCTTGACTTTCTTGGATGCTCCTTTGTGATTGTTACTTGTGGAGTTATGTGTGCAGATGAGCTGGAGTGGCTATTAACTTGTAGATGATTGCAATGCTTCTTCTGCGTTGCAGAGGAGTCTGAATGGCTATCTCCTGTAATTTTTAAGTTTTTTGATTTGGGTAGTCCCGACTCCTCAGAGAGTCTCCTGACACTGGGCCTCATTACACGGAAGGCAGTAATGGTTAACGGCCACCGTTAATGGTAACGGTGACCGTTAACCAGTACCGCCTTACTACGAGGTACCTTAGCGGGTTGGTGCTTTAACGCCTGCTTTTTGCAGGCGTTAAAAACCAACCCGCTAAGGGACCTCGGAGCTAATTACGGCACCGCAAAATTGCGGTGCCGTAATTAGCGCCTTCCCCATTCCCATAGAGCCCTATGGGGCAGAAATGGGAAGGGCAATGGCGGAAGCGGGATTTACCGCCCCACCAACCTTGGAATGGGGCGGTAAATCCCCTTTCCGCCAAGGCGGTGCCGGTATTTTACCGGCATGAGCCATGGCGCTAATAGCGCCATGGCTCACCGCCTTCCGTGTAATGAGGCCCACTGTGTGTGTTGCCCTCCGTGGCTTTTATTTTATTTATTTATTGGGTATTTATAATGCGCCTATACAGCAAAAGGTGTTTCATGGAGCAACAAGACAATGGGCGGGGGGCAGGGGTGAACAAAACAAAAAACGGTACTACTAGGCCATGCATTTGGATCGTGCACATGCAGTAACAAGAAGCGGAGAGAGGAGGAGGGCAAGTGCCGGTCAGGGAGGAAAAGGGCCCATGGGTTATGCAAGTGCTAAGGGGAGGCCATGTGGACAAGTGCCAGGGGGATGCAGAGAGTGGAGGGGAAAGAAGGTCCATGCGCTAAGTGCGAGGGATGGGGTTGGAAGGGATCAAGGGGTGCAGGCCCAGTCAGGCTAGTGCAGGGGGAGACAGCCCTGAAGGGCAGGTGCAGGCGAGGGGGGGCAAGGGGAGACCAAGTGCATGGGTAGACTGGTCAAGGAGGGCCTGGTGCCCTGTAAGAAGCTGAAGGAACCAGGCAGCGTGTCAAAAGGAGGCAGAGGGGGACATTACCAAGGAAGGGGGAGAGGGAAGGAGGAAGACAAAAGGAGGGTCTTGAGAAGCTTCTGGAACTAAAGGAGATCTGGCTCAAATCTGAGAGGGACAGGGATACCATTCCAGAGGGAGGCACCTGCAGAGGATAGGGATCTACCCCCCACTCTCTGCTTGGAAAAGTGTCTTATCTACAGAGGGTTGGAGCTAGAAGCCTGTAAGGCTCTAGCGGGGAGGTATTTAGGCATAGAGAGTTGGATGTAGCAGGGTCCCATCCCCCAGAATGCCTTGTGTATGATGCAGTAGGTCTTGAACTTGATCCTTGCAGCAACCGGGGGCCAGTGGAGAGATTTTTGGGACTGGAGAGATGCAGTCCCTGGGCTTGGGGCCAAGGATAGGTCTTGCAGTCCTATTCTGGATTAGTTGAAGGGGGCAAAGGGAGGAATTAGGCAGATTGAGGAAGAGGCTGTTGCAGTAGTCCAGCCTGGAGAGGACCAGAGCTCTGGAGACATTGAGTTTCTGGGGGAAGGTGAGGAAAGGGAGAATGTATTTGAGGAGGTGCAGCTGAAAGTGGGAGTTCTTGGCAAGGTCTGTGATGTGAGGAGAGAAGGAGAGAGAGGTGTCGAAGATGACACCAAGGTTTTTTGCCTCACAGGAGGGTGAGGGGAGAGGGGCTCATGGAGGGTGGTCAGGGAGTAGGAGCGAAGGAAGGAGCAGGGGTCTCAAAGAGAAAGATCTCAGTCTTAATGGCATTAAGACAGATATTGTTATCAGTGCACCAAGACTGAATAGCAGACAGTCCATCAGGAATGAGAGAGGAAGAAGAGGAGGTAGTGGAGGGAAGCTTGAAGGAGAGCTGCGTGTCGTCTGTATAACACTGGAAGTTAGGAGCAAAATCAGAGATCAGATGCACTTTAGGGTCAAAGTAGATGTTGAAGAGCCATGGAGAGAGATTAGAGCCCTGAGGGACACCACAGGTGGAGAGTGAGCTGGAGGAGAGAAAAGGGCCCAGTTGAACCTGGGAAGGTCGGTCAGAGATGAAGGAGATCAACCAGTCCAGAGCCAGGTCTGTGATGCCAAGGGTATCACAGAGCCGATTCATCAGGGTGGCATAATTGACGGGTGTACAAGAGCGCTGTTTCCGTACCGCTGGGTGCTCTAAAGCCAGACTGGTTGTCGCAGGGAGACAACCAACAGATTCAGTGTGGTGGATAAGCTGGGAGATGGCCCGCTTCTACAAGTGTTTTCCCAGAAAGGGGGTAATGGAGATAGGGCCATAGTTAGCTGGGTGGGAGGGGTCGGCAGAAGGGTTTTTGAGGAGAGGGTTCACAATGCAGTGCTTGAGGAGTACGGAGAAGGATTCAGTGGCAAGGGAGTGATTGCAGAAATAAGCCAATGCTGGAGTGAGAGAGACAATGGTATTCTTGATAGTTCTGGAGAAGCAGGGGAGCACCTGTTTGGATGAGACTTTCATAGAGCAGACCTGTCTAAAGACCTCGTCAGGTGGTAAGGGAGAGAAAGAGGAGAGAAGGAGGGAAGGGGAGAGGGGGCCAGGGGAGGCATGAGAGCAGGTGAAGGAGAAGAGAGAGGTCTAGTGGAGAGTGAGGACAGGATGTCCTGAGTTTTAGTAATAAAGTGAGAGGCCAGTGTAATGCAGAGGGCCAGGGAAGACAGAGGAGAAAAAGAGGCTGCAGTAGGAGTGGGGAGTTCCTTGAAGATTTCGAAGAGTTCAGCCATGTTGTTAGTGACCCCAGAGATGCAGGCCTGGATATAGGCCTTTTTCTTCGAGTGGACATTGCTGCTAGGAAGGAGGAATGGACCGGCAACTGGCTCCACCCCCCATGGGGACAAACTCCTACTCTTTGGTAGGGAAATGCCAAGTTCTTTTGTGGACGGGTCTCTCACAAGGTCTGTGTCATGGCAGCTCACCCATTGCTGGTACAGTCTTCTGAGGAATGGCAGATGAGGACACCCAGGAAAAGGGCAGTCGGGGAATGTGCGGATACCACCGCAGGCAGGGATATGCTTGGATGTCTTGCAGCACAGTGGAGTGCCAGCTCCGGAGTGTATTCATTGGGGCAGCACATATGTACACACATGTCTCTCCCTTTTGCACCAAGTTGTTGTATCTCATACATGCACACAGAGGTACTTAAAGGAACCACAGATGTAATCCTTTTTCTAAGAATAACACAGGTACCACACACTTAATTACTTCTTTATTTTCCTTTCCTCTAACTTCCTCTCCTCATCATTTCCTTTCTCCTCCCTCCTCCGTCTTGATCCCTCTTCCTTCTTCCGCAGTGCCCTTGCTGGTATACAACAGAGGTGGTGAGAGGGTGATATGCGAAGGAGGCACATCTTTGGGTTCAACACTGCCATGTTTTGATGGCGTGCCTCTAGACCAGAGATTGGATATGAAAAGATTGCTGTGAGGGAGGGAGATCAAGAGCAAAAGCCTCTGAACTGAAACTCACTTGAATTCAAATGTGGGGTCAATGAAGCGCAACGACATCAAGATGGATGATTGACGGGGAAGGAGAGTAAGCACTGAGTTTACCTGAGAGAAAGGGAATGTTGACCAGTGGAAGGCACAGTGGCTAACACCCCTCACTAACGTATGTGGTGGTTTAGATTATATCAAGAGACATTGAGGAGAGTATTATGCATTAGTTCCTCTTCCCTTCAACCAGCAGAAAATGAAATAAAATGTTTTTAAACAACTTTGTGAACAAGGAAAACATTTTAAACACACCAAAAATGACCTTAAGCAACTGAATCCAAGATGGAAGCCATGGTAGCCACAGGGTATAAAGTTCCTCTGGTAGAAGTATGCAGCCTAATGGTAATAATCCAAAAGCAAGCGCTTAGAATAAGCTGGAGTTTTATCGTTGTTGAACGTTGGGCTGCAAAAGTGTGGTGATCTTACATTGAGACTGCCCAATGTGCTGAATGAATGCAACATTTGAAATCACCTGAATATTGCGCCTCAACAATTTGAGTTGTATGTGGAATGGCAAAAATGATTGTTGAATGCAGTATTGTTTCATAATTTGCTTGTTTATTATGGCAAACATGTGTATCCCTTTGGGTGATATCTCGAATATTACTTCACATCAAATAACTTTATTTCTCATAATCCCTTGATATCTCTAAAGTTGCTTCACATCAGAGAAACGTTATTGCTCATGATCCCATGACACGTGTTTCTCCAATACATTCAATTGGTTCCTCAGGAGGGTAAGTCTAACTTTTAGACATGGCAAACATTGATCTGTGTCAAAATATCCTTATTGTGTTAAAGATCAATCATTTTCCTTTGATTCTAGTTGGTTTGTAGAGAGTTGAATCAAAAATCCGCCTTATAAGGCTCAATAAAGAGGGGCGTGGCTTGGAGCGCCATCGATGTGGCAGCTCCTTTGATGGCCTCAGTGAGGCCCACATCGTAAATGCATAAAATGCTGTTCCTGCTCTTACTTTGAAGGAAGAACAACATTTTCTGGGGCCGAAATGTCTGGGCTATAGCTAGCTACGAGAGGAGCCTCTGATGTTAGCCCCAGCCCGAGATCGACACAGATTGCCCGCCATCAATGCGAACTAAGGTGGCGGGCGGATCAGAAGGGCGATGCCGTGGCAACTTGAGGTCCAGCTAACTGCAGCTGGGAAGTCGCCAGGAGACCTCGATCTGTGGAGCCCCGTCAGGCATCCTTCGTGCCTGCGCCCTGGGCCCCCATCCATGGGTATGTGGTGAAACCACAGAGGCCTCTGCTGCGCGGCACTCGGCGGAGACGCTTAGCCGCCCGCGCTAACACATTCCTGCTGACCTGCTCCGAGTCCTGCATCCGTCTAGAGGAGGAGGCACCATAAAACAGCGGGTGACAGGGTTGGTGCCCGGCAACACCAGCCCGCCCTGACAGCTCGGGCCAGGGACTCACATCGCGGCGGCATTTCAACTGCCAACATTCCGTACGCCCGCCTCGCTTGTCCGAGAGGCCAGGACAGAAGGTGATAATTTAGATGCAAGCATCTCCGATGGATTCAACGGCCGGATGGTTCTAATCCTTCAGTGAGCCCCCACAACACCAACAAGGAGCGAAACAGCGGTAAAGTTCCATCTCACATGCCGGCCTCTGCAGCAACCCCAATGCTAATGTAGACGGGCATGGCCATCCACCTCGCAACAAGCTCCTCTTAGCCCCTTGGCCCCCATTGCCTATTTGGGCCCCGGACTTCCACGTGGGTCTGGTCACTGCAGCTTCCCAACTCAGCCCACGCTTCAGATCGCACCTGGCACCTTTAATAAGGCCAGATTGTCCTGCTCAAGTACCGGACTGGGAGGGGGGCCCTGAAGGCGCAGCAATCCTCTGTGGGACTACTCCCATGCCCTGACCAGCTCACCAGCGGGTAACACCTCAACCTTTTTGCTCCCGGACCCTTTAGTAACCTCGACCACTTCTGGACCTGCGGCTACCTCCTGGGGTGCCCCGGCCCATGGCCCTTCACCCTCCCGATATTACGGATCCCGGCGGAGCTCGTTTGGGGTGGCTGGCTGGCTCCCCCTGAATTGGATTAGCCAGCATACGACCTCATTGACCACAGAGACCGATTGGAAGAAGTAAACCTGTGCTGCACTCCACATTTAACATCTTCCAAGCTCTCCACTTCCCAGAGAAAGCCTGGGGGCCGAAATCCTCCAACAGCAAAACAGTCCACCACCCGCTTGAAGCTCAGCTCGACGGGGATCCCACCAGCTGGCCCTTCCGCCCGCAGAGGAACTGAACTCGCCCTCACTCTCCCCCATAGATCAAATCCACGCTTCAGGTGGTTCCACTCTCCGTACAGTGTTGAGCAAAATCCAGCAGCCCTCTCCCTATCGGCCAGAGCAACGAACTTCACTGGATCCCCCCTGCCTCAACTTTTCCAATTCGGAACGTATACATACAGGGAGCCCCCGACGTGGTCCTGGGGTAATGGCCAAGCATCTGAAACCCGCCAAAAACTCTGACATCGCCACCATGCATCTAAGTGGACAGGGGGAAGAAATCTGAGCCCCCAAAACCTACACCCCAAAAAACCCTGGAGGGCAGTGGACTGCTGGCAACCCTAGAGCACATTCAAGCTTTCATGGCAGACATCAAGGCGGAATGCGTGTTGGAGCTCTCCACCAAATCAGAGCAGACAGACTAGAGGGTCATAGACGTGGAACAGAGACTGGGGGAAGTCGAGGATTTGACCCAAGAACACACTACAACTCTCGCAGTAGTACAACAACCGATCCAGGCACTGCTTAATAGAAGTGAAATTCTTGAATTCAAACAGGAAGATCTTGAATTCAGGGCCCGACGTAACAAGCTGCGTATACGGGTGGTCCCCTCCTCGGTTCCAGACAGAGACCTGGCTGAATATGTCAGCGACTTTTTCCAATTATTACTCCCAATTCTGGACAAATCGCAACTCGTAAGGGAGTGGATTCGGATTCCCCCCCGGATGTGAAAACTAGGGTACACTTCTACACTACTTAAGAAGCCATATCAGCAATAGGGCGATCCCGAGATGAACTGTCATTCCAAGGCTCCCCTCTCCAAATGTATCAAGATCTCTCCCTCTTGACGATACAAAAGAGAAGAGCCCTCCGGCCCCTTACACTCTTCCTCCAAGACCACCAAGTCTGTTACTGGTGGCTGTTCCCAACGGCCCTACAATTTTCATATAATTGAACCCTTCAGAGGATCAGCCACCTGGACGACACTGCAGCGATCCTACGCCCTTAGTCACCTGGGGGAGCAAAGGACCCCTCAACAGATCGCACTGGTAGCGAGATGGGCACTTCTCACTTCTCTTCCTAAACCGAGGCGCTCATCCTGGACAAGGGTGCAGAGGAACTGAAAGGTAAAATGATCATTATTATCATGCCGGACCGTTCTTCACCCAAAATAAGAGTTTTTTGAGAATTTTGATTATCAGGTTAAAAAGGCATTTTTCAAAGAATTCATTTGGGACCTTTATTGAGCCTTTTAAGGCAGATTTCTGATTCAACTCTCTACAAACCAACTAGAATCAAAGGAAAATGATTGATCTTTAACACAATATGAATATTTTGACACAGATCAATGTTTGCCAAGTCTAAAAGTTATACCTACCCTCCTGAGGAACCAATTCAATGTATCGGAGAAACACGGGTCGAGCGATCATGAGCAATAAAGTTTCTCTGATGTAAAGCAACATTAGAGATATCAAGGGATTATGAGAAATAAACTTCCTTTGATGTGAAGTAACATTCGGGATACAACTTTTTGCCATAATAAACAAGCACATTGTGAAACAATACTGCATTCAACAGTCATCTTTGCCATTCCACACACAACTCAAATTGTTGAGGCGCAATATTAAGGTGATTTCAATTGTTGTGTAAGGTTCCTCTGAGTTAGTCTTTCAACCTCTTCTGTAGCTGCAAGAATCCAAGCAACCACAACCTAGCGCAATTGCGAACAGCCCAGAGCGAGGCAAAGGGGAGCAGGTCTAGATGAGTGGAGAGTGGGGGACATTTTGTTTAGATTGAACAGCACAGTGATAAAGGATGTGCATATAGAGAAGAAAGAGGAAGGGCGAGCACAGTAAGGTGCGACAGATGCATAGGTGGGGATCCAGGAGAGGATGGGTGAGGAGGAAGCACAGCAGGTGCTGGAAATAACACCTTGAGTGGAAAGTTTGTGGGATGAGAGGCTAGGGAGGTTTGTCCGGATGGCAGTAGCGAGGAAAAAGGGAAGTCTGCCAGGGCACCACCAGAGCACTGTGGCCTCCCTCTCTCCACTGGTGCCTGGTGTCTCCTGTTTCACTGCGTTTCCTCTCCTCTCAGATATGCCTGGGCCTAAGATGCCCCAACCGGTCTAGGGGAAGGCCACCTTGCCCAACCGCTCCAGCTGTCCTCCCAGTGCCTTCTTAGCAAAGCCACCACACCTCACCTAAGGGGTGGGGATCCTTTGGTCCTCATCTTCACCGATCTCAGATCTCAGTTGTCATGGGGAACTCTAATTTCTTCCTCCTCTCCTCCCACGTGGTCTTCAGTTCCGTGCTGTCCTACCAGTGGCATTACAGTAGGCTTGATGGGCACTGTGCACCCTCCGCTGCCACAGCTGCATCCTTAGTATTCCTTCCTCCCACTTGCCACGTGGCCTATCCCAGAAGTAAGCCCTCCGCACCAGGTGGAGAGGAGTGTGTCGTGCCACTACTTGTCTGGACCCTCAGAGCCTTCTCTCGGGATCCCTGCAGCTGACCACCTGCTCTGGGGGTATTCCTCCAACCCCTCTCTTTCACTGTCTCCGCTGTGGGAAACAGGAAGTGCCGCAGAGCTGTACTGAGAAGCTGCCATCTTTTCCAAGCCCCTTAGTGACCAGCTGTCATAAAATATGAAAATAAAAATATGGGGGCTGCAAATATGGGGGTGCAAACGATGAGATGTGCTACTACATCGCATCATTTGCACCACAAAGCATGCTTCCTATCCCCAAAGGTCCTGTGAATGTGCGTATCTTAAAGGCACACATTCAAATGTCCTCACTTTCCCATTAGAAAATCTGGTGGCGTTTCGGCCCAACTTAAAGCTCATCCCATATCCAAAAATGAGACGCGCTTTAAAATGCACAGAAAAGGAAGAAATCCCTCTGTGCCTGTTGGGAGCAGGTGCAATGGGATGTACATTGCAAGACAGGGTCAATCCTGCTGTCCACGTTGCATTTCCATCCCTCAAGGAAGGTTTTTTTTTTCTGTTCGCATTTCACATTGACAGTCCCTTTATGTGCCCGTTAGCATGAAATATGCTCTCGGCAACCATGTGGGTGCGGGGAGGCTGGCATACATTCGTTTTGGGAGCATGCTGCTGACACAAATGTTTGCCAGGGGGCTGGCCAGCGCAACTTTTGTGCTCCTGCGCAAAGGCCCCAAGAAATGCGCAGGTCACCTGCCTCCTGTATAAAGTGATTGCGGCGTTTCTACATTGAACGCAAAGGAAAACAAAATGCATCCTCTGCGCGCCCAGAGGATGCATTTGAGGCATTCAAAACACCCAAACCACCAACAAGGGCATTGGTGCTGGCTGGAACCATTTTCAGAGAGGGGGTGCTGGCGGGTGGTATCGCCTCACCAAGATCCTAGGGCCTGTGAACATATAATACCGGTGCATCTACAGGAGAGACCATAGCAATTGGTCTCCTTTCAGCTGTGTGTTGTGGGTATTGGATTCCCTTGAAGACATTTTAGAGAAGGTTGGGCTGTCACATAATGTTCCCCAACTAAATGTGTACTATCTGTGGCATGATAGGGTGTAGTAGATCATGTGCTCCAAGGAATGACCCTTTAGAACTGAGAAAGTACCAAAACAAACAATGTACACCCAAAATGGAGACATAGCTGGGGCAATATATAGGATTAATTGCTTTATGCAACTTTGTATCTGTTTCAAAAATAGCTATAATATTGACATAATGAATTAATGTAATACTTCACAATTCCCCAAAGTAGCTAGGATTCATGAGTCTTTTAAAACTCCACAACCTTTTGCCAATGCCAATCGGAAACATTTGTACAGGACTGTGTACGTGTTTGCACAACAGGAAATTGTGTAGTAGCAGAATTTTGCATATTTGAAAACATAGAGGAAGAAGAGCACAGCAAATGGTAAACAGAAATACTATGCCAAGTGAAACAGAAACAATGTACTTGCTCAAAAACAAAAGTTGGTTCCTATTTACGGTGTACTGATTGCTGCTAAGAAAAAGGAACTTAAAGCCGACTTGAGGATTATCAAGAAGCAGGCATTTAGCCTGGCGGAGGCTCAAACTGCAGCCGCGAAATTAAAAAAAATACGCTCTAAACACTGGCTTCATTGCTATAGTGTAATGGCAGATTATCCTTAACGCCCTTCCTTCACAGGATAATCGTACATGTTGGGTAATTTATAATAAACATATGTCTGTATACGCACATAAAAATGAGGTTAACCCTATTTCTGAGGCTAAATGATATCACAAGGATTGTGGTTTAGTCGAAGAAATGCCTGCCACCAGTCTTAAATGAGGCATGTCATGAATTTACAATTCAAGATATTTTAATTATTGTTAATAAGCTCAAAACTTCTTGGTCACTGATGGGTGGCCAATATTGTTATTAAAAAATCTTTTTTGGGCTGGTGTATTATATAGATTTCTTTCTCAGGTCACGGCCACTGGCATCATTCCAGATAACTGGAAGAAATCAATCCTTCTCCTGATCTTCAAGAAGGGCACACATGACATTCTGTCTAATTATCATGTCTTGGCAATGGTTGATATATTTTCAAAAATGTTTGCTTTTTTTTTATTAGACAAAATGTATTCGTGGATTAGCCAGTGGAAATTGATCAAGAATCAACAAACTGGCTTTCGCAAAGGTGTTAGCACCATGACTAATCCGTGGTGCTTACTTTACCTAATTCGATCAACCTGGAACACACACGAAGGGCCGCAGACTTTATATTTGTTTTGCCGATTATGCAGGTGCCTTGGACACTGTAGGTCATAGAAAATTGTGGCATAAACTTGAAGAGTGGAGTTTGGATTTGTCAATCTAACAATTGATTAAATCCCTTCATTCTGATACATCTTCGTTTTCAAGATTAAATCAGGAGGGACGACTCACTTCTCCAATTGTCATGAGCCATGGCCTCAAGCAGGGGTGCGTCTTGCCACCGTTTCTTTAAACAATATTTATGTTTCAGATTTGGATATTGCGCTTAAAAAGTGCCACAATGTTCCTCCTCATATTGGGCAGCAATCCATCACGTAGCTTTCGTACGCTGACGAAACCATTGTTTTGGATAGTACCCCTATTGGCCTGCATCAATACTCTATAAATAACCTAACAATTAATCTTTAAAAAAACTAAGATTATGGTAATTAAGCCCAATAGGGTAAAGATACCTAATTTCGTTTGGAGAATTGATAATACCCCTATAGAGATTGTGGATACATATATTTCTCTTGGTGTATCAATTTACAATTCCCTGAATATTACCTTCCTTGCCGATGATGTTATTACTAAGATATTGATAATATTCTGAGCTATTAAAATATTTATTTCAGCAAGTGATTGTTATTTGATGGAGGGAGTATTGAAGATCTATAAGTCCAGCATTGTCAGTCCAGAAAAAGTAGACACCCCCCGATCGTAAGGCAATGTATTTTGTTGGCCGAAGACCAGCCGCCTCATGTGTTTAGTATTAGTAATATGTAGCCATAAGCTTGACTGAAGTGCAGCCATTTTTAAGGTGACTGAAATCGCCATTTTGTTTTCTCTAACGGTTGCCTTTTGCCTTCTGTTAAAACTGCTTTGCTGAAATATTATTCTGCTCCACTAGTGCATAACGCAAGGCCGCGAGAGACATGTTGAAACATAACGCAGTAACCCAGACAGAACTGCCCGGTCTCCTCCCTCACATATCCTTGGAAAGTAAGCAGCAAGCCATTCTAATCAGTACAGCAGGTGCCAGCTAGTCTCGGAAACACAGTAGAAATGTTAGAAGCGAACATTAAATGAATTGAATTATGCTCTTCTTTGCTCTTCTTTGCGGCCCCCCTTTCCTGAGCCCTGTAGAGCTCTGGGAGCAAGTTGACCGCCAGCAGACAAATAGAAGCAAGGCCTGGAATGTGTCTCTCCCCTACGCACAGCTTGCTTGCAGAAACAGAAGCATTGTGTTCTTTAAAACAAAGACTTATGTCTGTAGGCTCACAAAATTGCAAACTGTTGCCAAATTAATGTTTGAAGGTGTCATACTTATCACCATTGTCAATCATTGTGCCCAGTTCAAAGGAAATGTATTAAGGGCGGTATTGAATGTGTCACTACTGATAGTAAGATGCTTGCTTTGTATATGTGTAACAGTTGTACGTTTTGCTCTTGCTCTTGTGTCCCCCGGGGTTTGGAAACACACGTCGCAGGACTTGGGACCCAGTTGGCCAACTGAGACCATTTGCTTTGCAATAAACCCTAGATTTTGGGAATACAACCTTGTGTCTGGCGTATCAGTTTGTGTGTCGTGATTGTGTCTTGTTTCCATACACGAGGGCCCCTCAGGGGCCCCTTCAAGATGGTGCCCGAATAGGGACCCTCCCCCACTTTTTTCCATCGTGCACGTTGTAAGATAAGGAAGGCGGAGAGAATGGCGAGGACGGGACGATCGAGCCGGGATTAAGAGGTGTTCGGGGCGCCCCTGCGAAAGCGATGAGAGACTCCTTTGCAGATCTGTACACAACTGATCCCTGATCGACATGTCCGGCCAGAGAACAAGGAGGCGAGGGTCCCAAAGCGAGTGAGCCAAGATACGCAGACACAACGTCATTGGTTGTGTCAGTATACAGACAAATTGTGTCTTAAGAGACGATTCGACTGATCAGGTGAGTCGTGCCCCGATTTAAAGTAATCCTGATATTGGTTGAGAGTTGATTTTGCAAAATCAAACACCCAGTGTAAGTTTGATTAGCCAAGGGTAAGGTTAAAACATGCCTGGGGTATTGTCCACCCTAGCGGGATTTTTCCGCTGCGTTAGACAATCTTTGGAAACTGGCCAGGCTGCGCCACCCGTGGGAACGCTGGCATATGAAATGTATGTGAAATATGGTGTAGGAGCGATAATGTTTTGTGAGACTTGGCATAGGCAAACCAAAAAACAGGAGGATCTTCAGTGGCCGAATCATGGGAGTTTTGAGATGACGAGAATAGATAGTTTGGAGAAGGTGTTGATGAAAAAGAAAACACGCCCTGCAGCATTTGATATCTGTAACGCTCACCTAATTCCCACGGAGGTGCTGGTCCCGGCTGAACTGTTATAGTCTCTTCAATTGAGAAGCGTAGAGCTCGGATGACTCTCTGGACTGGGCTTCCTCTTATTGACCGTCTGGCTTGCAGGGTAAGGTTTCTGCAGGCGGAAGAAAAAAGGGTTAATGACCGTTTGGCTGGACTTCCTCCTCACTAATCGCCAACTCTCCGAAAGTCCAATGTCCTGGTGAGCTCTCACCTCAGGCGTATAAATGCTGGGCTCTCCATCCTGCGACTATGCAGGGGTGCGTGGGTTCCAGTTACGTCACTGGAGGTCCTCAAAGTCTTTTGTGGCCTTAGAAGTGGCACAGGTGCTGAGATGCCAAAAGGTGATGCCGCCGTTACTGCACGAGCGGATGCCAGTAGGTTTAAAGAGTTTATAGTCTTGAAGAGATGGGCACCTTTAATGAAGTCTTTGCATTGTCTTTTTCAGGTTCCTGGATGCTGAGGGCGTGGTCACTGAGAGCGCGACACATGCGGTTGTACGTAGGTATGGGAATTTCAATGACACCTCAATAATGTCCCTTGTTTTCTGTTTTCAGGTCTTGAGATGTTGCGGGCGTTGTTCGTCCGTTACCGTAGCACGTGCGAAGTATGTGAGTATAATGATCTGTGACCTTATTATAGCACCTCTAACAATGTTCTTTTCTTATTTGCAGGTGTCGGGACCTTGCGGGCGTTTTCCCAGTCGCGGATGCACGTGGGGAAACACGTAAGTGTTAGGCTTTCTTGCAGTCTTTAATGGCACTTAAATAATGTCTTTTCTTGTTTTCAGGTGCCGGGCTGCTGCGGTTGAAGAGATCGTAATACGCGCACAAAAGCAGGTAAGAAAAGTAAATGCGGCCGCCTTCACCCGATTCCTACTTAACAATGTTCTTTGTCTTTACAGGTGCCGTTAGGCTGCTGAAGAGAAGGCCGCGAAGAATCTGTGAAAGCACAGATGGATCAGATAAGCGAGCGCGGCTGCGAACGTGTTGCAACTTGCTAACCTTATGTTTCTTTTGCTTGCAGGTTCTGCCGGTGTCTGGATTCCTGGATGGTAAGTATAGTTCTCGTGTCTTTCTTCCACAGGTTGCTGAGCTGAAGCTGGAGATGTCACTGGAATGCTGGAGCTGACTCGGTGAGCGTCCTGCTGCAGATGCAGAATAACGCGAAGCACGTTTTCCCAATCGGGTGTGGTTTAAATAGTGTTGGAGTGATTGGGTGTCTTCTTCCTCAGCCTCGCCCAGGTAAAAGAGTTCATGTGTTCCAGAGCTAAGGAGTGGCACCAGCCCCACCCAGGTAAGAAAGTAGTCCCAGTTCAGGGAATAGTTCCTCCCAGCAGAAGGCTGGGGACTTCATCCTGCCAGCATTTGCAAAGGTGAGTATGCAGCATGGTCTGCTACAGGTAGGTCCACCCAAGCACCTTTGCAAGAATTATGAGCCCGGCGCCCCTGGTGCCGGGACTGAGGTTCCTTATGAGCCTGGCACCAGAGGCGCCAGGACATGGTCCAAAGGGCCCCAATAGGGGTTTGCTGGAGCCGGGGACGAGGGTCGTGAGCCTGCTTCCGGGGATGCTGGGCTTGACTTGGCTTCTCGGGAGCAGTGCTCATGACAATATCCTTAGGGACTGGAGAAGGGAAGCTATGCTTCGCTGGAGAAGTAGAGAGAAACATGCACGCAGGCATAAGTCAAAAGCAGAACGAGTGAAAGACAAGGAGGAGGAGGAGTGGAATGATAGTTTGAGAAAGTCAAATAGACGCAATCAGTTGAGTATAGAAAAGATATACCCACAACGAGAGTTGCATTCATCAAACAAATTGATAAATAAAATATTAACTGATACAAAGCGAGGCACAAGGGGAGAGACTAAAAAGACTGTGTCAGTAACTATTGCTCAGCCCCCTCCAGTTGCTCAGCCCATCCCAACTGACCTAATCCCAGCACACCCACAGACCGCACAGTCAGCGCCTCCCATTAGCCAGTCAGCGCCGCAACAGTCATCTCCCGTTCCCGTTGTCCCATCTGCACCTCCCTCCCTAGAGATCGTTTCTGTCCCATCTGCCCCTACTGTGATTGAACTTGAACTCGTTGAAACAGAAGAAGGGGCTGGACAAAGTGGATGTGCGAGAGTGACCCATAGTGCGATCAGCAAGGAGAGAAAGCAGGAGTTGCAAGAACAGGCCGAAATGTATATAAACGGGAATGATGCAACGTCAGCACTAGCTTCGATGTATGACTTCAGAAGGAGCAATGAAAGACAGGTAGTGTTGGAATGCATGGGGGAATATTTAGTGGCGAGATGGAAACAGTTAATTGGAAAGCTACCGCTGCAACGATTGTTGGATTTGAATGCATTAGCACGTTGTAGAGGGAGAGATGAAGAAATAAGGGAACATGTAGACCGACTTTTTGAACTTAAGAATGAACTTGATGATGAATATGCTGAAATGTTGCCACACCAGGGTATAGGAGTCGAGATATTAGGAGAGATAGGGCGGAAGCGGTGGAGCCCTATATACAGCAGCGATATTTGCCATCGTCAAGACAGACAGACTAAAAGTATGCATACCAGAGGCGTTGAAATGGATTTCAGATCCTAGTATCCCCACAATGGAAATACATGACATTTTTGATGAATACCCTTGTCAATGAGGATAGAAGCATTACGAACAATGGTTGAGGTGCTACTCCAGCAAGTGGCGGGACACAATAGAGGGAGAGGAAATGCACAAGGCAGAAGTAATTTGAACATGCATGGAGGGCCTCTGGGATTGAATCAGTGTGCGTATTGCAGAGAGGAAGGTCACTAGGGAGCGCAATGTCCACATCTGCAAAATAGAAATGGGTATGGCCAGAGAAGACAGCATAGGGGGCATCCAGGAACTAATGGGCAAAATAGAAATAGCATGCAACAGCACCAGAATGGTCAAGGGAATGGTACTCAAAATCAGAACCAAGCTCAGAATCAAACTTCTACTCAGAATCAGAGCCATCAAAACACGCAAAATGGAAATAGAGGGAGGGGCGGGAACATTTTTGACACCCAATCAAACGCGTATTATCATAACAGCAGCGATTACACATCGGATGATGTGTTGTTTCCCCAATAGGACAGCCCAAGACAGGGGTCGGAACCAGTGTCTATTCCCATGAATCAGAAAGGACCCTACGTAGAAATGAAAGTCGGGAATGGAGAGCATAGCTTTCTCGTAGATACGGGGGCACAAAACTGCTCAATAGATCATCACTTGGTTCCAGAAATACCACTGTCAGGGCAAAGAAATATTTCAGTAGGGTTTGCAGGCACCCCAGTGATAAATCCTGTGTCCCAACCAGTAGCAGTGACATTAGGCCCATTCACTGAATATTGTCCATTTCTCTTAACAGAGAATTGTGGGGAAAATCTTTTGGGTTTAAATCTATTGAAAAAACTGAGTGCGGTTATCCACTGTATGCCAGACGGAGTATTTTTGACCATTTCACCACAAAATGTACCGGTGTCTGAATTTGTGTCCAAACCTTTGCCAGTGAAGTGCCAACTTGTATATGGGCGATGAATGACAATGATGTGGGATGCCTGAAGATAGAGCCAGTGAAAATTTCCCTGAAAGAAGGAATAACTGTTAGGCAGAAACCTGTGCAGTTCCCTCTGGGACCACTGCAAAAGATTTAAGTCTACAGGTGTTGGCAGTAAACCCACTTGGTAGCAGTCTGCACCACACAGATTCACTGTGGTAGCTGTGGCTGAGCAGTCAGACTTCCCTCAAGAAGAGTTAGGCAGTATACAGAGGATACATAATAGGTACAGAGGCACAGTAGCACAAGCAAACACTGACCAGAGCTAGGTGTAAAAGTATAGACTTATTTATTAAAGGTACACTCATAAATTACACTAGCACAATAGAAAAGATAAGAAAGTCAAACACAGTTACTATTACTCATATGTACATCCCTAATTATTTGTTGGACAATTCTAAGTTAACCCCACTTATTTCCAAAACAGAGGTGAGCGCTTCACGTTAGATGACACTCCAACAAGCATTACCAAAAGGGAGGGAAAAGGCAGAAATAAAGAGAGCAGTAAGGTAAAACACTTTTCACATAAGGTTAGCAAAGACAGTCAATGGTGGAACAAGGAGAATTAGTTCGGGGCCCGCTTTAGAGGGAGCCAGGCGAAAAATATGCCCAAGATCACACAATGTCATCAGTCTTTGCAGGTGAGAGAAAAAGGTTTTACTACGGTTCTAGAAAGTTTAGTTAGGGTGTCCCAGACCTACCCAGGTTCGAGAGCCGAGGGCTAAATCTACCCCGTACAATCGGTGGCAAGGGAGGCCGGGCGGAACACAGTACCTTTAAAAGTGGAAAGGATCCTCCAGCGGTGGTAGTTGTTCCTGGTAGTGGGTGTAAGTCGCGGCGTCGTCCAGGGGAAGAGGTGATCCCGGCGTGGAGGAAAGCTGCAGATCGTTGCACTACCAGGGAAGAGACCAGCCGTGGAGTTTTCCGGTCACAAAGGATTTTTACCCCTCTTTCGCGGTTGAGGTAAAAAGTGGTATCCCGGTTGCCAGGGTGCTTGGCACAGGCAAGGCGGCCACGAGATGCTTCGGGACGGCGAAAAGAAGGCAGCAACTGGTTGTCCCCACCAGTTAAGGGAAGAAGACTCTCCGGCGGGAGATCTCCTCTGTCGTCGGGAAAAGTGGTGAGACGGTTCTGCAGGGCTTCACCGGTGGTGTCGTCTTGGCAGGTCGGCTCGGCTTCTCCCTCTTCGGCTTCTTAGGTCCTGTGGCGACTTCTGAAGAACCAGTCCCAAAAACCCTGCTTTTATGCAGCAAACCCCCATTCATACAGCCTAGCTATCACTCAAACATGCTAAGTGGTGAGCGGGGTGGCTCACCACTTGGGCCAATCACACTAGAGTGCGACATGAGTTGGCAAGGCAACTCAGTCCAGGGTGCCTAAACCCCCTCCCACATCCCCTGTGGTACCCAGACAGAATGGCACCACTTTGGAGGGCTTCTGTGCAGAAGCCCGCCAAAAGTGGAACAAAGGCTCGACTCGGGTTCAGGGTTTCTGAAGTGAACCTAGACGCCATTTTGGCGGCGAGTTCTGGCAAAAAATCCCAACCGGTGAATTTATATTAAATAAATAACCCGGCGGTATCTTTAACATTGCACCAAAAAGTGGTGCATTAAAAACAATGGGAAATCCCATTGGGAAATATTCTGGTGGAATATTTCCGTGGTATCCACTGCCACCAGCCAGAACTCAGCGAGGGGGGACGGGACAGTACCCCCTCGACAACAGACCCAGGGGCAATCTAATTGCCCCTACCAGTACTTCCACAGTAAGATGGTTTGTACTGGTTAAGTTCCTAAGTTAAGACTAGTAAAGTCAATGGTAACTTTACAGACCCAGGGAGACAGTAGTCAGTCCCAGGGTGTGGAGTCTATGTTTGGGGGTCTCAAGGACACCGCTGTGCTACTGCACTGAGGGTGCTGTGTAACACACATTCAAAAACCAATGATGGCCTATGGGGAAAATTACCCCCTAGCCCATAAGCACATAGCAAGTCACAGAAACACTCTCAAGTCATGTCCAAGAGTGAGGGAAAAAGAGTCTCACTCTTGGCAGGAGAAAAAAATAAACCCCAAAAATCCAGCAAAGCTGCTGGGGGACTCACTAGGTTAGGAAATTCAGCCTAAACAGAGACTTCTTCCTAACAATAACGTTACCACGTATTCCACAGTATACAATCTCAGCAGAAGGAGAGAAAGGATTGAAAAGTATTGTTTTACATTTGGTAAAATTGGGAGTGATTGAGGAGATTACAGGCAGTACTTGTAACAGTCCCATTCTTCCGGTGTATAAGAAAGGAGGTAACGAGGTACCGTATCGTTTCATAATTGATCTGTGTGCATTAAACAAGGTAGTAAATCCTCAATTCCCATTGGTTCCAGATGTCACCACAATTTTGACAATGGTTCCTTCCTCGGCTGAGTACCTTAGTGTTATTGACTTGAAGAATGCGTTCTTCAGCATTCCAGTACATAAGGAAAGTAGATATTTGTTTGCCTTCACACTAGAAGGACGATCATTCACATTCACATGCATTCCACAAGGCTACACAGAGAGTCCGAGTATTTACAGCAGAGCATTGAAAGAACAACTAGATATGCTAGAATTACCGGCAGGTTGCGTATTGTTACAGTATATAGATGATTTATTGATCGCTGCAGACACAGAGGAGATTTGTAAAAAGAGTACTGTGTTATTATTGACCCATTTAGCAGCGCAGGGGCATAAAGCAAGCTTAAAGAAATTCCGATATTGTCGAAAAGAGGTGACTTATTTGGGTTACCTACTTTCGAGAGAAGGGAGAAGACTGACGCCAGAAAGAATAGAGAGCATTTCTGGTATGCCTATTCCAAAGACACAAAAAGGAGTCAGAGCCATAATAAGCATGGCTTCTTATTGTCGACAGTGGATTGTAAACTTTGCATTGATTGTGAAGCCAATGGTGGAGTTGACAAAGAAGGATGTTGTGATGCCTTTGCAGTGGAATGAAGAATGTCAGAGAGCATTTGATCTGCTCAAAACTGCATTGTGTTCTGCTCCAGTTTTGGGCACACCAAATTATGAAAACGTTTTCAGATTGTTTGTACACAAGAGTGAAGGTTGTGCGTTGTCCGTTTTGACACAGGAACAAGGTGGAAGAAATAGGCCATGCGGCTATTTTTCTTCTGCGCTGGACCCTGTAGCGCGCGCACTACCAAGATGTTTGCAAGCTGTTGCAGCGGCTGCTGCATCAGTGAAACAAACCGAAGGAATGGCATTGGGGCACACCTTAATTATAATGGTGCCACATGCCATAGACGTTCTACTAAATAGAACGCAGACTCAACACCTCACCTCTGCTAGATTGACTAGATATGAAATTGTCCTTTTTGCGCCACACATCCAAATTATGAGGGGTAGCGCTTTGAATCCTGCAGAATTAATGCCACTTCCCACGGAAGAACTCAGTGAGAATGATACACCTCCCCATGATTGCTTAATGGTTACTGAGGAAGAAACGAAGGGGAGAATTGATTTAAGAGATACCCCACAAAAAGAGCCAGATGGAGAACTGTTTTGTGACGGCTCCTGTTTTAAACTACCTGATGGCACATCAACTGCTGCCTATGCTATCACCACGTTAAAGAGTATTGTAGAGAGTAAAAGAATCCCATACAACTCTGCAAAAAGCGGCGGAGATAATAGCCTTGACCAGAGCCTGTGAGATTTCTGAGAATCTGAGTGTAAACATACATACTGACAGCCAATACGCCTTTGGCGTGGTTCATAACTTTGGCCGACTTTGGGCTGAGAGGGGTTTCTTGACATTGCATGGGGCCAGAATTCAACATGGCCCTTTGATTGTACGATTGCTGTCTGCACTCACGTGTTCGAAGCACCTAGCAATAGTGAAATGCGAGGCACATAAAAAACTAACATGCAAAATGGGAGAAGGAAACGCATTTGCAGACAGGATTGCGAAACAAACTGCCACTGACTTGAATACCAAAATGTTAACAGTACAGTCGGAAGAAGTGCCCTGCATGATAGAGAATGGAATTGCTACGGTCAAAGAAATGAAGGCAGAAGCCACTGCAGATGAAATACAAGGGTGGGCTGAGGGTTCTGCTGAATTAGATCTAGAGGGTTGCTGGGTAGACAAGAAGAGTAGAAATTGGATGTTGCCCAACTCCTATGTAACTGCAATGGTCACGATGGCCCACAGCCCTGCTCATATTTGTGCCAGAAAAATAGTTCAGCATCTAGCCACAGTATGGGAGAACACGCACATAAGGAAAAATGCAGAGAGGATGGTTCAGAATTGTATCACTGCCTATAACACAATGTGGGGAAGGGAACAGTGACTCCAACAGGCAGATTTGGCCCTCCCTCTATGTCTTTTGAGGTAATCCATTTTGATTTAATAGAGATGGAGAGATGCCAAAACTTGACATATGTCCTAGTAGTTATATGTGCATTCAGTAAATGGGTGGAAGCATATTCATTAAAAGACTGTACCGCCATGAGCACTGCAAAATTAATGTTGAAGGAGTACTTCTCCCGTTTTGGTCTGCCCCGTGCCATATGGTCAGATAACGGTCCGCATTTTGTGGGCGCGGTAATATTGCAGATTTGCGCAGGTCTCCAGATCGATAAGCGATTCCATTGTTCTAGACACCCCATGAGTGCCGGTCTTATTGAACGCCACAACGGCATCCTGAAAGCCAAAATAAGCAAGATCTGTGCAGGGAACAAGTTACGTTGGGTAGATGCATTACCAATAGCGTTACTGTGTATGCGTACATCTGTGCAGGCAAGAACTGGGCTCTCCCCATATGAAATAGTCATGTGGAGGCCGGCGAATGTTTGGTGTGCACCGCAGCCGAAACGATTGAGGGAGCTAGAATACCCTGTGCTCGGCATTTATTGTAATCTTTTAATACAAAAATTGCGTTTGATTGATCAGCAGGTGCAGGGGGCATTACCAATCTGGTATTCTGGTCCGGGGCATTCACTGGAACCCGGAGACTGGGTACTAGTTAAAAACTTTGAAAGGAAGACATCGCTTGCACCAAGGTGGCGTGGACCCTACTTGATCCTCTTGACCACGCAGACTGCAATCCGAGTGGACGGGAGGAAAGCGTGGATTCATGCCAGGCACACTAAAAAGGTCCTGTCACCATCTGAAAAACTGCCTGATCGAGACGACCAGAAAGAGACAGCGGTCCCAGAAATGAAAGAGACGGTTGCCAGTTCTTTGCCACAAAATCTGCCTGATCCTGAAATAAAGCCTGAAAAGATTGCTGTAAAAGAGGAAGGGCAAAGAGTGCCCTAACGCAGTCCAACAGAATCTGCATCACTGCTGACTGACACAAAACGTGTACCGCTTTGGTGGCCACCATCTATTGTTGCGCCACAGCCTGAAACGAAATCTGCATCATCACTTGGGCGCCCGCCATCATCTGTCATTGTGCCACAAGCTGACTGCGAGCTTGAGTGTGGAAGTGCATCTGCACTATTCATTGATCACACGATACCAGGAGCAAGGCGGTATAATCTGTGGAACAGAAAGAAGGAGTGATCAAATCTTCATTTCTTTTGATCTTTTTGTTGCCTCTGTTTCCTATCATGGATGAAATAGGACACGGAGGCCTAGAGGAGAGCGGCGTGAGGGTTGTGCAAATCGGACAGCCCAAAAAGCGAGGCTCCTCGGTGCTAAAAAAAAATCCATGTGCAGATCACCCCTTGGGGACGAGAGGGGCTCACATGGTGCAAAGGTAATTGATAACTGCTCTGGAGTTCTTTGAGCAATTTGCAAATGCACAGAGATCTTGCCCAACGTATAGCAATCCAGACTGCTAAGAACTGGCAGAATAGACTGTGGACAATTACCGAATTTATTGACATCAGAACGCGTGCAACGAGAAGAGATATTCACGACGAACATTGCTGAAGAAGAAGAATTGAGAGAGAAGAATGCCAGAACCAGCTTTTGACCCCTCCTGCACCACTGCTGATAATGAGTTAAACATAGCGCACAGAAGGTTAGAAAAAGGAAATTGTCCGAAAAATTGTATGCTGATCTTAACGATAATAATGTGCATAATGAGTATATTAGCACCAATAATGATAAGTATTGGTATTATGGTACTTGGAAGAAATACACCCATTAGAAGTGCTCTTGCCTGTTAGAAACATTTCCACTACTGAACGCCCGGTTCATGTGATTACTTACACCTTGTCCCCAATGGAAGAAAGACACAGGGAAGGTTATGGAAATAAAACATTACTGCTAATAATGAATATGACACACTCGATATTAAGAAAAAATAATTGTTGGGTCTGTGCCCACTTGCCACAGCATGGTGGTAAAGGAATTGGTTGGTATGTGCAGCCCCTGCCATTGAGTTCTGCATGTTACGCTTCTTTGAGTGCATTATATTATGGGAAATGGAACGAAAGTGAAACTGGTCAACTGGACAGAACAAACATGAATGAATTTGAAGAAATCATTATGAAACCAGTAGGTTGTTCCATATTTCAAAAAGCACGATTGATTACATCAGTAATGATGCCACAAGATAGGTTGTCTGTGCCATATAAATCATCTGTGATCACATTCCAGATGAACCCCGAAGGAAATAAAGATACAGTGCCCCCTCCTATACAGTAAATTACAGTCCACGATCTGTCCCTTTTTGCCTGAGGAAGAAGGGTTCTTATTCGGTGGGAACATTCACTAGATGCATGAATATAGCAGTTCTTGATAAGGAGGTAGAGCCAATTTATGTAGGAGATCCTGTTTATTTTATATGGGGAGAAAAAGCGTATACCTGGTTACCTAGAAACTGGGGAGGTACTTGTTACTTAGGATTCCTATTCCCTGGGGTATTCCTCTCAAGAACAGCAGACATAGCCAAATTGGCCAGGTCAAGACCCCGACGAAATGAGGAAGGAGGTTTGATCGTAGAGGATATAGCGAAATCATTCATACCATTTTGGGGTCAAGCAATAAACTCTTATAATATAAGACGACTGTCCAGAATATTAGAGGAAACAATAAATGGAACGACAGATATATTATATAATATGACCTTAGAGGAAAATGGAATCAGATTAATGTTACTCCAAAATAGAATGGCTCTTGGTGTAATTCTGGTTGATCGTGGTGGGGTTTGCAAAATCGTGGGATCAGCGTGCTGCGTATTTGTAAGCAACTCCTCCCCTAGGATTTTCGAAGCGATAAGAAAATTGCACGTTTTAAGCTCTGACCTTCACCCTCCTGAAGGAAGTTGGGAATTAAACATACAATCCTGGTTCTGGGAAGTATTCCGATCATGGGGATGGAAATTATTTGCGATCCTAGTAGCAGTGCTAGTAATATTCATGGCATGCTGCTGCATACACTGCTTACCTATAATATGCACTGAAATAAGCGAGGGATGTGTACAGATGATGGAAAGGAACAACACTACTAAAATAAACACTTATGGTAATGATGAATCAAAGACAGTAAAAGAATTCATGTCAATCGATATTGATGACAATGAAGAGGAGACCAGTAGTGTGCAAGATTCAGAATCTGATTCAGATACTTGGTCAGAAGAGGATGCAATGTATGGATGAGGCGTTTGGCATACGGCCAAAAGGAGGGTTTGTCAGTCCAGAAAAAGTAGACACCCCTCGATCGTAAGGCAATGTATTTTGTTGGCCGAAGACCATGCGCCTCATGTGTTTAGTATTAGAAATATGTAGCCATAAACTTGACTGAAGTGCGGCCATTTTTAAGGTGACTGAAATCACCATTTTGTTTTCTCTAACGGTTGCCTTTTGCCTTCTGTTAAAACTGCTTTGCTGAAATATTATTCTGCTCCACTAGTGCATAACGCAAAGCCGCGAGAGACATGTTGAAACATAACGCAGTAACCCAGACAGAACTGCCCGGTCTCCTCCCTCACATATCCTTGGAAAGTAAGCAGCAAGCCATTCTAATCAGTACAGCAGGTGCCGGCTAGTCTCGGAAACACAGTAGAAATGCTAGAAGCGAACATTAAATGACTTGAATTATGATCTTCTTTGCTCTTCTTTGCAGCCCCCCTTTCCTGAGCTCTGTAGAGCTCTGGGGAGCAAGTTGACCGCCAGCACACAAATAGAAACCAGGAGATAGCAAGGCCTGGGATGTGTCTCTCCCCTAAGGACTGCTTGCTTGCAGAAACAGAAGCATTGTGTTCTTTAAAACAAACACTTATGTCTGTACGCTCACAAAATTGCAAACTGTTGCTAAATGAATGTTTGAAGGTGCCATACTCATGACCATTGTCAATCATCGTGCCCAGTTCAAAGGAAATGTATTAGGGGCGGTATTGAATGTGTCACTACTGATAGTAAGATGCTTGCTTTATATATATGTAACAGTTGTACATTTTGCTCTTGCTCTTGCGTCCCCCGGGGTTTGGAAACACACATTGCGGGATGTGGGACCCAGTTGGCCAACTGAGACTATTTGCTTTGCAATAAACCCTAGATTTTGGGAATACAACCTCGTGTCTGGCGTATGAGTTTGTGTGTCGTGATTGTGCCTTGTTTCCATACACAAGGGTCCCTCAGGGGCCCCTTCAGCATTGTTTCCAGTGCCTTATATGGTTTGAAGGACTTTTGGAAAAAGAGGTTCAATGGCTCAATATTTTGGAAGTTAAACTTTGACGGTGAGCATTAGAAATGTCCAGGTTTACTCCCATTGAGGCCATTTGTGGTAAATTGGGCCTCACCTCTTTAATCACTCGTTGGAAGATTGCACACAGCTCTTTTTCTAAAAATGTTGGCAGAAATGAAATACTCCCTTTATTGTAATTTTGCTGAGCTATTGTTTGGTGACTCTCCAGTGCCTATCTTTAGAGATGTACTAACTTCCATTAACACCTTCCTTGAGGAGATTGGTTTTATGGTGATCTTTCCGTTACATCTAGGCCAGATGCATAAGGAGGTGAAACAGACAGCCTTTACTTGGGATAGGAATAATGACATCCAAAAACTGTTAAGCAAATCCACTTTCCAGGATTATGTTTTACAAGGTTTTCCTATTGGAACTGTCAGGATCCCTTCGATGTTACCTGTTCCATCATTAGGGAAACCGGCTAGAGACGGTACAAAGAACAAAGCGACATTATATCGGCGTTTGCCTGCTGTTTCTTTAAGTCCTCGCCATAAGCTTTTCCTTAGGAATAGCGGACATCGGTTGCCATGGCGACTATGGCGGCCATTACGCTTTCCATACGTAGTGTAATCCTGAATGAGGAGACGTGGATTCCATGGCAACCTATTTAAACTTCTGGGTTCTTCGAATCAGCGCTTCTGATTTTGAATGAATCACGGCTCCATGTTGTTTTGTCCTGCTTTCTTGGAAACCTGTACCCTCATATTGTCCTTACCTGTTGACCCGGACTGTCCTCTGTGTATTCTTTGTCTACTGATTTCAACTCAGACTCCTTACTCGTGTGCCGAACCAGCCTGCCTTCCAGACTCCTCTTGCCTGCTGATTCAGCTTGGACTGCTTACCCATGTACCAAACCAGCCTGCTCTTCGGATTCCATTTGTCTGCTGTTTCAACTTGGATTGTTTACCTGTGCACCGAACCAGCTTGCGCTCCGGACTCCTCTTTTCTGACGATTCAATGCGGACAGCTTACCTGTGTACCGAACCAGCTTTCCTCTGGGAACATTTTGCCTTTTATGCCTATTCTTTGGAGCTTGGATTTGGAACATTACCGAACTCTTTGTTGGGGAGTTCGCTACACTCAGTGTACTATCCAAGAGCTCTGAACTTGAGACTGTCATCAAACAGCTCTGAGGTTGTTAGGCGTCCTCGTGCCGGCGGGATAGTTTTGGACTAGAGACTGCCATCCTCCATCCAGGCGTCCTCGTGCCGTCGGGTTAGGGTTAGGGTGCACTGGGTGTCGAAGGGGTAAGTAATGTCCCTGGCTATTCCATTCTTTTTTGATTCCTCCTTTATCTTTGGCTCATGTGGTTTCCTATGTATTATAGATTGCATCTTGGTCCAATTGTCAAGTTAAAGAAGATCTATCTGGTATAAGGAAACATTTCCTGGTTAGTGTTACCTTCTTGTTCCACTATTGTTGTCTTGCATTATTGCCTGGCTTTATCAAGTGATCATTTCTTCTTTTCCCCTTCTGCAGTGCCTGGTCTTTGTGCGGTGTTCCCATCTTTTGACTAATTGATCCCACTGTAATTTAACTTGCCTGTTCAGAGGGTTACATTGGTAAAAAGAACTCAATAGCTACACTACGGGTACAAGTTGAGTTCTACTTTGGATTCTGACAGGAATTACCTTCAACTATATTACTAAGATTAAAAATTCAAAGATTCGATGCTTTATCATAAGGCTTCACTTTAACCAGTTACCGACTGATGTAGGCTTAGGTGCGTGGTCAAAAATGATTTACCATCTAAGAATCTGTCAACTATTCTCCTTAGAGGTCTAAACATCACGGCATCTTTTCACATCATATACCATTTTTATTAAATATGTATAGGAAAGGTTATGGTAAATTTATAAATAATATTGTGAGCATTCAAACTGATCAATGTTGGGCTTTATTCTATTATATTCGGCCCAACTCTCAATTATGATAACTACAGCTTTTTACATTTTCGGCAGAATTTGAAAAGAATATTTCTTTTTAAGATTATGAAATTGTCATTGTCTATGTATGACTATTATTGATGTATGAAGTGTGTATTTTATCATGTTTTATATATGGTGTAGAGGGTTCTTTTTGCAACCAGAAACCTAATAAAAATAAAATAGGAACAATTAGATACTCATCTGCCACTTCTGAACCATCACTATCTGATATGCAGCCTACGACCATCCCACCTGTCGTCAGCATCCATGCTTTCCATACGCCTTGTAACTCTCAAATTCTTAAAGGCTTGTGCCTGTGCCACTCAATGACGTTGATAGGTCAGTGGGCAAATGCTACAATGGACTAGATGTTTCCTTCTAAATTGTTTGTGTTTCTTCAATTAGAAATGGCTTCTTTATACTTCCTTCCCCCCACTTCAGCCCATGCCTAGAAACAGCTGCAATGACAGTAATTAGCACCTTATGAAAGAAAACAAAAATAGTAGTTAATTTCAAGTCTAACACAGTTACATTTCTTAATACACAATGTCAGTCCGGGGTCTGCTTTTGTTCATACTCAGGCTCAGTCAGAAGTCTATTCTTGGCTCCAGTACTTGCTGGGAGCATGAACCTCACTCACAATTCTCACTCACAAGTGCACGCTTGACTCATACTCTTCTCACTGAGGCCTCTGATCCTCAGAATACCCAGATTGGCTCAGAGTTCTACTCTTAACGGCACCCACACGAATTCAATGCTCTGCTCTGTGCCTGACAGAATACACAGCCACACACACACACACACACGCGCTGCTCTGGATAATACGCGAGCCCGGTCACAGTTAACCTCTTCAGATGACCTGCACACGACTCCCAGATCCAGTTCCTTAGATGCCCATTTGTCATGATAACGAGACACACTCATGGTAATACAGACCCACCCAAAGCTATGCTCCAGCAGAAACCCACACACTTACTTGGGCCCTTCTTCTTAGTAATGAAAGAAAGCTAGGCAATGTTTTGTGAGGTCTCGCCTTTACATATGTTCTCTACGACTGTAAGGATCTTCAACGCCCATACAGTTGGCAAACGGTTCAATGTGTTAAAATCGTGTCAAAAATGGACCGTTTACACAAAATAATCGCTGCAAAAAAGGCAGTGGTTTTGCCACTGCAATACATGTAAAGGATGCGGGGGACATCCCTGCAACCCCCAGACCCATTATACCATTTAATGGGAGCGGGGGACACCCCCGCAACCTCTGCTCCCCTTAAATGGTATAATCGGGTACACCTTTACAGTGTCAAACCACGTCATTTTTGCCGCCATTTTTTATAAAGGCAATATTTTTGCCACAATTTTATTACTGCATACCTGGCAAACATTGTCAATCATGGTAGTGATGTAGTCGCACGACATGACCTTCCATTGGAGTTCAACCTCCGTCACCTCCTTGAATAGAGGTGGTGAGTGACACTCTATGAGTGTTGAGGGAATGGTGTGCCCACTGCACGAAAGTATGAGGCAGGAGAGCCACAGAGAACTCCCTAGCCTGCCTTTCAAAAGTGCAGGCAAGCGATGACAAAATGCCTCAAAGTAGCCGAAAAATGTCAACCCGATATAGCAGGAAACGGCACGTCTCATCCTCAGAGTACAGTCACGTGATTCTAAAACGGAAACAATGTTATACAGGTAGGACATTTCAGAAAAGGCTATGTGGCTGCGGCAGTGCTTGTCAGATTGTAATAATGTGAGGAGAACCTAGGAAACGAGTAGTGTGTACCTCACATCAGTGGGTGTCATGCCTTCTGAGGAAAGGAAAGAGGAACTTCACATTTCATCGTGCCAACGCTCAGTTAAGCGACGGTACTGGACTATGAAAATTAAAGATGCCAGGTACTGTCCATTAAAAGTACAGGCCTATTGAGAAGCGTGACACATTATCAAATGAAAAGAACAGTAGCATTGCATTAGCGGAGGGGGGAACAACTCAATGTGTTGAGGGGGAAATTGGGGGCGAGGGGGAAGAACCATTCGGCTATCCTTGAAAATTCTGCTTCTGCCCATAGGTTTTTTTTAGGCACTAACGCAAACGCCTGCAGTGGTTTCATAAATTCATTGCATTTGAGCGAATCTAATTGGATAAAATATTCCATAAATGAGGTTATGGGCGGGCATTTTGACCACTCTTATGTTAAATACCCACAACTACTTGGAAGCAAAAGGAAGCTGAATTTGATAATTCTGCAGCAGGAACCAGTGAGGCAATCTCACCCATACACCTTTATATTCCTTCTGTTGTACACTCACTCTACACTCACTCTACACTCACTGTACACTCCCTTTACAAATGGAGCAGTTTTACTAAGAAATGATGCACTGCTAATTTTAAAGCGTATCTGCCAAGGTGAATAGTGCTGGTCCTGCTCCATTAAATATGTTGCTGCCCTTTGGTGAAGGGTCTGTGCAGCGCTACGAAGTGGGGATGTGTGGCCAGGTGCCAGGTCGAGAGGTCTGTAGTCTGAACATGCCCACAGCATTGCGATGCAAACTTTCATTTGTGTGCACTTTACCTGCTCAGATAGGTAGCCGAGTAGTTCAAATACTAGGCCTTTTCAGTCGCTGAGGTCTCTCCAACAAGTGCTGTAATTATGGCAAGCAGAGGATAGCTGCTTGTCTGAACCATAATACTGCCCCATTAAAGCGTATATCAGTCCTTCTTAAACATGTTAAGGTTGTCCAACATCCCTACCGAGAGATGCAGGTACTGTCCCATTAGAAAAGTATGGCGGCTCTGCTAAGAAATGCGGGTTCTATCATGCCCAAGGCTTTTAACAAACCCTGAAGGAAGTGCTGGTTTGTGCGCATACAGTACAGTCTGCCCCTCTGGAGACAAAAAGAGCAGTTCAGACCGAATGTCTGTCATTCGTGACCGTTAATGACCCACCAATGCATACCATTTTTTTGTCTCTCTCAACTCTCTCCCTTTATGTGCGCGCACGATGCAGACACGCGCACACATCACAGAATGTAATGACTTTTCAAACTCACTGTTTAAACTCAGTACGTGCAAAAGGTTCACATCATTACAAAACCGAGGTAAGAAAATGTTGCTACGACTCTGATGCCGCCATTACAGACTACCAGAACCAGGGAATAGGAATTGAGCGCCAGATAACATCTGAACATTCCAGAATACTGAATGAAACAAAACTGAGGTACAATAACTTCAAAGGCCAGCAGAAAATCTCCCTACCCTTCTTATGACCCTGGCAATCTATACAACGCCTGTTAATTAAGCAGCAAATAGTTTTATCAACACTGCAGGAAGTTATCTAGTGCACTTGTGAGACGAATAAACGAACCTCATTCCCCCAACCCCGGTCAACTGCTCCAGTCCAAAAAGGAGTCCGGTCTCAGTCAGTGGTGCTGATACAGTCAAAGACAATTATAGTCCCTGCTTAGATTTATGACAGGAAAGCAATGCATTTTTGGCATAAAAAAACACTTACAAAATGTAACATTGATAACAGAGTCGGGGACATGGGTCCTTGACAATGGGGAGAGAGAATTTGACTTGAAGACCAGATGTCGCAAGGAAAAGGGGGAAACATAAACCAGGGAGGAGGACGTAGGAACAGGATGGTGGAAGAAGTGCCAAAATAAGGATGGAGGGGTGACAGAACAGTGCTGTAGGGGTATCCGTGATGGCAGAGATAGAGAGAGAGAGAGAGAGAGAGAGCGAGAGAGAGAGAGAGAGAGAGAGAGAGAGATATGCAGGGTGATGCTAGGAAATAGGTTCTTCAGAAATGAGAAGGGCTTTGACATTGGATTTAAATAGTGGTAGAGTTGGAGCGGTACGGAGAAGGAGAAGTAGACCATTGGAGAGTAGGGAGTGAGATGAGCAGATAGGCAGGGTGTGGCAAGTCCACAGATAGTTTTAAAGATGATGAGCTCTTTGTCCCATAGATAGTCAGCCAATCTGGTGATGGGCATAGGAGGGAGAGGTAAAGTGAGTAATGTTGAAAAGTGGGGGGGGCGCGAATTTGTGAACTTTGTCCATAGGTGAAAAAGCATAGTTGGAGGAGACTGGCACAGCAGTCAGATCTAGAAAGGACTAAGGAGGCGATTCGCTGTTTAGCAGTATTGAAAGGAAAATGATGACATTGTTCTGATATTAAGGAGGTTGAGTCTGGCTGAAGTGGTATATTTGGAGATGAAGAGCTAGAAGTTGTGAGATGGGTTGAAGGTGACACCATCGTTACGAATGGCAGCAGAGCAAGGAAGGTAGTCAGGAGAGAAGAGAAGACGAATGGCAGAGGAAGATATTGTCTGTTGGGCTGGGAAGTAGTGGAGGTGAGAATGAGTGAGTGAGAAGCCATCCAATATTGATATTTTTGACAACAGCTCATCGGATAAGGAGGGAAAGGAGAAGAAGGTCTGAGAGCGATCAGAGAAAAGTTGATAGAAGAAGCCGTAACAGGAGTTCAGGGCACCAAGATTGGAGTATAGAGAGTGAAGAGAAGTGGACCAAGGACAGACTATTGGGGAACTCCAACAGTAAGGTGGTGAATAGGGAGGTAAGGCTGATCCAGGACACCTGGAAGTGTCTAGGGGCAAGCATGAAGCAGACCAAGCCAGGGCCTTATCTCCGATGCCAAGGAGAAGTAATGTAGAGAGAAGGTTACAAGGGTGGACGTATTGAAGGCAGCAGCGAGTCTAGAATGATAATAATAGATTAACGGTTCACTTGGCGTGCGGAAGAGATGAAGTTGCTGACATTGAGGAGAGCTGTGTCAGTAAAATGCAGAGATCGGAAGCTAGATTGAAGAGGGTATTAGAGTTTGTGAGAATCATGGAACTTTTTGAGGCGATTGAATACTACTCGCTCTAGGATTTTGGAATGATGTGGTTGAAGAGAGACAAGACGAAAGTTGGCAGGACAGTTAGGATCAAGGCCAGGTTACTTAAGGAGAGGGATGACAGTAGCTGATTTATAGGATGCAGTGGGAAATGACCGTAGGAGTGGTGGAGAAAAGTGAGCAGGAGGAGGGTATATAACGTAAGTAGAGACGTTACTGAAAATGGTGGACATTTTAGAAGCAAAGTAGAGAACAAGATGATTTGCAGAATTAGTGGAGGAGATGGAGGATGGTTTAGGATGTGAGAGAATTGAGTTGAGGGATCTTTGGAGGCACCCAGGTTGGGAGGATTGATACAAAATACGAGAGAGATAGATGTCAAATTTGGCAGAGTCAAGAGCCATGGAGTAGTTCTGAAGAGCAGTCAGGTAGAGATGGAGACCTCAGGAGCTTCTTGACCTTTGCCAAGTGCAAAGCGTTTTTTGCATTTGTGTTTTCAGGGTGCAGATAAGAGATGTAATCCAGGACTGTGGAGGGCAGGATTTAAGAGTAAATGTGGAAAGAGGGTAGTATTACAGTTAGTGGAGACTTCTTCAGAGGATGTAAAGGTGAGTTCGGCATAGGAGGAGAGAGAGTGCTGTAGGTAGGAGAGGTAGTCATGGAGTTTGAAGGAGGAAACTTGTACTTAGTAACAGTAGTTTTGGATGTAGAGAATGAGGACGAAGCAGGAGTGAAGATTGAGGCAAAGACGATAGAGTGATCGGAGGGAGGAGGAGCGGTGTAGATGTGAAAGGCAGAGAGTTGAGAGGAGATGAGAATAAGACTGAGCGAGTTTCCAGATGAATGGGTGGGCAGAGAGTGGACAGAAGAGAGAGAGTGAGTGGTTATGGAGAAGAGAGTTATTGTCAGTGGTTAGAGCAGCAGAGAGAGGGGGAGGTTAAAGTCCCCAATGACAATGGGGTGGTGATCGTGAGGGAGAGAGTCAATTAGCTGGGAAAGGTGGTCAAAGAATAGACCTACCGGACCAGGTGGGAAATAAGGAAAGAGATCATTTGCTTGCTGTATCGGGCAGTTATTGTCAAGATAGTGTATTCGAAAGAGGGAGAGTTACGTGCAGATAGGGGAGCAGGAGAGATAGGAAGTTTGGAATCTGAAAACAGTGTCCTAAACCACCAACCCTGCCAGTGAGGCGGGTAGAGTGGGTAAAGGTTTAGACAGGTTTATGAGGGCAGCAAGGGTTGCAGAATCAGAGGGAGGGGTCCAGGTTTTGGTAAGGGTAATGAGGTCAAGAGAAGGAGAATAAGAAATGAAGATGCCTAGATGAGGGAGGTTTTATCACAGACAGACTGCACATTCCAAAGAGCAATAGAAGTACACTGACATTGAGTCTGAGAAGTAGAGAGGCACTGCAGTATATGAATGCAGTGGGTAATGGAGTGAGAAGAGGGGTGATAGGGATGGAACCAGAGTTGAGATGGTTCTGAGTGCAGGGAGAAGTAGAAGGGAAAGGAAGAGATAGCATGAGAATTGCATGGTAAGGGCGAGGCTGAGAAGAAGTAATAATGGGTACTTACAGACAAGAAGCAGAGCACAGCAAGGCAAGGGCTCATAGGCAAGAGGCTGAGGGAAGAAGGCTGGTAGATTGCCCTTTACTTCAATGCCCTTAACCGAAGACGCCCATGGGCTGGACGCCTATATGGAGCTACTAAACTATGTGGCAGGGCAAAATCACGTTAAGATGACTGCCGCTTTTGTCTCCAGGACACATGATCTCAGACAAGTGCCTCCAGTTGGTGGAAAGTATGGAGGCAGGTCTGTGGGAAACTGGGAGCAGTGCTGGCTGGGAGCAGGAGTTGTTGCTGGACGCCAATGTGGGCAAAGTCACCTTAAGATGTCCGCTTCTTTTAGCTACGGGACCCTGGTCTTATGATCTGAGACCAGTGTCCCAAATTGGTGGTTCGAATGAAGGCAGGTCCGTGGGTAAGCTGGGAGCAGTGCTGGCTGGGAGCAGGAGTTGTTGCTGTAGATGGAAATACCTTCAAAGATGGTGTTTTTTGGGTCAGAGATCACATGAACAGTCCATAGATCAGCCTTGGATGCTTCTTGTAGGTCCCCTGATGCCTGCAGGCAGCCACAGCCAGATGGAATGAGTGCTTTTGGGGGTGTTGTAATGAGCTTTGTGTTGCTCTCAGCCCTCGCAAAGCCCCTTTTGGAGGTGTACAGACCTTTCAAAGATGGTGGTTTTGGGGTCAGAGGGCACCTGAGCAGTCCTTAGATCGACCCTGGATGCTTTTTGCAGGTCCCCTGGCCTCTGCAGGCAGCCTCAAGCAGATGAAATGAGTGCCTCTGGTGGTGTTGCAATGAGCTCCATGTCACTGTCAGCCTAGATCTATCAATTCCCCAAGATCTGTCAATTCCCCAAGAATGTATGGGGTCAGCAGCACTTCCAGCACCCCTAGTTCGAGCCTCACTGAACAAGGTCAGCAACATCCAACACACTCAACCTGATTTTCCAGAGGGTGTTAAATGGTGTCGATGTGTGAAATCCAATGGAAACCATGGGGCCAGTTCGTAACAATTGTTGGCCACAAATGATGAGATGTGCCACTGATTTGCCACATTTGTGCCAAAAAATGATGCACCCTATCCTCAAAAGTCATTTGAATATGCACCTCCTAGATGCACACATTCAAAGGCCCTCTCATCCCCACTTCGCGCTTTTATCATTTGCATTTATTTTTGGAGATCAGCCCCTCGTGTTTCCATGAGTTTTGATGCATCCGCACCCTTTTGATTTCGATTCCCTCCATGGAACGAGAAGCAAGGTGGGAAATTTGATCCGTGCATTTCTGCACTCTCTCCAGGGAATCTAAACACATTTCTGCCCATGTCACTATTCTGATACTAAAGCAAAGGCAGGGAATCCTGTGGACACAACCTGCTTTTTTTTTTAGTAAATGTGGTTTTATTAGTTTTACAGATACAAGTCATGCAAAGAAAGGATACATTTAAGTACACAATTAACTATCTCGTAATGGAGAAGCGAACCCTTAAAATTCGGTGTATTTAGTGTCTGTCCTGCAAACACCTTCTTCATACATAGGGTTCGTGCAAAAACATGACCTTGCCCCCTTCCCCTTTCCTGCCCCCCTCCCTCCTGGTCAGAACCTGTATTTCAGGTCGAGCAGCGTTCATCATGTGGCGAGCAGCGTCAGTGTTCAATGCTGAAATTGCGTTGGTTATAAGAGTGTCTGTTGGAGAGCTCAACTCATGCGTTGCCTAGGTCAATTCTTGTGCCACGATCGTCCTGGCAGGGGCATTGTTACGAGATAAGCCGGTGGGCAGGTATATACTTTTATATTCCATCCATAAGATTTCAGTCTGAGGTAGTTTTCCATGTAGCGACGCTGTTATATGTTCCATTATGCATATATCATTGGAAACAGGGATCCATTCATTTTTCGTGGGAGTTGTGGGCGATTTCCACCTCATTACTAGTGTTGCCCTAGCGGCTAGTAGCAATTGTGGTGCCAGATCCTTGATCTTGACCCAGTCACCCTCATCTTTCTCGAGACCAAACAATATGAGGTAGGGAGTAGGTGTTCTGTCGATACCGTCGACTTCTTGGATCCAGCCCAGGACCTCCAACCAGAACACTTGTATTCTGGGACATCCCCACCACATGTGCCAGTAGTCTGCTCTGTTTCCGCATCCACGCCAGCAATCCGGGCTCGCAGTCTGAAACATTTTGGATAATCTGACTTTATCATATTGCCATCTATATAATAATTTGATTGCATGGAGTTTGTATTGATTTGAAATGGATAGCCGTGTGGCTGCCTGGCATATGGTATCCCATAGGTCTGGAGTGAACTGTTCGGAGAAATCTGTTTCCCATCTGCTTTTAAATGAGTCCGTGTTCACCCCCTCCCCTTCTATCAGTGTTTTGTACATATCAGAGATTAGGCCTTTCATTACAATTCTTGAGTCCAGTATTTTCTCAAAAGGGGTGAGTTCTCTCATTAATTTGGGTTTCCACATGGCTCTTGTCAAAACCCCTTTTATCTGCAAGTATTGAAAGGTGGATAATGTGCCTATTCCGAGGGCTTCATTAGTTCAGGGAGAGAGATGAAGGAGTCTTTCCGTTGCAATTGCCCTACTCTCTCTAATCCAGCCTCATACCATGATTGGAACCTTCCGACTTCTGGAATGTGGTCGTTGATTCCTGGGGACCATAAGTGGCTGAGGGGAGCTGGCCTGGTAGTAATGTTTTACATGTTTTTGGCATGTGTCCAGATATCCCAGATGGTCATTAGTATCGGGTGGTCTTTGAGTTTTCTACAGATTCTTTTTTTAGGTGCCCATAACCATTCAGATACTGTGACTGGTGTAAAGTAATGGTTGTCCATATTGACCCACTGGGTGTCTGTTTGGTTACGGAGGTGTGGAATCAATACCCTAAATTGGGCAGCTTCGTAATATTTTTGAAAATTGGGAAGCCCAACTCCACCTTTATCTTTTGGGAGCGTTAGGGTCTTATATGGAATTCTTGCTTTTTTCCCTTGCCATAGAAATTGGAGCATGGCCCTTTTGATCTCAGTGAAAAAGCTTTTTGGAATCCTAATGGGTATCGCTTGAAAAGGATATAGGAACCCCTGGCAGGGATATCATCTTAATTGCATTAAGCCGGCCTAGCCAGGATATTGTGAGCTTGTCCCATCTTGCCAAGTCTAACCTAAATTGTTTCAATAGGGGAGGGAAGTTTACTTCAAATAAGTCACTTAGATTCTTCGTTAATTGTATCCCCAGGTATTGTAGTTGTGAGTGTTCGATATTGAGACCGAATGGGGAGAATCTGATGGTATTCTCTTCTTTTTGACCTTGGAGGGGAAAGAGTGTGGACTTTGTTTTATTTATTTTGAACCCAGAGAGTTTAGCATATTCTTCTATCATGCAGAGAGCCCGGGGGATGGAGACAGAGGGGTTCGTGATGTGGAGGAGGATGTCATCTGCGTAGAGGGCAATTTTATATTCTGTTGTCACCAGTCGAATACCTTCTAGTGTAGGGTCTGCCCTTATTGCGATTGGCAGGGGTTCTAAGGAGAGGGCAAAGAGAATCGCTAAGAGGGGGCATCCTTGTCGGGTTCCATGCTGCAGGTTGAACCACCGTGAGTATTCCCCGTTCACAAATATAGATGCCTTGGGGTCTGTGTAAACTGCGTGTATCGCTCTCCTAAATCTAGTGCTCATTGCCACCTTTCGGAGTACCGCCTCAAGGAACCCCCATTCAACCCTATCAAAGGCCTTTTCCGCATAGATGGAAAGCAGGGCCGGGTCATTCTCCATGGTCTGGGATGCGTGTATCAGGTGTAAGGTTTTGCGGATTGTGTCTGCCCCTTGTCTGCCCAGTATGAACCCAACCTGATTAGAGTGTATAAGTTGAGGGATGAGGGTTTCGAGTCTCGCCGCCAAGATTCTGGTGTATATCTTTGCATCAAGGTTAAGTAGAGAGATGGGGCGGTATGAGGAACATTTCGTAGGATCCCTCCCAGCCTTGGGGATAACAGTGATCAATGCCTTGGTAAAAGAGTCTGGGGGTTTCCCTGTGTCCATTATTTCATTGAAGAGGAGTGTTAGGAAGGGGGCCAGCACGGTGATGAAAGTTTTATAAAATCCGGCGGTGTAGCCGTCTTCGCCCGGGGACTTGCCCAATGTTAATGTTTTTATGGCGGCTTGGACCTCTAGTTCCGTAATAGAGGATTCTAGTGATTCGACTTCTAAGTCAGGAATACGGGGTACATCCATTGAGGACAGATAGGACTGTCTGGGGTCGTTCAGGGTCTACCTCAGAAGAATATAAAGTTTCATAAAAGTCGGCAAAATGTTCTGGGATGGTGGTGTGGGCGTGTGATGTGGGGGAGGTATCGTCTTTAATTTCTAGTACTCTTCGCTCTGCTCTTTGTTCTCGCAGCCTGGCGGCGAGAAGTGCGTCGGCCTTATCGCCCTTCTCGTCGAATTTTTGTTTTAAAGATCTTAGTTTACGCACGACCTGTTCATGCTCCATTAGTTTCAGTTCATTTCTTTTCTCTCTGGCTTTGTTCATCTTCTGAGGATCTACTTCTTCACCTATTTTGGGTGTGCGTTCTAATTGGGAAATTTCAGTTTGAAGCCTTTGTTCAATAAGATTACGTTCTCTCTTCTTTGATGAGCCTTCCCTTATCAGGATCCCTCTCCAGGTGGCCTTCCCGGCCTCCCATACTGTTTGTCTGGGTACCTCTCCATTGTCGTTTGAAGAATTCTGAGATTTCTGTCTCCATTTCAGTTCTGAAAACGACATCCCTCCAGAGGCTCTCGTTGCAGCGCCATTTCCCACTATTTTTAGGTAGGTCGGCCCACTGAATGTCTGTGAGGACCATGTCATGGTCGGACCAAGTGATCGGGGTTATCTTTGCCTGTGATGTTACTTCAGAGAGCTCTCTGGAAAGACACATGTAATCTATGCGGGTGAATGTATTATGGGGTGCAGAATAGAAAGTGTAGCCTTGTTCTTCCGGATGAAGAGCTCTCCATGCGTCTACCATGATATACAGTTCCATCATATGAGCTAGCTCAGTCGGTTCAGGTCTATTCTGATGAGTCGTGGTCGGGTTCCCAGGATTCCGGTCTGTGGCCGGGTTCGCCCATTGATTAAAATCCCCCCCCCCCAAGATGATGTGTCCGGTGGCTTCAAGTAGTATTTTAGGGATGGTCCTGGAGAGAAATCTAGACTGGCCTGTGTTCGGGGCGTACAAGGTGGCAATTGTGACATTCAGATTACCTAGTTGCCCATTTACTAACATTGCTCGTCCTTCAACGTCTGACCATGCCTTGGTCATCACAAAATCTATGCCTTTTTTAATGAGGATTCCCACCCCTCCCTTTTTGAGTGGGCCAGAGCCCCAAAATTCCCAAAATTCAGTTCCCACTCGTTTCCCAAGAATCCGTCGTTCATCTCCTTTTATGTATTTTGTTTCCTGGAGTGGAAGAATATCTAATCTGCTTCTATGAAATTCTCTGGCTACAAGGGACCATTTCGTCGGTGAGTTGAGCCCTTTAACATTGAGTGTTCCAACTCTTAAGGTGACCGGTTCCCTTATATTAACGTTCGCAGCCATAGTTTTTTCTCGCTGGGAGTTGTCTCTTTGTATACACTCGGCGATGCTCTATGCTCACGAGCCGCACGCTGATTTGGCTGTTGTGGTTCATTATGTTTGCTGCTCTGACCTTCTTTGTTTCCTTAAATTTTCCCTCCCCCCAACCCCCTCCTTCCTAATTGATGGTGTCCGGTCGAGCACGGTCGGTTGTCCCAGGTCGACATCGGGCCACTTCCGGGGATCGTTACTTCACGCCCCTTGACCAGAATAAGTCATTGTAGTCCAGAGTGAACCCCCTGGTGGTTCCCCCCTAATTATCTTCATTAGAGTCCAGGGAATGTGTGTGCTTTCATTCATCCATATCACACCATTTATATACTTTGATTGGAATTGTCTTACCGGTATCATCTGGTGTCAGTTGTCCATTTCTGGGGAGAGATTGCCTCTCCTGAATTTTCGTGACCCCTTCACTCTCCTTCTCCGGGGGCCTTGAAATCGCCATTCTCTGCCTTCCTTATTTGTCGCTTCTTGACTAGCCTCTTCTCCTTGTGTCCCTAAGAGGTCAGATATGCACGATTTTATCTCATTCTCCGATCGCAGTCTGAATCTGGTCCCCTCGTATTGGAACGTGAGGGAGAAGAGATAGCCCCATCTGTATCGAGGTCCGCACATTTTTCTTAGGGCTAGGGTCAAGGAGGAGAGATCTTGGTAAATGGAGATTTGTGCTCCACATAGTGTAATCTTCTCGCTCATTCTGGCTTTCTCAAGAATTCTAGCTTTGTCCATGAATCGGTGAAATCGGGCGAGGACTGAGAGTGGTCCACTCGCTGGGCCTCCTGCTCTATGAATTTGTTTGGTTACCGGTTCATCCACCTCATCATTCGTTGTCAGCAGTTTGATGATGTTGTGAAGTGTCTTCTTAAGGTCTGCTTCCGTTTCCCCTTCTCTCTCCGGAATACCAAAAGTTTGTATATTATTCCTCCTTTCTCTGTTCTCCAAATCATCGAGTTTAAGTTTAAACTCGTATTCACGTCGTTCCAGGTCCGTCATTCTTTGGTCGAGCTGCCCTTCCAGTGTGTCAATGGAGACCCGATTGTTTTCAACTCCCTCGAGTCTGTCCTCCATGCTATCATGCCGTTGAGTAATCCTATATATTTTGCCACCTATATTTGTTCCCAGTTTCTTAATCTCCCCCAGAAGGGCGGCTATGTCTCCTTTTGTAGCTGCAGCCAGGTCGTCTCCTGTAGTGGCGCAGTTTGCCATCTTGTCGCCAGCGGTTGGAAGCAAGGTGGGGGCGTAGGCGAAGTGAGCTACTTTATGCTTAGTACTCATACAGATCACTGATGGTGGGCCTGGGTAGAAGCTGCGTGCGCTGTGATAATCCACGCCTCACTCGATCTAGGTGGATGATGACGGCCTACTCTCTCGAGTTGTGCTGCGGGTAGTTTGCGGATGGGGCGGCGTAAGTTCTTGTGTGGGCCTAGGGTGGTGCCGTGGGCAGGTGGGGAGTCGTGCTGGGTAGTCGGTTACGAGGGGTGGTAGGCACTGTCCCACGTCGGTTCCGATCATGAATTCCGTCTCTGGTGAGGTTCGTGCACCTTTTTCGGCTTAGACAGCTCCACCGTTGGGTTCACCCGGGAAGTCGCAGATCTATGAGGGCTCCACTCGGTGGTTTTCCCCAATGTCACTCCGTCACAAATTTGTATGTTCGCGATCCGCAGTTCACTCCTTCGTGTAGCACTTATTCGCGCTCACCGGGACGGTTGGGTGATCTCATGTCCTCGTGTGAGGGTGTTTGACTCCGGGAGCCGAACACACGCCTTCCGGGCTTTCTAACGGTGAGACACACGCAGTTGGTTTCAATTTCCACGTGCCTCAGAGGCCCCGATTTTCTCTTGCGTTTTCTGAGGCCGTGGAGGGCCGATTTACATCAGGATTTTCCTCTGGGTGGGGGGGACGTTCACGCGTCGAAATCCCGTATTTGTTCAGCGGGGGGGTTCCAAAAGACAGGGGCTCATTCCATCTTCCGGGGTGCTGGTTACGGAGCTCAAAGAGAGAGCATGCTGATCTCTGCGCCCCCTGGTGGCCGTCTACCCACAACCTACTTTTTAACGTATGCTCAGAGCATGCAGAGTCCATAGGGATCCACAGTAATGGAGGCCATGTTTTCTTGTGGTGGCTGCCATTGACAATCTATGCCATGCAAGTAGTACAAACAATGCCATTCACTGCTATATAGTCTTTTTCTGGGACGGAGGCCAATGTTCTCACAAAATACCAAAAGTAGATAACGGCAAACCATGCAAACTACAAAAAGCAATTCTTTCTGTAGTTCTAAACAGCATTCTGTTGTCTGCTACCATTTTTATTGGAAATATGGCTAGTGCTGAATGACGAAAGCCATCCTTGGCTAATATTTACACAAGAAAAGGTGCTGTCCACTGAACACTTTTGTTGGAAAAATGCCCAGTGGCAAATGACGCGTATGTGCTTGATATTTTGGTTAGAAAGATTTTCGGTGCTGAATAAAGTTTGGGCATTGTAGGCGTGGAATAATGGATGGCCTGAAAAGTATATAAGAGAGTAAGCTCAGACCCAGCGCACATCTGTTCGGGGCGGCGTAGCAGGAAGACCAGGAGGCAGATCATTGAAAGGAGAGGAAGAGCATCAAGGCTTTCCAGATGGGAGAGGTCAACTCCCACCTAAATCTTTTACTGGATTTCTGAAGCCCCAAACTGGATTCTGGCTATTATGAAACATGTATTAGCAGAACGTGAATTCTCTTATTCTGGATTGGCGATATGCTGGAACCATTAAGTGCGATGTTCATTCAATTCTTTATGAAGCATTTTATCATATTTGTGGGGCATTTTCGATGAAAAGCTCATTGTGTAGTAATAGGTGGCTTTTGGGATGTTTTTCCAATTCTTTTAATTTTTCAATTTTTCTTGAATTTTGGATTTTTCCAGGCCTCAAATCCTGTCCAGCCCTCATCTCTCTATCCTCTACAGTTAGTGGGTATGATGTGTTTGTTTTGCCCTTCATTTGATATCACAGTGAGAAGGATATTTAGGTATTGATTGAGGCAGATGCCTCTTTTCGATTGCCTATCATGATTTGGTGAGGCAGATGCTAGATTGCCTAGCATGATTTCTGAGGTTACCTATCACAACCTGGTGAGGCAGGTAGTTGGCTTTTTAGAGTGACTCGGATTTCTTTGAGAAGGTTGAACAGTCTTAGTCTTGATTTGAGGTAGAGGCAATGACAATGATTTCATCCTTTTCATTAATACTTTGTGCATTTTAAGTGTGTAGTGTATATAGATGACAATAATGGCAATGTTTCTTTATCATCAATTACTCATAATTATTATTTTTTTTTTAAATGAGATTGTAATAAGCATTCCTTGAGTGTTAATTACTGAGTGAGTATTTGGCCTTGAAGATTAAGTGTGGGGCATCTATTTGAACGACTTTGTATTGATGTGCTATCTACGGTACATGTCTTTTAATAAACATATGAAGGGTTACTGGATGGCCTTAGCAGTGGACTATCGATAGAAATATATGTAACATTGGTAAACCTCTCCTCTGTTGGAAATTGAGAGCAGCCGCCTATTGCAGGGGTTGTTGCCTGCTCTCTTTACTGTTGCACAGTGACAGGTACATGCTTTTCCCTACCCCAACTCCTACCAGAGCCCCAGCTGGGGGGGGCACGAACACTCGCCTGGCGGTTGGAGGGAACGCTCTGGAGGTAGGGATGATACATATTATGTCATTCTCGTAGGTGTGCTGAGGGCCTGCAAGGAAAGATGAGCTGTCCTGCTAGGCCCAGGTGCTAGGAGGGAAGGGAGCACTCCTCTCTAAAATGAAAGTGAAAAAAGACTGTTAAAAAAGAAGAAGTTGGCAGAAAAGTGTTGACTTCTAATTGAATGAAAATAAGAAACTCAACATTATTTTTAGAAAAACGCTGTACAGCTCACTGTGGTATTTCCAAAAGTGTTTTAATAGACAAATGTGTTAGCAAAGTTTGCTCCTTAACTTGGGGTCCTGGAAGTGGAGGCATGTTTCACGAATGCCCTGTGTGTCATTTGATGTGGCTGCAGTTTGTTACAGGATGAGGACCAGGGCATCTGGAGTGCGGGGAGAGATGGGAGGTTTCCCAGGGCAGAGTCAGGGGAATGCACCGTCTTTATAAAATTAGATGCACGCTTTGAGGTCGGAGTGATATTTGACATGGAGGCAGTTCATAGACTTTAAGGCACGGGTAAGTGGATCATAACATATCATAACATATCATGAAAGATGAATCGTAAAGCATAGGTATTTCGATTTTATTTTTCTGTACTGTCTTGACATGTAAATACCATTCCAGTATTCAAGGCCGAGTACAACCTGCTAGTCTATACACTAGTACCGGGTGTAGTGTCAGGTTGTATGGTGATTATGGGCTGAGGTAAGAGACTAACTGAAGCAAGCCCCATGTTCATGGGTAGCAGGATGTACCACACAGCAATGCTTGACTTGTAGGCCAGTATTGGCATTATCACCCGTAGTGCGGGTCTGAAAGTGTCCAAAATGAGAAGAGAGGCTTTCACTGTGGCGTGTGAGAGGAGCACCTGGTGAACAGAGCGTCATGATGGCATCTCATAGTTCAGTGTAGGCTGGGGGCGCCCGAGTGGAAGGATTACTGCGGCATGTCCGGGGAAGAGAAAGAATTTAACTATGGATATTTTTGATGTTTGAGGAATTTGTTTGTACAATATGATTTAATTGGTTTGTACTGGTTTGTTGTTATAAATATGTTCACTTTGAAGTACTTTTTGTATAATCATGTTTATTAATTTTGAAGTATTTATGAACATGTTCTTAATCAATATTATTCTATGTTCATTACTCAGTAATTGATTTGGTAAGTAATATTAAAATATGTACATTTTGTATAAAAACTATTTGCAGGCACACTTGATGAATACATTTTCTGTTATAAACTATTAAAATGGTTTGAAATAATATGAAATATTTCCAGTATTTTTTCCATTCTTTATGTATCTACTTGATGGTATGGTGGGGTCCCTTTTTAGGTTTTTGATAATGGCACTACCTGGCCATAAAATGGCAACAGCTGGCAAGTGGCGTGAATACATGGGCATATATAGAAGCGCTTGTTAAATGCCTGCCTCATACACAGGCCAAAACTATTGGCTTTGACAATGTTTGTTTTTAACAGGACTTCAGCGTAAGAAACACATGCTGGAATACACCTATTGCTGATAAGTCAAGTGACTGCAGGCATACTTGGTGAAGAAATGTAATTACAACAGTAGCTCAATTAGTTCACTCTCAAAAGACTGCTTAGAAAAAAAAACGAACAGGCCAGACACAGCACAACATTTGACGGTTGCTGCATGATAGAGCTAGGTCAAAGAGATCTCTGGAGCATGTTTTTTGAGTGGGGATAGGCAAGTCCAGATCTGGAAAAACCAAAGTGCTGCTCTTGGACAGGCCTTGGTTCTCCCACAAAACTCCCTTCCCTATTATCTAGTCCCTGTTCCCCCCAAAACTCCCTTCTCTATTATCTAGTGCCTATTCCCCATGTCTCGCGAGGATAGCTCAGTGGCAACATGCTCGCCTTGGAAGCAAGATGACACGGAGCAACACAGGTTCGAACACCGGGTCTAAGCGCGTTATAAATAACTTATCAGTCAATCAATCAAGGATCGGGTGTGAATGTCCATAAGGATAAGCATGGCAAAGGGCACATAAACAACATCCACAAGCTGTGTGTCCCTCCTCATACGCCAGCTCCCTTCTACCTGTACGCCAAATCCAATAGTTCTAGCTTATTGGTGGAGCATAACCAAATCTGAAAATTGTTTCCTTGCCTCTTTACAAGGTTGGCAGTGTGTGAAAAAAAATGGCGGTAATTCCGTTGCGGCCACTTTTCCACAACGCCAAATTATAATTTTGATGGATTTACTGCTGCAGTATATCCACTGATTTTGAGGAAAAGTGGAGGATTCACCTTCAACTTGGAGGTAAATCCTCTACTTTACTGCCAGAATTGATGGATTTATCGTACAGTAAATCCGCCAGCGGTAAATCTGCCAAAAATCCTCATGGAGTCCAATGGACTCCAAAATTGGGGAATGCCCACAACTTGTAATCCCATGGTAAGTCCAATGGACCAAGTGACAGTAATGGTAATTGAGTTTGGAAGTATTTTGGCAGATTTACCACCAGAATACAGCTAAACTCGTAATGAGGCACCTTGAGTTTAATTGAAAATAAAAAAGCACACTATCCAAATTGTATAGTGTTGCATTTTTCATATAAAAATTAACCACTTAACCACCAATTGCTATCACATGCAGAAGCTTTTCGTATTACCAATGAAATAGGAAATTGCATTCCCAATTTGAACAGCAATTACATTATTTGCTAAGGAGCATCTAATCACACATCTGAGACTCAGGGGCGACACCGTCCATACCTCCCTTGTTGCGTACTTACACATTCATTCAGACCCTCATAGTGGCTTGCGCTGTTTATCTTAATTTTGTATTTTATTGTAGGACATACTGCTATTTTCTATTTTATTTGAATTTTGTAACACACCACATTGTGAGCAAGCCAATTCAAAGAGCACGGGGGTTGGAGAGAGGCAGAGGAGAGGAAGAGCATGGGGGACTTTGCACGGATCACGACTCGCACGCAGCCGGTGGCCTTTGGAGACATCACACACTAACGATGGTTTGCATCATTACTTGATTTCAATAAATGGGGCTGACGTGCCCATGCCGGGGCCGGACATCCAAACCTGAAACCAGAGTGTGCGCTGTTGTCAACTGCCGACATGGGGAGCGAGGCTTCTGGAGGGCCCCGCTATCCCCAACTTGGGGATTTTCTTTTGTATGTTGCTAGATTAGGCACTTGCCGGAGGGGTTTATGGCTCTTAGAGGTAAGTGATCCACATCACATGCAAATGGTCTGGGCCTTTGTCATGTAGTGCCATGCGTGTTAGGCTCATGATCTTGTGGGCAATCCTCTTTCCCACTTGGAACAATCTGAGGGATTCCAGGCGCTGGGATATCCGGTCTCGACTCTTCACTTTGCAGATCAATCAAGAACTTCTGAAGGATGTTTTTCCATCTGCGGAGCAGGTGAGTGAGCCCCCATCCGCGACCCCATTCCGCGTGTCTTGTGTTTTTTTTCTCCCCCAGGCCCCACATTGCCCCGTGTTTCCCTGCCTCCCCCTTCCGGCATCCCTCGCCCGCCCGCCTTCCAGCCCACCCCCCCACCCCTGATTGGTCACCTAGTTTCGCTTCGTTGGGTCTAGTGACCCGCGCCACTGCACCTACTCCTCTTTTCCATCTGAGGAGCAGGTGAGTGCGCCCCCATCCGCGACCCCATTCCGCGTGTCTTGTGTTTTTTTTTTCTCCCCCAGGCCCCGCATTGCCCCGTGTTTCCCTGCCTCCCCCTTCCAGCATCCCTCGCCCGCCCGCCTCCCAGCACGCCCCACCACCCCACCCTAGTCCAGCTCCCGCCCCGACCCGCCCATCCCTCCCTTCATCACTGCTCCGTCCAGGGCAGCCCTCTGCCCGGCAGCCCCCAGCGGCTAAGGGCCCCAAGGCCAAGGGCGGCTCCAACAGAGGCGGCTCCAGGAAGTGTCAGCAGGTGTCCGCAGGGGAAGCCAAGGAAGCCACCTGACACCGACAAAACCGTAAGTGTTGGCTTGGGTGGGGGGTAGGGCAATTACTCTACTCCAAAAGCTCCTGCCACTCTAACCTACATTTCAATGGCCCACAGTATAACGTCAACTAATGATTGCTAGCATACGCCACACTTAGATGGAATCTCTAATAACCCCTCTATGAAAATTGAATCTAGAACTGTTCCCAATCGCATTTAGAAGTACGCCTAATAGCCCCTCTGAGAAAGATACATTAGAATTGTTCCCACTGCCACATCTGAAGTGTACCCAACAGCCTCCCTGTGAAAGTTGAATTTAGATCTGTTACCACCCGCATTAGAACTGTTCCCACTTGCATTTAGAAGTGTACCCAGTTGCACCTGAATGTTGCACCCAAAAGCCTCTCTGTGAAAGTTGATTTTAGAGTTGTTCCCACCTGCATTAGAAGTATACCCAATGGCATTTAGAGGTTGCACCAAATAGCCTCTCTGTGAAACTTGAATTTAGAATTGTTCCCACTTGCATCTAGAAGTGTACCCAACAGCATTTAGAAGCTGCGCCGGATAGCCTCTCTGTGAAAGCTGAATTTAGAACTCTTCCCACTTGCATTTAGAAGTGTACCCAATTGCACCTGAAAGTTGCGCCGGATAGCCTCTCTGAGAAAGTTGAATTAGAATTGTTCCCACTCACATTCTGAAGCCTCCACAATAGCCTCCCTGAGAAAGTTGAATTTACAATTGTCCCCACCTGCTTTAGAATCATACCCAATTGCATTTAGAAGCTGCGCCCAGTAGCCTCTCGGCGAAAGTTGAATTTAGATCTGTTCCCACCTGCATTAGAAATGTTCCCACCTGCATTTAGAAGTGTACCCAATTGCATTTAGAAGTGTACTCAGTTGCATTTGGAGGCTGCGCCGGATAGCCTCTCTGTGAAAGTTGAATTTAGATCTGTTACCACCCGCATTAGAACTGTTCCCACCTCCATTTAGAAGTCCGCCCAATTGCATTTAGAAGCTGCACCCAATAGCCTCTCTGTGAAAGCTGAACTTAGAACTGTTCCCACTTGCATTTAGAAGTGTACCCAGTTGCACCTGAATGTTGCACCCAAAAGCCTCTCTGTGAAAGTTGATTTTAGAATTGTTCCCACCTGCTTTAGAATCGTACCCAATTGCCTCTCGGCGAAAGTTGAATTTAGATCTGTTCCCACCTGTTCCCACCTGCATTAGAAATATTCCCACCTGCATTAGAAGTATACCCAACGGCATTTAGAAGTTGCACCAAATAGCCTCTCTGAGAAAGTTTAATTAGAATTGTTCCCACTCACATTCTGAAGCATCCCCAATAGCCTCCCTGAGAAAGTTGAATTTAGAATTGTCCCCACCTGCTTTAGAATCGTTCCCAATTGCCTCTCGGCGAAAGTTGAATTTAGATCTGTTCCCACCTGTTCCCACCTGCATTAGAAATATTCCCACCTGCATTTAGAAGTGTACCCAATTGCATTTAGAAGTGTACTCAGTTGCATTTGGAGGCTGCGCCGGATAGCCTCTCTATGAAAGTTGAATTTAGATCTGTTACCACCCGCATCAGAACTGTTCCCACTTGCATTTAGAAGTGTAGCCAGTTGCACCTGAATGTTGCACCCAATAGCCTCTCTGTGAAAGTTGATTTTAGAATTGTTCCCACCTGCAATAGAAGTATACCCAATTGCATTTAGAAGTTGCACCAAATAGCCTCCCTGAAAAAGTTGAATTTAGAATTGTCCCCACCTGCTTTAGAATGGTACCCAATTGCATTTAGAAGCTGCGCCCAACAGCCTCTCTGTGAAAGTTGAATTTAGAATTGTCCCCACCTGCATTAGAAGTGTATCCAATTGCATTTAGACGCTGTGCCCAAATAGCCTCTCTGTGAAAGTTGAATTTAGAATTGTCCCCACCTGCATTAGAATTGTCCCCACCTGCATTAGAATTGTCCCCACCTGCATTTAGAAGTGTACCCAATTGCATTTAGAAGTGTACTCAGTTGCATTTAGAGGCTGCGCCCGATAGCCTCTCTTTGAAAGTTGAATTTAGTTCTGTTACCACCGGCATTAGAACTGTGCCCACCTGCATTTAGAAGTGTACCCAATTGCAGTTGGAAGTTGCGCCGGATAGCCTCTCTGAGAAAGTTGAATTAGAATTGTTCCCACTCACATTCTGAAGCACCCCCAATAGCCTCCCTGAGAAAGTTGAATTTAGAATTGTCCCCACATGCATTAGAATTGTCCCCACCTGCATTAGAATTGTTCCCACCTGCATTTAGAAGTGTACCCAATTGCATTTAGAAGCTGCGCCCAACAGCCTCTCTGTGAAAGTTGAATTTAGAATTGTTACCACTTGCATCTAGAAGTGTACCCAACGGCATTTCAGAAGTGTACCCAATTGCATTTAGAAGCTGCGCCCAATAGCCTCTCTGCGAAAGTTGAATTTAGATCTGTTCCCACCTGCATTAGAAATGTTCCCACCCGCATTTAGAAGTGTACCCAATTGCATTTAGAAGTGTACTCAGTTGCATTTGGAGGCTGTGCCGGATAGCCTCTCTGTGAAAGTTGAATTTAGATCTGTTACCACCTGCATTAGAACTGTTCCCACCTGCATTTAGAAGTGTACCCAATTGCAGTTGGAAGTTGCGCCGGATAGCCTCTCTGAGAAAGTTGAATTAGAATTGTTCCCTCTTGCATGTAGAAGTGTACCCAACGGCATTTAGAAGCTGCACCCAATAGCCTCTCTGTGAAAGCTGAATTTAGAACTGTTCCCACCTGCATTTAGAAGTGTACCCAGCTGCACCTGAAAGTTTGCACCCAATAGCCTCTCTGTGAAAGTTGATTTTAGAATTGTTCCCACCTGCATTAGAAGTATACCCAATCTTATTTAGAAGCTGCGCCCAATAGCCTCTCTGAGAAAGTTGAATTAAGAACTGCTCCCACTCGCATCTAGAACTGTACCCTGCACCCTCTCCGAGAAAGTTGAATTTAGAATTGTTCCCGACAGCGTTTTAGAAGTGTACCCAGTTGCACTTGAAAGTTGCACTCAATAGCCTCTCTGTGAAAGTTGAATTCAGAATTGTTCCCGACAGCGTTTTAGAAGTGTACCCAGTTGCACTTGAAACTTGCACCCAATAGCCTCTCTGTGAAAGTTGAATTCAGAATTGTTCCCGACAGCGTTTTAGAAGTGTACCCAGTTGCACTTGAAAGTTGCACCCAATAGCCTCTCTGTGAAATTTGAATTCAGAATTGTTCCCACCTGCATTAGAAATATTCCATTTTATTTAGAACCTGCGCCCAATTGCCTCGCTGAGAAAGTCGAATTAAGAACAGTTCCCACCTGCATTCTAGAACTGTACCCTGCACCCTCTCTGAGAAAGTTGAATTTAGAATTGGTCCCACCAACATTAGAAGTGTACCCAATTGCATTTAAAAATTGCACCCAATAGCCTCTCTGAGAAAGTTGAATTTAGGACTGTTCCCACCTGCATTTAGAAGTATACCCAACTACATTTGAAGTTGCGCCCATTAGCCTCTCTGAAAAGTTGCTCAACTCACTAGTATACCCAACTGCATTTAGGAAGTGTACCCAATTGCATTTAGAACCGTACCAAGTTGCACTTAGAAGTATACCCAATTGCTTAGAAGCACCAATTAGTCCTTGACTAGTTGAGCCCAGAAGTGTACCTATAAGTGTGAGTCACCGACCCTAGAACCACAATCAGAAAACCCTCCTAAATCAACCCAAAGCTCACACCAATCATGAGCGCACCAACTCCACCAGTGCCCGTCAGAAACGACTCCAATGGACCCCCTCCACTCTCCGATCTGCCCTCCTCCCCCCCTCCCAAGACAACCCATCGTCCTCCGCAATCTCTGCCAGCACCCTCACCAAACACCAAGCCAGGGGGGCACGATGGGATGCCACCCACCCCAAGACCGCTCATCCCCTGAACCCCACTGCCGACCCGCCAGCACTGCCCATGCCCGCTCCCCCCACTACCACTCCCCACCCTGCAGTCACCCACCCCCTGCCTTGCCATCATACCCCTGCCACCTCCACCCCCGACTGCACCCTTTCCCCTCCCTAAAAACTGCACGCCTAGCCCTAGCGAGAACCGAAGCTGCCTCCGTCTCCCCCTCTGACCCCCCTACCCTCTCTCTCACACCAATCGCAGCAAAGAAACTAAAGAGGAAGCGTTCCTGGTCCCCCTCAACCTCTCTGCTCTCCTCACCTCCCTTGTCTCGACCCACCACCTCTCTCCCACAATCCCCCCCCTCCCCCGTGGCCTCTCCCTTCCTGAAACCCCTCTCCCTTGATTTCTCCTCAACCGCAACCAAAACTCCCAACCGCCCTCCCCCTGTCCTCAAATCCCCCTCCGCAAACCCTATCATCCCACAACACACATCCACCCAACCCTGCCGTAAACCAGCAAAACTCCTGTCTCGCCCTCTTTTCCCTAGCATCACCAACCCTACCCCTCTCCCTCCACTCTCTCCCCCTCCGCTCAATCCCGCTACAGCACCAAAACCAACCTTCCCTGCCGATGTGAACTGTATCCTATTTAACGCCCGCTCTGTAGCAAAAAACAGACACTGCATCTTTGACCTCCTCACCTCCGTCAAACCAGGCCTAGTTTTCATCACTGAAACCTGGTTCTCTGATGACTTCAGCCCAATCGCAAATGAAGCCTTTCCGCCCAACTACTGCCTCATCCCACTGAACCGTCCGTCCAGAGGAGGGGGGGTAGCATTTGTCTTCAAATCCCTCTTCCGTGCCTTAATCATGGACAACCAACCCTCCATTCCATCCTGCGAATCCCTCCTCGTTAAACTATCCCTCTCCCCGTCGCTCTCACACACCTTCCTAATAATCTACAGGCTCCCTGGCTGCGATAGACATTTCGCAAACAACCTTTGCCACTCTATTGCCACCCTCCAAATAAACCATCCCAACCTCACCCTTCTCAGAGACTTCAACATATGGCTTGACATCCCCACCAATCCTATGACACACGCCCTGATTGACGGTCTAGATGCAATTAATCTCCAACCCCACATAAACGGACCGACTCATTTTAAAGGACACACTCTCGACGCCATCTTTAGCTCCAACAACCAGAATCGGTTAAAGCCCCCCACTCCTATCATCTGGTCCGACCACTTCATTCTCTCGTTTGCCATCCCCGCACCCGGCCCCCTACCCGTACCCGCATCTGAACCTCCTAACCTATGAAAATGCTGGAAAAAACTAATAATCACCTCGGACCTAGCCGAGGCACTCCTCCAGTCTCCACCACCTACCTGCCACCCTAACAACCAACTAACACCTGAGGCCTTTGACTCATGGCTCAACACATCTCTGATGCGACTCACCCCTCCATGCAAACCATCAACCCGCCGTGGCCCGTTCCCCAGATGGTTCACTCCTGAGCTGAAGACCAGTAAACAACACTACAAATACCTAGAACGCAATTGGCAAAAAGAGAAAACCCTCGAGAGCAGGACCACCTTGGCCCGACACTTGTACCGTTACAAGGCTGAAATCCGGAAAGCTAAAAAAGCCCACTACAACACCCGAATCCTAAACTGCAAAAACCCAAGCAAAGAACTCCACAAAATCATCTCCGAATTCACTAACCCAACTTGTAATACAACCGTCCCGACCCCGTCACAATCACTGTGTGACTCACTCTCCCTCCACTTTTACACCACAGCTATTGAAAGGACAAAAACTCTAAACACCAAACTGGCTCTCATACAACCAATTAACAATACCCCTCCCATACCGGCCAGCCCATCAAATGCAACCTCTACTCAACCAACGTTCGAATCCTTTAGTCCAATATCACCAGAAAAATTTCTCAAACTTCTATCTGCCCGCAAACCATCTGGATCCCCTCTGGACCCCTGCCCAGCCACAACCCTTAAAGAAATCTTTGCTTCCACCAGCGCTGGAGAACACGAAAGATCTATCATAAATGCCTCCCTTTCCTCCGGTATTTTTCCCAAAGCATTCAAAATGGTACACGTCAAACCTCTAATTAAAAAACCCTTGCTCGACCCTCTCGAGCCCAAAAACTACTGCCCAATCTCAAACACCAGATTCCTTGCCAAACTCATTGACCGAACCGCCTACTCCCAACTAAACGCCTTTGTCGAAGCCAACAATCTCCTTGACCCCGCCCAATCAGGTTTCAGAACTCGGCACGGAACCGAAACAACCATAACCTCGATCTGGGACGACCTTAAAATGACAGCAGACTCCGCAGGATGTGCCGCTCTAATCCTTCTCGACCTATCCGCTGCCTTTGAAACGATCAATCACTCAATCCTCCTAGACCGCCTCCACTCCCTAGGAATTCGTGGAACCGCTCTTAAATGGATAGCTTCATTCCTCAAAGACAGGCACCAAATAACAACACTCTCCAGCTTTACCTCCCAAGCTCGACCAGTCGACACGGGAGTCCCTCAAGGAGCATGTCTATCCGCCCTCCTGTTCAACCTCTACCTGACCACCCTCCCACCAATAATTCGTTCACACAACATCCTATGTTACAACTACGCCGACGACACTCAACTAATTCTAAAATTCCTGAACTCGAAACCCAACTCCCAACCAGACCTGGCATCCTGCCTTGTAAACATAGAGCGCTGGATGACCCAAAGCCACCTCTTGTTAAACCCCTCCAAAACAGAAATCATGGTTTGCGGCAACTCCAACCTTCTTCCGCACCCACTATCCTGGCCACCCGCCATGGGCAACTCACCTACACCCTCCAAAACAGTAAAAAATCTCGGATGCACCCTAGACTCCGACCTAACACTCTCGCGCCAAGTCAACAATGTCTCAAAGTCCTGCCACTACCACCTTAAAAACCTTAGGCGCGTCTTTCCATACCTCTCATTTCCCAACAGAGTCTCTGCTGTCCAATCAATCGTTATATCCAGACTGGACTACGGAAACCCCCTATACCTCGGAATCCATGCCTACCAACTGAATAAACTCCAAAGAGCACAAAATGCAGCGGCCAAAATGCTACTTGCACTCAATCCAAGAGACCACATATCCCCAGCCCTTAAAACACTGCACTGGCTTCCAGTAGCCCGTAGGGTAGCTTTCAAAACCTTATGTCTCTCCCATCGAGCACTGCATAAAACTGGACCGCAATATCTTCAAGACAAACTAATACCTTATCATCCCACCCACACACTAGGATCAAGATCAGCTGGCTTCCTAGTAATTCCCAAGACAAACTCAGTCAGGCTAGGCGGATCATCATTCTCTGCCCTGGCACCAACCCTGTGGAACTCACTCCCACCCCACATCCGCCTAACTGAGGACATAACGTCCTTCCGCAAACTACTGAAAACCTGGCTCTTCCCATAAAACCAATCTAGCATCATCACAATAATACCGACCCATCAAACTACATGAAGCGAGAAATTACAGCTAAATAAACTCGAATGTAAACTAGAAACACAAAACAGGCCTAAACGAGTAAAGTAGATCAAAACAGTGAAACAGAAAATAGGAATAAATCATTGAGAAACTTGGAGATCTGAACCGATGAAAGGGACATAATGAATGAGAAGGGAATACAGTGATTGACATAAATGAAACAGTTAGAATGGATGAAGCATACAGAACAGACAAATACACTAAACGGAAGCGTGCGGTTAAGACTGGAGAGCAGATGAGTTGTGGAAAGCGGATGAGTCGTGGAAAGCGGGTGAGTGTGGAGAGCGGATGAGTGTGGAGAGCGGATGAGTGTGGAGAGCGGATGAGTGTGGAGTGCGGATGAGTGTGGAGTGCGGATGAGTTGTGGAGAGCGGATGAGTGTGACGATCGGTAAGAGTGGAGAGCGGATGAGAGTGACGAGCTGATGAGAGTGGAGAGCGGATGAGAGTGGAGAGCGGATGAGAATGGAGAGCAGATGAATGTGGAGAGCAGATGAATTTGGAGAGCGGATGAGTGTAGAGAGCGGATGAGTTGTAGAGAGCGGATGAGTTGTAGAGAGCGGATGAGTGCAGAGAGCGGGTGAGTGTAGAGAGCGGATGAGAGTGGAAAGCGGATGAGAGTGGAGAGCGGATGAGAGTGGAAATCGGATGAGAGTGGAGAGCGGATGAGAGTGGAGAACGGATGAGAGTGGAGAGCGGACGAGTGCAGAGGGCGGCCGAGTGCGGAGAGCGGCGGAGAGCGGCCGAGTGCGGAGAGAGGACGAGTGTGGAGGGCGGACGAGTGTGGAGAGCGGATGGCGGTTGAGAATGGAGAGCGGATGAGTGTGGGGAGCGGATGAGTGTGGAGAGCGGGTGAGTGTGGAGAGCGGATGAGAATAGAGAGCGGATGGCAGATGAGAATGGAGAGCGGATGAGAGTGGAGAGCGGATGGCCGATGAGTGTGGAGAACGGATGAGTGTAGAGAGCTGATGAGTGTGGAGAGCGGATGAGTGTGGAGAGCAGATGAGTGTGGAGAGCGGATGAGTGTGGAGAACGGATGAGTGTGGAGTGCGGACGAGTGTGGAGAGCGGACGAGTGTGGAGAGCAGATGAGTGTGGAGAGCGGATGAGTGTGGAGAGCGGATGAGTGTGGAGAGCGGATGAGTGTGGAGAGTGGATGGCGGACGACTATGGAGAGCAGATGGCGGATGAGTGCGGAGAGCGGTTGAGTGCGGAGAGCGGTTGAGTGTGGAGAGCGGTCGAGCGTGGGGACCAGAAGAGAGCTGAGGAGCGTGGAGAAGGGACGAGTGTGGAGAGCAGATTAGTGCGAAGCGGATGATTGTGGAGAGCGGATGAATGAGGAGAGCGAAAAAGTAAATGTGTGCGTGGATGGGCGTATGGAACGGATGTGTATATGGAACGAACGAGTGTCGGATGCAGATGTATATATGGAGCGGACGATTGGGTGAAGCGGGTAAATGTGTGGTGCGGACGAGTGTGCCTAACAGATGAATCCATGGAGCGGACAAAAAACATAGAGCATATGAGTGTATGGAATGGATGAACAGACAGAGCAGACGAGTAGTTGGCTTTTCCGATGAGTGGATGGACCGGACGACCATTGTGGACTAAACGAGTGCCCTATCTGGAGCCGGTATCCAGACTTGACGAGTATAAACTACAAGAGTGTGCGGACTGGACGAGTGTGCGGACTGGGCGAGTGTGCGAACTGGACGAGTGTGCGAACTGGACGAGTGTGCGGACCGGACGAGGGTGTGAACTAGACGATGATAATGACTGACGAATCTGTGAAGCGGACGAGTATGAGGAACGGACGAATATGTGCAACGGACGATACTTAATATGCTTTGGAATGAAGGAAACACTTGAAAACATACATCATACCACACCCCACGCTTACTCTCCCCCTTACACCACCACTCATCTAGAACACAGAGATACTATGACACCATTCGGTATAACTGTTCTCATATCTACATCTCCCGCTTACTCCACATCACTCTAAGTAATCATTGCTGGTTGCACACCCCCCAGCCAGGCGTTCTCCTCAGGCCTAACGCAGCCACACTCGTTCTGGGTAAAACTGACCAGAGCGAACACATACTCCTGACCTCTCAACCACCACACCTACAGCTAAGAAGCAGCTACCACTCAATTTCTGCACCAGCTGCACACATACCTGGTGCACACACGCACTTTTGGACTCCCTCTACTCTCTCTACTGACCTGAACTTCGGTTCCCAAGGGCGTTCAACCTACCAGCGCCATCAGACCATACCAATGGTATATAAGGCGCTATATAAATGCAAAATAACATAACATAACATAACATAACAATGTAAGAGATGCTCTTCAAAGGAAATGTTTCAGAAAGATATTTCAGGATATTGTTACCTTGTCATTCCTGCTGATATGTTGCCATTTATACACATCCTCATGTGGAACTGAGATTTGTCTACTGAGAATACCCAAGGGCCCACCCGATGGGTGGACGTGCGTTGAAAAGTGTTGTGGATGTGACTTCCAAGGGTGCATGTTGATTTTGTGTTGTCATTGAGCTTGTGGTTTAGAGTTAGTCTTGTGGGGTGCAAGGGGGATTGCAGGGTCCCAAGAGGAGCATACTACTTCACTAGAATTCCCAATAGCCCCAGGTCAGGCAGACAGGACTGCTGCAGGCAGGGAAATGGATATTTACGGACTCAGATGGGGCCTGAGAGGGGCAAGTGGTTTTTCCCTAGACCACTGGGAGTCTTGGAGATTGGTGATGTCATGGAGGATGAGGCAGCATTTTTCTCTACAGATGGCTATGTATTACCACGATCATGTTTGTATACAATGTAAAACCTTTGTATTGCAATAACCTGACGGTAGAAACAAGAGGACATGTGTTGATTGTATCTTTGACATATCTGACTGTTGTGCGTGTAATTTGCATGTGACTGCATGTTATTCGGTCTGCATGTGTCCCACATGTATAATATAGCAGAGCACATAACAGTAGACAGCTGCTCTAGGCATTGATAGGCTATTTATAATATTAATTTCTCTTCTTGTGCTGCAACCCATAGAATAAAGTCCTGAGTCCCATGAAAGCCACTGACGTAGCAGTCATCCGTGCGCCAGAGCCCAATGCTCTGAATGATTTTTATAATGTTTGAATAGTCACCTAATTCTAAATACTATTCGCGTGCAATGTAATACTCATATTTGCACAGACTACGCTCTTCCGAAGGGCCTTCCACCCCACAGCGCTTAGAAGCCATAACATTGGCATTCGGCACTATTCAAATATCAAAGAACATAACACAACATAACATAACTTCTATTTTGTCCCCACTTAGTCCTAGGCAGTTCATAATCATCCATTTGCAGGTTGGGCATTTGTTTTGGGTGATTCTGATGGATGTTGTAGCCTTTCCTGCAATACCCCCGCTGAAGTCTTGGATTGCCACTGCGCCTATAGAGGAAGGAAATGGAGAGGAGGGGGAGGAAATGCCCTCTAATCAATGTTTATGGTGAGGGTAAAGGGGGAGTGGGTAGGAGGGAATGGTTAGGCCACTCATCATAGACAAAGAAAAGGGAGAAGACTCTTTAACGAGAAGGTACGATTAGGGCCGCCTTACATGGTTCTTGCAGACTCATGCTTACTTCAGCTGGCTCAGCTTCCTCGCCAAGTCAGAGTGAGCGAGGCAATAGCCTACTCAGGGAATCCCTGTAATCCCACACACCTGCAGGGATTCCTATGGCAAACCACACTTTAACGGTGCATGCAGAGTGAGAGAGGCACACATGACTGGAACCGGTCATCAGGTCCATTAGAAGGGCCTGCTGAGGGAGAATTGAAATCCTGCGGACAGTTCGTGGGAGGTGACGGCCAGGTGCCGCTTTCCTGTCATGCTTTTCAGATCTCGGAAAGCATGGGCGCTATCTTACTGGAAAGAGGAAGCGGCAATTCTTCTCAAAGCATTTCCGATAAAGCCAAAGAGGAAGCTGCCTCGGAGAATGAACGACGCAATGCCTCAAGCTGAGCCCGCCCATTTTGGGAGCATCTCAGGAACTACAAGATTTAGGCATTATATACTAGTTTTACAAGGTCACGTTTTATGGAAATATAAGACATAACGGCCCACTTAAAATTTACCAAGATGCCTTGGCCCATGCGGTCTATCCATTTCTCTAATTCTCTTAATACAAAGACCATGCGTGGGGGGCCTGGCTTATTAAGTAATATTGCCCCAGTGTGTTCTATCCATTCACCTTTGCTTATCCAGCATCACAGCTCCCTGTGTTTTATACATTTCCCTGGATCTCTTAACACAAAGACCACTCAGTTGGCAGCTAAACTTCTGCTCTGCTTACCTACTGTTGTACCTCCTAATAAAAGACATATACTCCCAACGAAAAGAAATAGGGAGTCAAAATACTCCATTAAAAAATCCGAAGTAACAAACACATAGGAGCCTGTCCCCTGCATACACCCACACAGCTGTTTGGAAATGTTCAGATCAGTAGCACCAGTGCCGCAGGAAGGAGCTCTCATCGCGTTCCTGCCTGATCACAAGGGAAATCTTAAGGCAAACATTCCCCTTTTAATTCACATGAACTACTCGATTCTAAGAAATATGGATTACAAAAAGATATCTGGGCTAGAGTTGAGAATGGGAATTATGTGTTCTTGCTCTTTTAATGGATTCAGTTATCAAAGTCCTTTAGTTCTTGTCATTGCCTTCATTTGACCTTTCTTTATCACTGCCCATTAGTTCTAAGACAAAAGACAGCATTTTTACCTCTTCATTTTTTCCTTGGGTTATTATTTCTTGAGTTATTACACATAGCCTTAATTTGACCAAGCTGGCTACCATTCCAAGGCTGTTCACCTTGTTTGCATGTGTTTTCTGTAGCAGGCTTTAGGACTTTTTTCCTGGTTACCATGACACACCTTGTTGGCCATGACTATACCCTTGTAAAACTGTAGTTCGTGTATGCTACAGTCCTCAAGGAATTTCTTTGGGCAATATACCAAATTGTCACCTCCAGAATTCCGACTACCGAAAATTCGACCCCACTTACACCAGATATATATGTGAGGGGGTATGGGATATTATATAAGTACGGGGGGTGTTGCGGGGGTCTCACCCCGCATATATATGTGGTGCAAAGGGGGTTAAAGAAAAAGTCTGCATTTTCAGCAGTCTGACTTCTGGGGGTCGCAGTAATGACTAAGATCCTTGCTTTGTAGTTTATGTGATTTCAATCATCTCACTCCCTACTCTGAGTGCCCCTCTGACTGGCTGACTTGTCATTGCGAGCCATCATCGTGCACTCTCCTTTGCAGAATTGGACAATCAGTGCACTATGACAATGTGGTTCTCTTGAATGATTTGAGGGATTTCCTAACATGGGGGTGCCTATTGTCGCTGGAAGGGGGGGCCGGTTGCTTGGCTTACTTTTTCCTGAAATAGGTTTGCATCAGATCATAGATATCTGAAATGTAATTGCTGCCAAAGTCTAGATTTATTACAGTTGCCATGCATTCCCCCGAATAGAGGAAGTATTGCTTTAAGTGACATTGGAAATCGAGCGGGCACCCTAACGAGTCACAAAGCATTGTCGTAGGGGCGGGGGGCGTCTAGCCCAGTTTATTAATCGCAAGTAGCTTAGTAACCTTCAAAACACATGTGGCCTTTGCAAGTAAAAAGGTGGTCTTGTTTGATGTTTGGCAATGGAATCTAAAAGACAATAGCCCTTCATAAGGACTCGGAAGGGCTACATTAATCGTTAGAAACAGTGAGAAAGTCTGCCTAACTTTAGCGGCTATGAACCTGTTGACCAATGGTGGTCATCCTTATTAGCAATGGCCTGCATCTCGTACCTATTACAAAGGTTATAAGTTAATACATATTGGAGCCAAAGAAAGAGATTCAAAAACATATTATCTAACATGCCCCACAAGCAGTATGATATTATCTTTTTATAAATGTATGTATTCATTTTGCAAATATATTAATCTGCAACCGAGTACGCAAACCTCTTATTGGCCCGTCACATATAAAAATGATAAGGAAATGTACTTGAGGAACACGTTTTTCATGCTCATGCAGCAGATTAAAACTAACCCTCCCCATGCCTCATATAATGTAAATAAATTGAATTTGTGGCATTAGCAACAGACGTATTGCCCAGCTCAGTCTAGCTTATCTTGTGACATTAAGCACCTGTTCCAAGGGCTGGAACTAGGGGTAATGGTCCGGCATCCCAAGTTAACTGCCCCAGCATAGCAAGGTCTATTAACGAGGGCTCCGGACCGTTACCCCGCTTTCCAGCACTTGGAACAGGGGCTTAAGGCATTAGCAACCCGGGCTACCAAAGCATAACCCGTGGTGCTAAAATAAAGGTATTTCAAGTCATTGAACGGGATGCCTCACGCCAAGATAAATACTGTCTTAAGATGGCCGCCATTGAAAGGGAAGGCTGGGCCTCGTACGCAGCCCCTCTTCCCTTTCTCTGGCAGCCTGTGGGATCCAACGCGAAGGAGCGGCTGCATTGGCTGCACTTGCTGCTGCTGAAATAAGGTAAATTGGGGGGAAGAAATAAAAAAAAAAAAACAAAGCGGGACAGAAGGTGGGGGGAAGATGACGGCAGGGGAAGTCTGCCATCAGGTGGCATGGAACGTGGGTTTTCATTGCCGATTCAAGCCCTCGCTCCTAACCACCCAATGGGCTGGCTGCCAGAGTGCTAATGTACATTAAGCCTCAACCTTTCATCATATTCTCAGCATTCAGTGCTTTCGTTTTCCACCAAGATCTCCTGTAATATCTGTGCAGATACATTCCAGTGGATATGTATCTGGGGATAAGCATGTCCTGTTTTATAGTTTCCCAGATAAGTGAAGCTGAGTCTTAATCTTAATCATTCATGCTATGGCATTATATGATCCTCAGTTCAATTGATGCCCAAATCTTCTTAATAATTTATTTAATGTGATACAGTTCACTTAATAAACTTTACACATAATCTAAACTTAAACATATAGTAAAACCTAAAAATCAAGTAACATAATACAACATACAATGAGACATAATGCAGCAAGCAATCAGTCCAATAAAATACATATAATATTCACATGTAATATTTATAAGGGTGATAAAAAATCAAGAACAAAAGAAGAAGAAAAAGGCAAAAGTAGAAGCAGAAGAGGAAGCTGAAGAAAGAAAGACAGACACGCCAAATTAATCTTCCACCTTATTTGTGCAAATGAACACAGATTAAAACGATCATCAAAATATCAAAACACTGAGGATCTTGAAATGTTGTACTAGTGTCAAATCATACGAGATCAAAGCAGATGTCTATGCTGCGTCTAGTCAATTACATGTATAATCCTTAGTCTACCACTTCCCAAGAATTAAGCAGGATCTATAGTTTGATGTTTCAAATACTAAATTCCACTTGCTATTCAAATCTTAATGCCCAATATTTCTTCAATCTTTAGCCAGATATTATAAAAAGCAGTCAACACCCGCAAACTCTCAGAGCTGATGCAATGGTGCCAGAAGGATGAATCCTTGATTGTTGCCAGGTCATGGGTGTACTTCCCAATATGATGGAGGATTATATCTATCATGCTACCACATTGCGTCAGTAAATGTCTAGCTGTCTCTAATGCGTTGCTTGCTTTACATATCCGACAAATACGTTGTTCGATTGGGATATGCTCTCTTCTACCCTTGACCATCAAGATCGGAAGCTGGTCAACCCTGAGTCAAGTATAAAGTGTTGCAACCTTTTAGAGGGGCAAAGATTAAGGTAAGCTTATGGTTTCATGAAAGAGTATAGCCTATATTGCATGAATTGATAACTTTTCAGCGTGCTGAGGTGGGCAAAGTTCTCCAACCAATCTCACAATTCAACACGCTTGTCAAGTGCATTTTGTACCAACTTAGAGTACCCCCCTCCTCACCAAGACCAGCCTATATCAGCTAAATATTTTGTCATCTTCACAGATGGTGAGCTGGGATTTTGTTTCTTACATAGTTCCTGATAGACTGTTGTTAATAGTGGGTTGTTTATTCCACTACACATTCTCAGGAAAACTCCTAATCTCTTTTTCATGACAATGGCATTCAGTGAGGGTACTCCCAGTTCCAATCGTATAATGGCCAGAGGAACTCCTGGTGCTAAGCCAAGGACATGCCGCCAAAATTTCCCTTCGATGACCTGAAGCCAGCTGAGATCTATATCAAAAAGTTCTTCTAGGCCATAGGTCATCATAGGGATAAATACTTGCAAATAAGGTTGGCGCATACCCCATAGCGTAAGGCCTCCCTGCTTGCTTGTAAAACTGGCAATTAAAGCTGTTACTTGTGCTGCGCGCGTAGTACGGGGAATGTTTGCACACCACATATTCACCACTGGGCTCAAAGTTAATTCCCAAATAACGATATTGTGGCGCGTATGAGATCTTGACATTGCCCACCATGAGATTGACACAAGAGACTCTTTTACTGGTAAATCTCAAGACCTTGGTTTTGTCAAGGTTAATGGTGAGTCTATTACAAGTGGCGTATTCCCAAAGTGGCAGATCTACGCAGTCCACTGATGGTATGATCAAAGATGACCAAATCGTCTGCATATGCCAAAACAGGACAAACAGCCTCTCCGATTTTTGGAGGGCAATTGCTAGCAGCAGTTATAGCCACCGGTATATCATGGATGCATTGGTTGTACACCAGAGGGGCAGTGACGCAGCCCTGTTTCACCCCTCTATTCTGCTGCACTTTTCCAGTCAGATGTCCCTCTTGATCTAATTTCAGCCTAACTGAGGTATTATAGTGCAGCAATCTGAGGTAGTACAATATACTAGCAGGGCAACCCAGGGCAGCTAGTTTTAACCATAACCGTTCTCTAGGGACTGAATCAAAGGCCGCTTTGAAGTCAATATAGGGTGGATATAACGGTGGCTTCTTCGGGCCCTAGATCTCAGTAAATTCATGACCATAAGATTGTGGCAAGTTGAGTAGCCTCTTCTGAATCCACATTGGAATTGGGACAAAATATCAGCCTCGTCGACCCATACCTACAGTTCTTGGAGCAGCATGGACGCAAACAGTTTGCCTGTAGTATCCAACATGGAAAGTAGTCTGTAATTATTCGGGTCGAGCCGGTTACCTTTTTTAAATACAGGGATCAGCATGGCAATCTGCCAAGAACTGGGAATCTTCCCCTGTGCCATTATCTTCTCAAATAATATAGCCAACAAACTAGCCCAGAACTCAGGCTAACTTTTGATGACTATATTAGCCAGACCATTAGGTCCCGGGGCTCTAGATGATTGTAACGCTCACCTGGTATCCACGGGGACGTCACTCAGCCTGTTCTGACCTCTTACGACCTCCAACCCTTCCCTGGAGTCTACTCGACTGGAGACTGAGCCTGAAACACAGGATTGGTATAGTTTAACTCCCTATTGTCTCTGTGTGCTTGAACCCCTTCCTCCCCGGGGTCCTACCCTTCCCTTTGATCCACAGCTCACCTTGTTTTCTTGGAAAGTGTGCTCTCCATCCTGCTTTCAGCGCAAGGGCGCGTTGATTGATGCGGGCTCGTTGCTGCCTAGTTACTTCAATGGTAAGAGTCTGACAGGTAAGTATAATGAGTCTTTTGAACAGTTCTCTAACTTCGTTCCTTTCCTTCCTTAGATGATGGCCGGCGTCCGTGGATGGCGACGTGCTGCTGAGATGAGTGAGAGCGTGATGCGCGATGCAACCCTTTCATATTTGTATTGAACTGAGTTCTTTTTCTGTGTCTTTTAGGTGCTGCGACGTTTTCAGCGTGGATGCCGGTTATGAAGAAGAAATGCGGTGAGTAAGCGCGGTATGCAGCGCCTCTAGATGTTTCCATGCTAACCTGGAGTGTCTTTTCCCTCTTGCAGATGGATGAGAAGTTCCGGAGACAGAGTTCCCCCAGAGCGGCTGGGATTCAGGTAAGCGTTTGAAGCTCGTACAGTATTTAAAAATAAGTGAAGATTTGCTGAATGCTTACTAATGCCTTTTTTCTGTTCTTTTCCCTTTTCCTTAGGAAGAGGCGTGCCGGGAGGGGAATGACACCGCCGAAGATGCCCGCAGAACAGAAGAAGTGATGAATGATGGGCAGAAGCGCCGCAAGGTAAGGCTGTTCCTAACGGTGTTCTTGTTCTTGCAGGAGCTGAGCGCAGAAGAAAGATGCAGGCCTACTGGAGACCAATCCAAACACGGTGAGTGTCAAGCTGCAGGTGCAGAAAACACAAAGCATGTTTCTCAGCCTGGGCGTGGCTTAAATAGTCTCTGGGTATCCCAGGTGTCTCTGGGATCAACCACACCCAAAAGACGAGACTGCACATGCAGTTCTGGGAACCGGAATATGTGGGGGCATCCATCTTGTCCCCATCAATGCACTACAAATCCAATCCCCAATGTTATCCTATGGGAGTGAGTGAGTCTGGTGCCACAAGCGCCAAGTCTGACTCCAAGTGGGTCTTTGGAGGGATGGAGAGGCCCTTGAGGGCCATGTAGGTGATCGTGGCCTGACTCCAGCCTGACATCGTGGAGGGCTGAGGACATGAGGGGCAGGAAACATGACAGCACTCCCCCCCAAGGCCCCTCTCAAGGTGGCTCTCCTGTCTGGTTTGTTTGGATGGTTTTGATGAAATCGTCTAAGCAAACAAGGTGCATGGATGTACTCACAAGGCTCCCATGTCCTGTCTTGTGGACCATACCCCTTCCAGTCTACTAAGTAGTATTATTTGGATCCAGGATGTCCTTGACTTCGAATTCTGGCTCCCTGGCGACTACTACTGGCTGCAGTGCCATTGCTACCCGGGTCCCAGGTTGAACAGGTCTAGGGAGAGACACGTGGAACACAGGATGAATCTGCATGTTTGACGGCAAAGCTAGTCTGACCGCCACAGGATTTATCACGGAGGTGACGGTGAATGGACCCAGGTATCTTGCACGGAAAGTTTGGGTTCCTTTAATGGACACATGTTTAGACGCCAGCCAGACTTTGTCTCCCACTTGGTAGTTGGGGGCCTTTGCTCGGTGTTGATCAGCAAACTTCTTTTGGCGATTCTTAGCTTGAAGTAGGTGTTCAGCTGCCCTTTTAAAGGTTTGAGAAATGGTCGTGTGCAAGGTTTTGACTGCTGGCATTTCCAGGGTTGTAGGAACATCCAACTCAGAAGTACGTGGGTGCCTGCATTTCCAGGGTTGTAGGAACGTCAAACTCAGAAGTACGTGGGTGCCTGCCATACATGGTATAAAAGTGTGTCTGTCCAGTGCTGGTGTGTAGGGAATTATTATAAGCATTTTCAGCTATCCATAATAGGTCGAACCAGCTTCCTTCAGCTTGGTGTAAGATGCAACGCAGATACTGCTCGAGCATCTGATTTGTCCTCTCAGTTGACCATCCATTTGGGGATGGTCACTGGTGGATAGCCGGATGTCGATCTGGGCCATAGAGCAGCATTTTCTCCAGAAGTTAGATACGAATTGAGTACCACGGTCTGAGACTAAAACTGAAGGAAACCCATGGAGCCGTACAATGCCTTCAAGAAATACCTTTGCCAGAGTGGAAGCATTTGGGAGTCCCTTAAGAGGAATGAAATGTGCCATTTTTGAAAATGGGTCCACAACCACAAGAATAGTGTTAAACCCTTGACTGGGTGGTAAGTCAGTAATAAAATCGAGGGACAACGTGTGTCAGGGTGCTGGTGGGATTTCCAATGGTTGTAATAGCCCAGCCGGTTTCTGCTTTGATGACTTGTTTTGAGCACACACTCCACAAGATAGGATGAATTGGATAATGTCTTTACGCCACATGGGCCACCAATAATTTCGTTTTACCTTGGCTAGGGTTTTAGCGATTCCGGGGTGGCCCTCGATCAAGGAATCATGATAACCGGACATGAATTGTTCTCGTAGTTCTTAGTTTGGTAAGAATAAACGATTCCTGAAGTAGGGCAACTGATCGTTTATCATGTAATGTTCTCCTTGTGCACTCCACGCTTGTAATTTCTCCGGACTCATCAGGTTTTGGATTTCTTCATGTAATTCTTTCTGAGTTATGGTTGCTGTGATTCCTAGGAGCTTGTCACTCGGGATGATTGTTATTGAGTCAGGGGTCTGATACCCTTGCTCTTCCACCCCCATACGGGAAAGGGCATCAGCCTTCCCGTTTTTCACCCCTGGTCGAAACGTAATCACGTAGTCATATTCAGCAAAAAAAAGAGACCAACTTAGTTGTCGTGAGGATTGGGCCTTTGCCGTTTTTTGGTACTGGAGGTTCCGGTGGTCAGTTATTACGGTGATTGTGTGTCTGGCGCCTAAGAGGTAGTGCGGCCATGCCTTAAAGGCTGACTTAATGGCCAGGAGTTCTTTGTCTGTGATAGCATAATTGAGTTCAGGGGGTGTGAATTTACACGACCAGAAGGCAACAGGGTGTAACTGGCCCGTTTCGGTGTCCTTTTGTGAGAGGACGGCTCCCATAGCAATGCTTGAGGCGTCCGTTTCCACCAGGTATGGGAGATCAGGGCGAGGGTGGCGTAAGATTGGGGCAGATGTGAATCTTGCTTTGAGTTCCTGGAAAGCTTCCTCGGCTTCTGTTGTCCACTGGAACTTTTTGTTGCTTTTCCTTAGCAATGACGTGATGGGATGCAAGATTTGCGAAAATCCTGGGATGAACCGGCGGTAGAAGTTTGCAAAACCCAGCATACTTTGAACCCCCTTGAATGAATTTGGGGATGGCCAGTTCAGGATAGCATCTACCTTGTGTACATCCATTCGGATTCCATTCGGGCTGAGAATAAAGCCCAGGAATTCCACCTCAGAGATGTGGAATGAGCACTTTTCAAGCTTGGCATAGAGCTGGTGTTGACAGAGTTTCTCCAATACGGATCGGACGTGTTTAACGTGGTCCTGCTTTGATGTGGAATATACTAGAATATCGTCGATGTACACTAGAGCACAGACATCAATCAATTTCCGTAGGACATCGTTCATGAAGTATTGAAATACTGCAGGCGCGTTGCAAAGGCCAAAGGGCATTACTTGATATTCCTAAAAGCCGTATTTGGTGCGAAAAGCGGTTTTCCATTCGTCCCCCTGTTTTACGCAAACAAGGTGATATGCCCCCCTCAGGTCTAGTTTTGTGTAGATTTGGGCATCTTTGACTTGATCAAGCAATTCAGGGATCAGTGGCAGGGGGTAGCGTTTTTTTACGGTAATCTGGTTCAGTGCGCGATAGTCGATGCACGTTCTCAAGTCCCCCTCCTTTTTCGGTACGAAGAATAGAGGACTGGCTGCTGGAGACTTCGAGGGACGGATGAACCCGTTGGCCAGGTATTGGTCAAGATAGGCCTTGAGGTGCTGGTTTTCTGGTTCCGTGAGTGTGTAAATTCGCTCACAAGGGATTTGTGCACCGGGTATCAGGTTGATTTGGCAATCGTATGGTCTATGCGGTTGCAGGGTATTAGCCTGTTCTTTCTGAAAGACATCTTGAAAGTCCTGGCATTCACTTGGTAGGGTGCCGATTGCCACAGTCACAAGCGTGGAGGTTCTGGTGTCTATTGGTTGTTTCTCTTGGCGATAACATGTGTGGGCGCAAGTCTCGGGAAAGGCCAATTCTTTTGCTCGACAATCGATTCGAGGATTGTGAGCTACCAACCATGGCATTCCCAAAATCAACCGGAACTGTGGTGCCTTAATGAGGTCAAAAACGATAGATTCTTGGTGTCCATCCTGGCACAGAAAGGTTAAAGCTGCAGTGCATCGGGATACTGGACCAGAAGCTATTTCCGTGCCGTTGACAGTGGTAACAGTGTCGGTGGTTGATTTAGGGCGTAACGGAAGCCCCATCTTTGCCGCAAGATCCTGGTCGATGTAATTCCCAATGTCTCCACTGTCAATGCACGCTCTTACTGCGTGCATCCGAGATGGTTGTTGGTGATTGATCAAGACCACAGATAGTGCAAAATGGGAGGTCTGTAGTTCACTTTCCTTGCTCGACAAGTGGACCCCTACACTTGCCGGGCTGGGGAGTTTTCCGATTCCTTGATGGTATCTTCCTTGTCCGTGGCCCATACCGTCCTTCGCGGTGGCTTCACAGGGCACTCTTTAAGGAAATGACCTGACCTTCCACAGTACAGACATAACTGCTGCTGTCTCCTTTTATCCCTTTCCGCTTTAGTCAAGGGGGATCTGACCCCCCGGATTTGCATTCGTTCTCCTAAACCTTCCGTTGTGCGGGCAATATTGTCCTTTGAACGCACATGCATAGGGCGAGATTCCGGTCTGGTTCGATCTGCTCTTCGGTCCTCCAACCTATGATCCAGTTGAACAACAAGGTCAATCAATTCTGAGCAGTTTTTCGGGGGTTCACTACTTGTGCGAGAACATCCTTGAGCTCCTCCCGCACCCCTGATGAAATAACGTAGTTCTCTTCTCCACTGGCCATTCTGCTTCAACTACGAGTCTATTGAACGTGGCTATGTATGTTAATGGTTTATAGTCATTTGGTCGAAAACAAAAATGTCGAAAGTCATAATGTAGAAAAAAAAAAGTAAAAAAAAAAAAGTCGATTTTTTTTTTAAATACGTTTTTTTTTTAAATGGGGGGGGTCCCCCCAACCCCCTTTTTTTATTTTACCCATTTTTTATACTTACCAAACCCAAAAAATACATATAAATAAAAAAATAATAGATTCGACTTATTTTTTTGCGACATTTATTTTTTGACATTTTTGTCATTCGACTTTTTATTTTCGACATTATGACTGCACACCTATGTAAATAGGTCTTGATTCCATTGGCGTAGAGACAGAAGTTCGTTGTCTAATGCCTGCCCATGAGTACGACGGGCGAACAGCTTTTCCATCTCCTGCTGAAAGCCCCTGACGTCATGCAGCAAAGGATCATCTTGGGCCACAAAGGGTACAGACCAGTCCGCGGTGCTACCACTCAGGTAGGATAGCACAAAAGCGACCCGTGATTGATCATTCGGAAAGGCCCCTGGTCTACAAAGGAAGTGCAGGCGGCACTGGTTCATGAACGTTGCAAACCTCTTGGGATCCCCCGTAAATCGTTCGGGCGGGGCCAAGGGAACTGCCCCAAGAAGGGTTATCTGAACGGGATTGGCTGATGGTGCTGGCATCGAGGGCATGCTTCCCGGCAATGGTGCATGCCCTGCTTTTGACTGGAGAAGTTGCCGGCTTAAATCATCAGTGCGTTCTTCAGCTCTCTGCTCAGGGTGTTGGTCTCCTGCCTGGCTGCATGTACTTCGGAACGTAGCTGCCCCAACATGTGGGCTAACTGGTCGGTTTCTGATGTTTCCATGACGCCCAGGTGGATTTTGATGTGAGGCTTTGTGTTCTGTAACGCTCACCTCGTATCCACGGGCACGTCACTCAGCCTGTTCTGACCTCTTACGACCTCGAACCCTTCCCTGGAGGCTCCTCGACTGGAGACTGGGCTTGAAACACAGGATTGGTAGAGTTTAACTCCCTATTGTCTTTGTGTGCTTGAACCCCTTCTTCCCCGGGGTCCAACCCTTCACTTTGATCCTCAGCTCACCTTGTTTTCTTGGAAAGTGTGCTCTACGTCCTGCTTTCAGCGCAGGAGCGCGTTGATTATGCGGGCTCATTGCTGCCTAGTTACTTCACTGGCAAGAGTCCGACAGGTAAGTATAATGAGTCTTTTGAACAGTTCTCTAACTTCGTTCCTTTCCTTCCTTAGATGATGGCCGGCGTCCGTGATGGCGACGTGCTGCTGAGATGAGTAGCGCTGAAGGTGAGTGAGAGAGTGAGAGCGTGATGCGACCCTTTCGTATTTGTATTGAACTGGGTTCTTTTTCTGTGTCTTTTAGGTGCCGCGACGTTTTCAGCGTGGATGCCGGTTATGAAGAAGAAATGCGGTGAGTAAGCGCCGTATGCAGCGCCTCTAGATGTTTCCATGCTAACCTGGAGTGTCTTTTCCCTCTTGCAGATGGATGAGAAGTTCCGGAGACAGAGTTCCCCCAGGGCGGCTGGGATTCAGGTAAGGGCCTGGGCGTGGCTTAAATAGTCTCTGGGTATCCCAGGTGTCTCTGGGATCAACCACACCCAAAAGACGAGACTGCACATGCAGTTCTGGGAACCGGAATATGTGGGGGCATCCATCTTGTCCCCATCAATGCACTACAAATCCAATCCCCAATGTTATCCTATGGGAGTGAGTGAGTCTGGTGCCACAAGCGCCAAGTCTGACTCCAAGTGGGTCTTTGGAAGGATGGAGAGGCCCTCTAGGGCCATGTAGGTGATCGTGGCCTGACTCCAGCCTGACATCGTGGAGGGCTGGGGACATGAGGGGCAGGAAACATGACAGCACTCCCCCCCAAGGCCCCTCTCAAGGTGGCTCTCCTGTCTGGTTTGTTTGGATGGTTTTGATGAAATCGTCTAAGCAAACAAGGTGCATGGATGTACTCACAAGGCTCCCATGTCCTGTCTTGTGGACCATACCCCTTCCAGTCTACTAAGTAGTATTATTTGGATCTGACGTACTTTGAATCCAGGATGTCCTTGACTTCGAATTCTGGCTCCCTGGCGACTACTACTGGCTGCAGTGCCATTGCTACCCGGGTCCCAGGTTGAACAGGTCTAGGGAGAGACACGTGGAACACAGGATGAATCTGCATGTTTGACGGCAAAGCTAGTCTGACCGCCACAGGATTTATCACGGAGGTGACGGTGAATGGACCCAGGTATCTTGCACGGAAAGTTTGGGTTCCTTTAATGGACACATGTTTAGACGCCAGCCAGACTTTGTCTCCCACTTGGTAGTTGGGGGCCTTTGCTCGGTGTTGATCAGCAAACTTCTTTTGGCGATTCTTAGCTTGAAGTAGGTGTTCAGCTGCCCTTTTAAAGGTTTGAGAAATGGTCGTGTGCAAGGTTTTGACTGCTGGCATTTCCAGGGTTGTAGGAACATCCAACTCAGAAGTACGTGGGTGCCTGCATTTCCAGGGTTGTAGGAACGTCAAACTCAGAAGTACGTGGGTGCCTGCCATACATGGTATAAAAGTGTGTCTGTCCAGTGCTGGTGTGTAGGGAATTATTATAAGCATATTCAGCTATCCATAATAGGTCGAACCAGCTTCCTTCAGCTTGGTGTAAGATGCAACGCAGATACTGCTCGAGCATCTGATTTGTCCTCTCAGATTGACCATCCATTTGGGGATGGTCACTGGTGGATAGCCGGATGTCGATCTGGGCCATAGAGCAGCATTTTCTCCAGAAGTTAGATACGAATTGAGTACCACGGTCTGAGACTAAAACTGAAGGAAACCCATGGAGCCGTACAATGCCTTCAAGAAATACCTTTGCCAGAGTGGAAGCATTTGGGAGTCCCTTAAGAGGAATGAAATGTGCCATTTTTGAAAATGGGTCCACAACCACAAGAATAGTGTTAAACCCTTGACTGGGTGGTAAGTCAGTAATAAAATCGAGGGACAACGTGTGTCAGGGTGCTGGTGGGATTTCCAATGGTTGTAATAGCCCAGCCAGTTTCTGCTTTGATGACTTGTTTTGAGCACACACTCCACAAGATAGGATGAATTGGATAATGTCTTTACGCCACATGGGCCACCAATAATTTCGTTTTACCTTGGCTAGGGTTTTAGCGATTCCGGGGTGGCCCTCGATCAAGGAATCATGATAACCGGACATGAATTGTTCTCGTAGTTCTTAGTTTGGTAAGAATAAACGATTCCTGAAGTAGGGCAATTGATCGTTTATCATGTAATGTTCTCCTTGTGCACTCCACGCTTGTAATTGCTCCGGACTCATCAGGTTTTGGATTTCTTCATGTAATTCTTTCTGAGTTATGGTTGCTGTGATTCCTAGGAGCTTGTCACTCGGGATGATTGTTATTGGGTCAGGGGTCTGATACCCTTGCTCTTCCACCCCCATACGGGAAAGGGCATCAGCCTTCCCGTTTTTCACCCCTGGTCGAAACGTAATCACGTAGTCATATTCAGCAAAAAAAAGAGACCAACTTAGTTGTCGTGAGGATTGGGCCTTTGCCGTTTTTAGGTACTGGAGGTTCCGGTGGTCAGTTATTACGGTGATTGTGTGTCTGGTGCCTAAGAGGTAGTGCGGCCATGCCTTAAAGGCTGACTTAATGCCAAGGAGTTCTTTGTCTGTGATAGCGTAATTGAGTTCAGGGGGTGTGAATTTACACGACCAGAAGGCAACAGGGTGTAACTGGCCCGTTTCAGGGTCCTTTTGTGAGAGGACGGCTCCCATAGCAATGCTTGAGGCGTCCGTTTCCACCAGGTATGGGAGATCAGGGCGAGGATGGCGTAAGATTGGGGCAGATGTGAATCTTGCTTTGAGTTCCTGGAAAGCTTCCTCGGCTTCTGTTGTCCACTGGAACTTTTTGTTGCTTTTCCTTAACAATGACGTGATGGGATGCACGATTTGCGAAAATCCTGGGATGAACCGGCGGTAGAAGTTTGCAAAACCCAGCATACTTTGGACCCCCTTGAATGAATTTGGGGATGGCCAGTTCAGGATAGCATCTACCTTGTGTACATCCATTCGGATTCCATTCGGGCTGAGAATAAAGCCCAGGAATTCCACCTCAGAGATGTGGAATGAGCACTTTTCGAGCTTGGCATAGAGCTGGTGTTGACAGAGTTTCTCCAATATGGATCGGACGTGTTTAACGTGGTCCTGCTTTGATGTGGAATATACTAGAATATCGTCGATGTACACTAGAGCACAGACATCAATCAATTTCCGTAGGACATCGTTCATGAAGTATTGAAATACTGCAGGCGCGTTGCAAAGGCCAAAGGGCATTACTTGATATTCGTAAAAGCCGTATTTGGTGCGAAAAGCGGTTTTCCATTCGTCCCCCTGTTTTACGCGAACAAGGTGATATGCCCCCCTCAGGTCTAGTTTTGTGTAGATTTGGGCATCTTTGACTTGATCAAGCAATTCAGGGATCAGTGGCAGGGGGTAGCGTTTTTTTACGGTAATCTGGTTCAGTGCGCGATAGTCGATGCACGTTCTCAAGTCCCCCTCCTTTTTCGGTACGAAGAATAGAGGACTGGCTGCTGGAGACTTCGAGGGACGGATGAACCCGTTGGCCAGGTATTGGTCAAGATAGGCCTTGAGGTGCTGGTTTTCTGGTTCCGTGAGTGTGTAAATTCGCTCACAAGGGATTTGTGCACCGGGTATCAGGTTGATTTGGCAATCGTATGGTCTATGCGGTTGCAGGGTATTAGCCTGTTCTTTCTGAAAGACATCTTGAAAGTCCTGGCATTCACTTGGTAGGGTGCCGATTGCCGCAGTCACAAGCGTGGAGGTTCTGGTGTCTATTGGTTGTTTCTCTTGGCGATAACATGTGTGGGCGCAAGTCTCGGGAAAGGCCAATTCTTTTGCTAGACAATCGATTCGAGGATTGTGAGCTACCAACCATGGCATTCCCAAAATCAACCGGAACTGTGGTGCCTTAATGAGGTCAAAAACGATAGATTCTTGGTGTCCATCCTGGCACAGAAGGGTTAAAGCTGCAGTGGATTGGGATACTGGACCAGAAGCTATTTCCGTGCCGTTGACAGTGGTAACAGTGTCGGTGGTTGATTTAGGGCGTAACGGAAGCCCCATCTTTGCCGCAAGATCCTGGTCGATGTAATTCCCAATGGCTCCACTGTCAATGCACGCTCTTACTGCGTGCATCCGAGATGGTTGTTGGTGATTGATCAAGACCACAGATAGTGCAAAATGGGAGGTCTGTAGTTCACTTTCCTTGCTCGACAAGTGGACCCCTACACTTGCCGGGCTGGGGAGTTTTCCGATTCCTTGATGGTATCTTCCTTGTCCGTGGCCCATACCGTCCTCCGCGGTGGCTTCACAGGGCACTCTTTAAGGAAATGACCTGACTTCCACAGTACAGACATAACTGCTGCTGTCTCCTTTTATCCCTTTCCGCTTTAGTCAAGGGGGATCTGACCCCCCGGATTTGCATTGGTTCTCCTAAACCTTCCGTTGTGCGGGCAATATTGTCCTTTGAACGCACATGCATAGGGCGAGATTCCGGTCTGGTTCGATCTGCTCTTCGGTCCTCCAACCTATGATTCAGTTGAACAACAAGGTCAATCAATTCTGAGCAGTCTTTCGGGGGTTCACTACTTGTGCGAGAACATCCTTGAGCTCCTCCCGCAACCCCCGATGAAATAACGTAGTTCTCTTCTCCACTGGCCATTCTGCTTCAACTACGAGTCTATTGAACGTGGCTATGTATGTTAATGGTTTATAGTCATTTGGTCGAAAACAAAAATGTCGAAAGTCATAATGTAGAAAAAAAAAAGTCAAAAAAAAAAGTCGCATTTTTTTTCAATACATTTTTTTTTTAAATGGGTGGGGGTCCCCCCAACTCCCTTTTTTTATTTTACCCATTTTTTATACTTACCAAACCCAAAAAATACATATAAATAAAAAAATAATAGATTCGACTTATTTTTTTGCGACATTTATTTTTTGACATTTTTGTCATTCGACTTTTTATTTTCGACATTATGACTGCACACCTATGTAAATAGGTCTTGATTCCATTGGCGTAGAGACAGAAGTTCGTTGTCTAATGCCTGCCCATGAGTACGACGGGCGAACAGCTTTTCCATCTCCCGCTGAAAGCCCCTGACGTCATGCAGCAAAGGATCATCTTGGGCCACAAAGGGTACAGACCAGTCCGCGGTGCTACCACTCAGGTAGGATAGCACAAAAGCGACCCGTGATTGATCATTCGGAAAGGCCCCTGGTCTACAAAGGAAGTGCAGGCGGCACTGGTTCATGAACGTTGCAAACCTCTTGGGATCCCCCGTAAATCGTTCGGGCGGGGCCAAGGGAACTGCCCCAAGAAGGGTTATCTGAACGGGATTGGCTGATGGTGCTGGCATCGAGGGCATGCTTCCCGGCAATGGTGCATGCCCTGCTATTGACTGGAGAAGTTGCCGGCTTAAATCATCAGTGCGTTCTTCAGCTCTCTGCTCAGGGTGTTGGTCTCCTGCCTGGCTGCATGTACTTCGGAACGTAGCTGCCCCAACATATGGGCTAACTGGTCGGTTTCTGACGTTTCCATGACGCCCAGGTGGATTTTGATGTGAGGCTTTGTGTTCTGTAACGCTCACCTGGTATCCACGGGCACGTCACTCAGCCTGTTCTGACCTCTTACGACCTCGAACCCTTCCCTGGAGGCTCCTCGACTGGAGACTGGGCTTGAAACACAGGATTGGTAGAGTTTAACTCCCTATTGTCTTTGTGTGCTTGAATCCCTTCTTCCCCGGGGTCCAACCCTTCACTTTGATCCTCAGCTCACCTTGTTTTCTTGGAAAGTGTGCTCTACGTCCTGCTTTCAGCGCAGGAGCGCGTTGATTATGCGGGCTCATTGCTGCCTAGTTACTTCACTGGCAAGAGTCCGACAGGTAAGTATAATGAGTCTTTTGAACAGTTCTCTAACTTCGTTCCTTTCCTTCCTTAGATGATGGCCGGCGTCCGTGATGGCGACGTGCTGCTGAGATGAGTAGCGCTGAAGGTGAGTGAGAGAGTGAGAGCGTGATGCGACCCTTTCGTATTTGTATTGAACTGGGTTCTTTTTCTGTGTCTTTTAGGTGCCGCGACGTTTTCAGCGTGGATGCCGGTTATGAAGAAGAAATGCGGTGAGTAAGCGCGGTATGCAGCGCCTCTAGATGTTTCCATGCTAACCTGGAGTGTCTTTTCCCTCTTGCAGATGGATGAGAAGTTCCGGAGACAGAGTTCCCCCAGAGCGGCTGGGATTCAGGTAAGGGCCTGGGCGTGGCTTAAATAGTCTCTGGGTATCCCAGGTGTCTCTGGGATCAACCACACCCAAAAGACGAGACTGCACATGCAGTTCTGGGAACCGGAATATGTGGGGGCATCCATCTTGTCCCCATCAATGCACTACAAATCCAATCCCCAATGTTATCCTATGGGAGTGAGTGAGTCTGGTGCCACAAGCGCCAAGTCTGACTCCAAGTGGGTCTTTGGAGGGATGGAGAGGCCCTTGAGGGCCATGTAGGTGATCGTGGCCTGACTCCAGCCTGACATCGTGGAGGGCTGGGGACATGAGGGGCAGGAAACATGACAGCACTCCCCCCCAAGGCCCCTCTCAAGGTGGCTCTCCTGTCTGGTTTGTTTGGATGGTTTTGATGAAATCGTCTAAGCAAACAAGGTGCATGGATGTACTCACAAGGCTCCCATGTCCTGTCTTGTGGACCATACCCCTTCCAGTCTAATAAGTAGTATTATTTGGATCTGACGTACTTTGAATCCAGGATGTCCTTGATTTCGAATTCTGGCTCCCTGGCGACTACTACTGGCTGCAGTGCCGTTGCTACCCGGGTCCCAGGTTGAACAGGTCTAAGGAGAGACACGTGGAACACAGGATGAATCTGCATGTTTGACGGCAAAGCTAGTCTGACCGCCACAGGATTTATCACAGAGGTGACGGTGAATGGACCCAGGTATCTTGCACGGAAAGTTTGGGTTCCTTTAATGGACACATGTTTAGACGCCAGCCAGACTTTGTCTCCCACTTGGTAGTTGGGGGCCTTTGCTCGGTGTTGACCAGCAAACATCTTTTGGAGATTCTTAGCTTGAAGTAGGTGTTCAGCTGCCCTTTTAAAGGTTTGAGAAATGGTCGTGTGCAAGGTTTTGACTGCTGGCATTTCCAGGGTTGTAGGAACGTCAAACTCAGAAGTACGTGGGTGCCTGCCATACATGGTATAAAAGTGTGTCTGTCCAGTGCTGGTGTGTAGGGAATTATTATAAGCATATTCAGCTATCCATAATAGGTCGAACCAGCTTCCTTCAGCTTGGTGTAAGATGCAACGCAGATACTGCTCGAGCATCTGATTTGTCCTCTCAGTTTGACCATCCATTTGGGGATGGTCACTGGTGGATAGCCGGATGTCGATCTGGGCCATAGAGCAGCATTTTCTCCAGAAGTTAGATACGAATTGAGTACCACGGTCTGAGACTAAAACTGAAGGAAACCCATGGAGCCGTACAATGCCTTCAAGAAATACCTTTGCCAGAGTGGAAGCATTTGGGAGTCCCTTAAGAGGAATGAAATGTGCCATTTTTGAAAATGGGTCCACAACCACAAGAATAGTGTTAAACCCTTGACTGGGTGGTAAATCAGTAATAAAATCGAGGGACAACTTGTGTCAGGGTGCTGGTGGGATTTCCAATGGTTGTAATAGCCCAGCCGGTTTCTGCTTTGATGACTTGTTTTGAGCACACACTCCACAAGATAGGATGAATTGGATAATGTCTTTACGCCACATGGGCCACCAATAATTTGTTTTACCTTGGCTAGGGTTTTAGCGATTCCGGGGTGGCCCTCGATCAAGGAATCATGATAACCGGACATGAATTGTTCTCGTAGTTCTTAGTTTGGTAAGAATAAACGATTCCTGAAGTAGGGCAACTGATCGTTTATCATGTAATGTTCTCCTTGTGCACTCCACGCTTGTAATTGCTCCGGACTCATCAGGTTTTGGATTTCTTCATGTAATTCTTTCTGAGTTATGGTTGCTGTGATTCCTAGGAGCTTGTCACTCGGGATGATTGTTATTGGGTCAGGGGTCTGATACCCTTGCTCTTCCACCCCCATACGGGAAAGGGCATCAGCCTTCCCGTTTTTCACCCCTGGTCGAAACGTAATCACGTAGTCATATTCAGCAAAAAAAAGAGACCAACTTAGTTGTCGTGAGGATTGGGCCTTTGCCGTTTTTAGGTACTGGAGGTTCCGGTGGTCAGTTATTACGGTGATTGTGTGTCTGGTGCCTAAGAGGTAGTGCGGCCATGCCTTAAAGGCTGACTTAATGCCCAGGAGTTCTTTGTCTGTGATAGCGTAATTGAGTTCAGGGGGTGTGAATTTACACGACCAGAAGGCAACAGGGTGTAACTGGCCCGTTTCAGGGTCCTTTTGTGAGAGGACGGCTCCCATAGCAATGCTTGAGGCGTCCGTTTCCACCAGGTATGGGAGATCAGGGCGAGGATGGCGTAAGATTGGGGCAGATGTGAATCTTGCTTTGAGTTCCTGGAAAGCTTCCTCGGCTTCTGTTGTCCACTGGAACTTTTTGTTGCTTTTCCTTAACAATGACGTGATGGGATGCACGATTTGCGAAAATCCTGGGATGAACCGGCGGTAGAAGTTTGCAAAACCCAGCATACTTTGGACCCCCTTGAATGAATTTGGGGATGGCCAGTTCAGGATAGCATCTACCTTGTGTACATCCATTCGGATTCCATTCGGGCTGAGAATAAAGCCCAGGAATTCCACCTCAGAGATGTGGAATGAGCACTTTTCGAGCTTGGCATAGAGCTGGTGTTGACAGAGTTTCTCCAATATGGATCGGACGTGTTTAACGTGGTCCTGCTTTGATGTGGAATATACTAGAATATCGTCGATGTACACTAGAGCACAGACATCAATCAATTTCCGTAGGACATCGTTCATGAAGTATTGAAATACTGCAGGCGCGTTGCAAAGGCCAAAGGGCATTACTTGATATTCGTAAAAGCCGTATTTGGTGCGAAAAGCGGTTTTCCATTCGTCCCCCTGTTTTACGCGAACAAGGTGATATGCCCCCCTCAGGTCTAGTTTTGTGTAGATTTGGGCATCTTTGACTTGATCAAGCAATTCAGGGATCAGTGGCAGGGGGTAGCGTTTTTTTACGGTAATCTGGTTCAGTGCGCGATAGTCGATGCACGTTCTCAAGTCCCCCTCCTTTTTCGGTACGAAGAATAGAGGACTGGCTGCTGGAGACTTCGAGGGACGGATGAACCCGTTGGCCAGGTATTGGTCAAGATAGGCCTTGAGGTGCTGGTTTTCTGGTTCCGTGAGTGTGTAAATTCGCTCACAAGGGATTTGTGCACCGGGTATCAGGTTGATTTGGCAATCGTATGGTCTATGCGGTTGCAGGGTATTAGCCTGTTCTTTCTGAAAGACATCTTGAAAGTCCTGGCATTCACTTGGTAGGGTGCCGATTGCCACAGTCACAAGCGTGGAGGTTCTGGTGTCTATTGGTTGTTTCTCTTGGCGATAACATGTGTGGGCGCAAGTCTCGGGAAAGGCCAATTCTTTTGCTCGACAATCGATTCGAGGATTGTGAGCTACCAACCATGGCATTCCCAAAATCAACCGGAACTGTGGTGCCTTAATGAGGTCAAAAACGATAGATTCTTGGTGTCCATCCTGGCACAGAAGGGTTAAAGCTGCAGTGCATTGGGATACTGGACCAGAAGCTATTTCCGTGCCGTTGACAGTGGTAACAGTGTCGGTGGTTGATTTAGGGCGTAACGGAAGCCCCATCTTTGCCGTAAGATCCTGGTCGATGTAATTCCCAATGGCTCCACTGTCAATGCATGCTCTTACTGCGTGCATCCGAGATGGTTGTTGGTGATTGATCAAGACCACAGATAGTGCAAAATGGGAGGTCTGTAGTTCACTTTCCTTGCTCGACAAGTGGACCCCTACACTTGCCGGGCTGGGGAGTTTTCCGATTCCTTGATGGTATCTTCATTGTCTGTGGCCCATACCGTCCTCCGCGGTGGCTTCACAGGGCACTCTTTAAGGAAATGACCTGACCTTCCACAGTACAGACATAACTGCTACTGTCTCCTTTTATCCCTTTCCGCTTTAGTCAAGGGGGATCTGACCCCCCGGATTTGCATTGGTTCTCCTAAACCTTCCGTTGTGCGGGCAATATTGTCCTTTGAACGCACATGCATAGGGCGAGATTCCGGTCTGGTTCGATCTGCTCTTCGGTCCTCCAACCTATTATCCAGTTGAACAACAAGGTCAATCAATTCTGAGCAGTCTTTTCGGGGGTTCACTACTTATGCGAGAACATCCTTGAGCTCCTCCCGCAACCCCCGATGAAATAACATAGTTCTCTTGCCATTCTGCTTCAACTACGAGTCTATTGAACGTGGCTATGTATGTTAATGGTTTATAGTCATTTGGTCGAAAACAAAAATGTCGAAAGTCATAATGTAGAAAAAAAAAAGTCAAAAAAAAAAGTCGCATTTTTTTTCAATACATTTTTTTTTTAAATGGGGGGGGTCCCCCCAACCCCCTTTTTTTATTTTACCCATTTTTTATACTTACCAAACCCAAAAAATACATATAAATAAAAAAATAATAGATTCGACTTATTTTTTTGCGACATTTATTTTTTGACATTTTTGTCATTCGACTTTTTATTTTCGACATTATGGCTGCACACCTATGTAAATAGGTCTTGATTCCATTGGCGTAGAGACAGAAGTTCGTTGTCTAATGCCTGCCCATGAGTATGACAGGCGAACAGCTTTTCCATCTCCTGCTGAAAGCCCCTGACGTCATGCAGCAAAGGATGATCTTGGGCCACAAAGGGTACAGACCAGTCCGCGGTGCTACCACTCAGGTAGGATAGCACAAAAGCGACCCGTGATTGATCATTCGGAAAGGCCCCTGGTCTACAAAGGAAGTGCAGGCGGCACTGGTTCATGAATGTTGCAAACCTCTTGGGATCCCCCGTAAATCGTTCGGGCGGGGCCAAGGGAACTGCCCCAAGAAGGGTTATCTGAACGGGATTGGCTGATGGTGCTGGCATCGAGGGCATGCTTCCCGGCAATGGTGCATGCCCTGCTTTTGACTGGAGAAGTTGCCGGCTTAAATCATCAGTGCGTTCTTCAGCTCTCTGCTCAGGGTGTTGGTCTCCTGCCTGGCTGCATGTACTTCGGAACGTAGCTGCCCCAACATGTGGGCTAACTGGTCGGTTTCTGACGTTTCCATGACGCCCAGGTGGATTTTGATGTGAGGCTTTGTCTTCTGTAACGCTCACCTCGTATCCACGGGGACGTCACTCAGCCTGTTCTGACCTCTTACGACCTCGAACCCTTCCCTGGAGGCTCCTCGACTGGAGACTGGGCTTGAAACACAGGATTGGTAGAGTTTAACTCCCTATTGTCTTTGTGTGCTTGAACCCCTTCTTCCCCGGGGTCCAACCCTTCACTTTGATCCTCAGCTCACCTTGTTTTCTTGGAAAGTGTGCTCTCCGTCCTGCTTTTAGCGCAGGAGCGCATTGATTATGCGGGCTCATTGCTGCCTAGTTACTTCACTGGCAAGAGTCCGACAGGTAAGTATAATGAGTCTTTTGAACAGTTCTCTAACTTCGTTCCTTTCCTTCCTTAGATGATGGCCGGCGTCCGTGATGGCGACGTGCTGCTGAGATGAGTAGCGCTGAAGGTGAGTGAGAGCGTGATGCGACCCTTTCGTATTTGTATTGAACTGGATTCTTTTTCTGTGTCTTTTAGGTGCCGCAACGTTTTCAGCGTGGATGCCGGTTATGAAGAAGAAATGCGGTGAGTAAGCGCGGTATGCGGCGCCTCTAGATGTTTCCACGCTAACCTGGAGTGTCTTTTCCCTCTTGCAGATGGATGAGAAGTTCCGGAGACAGAGTTTCCCCAGAGCGGCTGGGATTCAGGTAAGCGTTTGAAGCTCGTACAGTCTTTAAAAATAAGAGAAGATTTGCTGAATGCTTACTAATACCTTTTTTCTGTTCTTTTCACTTTTCCTTAGGAAGCGGCGTGCCGGGAGGGGAATGACGCCGCCGAAGATGCCCGCAGAACAGAAGAAGCGATGAATGATGGGCAGAAGCGCCGCAAGGTAAGGCTGTTCCTAACGGTGTTCTTGTTCTTGCAGGAGCTGAGCGTAGAAGAAAGATGCAGGCCTACTGGAGACCGATCCGAACATGGTGAGTGTCACGCTGCAGGTGCAGAAAACACAAAGCATGTTTCTCAGCCTGGGCGTGGCTTAAATAGTCTCTGGGTATCCCAGGTGTCTCTGGGCTGAACCACACCCAAAAGACTAGACTGCACATGCAGTTCTGGGAAACGAAATATGTGGGGGCATCCATCTTGTCCCGATCAATGCACTACAAATCCAATCCCCAATGTTATCCTATGGGAGTGAGTGAGTCTGGTGCCACAAGCGCCAAGTCTGACTCCAAGTGGGTCATTGCTGCCTAGTTACTTCACTGGCAAGAGTCCGACAGGTAAGTATAATGAGTCTTTTGAACAGTTCTCTAACTTCGTTCCTTTCCTTCCTTAGATGATGGCCGGCGTCCGTGATGGCGACGTGCTGCTGAGATGAGTAGCGCTGAAGGTGAGTGAGAGCGTGATGCGACCCTTTCGTATTTGTATTGAACTGGGTTCTTTTTCTGTGTCTTTTAGGTGCCGCGACGTTTTCAGCGTGGATGCCGGTTATGAAGAAGAAATGCGGTGAGTAAGCGCGGTATGCAGCGCCTCTAGATGTTTCCATGCTAACCTGGAGTGTCTTTTCCCTCTTGCAGATGGATGAGAAGTTCCGGAGACAGAGTTCCCCCAGAGCGGCTGGGATTCAGGTAAGGGCCTGGGCGTGGCTTAAATAGTCTCTGGGTATCCCAGCTGTCTCTGGGATCAACCACACCCAAAAGACGAGACTGCACATGCAGTTCTGGGAACCGGAATATGTGGGGGCATCCATCTTGTCCCCATCAATGCACTACAAGTCCAGTCCCCAATGTTATCCTATTGGAGTGAGTGAGTCTGGTGCCACAAGCGCCAAGTCTGACTCCAAGTGGGTCTTTGGAGGGATGGAGAGGCCCTTGCGGGCCATGTAGGTGATCGTGGCCTGGCTCCTGCCTGACATCTTGGAGGGCTGTGGACATGAGGGGCAGGAATCATGACAATGATTTTAGAGTCTTTATCTTACTGATTATGGCAGTGTAAGATATATCAAAAGGTACAATTGGTGTTGTAGCTTTCAATGGGGAGATCTCATCTATCTGCGTGATGGCATTATGATTCTCTAAGAATTTTTCCCATTCCACAGCAGTAATTGGATTAGCCAGTTGACCCTTTACAGCCACCCTTGCTTCACCTAGGAGTGACAAAATACTGCGAGAATTTTTGTGCAGATGGTCTGTACTAATTTCTAATGTGCCTGAGTTCTTTCAGCATATTGAATGTTTTTAATGTTAGCTCTGTATTTATTTTGAATTTTCTTCGCAGCATCCCATAGTTCTTCTGTAAGGCCAAGCTTTTTCTTGCTGATATGCATGCCCCTTCTAAGATCTCTCTTAGCATCTCTAATCTTCTTGTTGAACGGGCGTATCTCACCCTTTGATCTAATCATCCGCCATGTAGGGGCCGATGCATGAGTGCTAGACAAAACAGTGATACAATTTGCTATTAAATCAATGGACCTGCCGTTGAAATCTGGTAAATACGGCCATCTCTCAGTTGCAAGAGCTTCTGCCGCCTGATTTATATTCTTGGCAGACCACCTTATGCTTGTACCTGCTTTGTTTACGCATACTGTACCCATATTACTCTTCTCAGGTTCTCCTTGTAGGATATTTAATACACACCAGAGTGCGGAATGGTCACTCCAGTTGTTCGAAGTGACTATCATATCATCTACACCCAGCAGCCTTTTTGGACACATGAATATGTAATCAAGTGTACTACAAGAAGACCCATTGGACCAAGTATGCTTCCCGGGATGGTCACTTAAAGAAAGTATAAGCGTTCAGCATTTCTAAGTCCCATTCTGCAAACAATTGGAGCCATCGTGGCCCCTCAATATCAATTTTAATATGAGTCAATAAGCGTTTCTCCCTTAGCTTAGGATTCTGTGGGTGTCTCCCTCCCTCACCAGCCATGTGGCAATTGAAATCGCCCACTACAATTACCGCCATATTTCCAGATATGACTGACCAGAAGGCTAATAGTTTGTGAAGGACTTCTTGCAGTAGATCACTTATCCAGGCTTGAGGAGGATTATATAAGTTTATCAACAAAAATGTTTCCCCTTTTCCATTGGGTCCATACTCAACCTGCACTGCCATCAAATTGTTCTCTTCATTGCAGATAATCCGCCTCGAAGTCAAGGAGCTTGCCACCCCTATCAGCAGACCTCCAAATGGTCTCCCTTTTTCACCCCTTTTAGCAAAGGATTGATAGATCACATAGCCATCCAATATCAAGGTGTCCATCGCCCAAGTCTCTTGAAAATATATGAGACTATGTTTTACAACAAAGTTTACTGACCCCTCCAAGGACAATAGATGTGCAAATCCTCTGCAATTCCAAGATAACAGTGATAAATTTCAATGTTTAGTTAGCACCTCAGGTAGGGATTCCGCTAGCCATTTTAGAACAAGTTGGACATCCGCAACTTCCACCTTTTTTCCCTTGGGTACGATGGGACAATCCACTGGTTTTGCCGGACCACCTATTTCCTCATATTCGAAACTGGGGTCAATTTCATCCAGATCTGTATCGATCTCAACATCTACTGCCCACAACTCATCACAATATTTCCTAATCATCTGTGCAGTAGATATAAACTTACAATGCAGAGCGGAAACACAGGGATTCGGGCCTTTCAATGGCTCCACAAACTGAAAGTCGTCAGACTTCAAAACACGTAGTCCAGGCACTGAGTGCAGTCGGGAAAAAAACACAGATCGGGGCAGCCATCTGCGTTCACCATTTTTGCATAGATTCTTAATCAAACAGATCCTATTGGCTGAGATATCAGTGCTGACCTTTGACGACTTTATTGGTGGATTATTGGCTTTGGCAGTGGCTTGCGGGAGTTGGGAAGATTTCTCCGGGCTCAAAGTTTGTCTTTCCTCCTCCAATTGATCTTCAATCTCAAATCGTTCCCACTCTTCTGCCTGTTCTTCCAATTCTTCTGAGGTCGGTATCCATCCTTCCTCTACCCTCTGTTCATCCCTCACTGGTCGTTCCACCTCTTTAGGCCGTTCTTTACTCTTGTCTTGATCGGTTATCAACCAGCTAGACAAACAACCATCTCCAGAACTATTCTTTTTCTTGGCTCTCGCTGCCCTTTTTTGGCTTTTTTTGAGCGACCACCAACTGTCGCTGATTCTCCCTCTACAGGGATCTGTGTGATGGTTTTCCTGTTCTTTTGCGCCTTCTTCGCCAATTTACGCTGCTTTCGGGAGAAGACGACCACTTACTCTGGTCCATGATTGCAGAGGCTTCTTTATCTTGTATGTTATTTATCTCATTTGCCATAACAATGGCTTCCGATAAATTTCCTTCTGCCTCCACTTTCTCATTATTTACATATACCCGGGCCAAAGTCAGTGAGTTAGTCTTTGCTAAAATTTGCCCTGTCATTTGGAGCAATATCCTTAGGGCAAATTGTAAACAAGCCACTGAAGATTGAATCTCTGCTATTTTGTTTGCCCCGGGGAACGGAGAGGTGAGGTCTTCTTCCTCCGTGTCCGGCGCATCCTCCATTGAGACCATTACCATATTTGGGGAGGCAGTCAATCTACTCATAGGAACTTAGTGGTCCAGTGCACTAACATGGGAGGCCGGTGGATCAATACCCTGTGTCAAACCGTTGTCTCCAGACAGCCTGTGGATCTGTGGAGTCATCCCTCTCTGTATGCTCAGAGCAAGTTCTAACAATGAATTGTTGTCAATGTCGTCAAAGTTTGTAGAATTCATTGGGTCTCCCCCTCCAGCTCCAGGAAGTACAGGTTCCTCGATAATCGTGGAATTCATTTCTGGAATGGGGTTCGGGAGAAAGAAACGAGTGATTACCGCTTCACCAGGAAGGATGGGCTTTTTAGGATTTTTCTTACTGTTTTCCTTTAGACTTCCCATCTCCTCGCTCTGCAGGGTATCTGCATCAAGTTGTTACCTCGTCTTGCATAAATTATATTTACTTTGTGCAGGCTTTTTCCTTGCAGGCATTCTGAATCAATGGATTGACCAGTGTAAAGATAGTGGTTTGTTTGTACTTACTTTATATGGGTAAAGTGCCCTCTCGCACACTCCCCTAAGTACTCATGTAAACAGGGTGGAAAAAGCTCCAGCACACCCCAAAATGGGCCTTAATAACGCCCTTTCACTCGGTGCTATCACTGTTTCACCAGTGTCAATCCTAATTCAGTGTCCCAGTTATAGCTAATGGGCCCCATCCAGTGCAGGTCTATGCACAGCAGCACTAATCAATAGTGCTGTCCACTGGGCAGGACACCAAAGGGCACCAAAGGAGCCCACAGCCACCAAAGAAAAACAGCCAAAAACAAAAAACAAGCCAATAGAGCAGAGAGAGAGTGCTGCAAGTGGCATTCCGGGCGAGCCCCTATATTTATCAGACTCACCACACTCCGCACAGTAGCAGCTGACACCTTCACTGTGCGATGGGGCTAAGACAAGGGAACTGGACCGCTACCATACAAGCATCCGCAAATGCTGGAACCCCTGTCGACGACAAGTCGGGGGTAGTCCGCCGCCTATATCAGTCCGTGTTCCGCCGCTCTCCACCGAGCTCCACCTTCTACAGTCTGCAGTGGCAGGCCGTACTCATATACAGCCACACAAGATTGTAGAACCACGCAGTAGGAGCAGCAACGCAGTCAGCGCAGTCCCGAACGCCTCCGTGCCGGCACCAACTCCAAAGCTTCGAACCTCCTCACACTAGAGTAAAGCACCTTACAGCCAGTGAGTCAAGCCGCACTGCAATAGAATGTCAGGCAAACCTGCTAGCAGCCGCCTCCGACTCTTTTAGAAACATCTTCATTGTGGCTGCATTCAAAGAGATCCAATATTTGGCTATCAGTCGCTTGGCCACTGGCAAGCCACAGTTGTTCTTTTTTTTCTGAATATCCACTGGTCCTTATATTTCCTGCCTATCAGCTCCACTGGCCATTTTTCTGGTACCAGCAAATTATCACCATTCGCCACTTTCCCCAATATCTGATTAGCACTGTTCCAAACGCTAGCAATTTTAGGGCATTTCCAATGCTTTATGTGTACCTGATACCCCCATATCAACCCAGTACGGAATCTAGCAGGGTTTTTAATATGGCAAATTCTACATGTTCAGCCGAGAATCCCCTCCGGAGTTTCCATGCTGCCTTAGTCAACCTCAAGAAACTGCAAGAAGCATGTAGAGCCCTCATTTCATTGTACGAGAGACATTTCTCGTCTCCGAATAAGTCTACCGTCAAACATGATATTATCGTGGTCCATGTGGCTATGTTGCCAACACTTAACTGTAATGGTAATTTTTCTATTTCAGGGTATGACATTAAATATATGCATATTATTACTTTCAAACAAATCTCAAACAAACCGATAACGTGCCACAGCCATCATTTCGCTTCATTTCAATGGCTGTAGTCACACATCTATTTCCACAACGCAGTTTCCATGTGTTCATTTACGTTTGTATTAAGAGACATTGGGCCTCATTACACGGAAGGCGGTAACCATGGCGCTATTGGCGCCATGGTTGCCGCCGGTGATTTACCGATCCCGCCATGGTGAATGGCGGAATTACTGCCCCATTCCAAGGTTGGCGGGGCGGTAATTCCCCATTCAGCATTGGCCCTTCCCCATTCCCATTTGAGCCCCGATAGGGCTCAATGGGAATGGGGAAGGCGGCAATTGCGGTACCGCAAATTGCGGTACCGCAATTGCCTCCAAGGTCCCTTTGCGGGTCCCGTCCTTAACGGCTGGTAAAACCAGCCGTTAAGGTAGGGACCAGCAAAGGGACCTCATAATAGGGCGGTAAGGGATTACCGGCACCGGTGCCCTTACCGGCGCCGGTAACCTCTTACCGCCATCCGTGTAATGAGGCCCATTGTATATTTGATTGGAGTGGTCACTAATGCGTTCTTCAATTATACTCATAAAACCACGTTGGAGCAAGTGATTACTCTTCATCAAGCTCAGACGTTTACTCATTTTTACAGTGCACCTTAATATCGTGGCCAAGCAGGATTGTGTTTGTCCATTTTTCCTTTCTATATCACAACTCTAAATATACATGTAAGATGGCATTCTAGAAACAAACAGAGCCACAAACGCTGTGTGGCTGTCATACAGCCAATTGTCTCTCTAACATTTGGTAAAGTATGAAAGTATCAACTTTTTGAAATTATGTTATATTTTCAAGACCTAGCATTGGACATGTAACACAAGTAAACAGTGATATTTCAAAATACATAGCTATAGCTTTAAGTTCAGATATGGAACTTCTATATATTTCGAAGTACTTGCTTGCCAACAAGGGCAAGAATCATTTTTGGAAGCCTTTGCAAGCGCATTACCAATGCAATGCCTATTAACGACTCCTGTGGAATTTGAGGTAAATACCCCATAACTGCCTTGACAAGCAGCGTGCAGCACGTCTTCAGGTTAGCATCATGAACCTGCACCATAAATCATGTATGGTCAATACAACAATCACAAATATATCCATTCAAACATTGATTAGAGGAAAACCACTCCCAATAAACAAATATTTAAAATGTGAAACATTAAGGAATACAAATTAAGTAATATTATTTTGAATGCAATCCTAATTGAAGGTCAGCTGTAATCGAATTTTATAGAAATGTGAGAAACATTTAACATTCCAATGATTTATTATCTGAATTTCTGTTCCCCTTCATTGTTTAGTTTTTTTTGTTTTCTCCTTAATTCATATTATATTAGCACATTAAGAGTCGCATGTGTATGCTTACTTAAATGTCCTGGCTTTTTGTGTCATGCTGTGAGAATAAGAGTGAAACACATGTCAGCCCTTCAAGTCTCTGTATTTATGTGGAAAAGGTCCTTGGAAGTTATTTCATTCGCTTTGTATGTTAGAGTGAAGACTTTGATGGAGGTATTCCTGTAATCCATGCCCATGACCTTGTCGAGAGACTGTCTGTGTTGAATTTTGCATTTTATTCAAGGTGATTGTCAACTGGCAGTTTATTATAGAGCATTTCACTTCAGGAAAGATTGTTCTCATATGCTGGTCTCTGAGAGAAAGGGCGAGGCAACAATAAGTTAGATAGATGTGTTCTTTTTTATTGCAACACCCCTCTTTCAGGTGGGGTGCGGCACCCCTCTATCAGGTAAGCTGCATCACCCCACTTTCAGGTACGGTGCATCACCCCACTTTCAGGTAGGGAGCATCACCCATCTTTCAGGTAGGGTGAAAAACCCCTCTTTCAGGTAGGCTGCATCACCCCTCTTTCAGGTAGGGTGCATCATCCCTCTTTCTGGTAGGGTGCATGCATCACCTCTCTTTCAGGTAGGGCGCATCACCCCTCTTTCAGGTGGGCTGCATCACCCCTCTTTCAGGTAAGCTGCATCCCCCCTCTTTCAGGTAGGGTGCATCACCCCTCTTTCTGGGAGGGTGCATGCATCACCCCTCTTTCAGGTAGGCTATATCACCCCTCTTTCTAGTAGGGTGCATGCAACACCCCACTTTCAGGTAGGGTGCATCACCCCTGTGTCAGGTAGGGGGCAATAACCCTCTTTCAGGTAGGGCGCATCACCCCTCTTTCAGGTGGGGTGCATCACCCCTCTTTCAGGTAGGGTGAAACACCCCTCTTTCAGATAGGGTGCATCACCCCTCTTTCTGGGAGGGTGCATGCATCACCCCTCTTTCAGGTAGGCTACATCACCCCTCTTTCAGGTAGGGTGCATCACCCCTCTTTCTAGTAGGGTGCATGCAACACCCCACTTTCAGGTAGGGTGAAACACCCCTCTTTCAGGTAGGGTGCATCACCCCTGTGTCAGGTAGGGGGCAATAACCCTCTTTCAGGTAGGGCGCATCACCCCTATTTCAGGTGGGGTGCATCACCCCTCTTTCAGGTAGGGTGAAACACCCCTCTTTCAGATAGGGTGCATCACCCCTTTGTCAGTTAAGGTGCATCACCCCTCTTTCAAGTAGGGTGCAACACCCCTCTTTCAGGTAGGCTGCACCACCCCACTTTCATGTAGGGCGCATCACCCCTCTTTCAGGTAGGGTAGGGTGCATCACCCCTATTTCAGGTAGGGTGCTTATTGAGAGATTGCGCAGACAGCACACTGATCTGCACTCCTTTATTCCATCCCAACAGTGGCCTAACAGACACAATCAGGTGTTCATACCTGGCATTAAAAGGGACAACATCTATTTCAAATGGTGTTATATAATATAATTGATCTGCAATTAAAAATCGACCAATATAACTATATCCACATATAAAAACAAAATGAAATCAAAGTAGGTACATTCAAGTTCGAATATCTCAGCACTTTCTAAAGAAATCAATGATTCTCCTGTTTAAATTAAAGTTATTCAATCCTTCGAATGACAAGAAAATGTATTCTCTGTTGCAAATTAAAGAATCGTAGTCCAGTGCATAAAATGGTTATAGGATTGTAAACATGCTCGATAGCGCCCTCTATTGACAAGCACAGTATTATTTACTGTATAATAGTAGTACAATCATAGGGAAAGCAGTTCGAGGAGCCCCTGCAAAAGCAATATTTGGAGCCCGCGGGACCTGAACCCCTCAGATGAATGCGGACGACATACCTATAAAGGGGGGCACCGGGGGCGGGGGGGGGGTCACCAAAGTGAGGCATGGTAACTCCTCTTCTTAGAGCAGTATCGTCCATTGCACACAGGGTGGAGCAAGTCTGCAGCTTAGTGTTCATTACTCGGAAGGGACATGATTTTTTATTAGCTAACTCCAAGCATGATTTAATGGTCAAGAAGGGAGTGTAACAATGTATAGGGCGCACAATGTGAAGTTAAAACCTTCTTGATGGAACTCAGTGATGTTTGTGTTGTTGTGATTGTGGACAGATGTTCTCCTTAGGCTCAGCAGAAGGACTGCGGCTGTCTTTGGGACCTGCTGCCGTGCCACTTTCCAGGGGGTAGGTGCAACCCTCTGCAGGTCTGTCTTAGGAGCAATATGGCTCTCTGTGCTGGCGGCACCGGTGGCATCTTTGCAACACTGAAGCGCGATGGATGGAAAAGCTTTCAATTCATCTAAACCACTGCCATTCGCTCTAGACAGCCTTCCATTCCAGCGTTCCCGTCTTGCCTGTCTTACTGTTCGTAAGAACAGCGCCTAGATGCCCGCGGGCTGGGTGCGCTATATAAACCCCAAAAATAAATAAATAAATAAATAACAGAAGGGAAAATCATATGAAAGTCAGGCTTGGTCCCGACCCAAAAGGGGCAGTCCAGCCTGACCTGTCAGGGCACATCCTTTCTGCACAAGACCGCAAGCAACTCCAGATCCGTTCCAGCTGCATTGAACGCCATCAGTGCTTTGCGGTTGAGACCTGCGCACAATAAGCGCTAGGACCACTCTGGTTACAACAGTCCCATGCAGCGCACCTTTTCCACACTGAAATGTGATGGATGGAAAAGTCTTTGAATTAATCATAACAACTAGAAACTTCAGTTTAACTTTCCATTGCATCATTGTTCACGCTGTCGTGTCATTAGAAAAGGAAAACGATATGCAAAGGAAGCTTGGTCCCTACCCAAAGGGGCAGTCTGCCCAAAGTGATAGATCACATCCCTTCTGCACAGGCCAGGCCCACCTGACATCACCAGTCCAGATTGGTCACTGATTATACGATTCTGATAACCCAAGACATCAGTGCACGATATTTGTGAGGCATAAACAGAGGAAGATGTTTTTTTTTTTATCACAGTTGCTGTTTCATAGACATGGAAGACAGACCTGCTTTAAGTGGGGGTGAGTGGGGCCAATTGTATGGAGAGAGGCATTGATCCAACTGGAAATTTAAATGGGAACTTCTAATAAAAGAGCAACACACTGAAACAATCCGCCTGGCCATCCCAACCCTCTTGGCACCATTGTGTTTCCTTGCTCGAGGTCCAGAGGAGGAGAAAACAAACTTTAAACTCAGCTGGTCGCAACTAAGTCCTAGTGTGGGAAACGAACTCCAGGGCCAGGAGCTCATTCATTTACCACCACTGTTCTGGCTACCTTCTCCCCCACTAGAAAAACCTTAAAGAAAACAGAGCTGCAACTAAATCTAGGTATGGCTAGGAGAGGGGTCTGCAAACTTTGGCTCTCCAGAAGGTTTGGGCTACAACTCCCATGATTCTTTACCATTCACTATAGTGGCGAGGCATGATGGGAGTCGCAGTCCAAAACATCTGGAGAGCCAAAGGTGGCACACCCTGGGCTAGGTTAAAGCATAATCCTGGGCACCAACCAAAAGCTGTCTGAGTTTCAGGACATCACAATGTGTTGCTTTTTACAGCAAAACGTTTGAGTTGGGTTTGGAGGCCCATTTTTGGGAGAATGTGTGCTAGGAGCTTTAAAGCACACTTGGCTAGCACCGTCCTCCCACACTATGGGCACATTATTTGTTCTCTTAATGAGAAGCATGTGCTTTTAGAAGATGACTTTAAGAGAGCTGGGGTGTACAATTTTTTGTATTGAGTTGTTTATGGTACGTAACATACATTTATATTACCCATGTACATAAAAAGAAACATTTCCACCATTTAAAATGACACCACGAAAAAGCATGGAGAGAGATGCTAGAAAAACGAATAGCCCTCAAAAACAAACACACATCATCCCAGTGAAGCACAACATGTGCAACACTCAAAGACCGCCACTACTTAAATGTATAGCGCTTAGAAAGTTTAAAAGCGAAACAAATCCATTGTCTGAGTGAGCACACAATAATAAGACCATCAAACCCCCCAATCTATGAAATCAGGACTACACAGAAGATGTCTAAAATACAACATTCCTTTAAAATGCAGCATCAGACATATTGCCTAGTCTTCCCCACATGCATTCGCAAATGCATTGGCGCTTCCGGCCACACCCACGCTACTGCAGCAGAGAGCCACACACACACGATGCTATTTTAGTCCCAGGCTTTAAACACTGTCAATGGCTCGTTTTCACAAGGAACATTGCGTGCTCTCTCTCCAGCTACTATGAAGAACAGATCACGTTTGGACTGGGTTTATAGCCACGCAACTTAATAAAGCAGCCGAGCAGCAACATTCCTTGCACACCAGGGCCCGCAATCCAAGCCGGCAAAGCAGCTCCGTGATTGGAGCGCTGACTGCGCAGATCTCTCCCCAGTGGATCGTATGGGGAGCGCCCAGAGTGGCGGCGCAGGCCACTTCTGCTCACAGTGTGGTCTATTGGTGCATCATGCCATCTGGCACCTGTGTTTGGGGAGTGAAAACGTGCCGCACTGAAAGCAGTAATCAGTGCAACTGATGACGACATGCCACTGTTACATCGACCCCCGTTTGGTCGGGCTGATTTCGGTCGCAACTTTTTTCGCAACTTTTTTTATTATGGCGACCCTCTACATACATATATGTATGTTTGGGTTAGGGAGGAATGAAGGGCAGGGGGTGGAAAACGATAGTTAGTGGGGGTAGGACACATGGGTGGGACCCCAACGAAAAAGAAAACAAAGGGGGGGGGGAGGAGGGGTCGACCATGCTCGCTCAAAAAGTGGGGACCAAAATTAGATCGACTAAACAGAGGCGGATGTAAGGATGTAGAAGCACTGATAATACCTTTAAAATAATTCAAAAATATACGGGCAATCTACAAGTAAGGGGAGAGCTATCGTCACATTCCACGTGTAGGAATATCGAGGAAGGGGGAGTTTGTAACCATAGTGGCTTTCTGAAGTCTAGAAACTCAAGGATATTCTCCCACTTGAAGACCACAAGCTCGGCAGTGATGTATAGAAATAGCTGATCTGTGTATATTTACTATAGAGAAAGCTTCTACAGGGGTCAGATCCGCTTAGAAGTCCACTCAATGGACCACTTCTGCCAGAACGGAATCTCTTTGCTCATGCCAGCCACTATGGCAGAATGGTACTTGGACGCCATGATGTGTGAATGAGAGTAGCAGCCATCTGCTCAGTGCCAGATAGTGCCCACCTGTCCTCAAAATCAGCCGCGCCCTGGGAATCAGACTGTTAGAACCTGTGGGTGCAATGCACAGGGCCCATCATTCTTTCAGAACCAGGCAATCCCTGGCCATCTCTACAAATCACGGGTACCCAAACTCGGACGGCCAAAATGAAGTTGCCAGTAGCAATTCTGCTCCCTGCCACTGTACACATATCAATACTCGGGGAATCATAGCAAAGGGGGAAAATACGTAATGAACTTTGGACCATACGTCTGAGAAAATGAATCTGTCACCAGAGCAAGGTAGGGGCTCTGATTTCCAGCTGAAAAGTTCTGGATTTTGTGTTTTGAGGCGTGATGCAATATGGTCTAGGACCAAAGGACTTTGCATTATCTGAAAAGTCACAAATACCTGTCTGTGTAAACACCATCCCATCTGGTCTACCCAGTGAACTCAGCACCAAACTGCCACTTGGCTATGGTTCCCTTGAAGAAATTCTGACTGAACCTTTAGTTGTCTTTGCCGAAAAAAGTTCCCAAAATGTTGTGGCTAGATCTGTCCAACCTTTGGATTTGATCCCCCAACTTGCCGATGTATCTGACTTCTAGTATATTGCATCTTCTCAGTTATTTCTTGCAATGGAGCTTTTATTTTTGCAAACCCCTGAACTGCCAGGGACCCTACAAACATCTGCAAACAGGATAGGAATTCCTGCTGAGACCATCTCCAGCCAGTGGAATCTTGGCCGCACCAATCTCCTAAACCTAATAGACTGGCATCGGGTTCTAATAGAAGATCTGGAGATGAGGTGAAAATGGCTCTTCCCTTCTACACCTCCACGTGACCCACTGACCCCTATAACTCTGCAGCCATTCAGACCCAACGTGAATATTAAGAACCTGTTTGTGAGTGGCCCCTTTTGAACTGTTCCAGGGCATTCTGTAATAGACCTGGAAATATTAGTCGTATAGTTGCCAACAGTAAAGCCGTCACCCTGGCTAAGTGTCTCAAAGTTGCTATTTCTGCAGTGAGTACTTGGGCAATCTCCTTTATTAACACAATCTTGGAGCATGAATGTTGTAAAGTGGGCATCCCACAATTCACTGCAAACACACTGGAAATGTTCTAAGTAGGGTAAAGTTCGGACTTTTCCCAGTTGATTTAGTTACCCAGATCTAGAAACAGCGTACCCACGACATGCACATTTTTCTAAATGGAATATGCTTCGTCGCATAATTAGTATATTATCCAGGTACATCGGGAATCATATTCCTTTTGCCCTTAACGGTCCTGTTACTGGTGGCAACAACTGCATGACACATGACAGAGATGAAGGCTACCTGAAGAGCAAGGAGCAGAATTGAAATACTGGATGGCACCATATAAAGTACAGAAAGTGCCTCTGTTGGTGAGATATGGGTAGGAAGATGTTGGTGTCCTGGAAGTCCAGTTAAACCAACCAATACCCTACCCTCAACACTTTTGTCAACAATGCAATTTTCTTTTTTTCGAAATGTCTGTAAATGATATAGCGATTAACGAACTTCAGATTAAACACAGGAGAAAAACATGCGTCCTTTTATGCTCACTAGGAATATATTGCTGTACAAATTCTGATCTGATCTCACTCCCAATTAGATAGCTCTCTTTTGCCATAACTGACAAATTCAATTATGATATGAATAAGACGTGCTTGGGCCTGTGAGGAGTGATACGGTTGTGTGGATGTTCTCTTAACTTAAGCGCACAAAAATTCTATTTGAAAACCCTGTATCATGTATAGAAAAGATGTATCTCTTGAGAAATGTCACCTATTTGTTAAAATAATGTTTAATCTGACCCCCTGCTGGAATTAATCTGAGAGTTATGTGAAAAGTACTTAGGTTTGAAATCAGCCCTTTGAGATTGACCACTACTTTGGAAGAGGTATATTGATCCTGCATTTCTTTACTTTGTTCACAATTGTTGAGTTTAGGCGGATGGACATCCCCTATACCATCCGTCCCTGGCAGAGACCCATGATTGAAACATCTGTCTAATAAAATGTCTAGTCTTATCGAGGGCAATGACAATTTAGAAGAATTGCCCCGTTTCTGATACAATACATCTACAGACACGAACCCTGAGATCCAGCAAGGACATTTACCTCGAACCAAAGCAATATTCAAAACTGACATGTGGTGGATCAGCCTTCTCGTGCATCTCAGCAAAGCTCTAGAACTCACTCTCTGAGGAAATACAAACAACAAAACAGCAGCTAAGATTCTAAAAACGACTTAAAACCTGGCTCTTAAACTCACCATCCTAAACAGGAACTACTGTTCAAGAGAAACACCCGCCCTCGATCCCAGGAGAGATACCACAAACCATAGTACTACCAAAACCAACTCAACCGAACTGGCCTGCCCCAAAGGAAAAAAAACATACTATCACCAACCACCATATAAGGAATTACAGTCTAAATAAAACAATGTAGCCTACATGGACACAGACACCTTTCTTACTACTAAGCCTACCAAAACCTACTTCACACCCTCTCCGATATTCCACTCAATCATAACACACTACATCTCCACCACTACACCACAGACACACAAACAATTCCATACAGACAAACCAATGCCATCTAGAGGAAACCCAAACACAGTGACCACTTTTTACCGAACTGAAGCTACGAACAGCACTGCAAAACTCTCTTGCGCTCTCCCTCTCTGCCCGACTAACGAACCCTCCGCTAGCCCTCCTTTCATTTCAGATCCACCTGAGCACCTGGAGGCCATGGAAATGGCAGCGGTGCATGGTATAAATCTCCATAACATAACAACAATACCATACCCAAACAATAAACAACTGAAGGTATCTACCATTGGTTATTCCACAAGACCAACCAAACTATGATGGATTTGTAGAAGTCACCATCTTTTGTGCACTTGCAAAAATGAAGCGTGGGCATCACCACAAAACATGAGGCCCCCTGGGACCACCCACTACTAAAGATCAAAAGGCTCCTCGCGATCCCCGCCATCCACTGCCAGATCTAATATTTTCGGAAGAGGGCACATTCTGTTAAGCAATCGGTCTTGGCATGTAGCCGAATGAATTCCTAGAATAGGCGTGGCAGGTCGCTTGCCTCCCATGGGCCCTTAGAACTTTCAAACTTCACTTTCATTCGGGAAATGGGATCACATGTCTTCCTAAGGATGCTTTGAGCAAATCCTTCTACATGTGGAAACATTAACCACTCTGCTGGGTTTCGATGGGCCAAGTTGAACGGATTGAACATAGGATCACACGCGTGCTCTAAAACCCCTAACGAACTTGACATGGGTTGAGAGTTTCATCAGAGAAGTCCACATGCAGGGTATCTGGGACACAAAATAAAGGGGGGGGGGCGTTGTGAAGGCCACAAAGTTAGTTGCGCTCTCCCAGAGGCCCACTGAGCAGACATTGCAGAGGTTATGGCATTCTCTACAGTTGGTCCCACTGCAGAAGAATTTGCATTTGACACAATTTCGCCAATAAAGTCAGCCATATTCAGAAGCCAAGTATCATCATGGACGTCTCAACAGAGATCGGAATGGTCGTAGCATGCTTTCGCTCATTACCCTGAGAAGGATCCATGGTAACATCCTGGAGATACCAGCTGTGTTCTCTTGAAAACATGACAATTCCTAGTCCAAGGCATAGTCCCACCAAGTGTAATGCCCTGTCCTTTAAGGGATGTGTGAACACCAGCAGAAGCCTTGAAGCGGTGGCCTGAAAGATACCTATACCCGTACGGCAGTAGAGCTTCACTGCAGACTGTGAGGGGGCGGGGCCACAGCAAGGGATTACGGGAGCTGGAGTTTCGTTATTTTTATTTGCAGCCATTTAAAAAAAGAGAAGTGCACAATATGAGCCTGCCATATAACTCCACCTGCATGGGGCATGGATGGAAGCCACATGTCAAAGGATGCCTCCATTACACCAGGTCATTTCTAATTTGGCTCAGCTGTGGGCTTTGTAAAGTGACTGTGCCTTAATGAGCTTTCTAGTATGTGAAACTAGAGGTAGTTGAGTCTGCTGTTTAGAAATAGCATATTCCGCACATCTGGGCTAACCAGTGGTCGAAGTGAGTGGGAACGGTAGGTGAACGGAGTTCCAATACTTATGTTTACTGTTAACAGCTCCACTACCTTTTGCAACCATTTTCACCATTGCGGAACTGTTCTGTGTGAAGTTAAAGCACATTTCTCCACGTTAGCGCCCAATAACACTTACAGCTGAACTGAAATCTGTTTCAACTCAATTGGCTGTCAAGCAGCATGTGTTGCCTGTTGCTCCCCGCCCGCGTCACAGTTCCGCTACTTTTTTGGTACACGTCTACCACTGGGTCCAACAACAGAGACATGTTGCCTTCCATCGCAGGCCAACTAGACTTTGGAAATCCTGCAAGAGAAGTGGGCAGTAGTTCAAAATATTGTGTAGAATGCTGCTTTTTTATAGGGAAGTACAGGCTTGGCCAAATGGCAACGTGCTCGTGTAACATGCGGCGCCAGCCTGCCTTTCATTATCTCATTTTTGCGCTTAATGTTAATGCTAAAGGACATTTGTACCGCGCACCAGGGGCGCCGAGTGGGGGGGGGGGCTCCGGGTCCCGAGCCCCCCCCGCAAAATCAAGTCGGGGCTGAGCCCGCCCCCCCAGCCCCCGCCGGAGAGAAGTGATGCAGCATCGATGGCCCTTTCCATCGATATTGCATCACTTCTTTCTGGCCGGGTATAATCGCGAAAATGTGCGATTATTAAGCCCTCCCCTCTAGGACTCATTGGTGTATGTGGTCCAGGAGGGGAGGGTTTAGCGCGCAGCGGTATTCAAACTGTGGGGGGCGCCCCTCTGGTGGGCCACAGCCTCATGCCCAGCGGGGGGCGCACATCCACAGTTTGAAAAAAAAAAAAAAAAAAGAGGATAAATGACCAAAGGGCCGATCCTCGGCCCCTGCCACACATGCTTAGTGCAACAGGGGACGGCCTTTGTGAGGTCTTGGGCTCCATTAGGAGCCTATTAACGAAGACAAAAAAAGCGCACACCTTCTTTTGCCTTGATGATGGTCATCTCGGCAAAAGAATGTGTGTGCTTTTTTTTGTCTTCATGAATAGGATCCTAATGGAGCCTGAGGCCCCACAAAGGCCCGGCCTCTGTCACACTATGGGTGGTGGCAGCAGGGTCGGATTGGCCCCTAGCCGGCCGAAATCGTCCCTGGGGAGTAAGGGCCGGTTTCAGGCCATGCTTGGGCTGGTTTAAAATAAATAAATAAATAAATGGAAAAATTCATTTTTTAGAATTTTTTTTCTCCATTTTTTATTCTTCAGAAACCTTTCATCCTTCTTGGGTCGATATAAGTACCAACACAGGTTGGGTGATATTGTATGCATATTTGTTCTATAAAAAAGAGCTTAAGGGTAAGTGCTATATAATACCATATTATCATGTGGCCTTGGACGTCTGCTTGGAGTCACAGTATTTTGACAATATGGGCCTATACACACAGATATTAATGATACATATGGTGATCCATTCTTGTATGAAATGTATATCACCTTAATGAAATCATAACCATATTTTTCGTAGTGTAGTTTACTAAGGAACAATGCTATTTGATGCCACTTCCTATTTTGTCAAGAGGTAAAAGGTTGTGTTTCATCGCTTCCCGGGATGTCACTTTGGTGTGTTTTACAAATTAAGCACTTGGTATACACATGCAGTTGCAATTAAATGTTCATTAAAAAAGTATGCCCTCAAGAATATGCTATCACAGAGAAACGGTGACCCCAAAGACAGTTCAACTACCCACTCCCAGGTGTGCTACTGAACAGGTAGATGTAAGTTGAGAGCCAACCAACCTCTTTCTCCTATCTGTGCTACTGTACCATACAAATAAGGGGGAATCGCTCGCCTGCAGCCTCTTTCCCAGTCATCGATTCTTGATGATTTACTGGTGCAGTCACCAAAAAAAGATTTTTTGGGGGTTCATTTTGTTTACAAATGTAGTGCCTTGGAGCGTCCCAGGCTCCCTACCCCCTGAGAGCCACCAACCTTGGGTGCTGTTTTATAACAAATGAAAGACGCAGACAGAACAATAACTGTGTGAGTCAACTTAGAGATGAATGCTCTCATTCTCCATTCAGAGAGAGGCTTTGAAAATGTAGCTCTGACAAATCAGAGAATCAGGGGGGCAAAGAAGCACTGCACATCTCCGCTCCCTCTTCATGGGTTTACGGTTGCCACCTGAAAGGTTGCCAGCAGCTAACCTGCCATCCTGTCCCAACTCCATGCCTTGTGTGCTATTCCCTGGTCAACCAAACCCTGTGAACTCATAGGCCGCATACGACCCACAGAAGTCTTTTTACCGCCCGTCCTGAACGTCTGTTTCTTGCACTAGTGCTATTAACGCGTGCAGCTCCAAGGTATAATATTAACAACCAGTGTTTGTGGGTAAAGGGCCGGCATAAAGTCTCCATTTCAGAGCCAGAGTCAAATGATAAGGTGCTTGTGGCAGTATGGAGTTCCAGGCCTCTGCTTGGACGCCGGGTTCTGCAACCTTTAGCTCTGCAGATGTGTTGAACTACAATGCTCATCAGCCCCAGCCAGCATAGTCAATGGTGATGGATCATAGGAGTTGTAGTCCAAGACATCTGGAGAGCCACATTTTTAAGACCCCTGGCTTTAAGGAACAGGAAGTAAAATAATCCATGAAAGTACCAGGAGTATGACATTCCTGGATCTACATGGGTAGAACAAAAGTAGACTAGAAGAACAGCCTGGGGGCATCAAGTTTATGTAGGATGGAATGGTGGGGGTCTAAGTCACCTGAGGAGACAGGGATATTTTACAGGTCTGAAACCTGGTAATCCACTTTACAATAAAAGACAACATGGAGAGAGGTGATGTCTCTGTGTGGCCTGTAAATCTGCCGAGATACCACCAAACTGTACTACCATTACTGCCACTTGGTCTGGCGGTCGGCAGTGTTAGTCCCCATTAATTGGAGTCCATAGGACTCCATGGTGTATTTCAGCGGTATTACCCCCATAATCCCAACATTCTCTGTAATTTTATGCAAAGCTGCATTTTATTTTTATAAGGTTATTTTACTCACTGAATGCTGATCAAGTGTTTTAAGTCTGGACTTTATTAACTGGGTGCTTCTAATTGCAGCACAAGCACTCTTTACAATCTAAACTAGAGGTGTGTTTACAATGTTGATTGTTCCAAAATACATCTCCTAGTGTGCTGCTTTGGGTCAGGTGGCCCCCTTTAAGCTGTACACAATGATACATTGTCTGGTTGACATACTATGTGATTTGTGTATTTTATAAAGGAAACTAAGACCACTAGAACTCACCACCCCAGAAACTCCCAATCCCACCTTTGGGGACATTCCTGTGGACATGGGAACACAGAGGAAGGAATGAATAAAAAAGTATTTGCCTTCAAGAGGAAGCTAGACCTTTGCAAAAGAACAGTTGGAGCTGGGCAAGCCACCTAGCAACATTAAGGTCCAGCTTTGATGAATACTTCCCTGAAGTAAATGCTGGCATTAATGACTGGGTGATGCAGACTTTTCTGGCAGAGGAGGTGGTGCATCATCCATTTGATGTCCAGGAAGAGCTGATTGAGGTTCAGTCGGACACTACTCTGCAATCTGAATTTAGGAACATTGCAGTGGGTGAATTTTGACTGAAGGTAATCCTGGAGTATCCTACATTTGCATGGTCTGCTATACAGTGGCCCTTACCCTTTGGGTCTTAGTACTTGTGCGAAATAGGCTTTTCAGCATTGGCTTTTTTACTGACTCCTTCATTTTTTGAATAAGGGGTGTTTCAAATGAATGTTGAAAACCCGGAAAGTGTGAGTTTTTAAAACATGGAGACAACCAGGGCTTTAAGTGGGCCGGGGCCTGCCGGGGCTGGGCCCCGGCACCCTCCGAAATTTCGTTTTGAGGCGGGGCCCTGCCGGGGCCCACTATTCTCCCCTGGCAGCCCCGACTGCTACACGAAAGGCATTTTTTTCTACAGCCTGAAGCTCTCGCTCGTGTGCGAGAGCTTCAGGCTTCAGAAAAAAATGCCTTTGAACCATAATGGTGGCGTCGCACTTACGCGGCATCCCTTTAATCAAGTGATTCCCGTGGGCGGCGCCACCATTATGGAGAAAACGTGAGGCCGCTGGAAGCAGAGGCCTTGCTTTCTAAATACTGAAGCTCCCGCGGATTCGCGGGAGTTTCAGTCTTTCGGAAAAAGGCCTCTGCTTCCAGTGGCCTCACCCTTTCAGCCTTAATGGTGACGCTGCCCCTCCCCAGCTGGCGAGGGGCAGCGCCACCATTAAGGCTGAATAGGCGAGGCACTGACCCCTGCCAGGCAAGCCTATACAAAATAAAAGCTGAGATCAGCACCCTCTCCCCCATAGGGGAGAGGTTGCTAATCTCTACAAAAGGCTCCCTGGCAGGGGTGCCAGTAGCCCATTGAGCCGGGGCTCGTCGAGGGGGCGTGGCCTAACGGGCCAGCAAGACCCCGTTGTTAGGCCACGCCCCCTCGATGAGCCCCGGCTCGATTTGTAGTGCCACTTAAGGCACTGGAGACAACCATGGCTACAACATTTAGACGCGAGTGCTTCCATCAGTCCCAAACATCACCTGGGTGCAGGGTGAGCCTGGGTAACTGCTTTTTAACATTGTACACTACTTTACCAGATTTTCTGGTAAACTACAATGTTAAAAGCAGTTAACACTCTTCCCCCCAAGTCTGAAACCACACTTGATTGCATTATACTTCAGCCAGGATTGCATTATACTTCAGCCAGGATTGCATTATACTTCAGCAGCACATCTGATGTGTCCACTGAAAGGTTTAAGATTAAGCCCAATCCCTAACTCTATCTGGTTACCCAGAGGTAACATCTTAACAAATTTCACTTGTGGCTGGCCAATCTACAGCAGCACTATTGTAAGTTTGAATTGTTGATGTTTTACTGAACTATTGCACCACACACGTCTTGCTTGGTAGTTTTTAATCGGGAAACGTCTTTACTTCTCGTTTCCCTTGAATCTGGAACCTTTTTTTTGGTGGTGGTGGTGGTGGTATTCCACCTTGCAGCTGTACCTTCTGTCTAGCAAGCATTTCATTCTCCCATCCTAGTTGTGTTGCTGGAAGATTATAGAGCGGTGGAGTAGGGGTAGTGATGTCTTACTGGAATGCAACTCGAAGGCTTAAATCTCCTTCTTTCTTGACTTTAGTATATGCAGTGCATGCTAGCCAATGTTTCCACTGTTCTGCGCTGCGCGCGCCAACACCCACCGCCCCGCGCGCCGTTGCACCAAGTTGGCGACTACATGCAAATTTGCGGTCATATAACTGCCAGTGATGTCACTTCCTGTATTTGGGCCCCCCACCCGGGGAAATTCATAAGTCGGCTCCCCTCCCACGCGCTATCACCACCGGAGTGGTCCCCTGGTGCTCTGGCGGCTCTGAAAAAGGGAAAGGGGGCGAGTTAGTGGGAATAAGCTGAAAAAGTGGAAGAGAGCAGTGATGTGCTGTTGGCAGCCTCAGCCCGGTGGTTCCGTTGGCTGTAAAAACTATAGGATGCTGGCGCTGGGGCAGCACTCATCCTCTCAGTTTAACAACGTGGACCCTGTTGTGCCTGTTGGCTGCAGTCGGGTCCGAGATAGGTTTTTGAGGTTGGGAGTATTTTACTCTGTGTTTTTAGAAGTTTGAAGTGTACTGGTCTTTCAGGGATTAGAAACGAAGTTGACACTGTCGAATGGGATGTTTTAGCACATAGAAAAGCATAGGCATTTCTGTTTTAACACAACACATACATTGTGTCCGGTAATTACCATAAACAAACGGATGTCTTTTTAAAATCGGATCAGATCTCCTCTGTGTGCTGCCATCTGTGGTTAGGTACACATTGAAACACGTTGAAGTACTTTATAGCCTCCCTGCTCTGTTTGTTTCTCAGTGTCCAAGATCATACAGAGGAACCCAAAATAAGCATGCAAAATACATGCAAGTACACATGAAAATAAGCTTCATTAGAGGAACCAAGTTCCAAATATATTATCAATAACAGTATAAAATAATGATCACAGCGGTTCACTGGGTTATTGTATACACCTCTGTACAATCATTTGTTTGGATATATTCTAAATTCAATGAAAAAACGTTGTTAAGGAGACGTTATGGTTCAGTTGCACTAATAAAAAACCAATCAAATTCACTGAAAAAACTTTGTTAAAGGGATGTTATGGTTAAGTTGCGCTACTAAAAACCTATGAAATTCAGTGAAAAAACTGTTAAAGGGACGTTATGGTTCCAAGTAAAACCGAAAAGCCCCTGAAATTCGCCAGTTATGGTAAGCTAAGCAACCATAACTCACGCCACCACCGTACACTGCTAAGACTAACACCCAGGACATCAAAGATGACATCACAAATGTCATTGATGACATCACATGTGCATTTACTTTTCATGAAAAGTCTGTACATGGGATTCTTATTGTAATGTTAATGAAAGTACTGTCAAGGATCATTTTAATGAATATCATGAGTTACGTAGTGCATTAAACAATGCATTAATCCAAATAGCATTATATTATGAAGTTTTCTTCCAATATACTAAGATACACATGTAGTAACATAGGCATAGTGTGCAGGAGACATGATGGAGATGCAATATTAATAATCTTGCCATGTTAAATACTAAAATTATAAATGCTTTCTTATTAGAGTTTTGCATACTGTGAAACATGTAATAAGTACCTAATAAAACCCACTTACTACATTATTGCATTATTGCACACAAAACACAAACAGACAACAACACATACAAATATGAGCATGTACAGGGAAAGTGAAGTATTACCCGACAATCTTCATAACCTAACTGATTATCTTCATGCACATAAATGATTGCTCTGCTTCAAAGCTACACTGATCCTAGGCGAACTACTGACACTGATCCTGCATATCCTTGGCTGAACATTACATCCTAGTCTACCCAGCAACATATAGCCCTTATACCAAACGCAGATTTTAGGAGAGCCTCTCATCCTGAACATACAGACTGCTTAATACACTATTGCTATCTAACAGACCTCCACGACACCTAGCCTTAGGCAAACTCCTAATCCCTCACTGCATTAGTGGCAGCATGCCCCCATAAGCTACTAACCACACTCTCTACATGATAATCCTTGCTCTGAGCACTTTGCTCTACACCATGACATCTACCACTTCTGCCAAAAGGACACCGCCGTCCATGTCATCTACCACCTCACCCATTGCGCCTACCACGACACTCCCTAACATGGCAAATACCACAAACTACCTTCTATGCAAGCCATGCCCAACCATGGACAGAAATTTATGCCTAAGAGAAAGACTAGCCAAAATATACGAGCCTCTCACTAGGTCATTAAACATATCCCCAGAATCTAGGACACAGAGCACGGGCCCCCCTGCCAACCACACTAACTACCATGAGTCCCCAAATAAAAGGAGCCTCAATAAACTCCAGATCTCTGGTAGCACACGCTACAGAAGTAGCCGATCTGAGCCTGAAAGAGGATTTAGACTTTCTTGCCATTACTGAAACATGGTTACACCCTGCTGCAGGCCTTATGATCATGCTAGCAGTCCCTGATGGGTTTTCCATCCTGACACATGACAGACCTAATTCTAGAGGAGGAGGCATCGCCTTTATCTACAAATGCGGTCTCGCCATGAGACTTGCTACCCAGATCGATATCCTGTCTTGCAAATTACTTTCAGTCAAAGTTCCTCTAAATAATGCCCAAACTTTAAACATCCACCTGATATACTGCCCGCCAGGCCCACCTGGAACCTTCATGGATGACATCAACTCTATCCTAACCAACAATCTTAAAAGCTCCTCGCAAGTACTTCTTCTTGGAGATCTGAATATGGGCTTCAATGACCAATCAGACCAGCTTGCTACAACTACAGCTATTACCCTATCAGAACTCGAATTCATCCAAAGATGTAACAGTGCCACACATGAGAAAGGCAGAATACTTGACTGGGTGGTAGATCACAACTGCCAGGCCAACATCTTATCCATCTCTCCTCTAGCTTGGACGGACCACCACCTTGTGTCCTTCATGCTCTCTACCAATAAACCTCCACCGACTACGGCCCCCAGGGCTCCACCCACACTAACCAGAAATAAAAACAGTATCACTGTGGACAGTCTTGTCCCGATAATACTCCCCACTCTCAACTCACTTCATGACAACACTGACCCGGAGAGTTTGTTTGAATATAACAAAATCATGACCTCATTATTGGACCAGATTGACCCCACGAAATTAAGACCTAGCAAGCAGACAACCCATCTGAATAAATGGTTCACACCCTTCCTTAAAAATTTAAGACAACAAAAAAGAAGTTGCGAGGCTACATGGACAAAACATCCATCTGAAGCCAATAAACTCAAACTTACCAAATTGTCCTCCCTCTACAAAAAAGAAATATGCCTAGTTGAATAAACATCCTTAGACACAAGCATATCTAACGCCAAATCGAACATAAAGCAGCTGTTCACCATTCTCAAACAAATAGAGACTCCGATAGCACCACCTGACACATGCACGAAAGATAAAAAATGGTGTGAAGATATCCAACATGCACTAGCCAACAAAATAGCCACCTTACAAAACAAAATTTAATGTAAAAGAACTGGCTTAAATGATCCCCCTGGCTCCATTACAACTATTAAGGGTAGCAGAGATGAATCTACGCGATTCAATTTTACCAAGGTCTCCATCATTGAAGTGGAAAGAATTATTCTGTCCCTCAAACCCTCGAACTGTCAGGGTGACTTATGCCCTGCGCAGCTTATTAAGGATGCTGCCTGTGACCTATCTCCATTCATCACTAAACGTATTAATGCGTCCTTATCCACTGGCATTATTTCTACTAACCTTAAACAATCATGGGCACTCCCTCTCTTAAAAAAAACACCCTTGACCCATCCACACCTACCAACTATAGACCTATTACTACTGTGCCCGTCCTTCTAAAAATCTTGAATAAGGTAGCATACATTCAAATTCAAAAACACTTCGAACAACAACAACTGTTAGGTGCTAGACAATTAGGCTTCCTCCCCCAGCATGGTACTGAAACTGCCCTCATCGATTTGAAGACCCAAATTGACGAGCTCAAGGACAGCGGGAAATCAGCAATACTCCTCCTCCTAGATCTCTCAGCTGCCTTCGATCTAGTCGACCACGCTATCCTCTGTAACCATCTAAACAATGCAGCACACTTCTCTAAAGATGCTGTCACCTGGATCAGATCCTTCTTAAGTGGCAGAACTATGAGGGTCTTCTCGCCATTAGCTGCCGCAGACCCTATACCCATTACCTGCGGTGTGCCCCAGGGTTCATGCATCTCGCCTACACTCTACAATATTTTCACCAAGCCTCTCTTCGATGATCTGGACCATCTCGGTATCACCTACACTAACTATGCAGATGATACCCAGATCTTCCTCCCGCTTTCAGGGGATTATGTAAAGGATTTGGCCTTGGTGAACAGAGGGTATATTATCATTCAGGCATGGATGGCCACACATGGTCTATGCCTGAATGATGATAAAACTGAACTCATCATCCTGGGCACCCCGCCTAACCTAAAAAAACTAGCTCCCAATTATGCAACATTCACTATTTTTTTGGTATAATATTTTTTATTGTTTTTTGGACATAAACAAACACGGCACCAAGAGGTAGCCGACATTTAGTCATTACACATAATTCTTTAAACATTTAAACATTTAAACATGTAAACATACAGGTATTCATCTCATCCCGGCATTTGGATTAGATTTACATATAGTACAGCAGTGCTACATCTAGAGTTACTTGATAGCGTTTCAGTAGCTCAAAATAGTTCGTTGTACGGCACTCAGTGTCTCTTGTCTATTCTTTGCTTGCCCTCAATTGTCCTCCCATTTACTCCATACCTTGGCCACTTTCTCTGGACATCCTCTTGTGGTGTACACCCTCGATTCCATCGGGATGCACATGTCCACGTCGGCCACCCATTTGGCGTATTGTGGTGGCGTGGGCGAGCCCCACAGTTGAGCTATGTTTCTCTTCGCAAGACTCGTGGTTGTTGCAAACATGAGCTTTTCGTATCTGGATAGTTCTATATCCGAGTCTATTCCCAGTATCAGGAGTTTGGGGTCCATCGGTATATCACGGTTAAGTACTGTTGTGAGCCTATCACAGCATTGTTGCCAGAAGTCCTGTATCTTCGGGCATTCCCACAGGATGTGGAAGAAGGTTCCTTTCAGACGGTGACATCTTAAGCAGTTCGGATCCATCGCTCTTCCCCATTGATGCAAGGCCTCTCTAGGATAGTAAATCCTATGTAGGATTTTTAGTTGCACCAGTCTGATTCTAGCTGAGATTGCTGATTCTCGGGGGTGCATCAGTGCCAATGTCCAGTCCTCTGCCTGTATTTGCCCCACATCCCTTTCCCATTTTTCTTTAAGGCCTGTGAGTTCTTTCGTGGCAAACGAGTTGATGGCTTTGTACATTGTGGTTGTTACTTTGTGCCCAATTCGTTCCATCACCACGTTTCTCTCAATCGGGGTGCATTCTGGCACGTTTGTGAGATCTATTTCGCTTGAATTGAGTGCATGCCTTATTTGCAAGTAGTGGAAGTGTTCCGTGTTGGGAAGTTTGAATTCATCTTTCAGGTCTTGGAATGTCTTGATTTCACCATCTTGTATCAGATCTTCTAGTGTTTTTATCCCCGCCTCCTCCCAGGATGTCCATTTGGGAATGCCTGTAAGTTCCGGGAGGTGCTTATTCCACCATAAGGGTTGCTTCAGTGTGAGCTTTCCCTCCCATCCCAGGTGTTTATGTGCATCTGTCCAAACCTGCGTTTTCTGAGCCATCATTGTGGGTGTGACTTGTCTTGTTTTCTTTTGGTATAGACTTTCTAGTGGGGTGACTCCATGGTTCGTTCGGGCGTCTGGCTGTTGTGTGGCATCATTGGGTCAGCGTGCAGGCTATCATCCACCACCGACATTTGGGCAGCCCAGTAATACGTCTGCAGGTGTGGCAGTCCAATTCCTCCCTCCCACACTGAGCGCTGAAGGGTTCCGAGAGCAATTCGTGGGTGGCCCCCTCCCCAGAGGAGTTTCCTAAGTGTTCCATTTATTTTGTGAAATTATATTTGGGGAATGTGTATTGGTGTATTCTGCAAGGCGTATAGAAACCGGGGTAGGGCCAGCATCTTGAATAAAGCAGCTCTTCCCAGTAGGGTGAGCGGGAGGGCCATCCAGTGCCTGACATCATTTACAAATCTATCTCTTACTGGGTGTAGGTTTCGTCCTATATACTGTTTTAGGTCAGTTGAGATTTGTATCCCCAGATATCGGAACTGCTCGTTCTCTATCTTGTACGGGCTAGCAGTTAAGGCCACTGTATCAATACCCTTTATTGGAAAGATCAGAGATTTATCATAGTTTACTTTTAACCCACTAAAGGTTCCATATGTGCTTAGTGTATTGGTTACAATGGGCCAGGAGACCACTGGGTCACTGAGATAAATTAGGAGATCGTCTGCATATAGGGACACCTTGTCTTCCCAGTCCTGTGCCCAGTGGAACCCTTTCCAATTTATGGACTCTCTTAACATTATCGCCAATGGTTCAATCGCAAGTGCAAACAGCATTGCTGAGAGGGGACATCCCTGCCTGGTGCCCTTCCCAAGTTTTATGGGTCGTGAGGTCCAGCCGTTGACCCTGATTTCTGCAATTGGGGCATTGTATAGGAGTTTGACCCAGTTTATGAATTGCTCTCCGAACCCCATTCTGCCCATGATAAGCCACAGGGCCTCCCAGTGGACCGAGTCGAAGGCCTTCTCAAAGTCAATGGCAAGTACTGCTAATGGGTCCTGCAGAGCGGTCGATCTTTCAATGGCGGAGTGGAGTCTATGCATATTCATTCGTGTGGATCTTTGTGGCATAAAGCCGCATTGGTCCGGATGGACCAGGGAGGTTATCACCGTTTGCAATCTGCCCGCTAGTATTTTGGCCAATATTTTAGCTTCTGTGTTGATGAGAGATATTGGGCGATACGAGCCGCATGCGTCTGGAGTTTTGCCTTCTTTGTGTATTACTACTATGCTGGCTTTTCTTAGATCTGGCGGAAGGATACCTTTCTCCTTTGCCTGCAGGAACATTTTGAGCATTTGTGGCGCTATGTTTCCGGTGCCAATTTTCTTCCAGATTTCCACTGGAAGGCCATTTGGCCCCGGAGTTTTCCCATTCTGTAGCTGTGAAATGGCTGTCGTCAGCTCCTCATCTGTTATTGCATCTTCCAGATCCAGCCTCTGGGTTTCATTTAGAGCTGGGATGGTCACTGAGTCTAGAATGGTGGCGTCCGGCAAAGTCGTCGGTGGGGTATATAATGTTTCGTAGTAGTTTGCAAAGGCCTCCGCTATGTCTGAGTCCGTTGAGGCCCAATCATTGTTTGTGGTGTGTATCCGGCGCACTTGTAGGTGTTTCTCCTCTCTCCTCTCCAGCCATGCTAGCATCCTGCCGGCTTTATCCCCTGTTTCATATATTTTGGCTCGCACCGTTCTGTGGCCTCGTTGTGCACATGTCAGTGCCACATTATGTAGTTTCTTCTGTGCCGCCTGTAAGGCCGTGTTGTCTCTTATCGCTCCTGTGAGCGTGAAGTTTGCCTCCGCTCGTGTCACCTCTGCCTCTGCAGCTTTCACATCCTGCTGATGCGCTTTTTTGTGTGCCGTTGTCCAGCTTATGATTTCACCCCTCAAAGTTGCCCTGTATGCTTCCCACACTATCCCTGCATCGTTCACTGTGTCTTGGTTCAATTCGAAGTATGTTGCAGTTGCTTCCTGGATTTTTTTTATCAGTTCCGGGAAGCCCAGGTAGTATGCATTCATTCGCCACGTCGGTGGAGGCCGTGGTCTCTCTGTCTCAATCAGTATTGTGAGCGGGGAGTGATCTGAGATTCCTCGGGGATGGAGGGTCGCTTCTACTAGCAACATTCACTATTGATGGCAACATCATAAAGGTAGAGCATGAGGTGAAAACACTTGGCTTCTACCTTGACTCTAATCTTTCATTCACTAAACACGTCAACTCCTTAGCATCCTCTACAGCCTACACGTGCAAACTGATACGCACTGGCAAGCCCTTCCCCTCTGACAGTAGTTGCATTACTCTAGCCAGGGCCCTCATCCTTTCACGTCTGGACTACTGTAACACACTCTACTTAGGATCGCCTAAAGCTACCATTAAAAGAATCCAAATTTTACAAAATAATGCTCTTAGAGCGGCCTTAGGTATGTCTAGAAGAGACCATATCTCAGAGACCAGCCGACAGAATAATTGGCTCCCTACCCATGACAAAGTCCTTCTAAAAACTCTATCACTGACACACAAATCTCTTAACAATGCCGCACCATCTACCTGGCTGAGAGATATCACAAGCAGACATCCATTAGACCAGTAAGACTCGCGAACAAAGATCACCTCATCATACCTAGCTACAAACGATCCACTATTGGAGGTGACAGCTTCCCGGTGCAAGAGTCCAAATTATGGAACACCTTGCCTCCCAGCCTAAGAACAGACCAAACTTATCACAAGTTTAGAGCCAACACCATTATATGGCTAAAATCCAACAACCAGCATTACTAACCTCATGCTCACTGCTTCAACATCAGCTTGCTATTCTCCCCTTCCAGACTCCACTTTGTATATATATTCCCCTACTTACTGTACACATGTTTCTAAATATGCATTCTCTGCATATCATTTTTACATGTATGTATCTATATATCCTGTATATATCTATGTAACCAAGCTTCACATATACTTGTAACTGCTGCGCCCTGTTACCCCCGGGTATGATTTGCATTGTAAATAATAAACAAACAAACAAACAAACAAACAAACAAACTTCCCTATGTATAACTTTCACATAATGTGACGAGACCCTAAGGAAAGTAGTGTAAGTGCAATGTGTACAAACATGAGCATATCCAGGGAAAGTAAAGTAATAAAAAAACAACAGAACTATAAGACAGTGTTTATAACCTTAATAATCATCTTCATACATAGACAGCATTGCTGTCTTCCAAGTCTGTGTCTTCCCCTATGTATATGTTTCATATGCTGTGAGTGGACCCTAAGTGAATTACTGTAAGAACATATTTGAAGTATAAGTCTACAAATATAGTACTTTTTGATTTTTTTGTTCCTGTCTGTTACTAGCCTAGATATATCAGTAAAGGAAAAAAGAGGGAGCCAGAAATGTGATGTCATCAATGACATTTGTGATGTCATCTTTGATGGGTGTTAGTCTTAGCAGTGCATGGTGGTGGCGTGAGTTATGGTTGCTTAGCTTACCATAAATGTGAATTTCAGGGGTTTTTCAGTTTTACTTGGAACCATAACGTCCCTTTAACAAAGTTTTTTCACTGAATTTCATAGGTTTTTATTAGTGCAACTTAACCATAACGTCCCCTGAACAAAGTTTTTTCATTGAATTTCATGGGTTTTTATGAGTCCAACTTAACCACAACTTCCCTTTAACAAAGTTTTTTCAGTGAATTTCATTGGTTTTTATTAGTGCAACTTAACCATAATGTCCCCGTAACAAAGTTTTTTCATTGAATTTCATAGGTTTTTATTAGGGCAATTTAACCATAATGTACCCTTAACAAAGTTTTTCATTGAATTTCATAGGTTTTTATGAGTCCAACTTAACCATAACTTCCCTTTAACAAAGTTTTTTCAGTGAATGTCATTGGTTTTTATTTGTGCAACGTAACCATAAAGTCCCTAACAACGTTTTTTCATTGAATTTCATAGGTTTTTATTAGTACAACTTAACCATAACTGTTGCTGACCTTCTGGAAAGTACCACATGACCATATGCTGGCGTGCAGCATGATGACGTGTCTGAGAACCCGTCCGCACTTCACGATAAGATCTGTGTTTCGCGGACAGTTCAGAACTGTATTTTCTACTGGTCTAGGAACTTTCAACTTCAAAATTTCCCTTGCACACCTCCAACACCTATTCCTACTCATCCATTAACAATATAGTACACAGTACATACTTTTAGCAAAACCTCCTATTTATCTTAAAATTGAAACAGCTAATGCCACCCCTCTTCCCCAAAAAACACCACCACTGCTGTAATGAAGGAGCATGAGAAACACTGCCGCCTACCTTAGAAATAACACACGCGCAACATTTTCCCTGTCCATCTGCCCCTCCATATTAGTGTTTGGTGCCTCTTCCCTCATTTCCCTCCCCACCTTTCGTTCTAAGCTCTCCTGCCAAAAAATAAAATGCATCCAAAAATAATAAAAGAAATGTTCCTTTAGGAACCACCTTTCACAGTTAAAAAATAGAACTAAAAAAAATAAAACGCATAGACTCCATCTACTTTATATTTCTCAGTAAAGTACATAGACTCAATAAGATTTTCCAACATTTCCATTTGCATTTTGTGTTATGCTAATGTCAATATTGTGATGTTTATCCCTGTTCCAGGGATGGAACGGTGGATACCGGCCTGGGAGCCCAAGTTATCAGCCCAAGCTAAGCAAGGGTGGATAACGAGATCTCCGGACCATTATCCCCCCATTCCAGCCACTGTAATGGGTGATGAAGGCCATTAGCACCCCAGGTTCCCAAAGGGGGAACCCGGGGTGCTAAAAAATGATTTGCCGGTATAGGAAGGAAAATCCTTTTCCAAGATGGCCACCATGGAAAGGGAAGGCAGGGTTCCGTACAGGGCCCCTCTTCGCTTTCCGTGACAGCGTGCAGAAGGCGAAAAGAGAACCCTATGACCATATTACCACAAGCACATTTTTCTTCCCTTTCAAACCTATCCCAATTTCGAATAACTTTACCACAAAGACAGTCCCAGGTGGACATAGCCACTTTAACTCCATGTGTTGTCCCTCGCGGTCATGGCCATTAGGCTGATTGTCCGGATCATGACCTTATTACATGACCTGGACAATCTGGCCACTGCCCATGGCCACAGGCTACACCTCAGTTACCAAAGGTAAATCACTATTTTTTGTACCTACATTATGACACTTGTCAAAAAAAAAATCCATTCAGACTTCACGAAAACATTTATATATAGATCTATAATCTTTTTGCAAACCTTTGTGTAGATTTGTCAAATGGCACCACATTTATAAGCCTTTATAATATTTTGGGACCTCCCTCTAATTTTGCCCCCTCTTGACAAAATCCCACCAAACTTCGCAAAAACATTTATATCTAGATGTATTATCAGTTTGCCAAAATAAGTGTAGATTTGTCAAATTGCACCTCATTTATAAACCTTTACATTATATTGGAACCGCCCTGTAATTTTGTCCCCCTTGACAAAATCCCACCAAACTTCGTAAAAACATTAATATCTATTTCTATTATCAGTTTGCCAAATTAAGTGTACGTTCGTCAGATGGCACCTCATTTATAAGCCTTTACATTATTTTGAGACCCCCCCTCTAATTTTGTCCCCTCTTGACAGAATCCCACCAAACTTTGCAAACACATTCGGAATCAGGTTTGGAATATAATTGCACAATTTCATGTGGTTTCATTGAGTGGTGCCAAAGTTATATGCCATCCAAAAACTGCCCCCATACATCTGAAGTGTCCCCGAACTTCTCCGGACTGTTCGCGAACATCCGAACTGTTCGTGGACTTTCGCGGCAAAAAAACACCTTTTTTTTGCTTCTTTTAGCGCTATCCCATCGCATCCTCATCCGCCCTCACCTCCCCAGAGATTATTTGATAAGTTTGTCGAGTGCAATGTTGTGTTTTTTAATATGTTTTTACCGCGATGTCCGCGGACACCGGCCGCTGTCCTTGAATCCAAGATGGCGGGCGTTTCCAAAAATCTGACGCACTTCATGCTTTTCACCATCCGATCAGCAGGTGCGTCCGATGTCCGCAGACACCACGTTGCCCTCTCAGCCAATCGGTATCCTGTCTGCAGAGCGAACAGGAAAGTTTGTCCGCGGAGCGGACACAGATATCACTAATTTTTTGAGACCCACTTTTTGGTTGTTTAAAAAAAAAGTGCTGGACGGGTTTTCACCAAATTTACAAAAGCACACTTTCGGTACCAATCCACCGCTCCTGCTGCAAATTTGGTGAAAATCCATGCAGCGGTTTGGGATGTAGGCGTGAGTAAGGTTTTTTCTCCATACAGTCTATGGGAAACAAATTAATTTTGGTACCCCCCCGATGTAACTTTGCCCCCCCCGGACCAAACCTCACCAAACTTTCAAAATTCAGAGTGGGCCATATACTGTTTTTGCAAAGTTTGGTGAGGATTCGTCCAGGGGGAGCGAAGTTATAAGCCTCCCAAAAAGTGCTCTTCCTATGGGTTTAGCAACTTAACCATAACTACGTGGCCATTACCGCAGGCCATGTAATAAGGTAACATTTGAGTTGTTATTCCAATCCACACGTGGAAGGAGAGTTGGCTCTACCATAGATGGTAACAGCCATTCCCTCCTGTTGATTTCCCTGTTTCTAACCCAGAGAGCCGTAAAGCCACCTTTCATATTATTTAGGAGGCAGACGCGTGGTAATCAGCACTGTTGGGTTGCCGAGTTTTTCAAATTTCTCCAGAGTCCAGACCCAGCACTTGTTCGTACTACAGGCCGGACCATCTGTAACACTCGAGGCTTGAAATGCTCTGAAGTTTTTAATCAATCTTTTGCAAATGAGGATTATAGGCACGAGGTACTAAGAGGGTACACTTGTATTTGCACCTGTGTTGGGAGGGAGATGGTTTATTCCGCCCCCCTCACCACTCCCGCATGCACGGATCTCCCTTGTGCTGAAGGTGGGAGATGTCCCTCCTTCCGCCCAACAGTAATCTGTGTTAATTACTTACCAGGAAATCATGCAATTAGGCTTTACTAATGGACAAAGACCCCATTTTAGGTAACTCACCAAAGACAATCTTTTACTAGGCCTGAAAATGATCTCTAAAAACCTGTCTCTCTCTGATGGGGATTCTAGGTTTATGGGTACCAGGGTGCAGAGGGTACAAGGCCTGCCTATAACTTGTGCATGAACTCTGAAAGGCACCCACATTCCTACCTGACCTTACGAGTGTCATTTGTCTCATGCTCTCAAATGCTGTTTTTGCAAGATTAGTTAGTCAGGGAAAGTGTCATTTTTGCTGGCCTGACCTTAACCTCACAAAGATGAGCCCAGCTGACCCACATGCTGCGCTACTGACGTCTAAGCACCCACCAATCCCATGAGGTGAACCCGTATGGATCAATACTGCGCTGATGATCTGACCCAATCAAGTCGCGGGACTGTTCATTTGTAATGTCATGTCATTGGTGACGCTGGATGCCTTTTTATTGTGCTGCACGTGTATCTGTTGGCAGAGCGCTCTCCGGGCAGCAGAGTTCTCTGCGTGCACAATTTTCTTTATATAAACTTTCTTCAACTTGCAATCTCTCTCTTGTTCTCATTCCCAACTGGAGTGTGTCCATTATTCTGATTGTAGGATATTGTGTCGGGAGTGGGCACCTTCACCTGGAAAAAGAATATTCTCGTATTGAGCTGTGTCATTTGACCTCTAACAATGGCTGTCTATTTAATAGGTTTTACATGTGTAGATCGTATGGACCTCTACCCAATTCCCACACAGTTAAAAATACCTGGGTTTTCTCAACAAAAGAGAGAGGGCAGGGAGTTTCGATCATTACTCTTTTACCGATGAAGGAGTTTTGGGTGGACTAAAATAGAACTCTTAGGGGTAAACAGAGGGACCATTCATATCTGTGCTGTCTGGGACCGGCTCAAAAAGCCTTTCCAAGAGGAGTCATCACCTTTTATTGAATCCAGAAACTCGAGGGGCCATAACAGGAGAACTACGAATCACTTAACAAAATTGTATAGAAACATTGTGCCCATAACGATATACCTTTAAGCTAGTTTGAATACCCACAATTCAATGATGGGTGTCAGTGATGGCTACTGGGCGGTGCTGTGGCGTGTGTGCAGGTTACCTGAAAAGGCTTATTCTACTCTCAAAAAATGGAAACAACTTCAGGTGGCCTTCCATCCTCCCACACCCACCTGCCATCTTCGCTTGTTTTATTTATTTATTGGTTATTTGCAATGTGCAGGCAAATTGTGTTTCAAGGTGCATCAAGACAGGGAGCAGGGCAGTGCTTAATTTGTAAAAAAATAAGTGCCAGGGTCCAAAAATTCTTGGCCCCCTGATGATGGCCCCGGCGGCGCCAGGGCACCAGCGGCCCGGCTCAGTGCTAGATTGGCCCACCACCAGTCCATCACCAGCCAGTGGGCACCTTCACCTGGAAAAAGAATATTCTCGTATTGAGCTGTGTCATTTGACCTCTAACAATGGCTGTCTATTTAATAGGTTTTACATGTGTAGATCGTATGGACCTCTACCCAATTCCCACACAGTTAAAAATACCTGGGTTTTCTCAACAAAAGAGAGAGGGCAGGGAGTTTCGATCATTACTCTTTTACCGATGAAGGAGTTTTGGGTGGACTAAAATAGAACTCTTAGGGGTAAACAGAGGGACCATTCATATCTCTGCTGTCTGGGACCGGCTCAAAAAGCCTTTCCAAGAGGAGTCATCACCTTTTATTGAATCCAGAAACTCGAGGGGCCATAACAGGAGAACTACGAATCACTTAACAAAATTGTATAGAAACATTGTGCCCATAACGATATACCTTTAAGCTAGTTTGAATACCCACAATTCAATGCTGGGTGTCAGTGATGGCTACTGGGCGTTGCTGTGGCGTGTGTGCAGGTTACCTGAAATGGCTTATTCTACTCTCAAAAAATGGAAACAACTTCAGGTGGCCTTCCATCCTCCCACACCCACCTGCCATCTTCGCTTGTTTTATTTATTTATTGGTTATTTGCAATGTGCAGGCAAATTGTGTTTCAAGGCGCATCAAGACAGGGAGCAGGGCAGTGCTTAATTTGTAAAAAAAATAAGTGCCAGGGCCCAAAAATTCTTGGCCCCCTGATGCTGGCCCCGGCGGCGCCAGGGCACCAGCGGCCCGGCTCAATGCTAGATTGGCCCACCACCAGCCCATCACACTGCTGCTGCTCCATGTCACATCTTTGGCGCTGCAGCAACTGCTGGCACGGGATAGCGGGAGGGAGCACATATATCCCTCTTTGTTTATTAGACAACTTCTTTTATTTCATGTCTTAAATCACTGAAAGTACTGTGGGGTTAACTAGATTTTTCAGTTTGGAATTATCTTGCATTCTGGGATTTATAGTTTACCATTAAAGTCACAATCATATTCTTTTGGCTTAACATGTTGCTATACGTATCTGCATGCTGTCATGTGTCTTTATTATGCAATTTGTGTTTTTTGTAAGTAAACTCTATAAGACATTATTACTGTACAGTGTAGTCCCGGAAGTTGATTTGTCTCAATTGGAATGGGGCGAAGGCACAACAATGGGGCTGGCTGTAAATGTTGCACTCGTATTAAGTGCAAAGCCAACATGTTGAGTGTGTTTATATGAGGGAGGGCATGTCTCATTACTGTGGCATGGCATGTCTCATTACTGTGGCATGGCATTTTATTTATGGGTGTTATGGTCAAAGACAAATTACTACATAACTGTCCTTACATGGGGGGCACGACATTTCTACTGGCGTTAGGGGTAAATAAGACATGAGTGTTCTTAAATGGGGGAATTTATGTAACAATATGATATTTATATCGCGCTTTCGCCAAAGCACTGTACAGAGAACATACGTACATGCAATTAACACTGAACTGTAGTTGGTACCCATTTATCAACCACAGCAGGATGAAAGGCTGGGTTGGCCTTGCAAGGATTTTAACCTGTGACCTGCAGATTACACTTAGATCACAACGGCAAGCTCTCAACCTGCTGAGCTATTTCACTGGCTAGCCAGCAAGGACATGTTTTGCTACTGTGGCATGGATTTGATCTTTTACTGCCATTGAGGCAAAGCCAACAGGAGTATCTTCTTACGGGCATATATAGGTGCACTAGATGGACATGTGTGGGCACAATCAATATGAACGTGTTTTTTTTACACTGGCTGAGTACTGGCATTCAGCGGGCAAAGGCCTTGTAAAAATACCTTGGAAAATGCTCGTGTGCATTGTTGAAAACTGTGTGGGTTGTTACCTAATTTAACACATAAAGTGCACTGTGTAAAATGCATTATTTTAACCCATTATTTTAATATATCATCAGGTGGAGTTCTCCCCGTAACTCCTCTGATTGGCGTGTGCTCGGCCACTCCTGCGCACTTGGCAGGGGCAGAGGATGAGCCCCACTTGTTACACAATCCTGGCGAAGCCTTTGGTGATTTGGAGTGCAAGATTCCTCTTTTAGGGCAAAGAAAGGCAGAATATCTACTCAGCTTCTGGGCTGGGGGGCTAGGGGGTGCAATAGCACAATAGGTTCAATGACCAGTGTCACTACCAGCTTTCTAAACTGCCATCCAGCCCCCCCAAAATGTTGAGGCCGCCACCGGGTGTAGGACGCCACCCGTATCAGGTGGTGTCCTCTGTCACGTGGTAGATAAAAGAGGGCCACGTCCCAGCACGGGGCGAGAGACCGTGAGAGACTACAACTTGGCACGTGCCTCTCTTATTCCGGGGCGCCATTGCTGCTGTGGTGGGCACCTCAACACTACTCCATATTGCCATTCATTTGCATGCAAGGGCAGGGCACAGGGCAGAGTGGGACGACTGCATTCACCGCACCCACGCCACCCACCCACCTGGGCTACAACGGGGTGGTATTTATCTTGCCGGGTGGGGGGGGGGACCAGTACCGACTGCCTATGTTAATGAGGCTTCATCAAAGGCTCTCCGAAGGGAAACACTGACTTATAGGATAGTTAGGCAGACTGGTTGTCATGTGGCCTCCTCTGGCTGGAAACACAAGGCATCACAGCTGTTCTTCAATTCACAGTTACTTTATAGTAGACTGTCCTAGTTGGAACTTAAATTAGAAATCCAGAGTCACGTAAATGAACAAAGCTCTTCTCCAATAAACATAACACTGAAGCAACATTGCCATCTGGTGGTAGAATGAAATATACATTATCTCTTCTGCGGCATTGAGACCATTTATCTCTTAAGTATCTGCTTTATTGTGAAAAATATCAGTAAATATTGTCACGCTACAAAAAAGAAGTGCTACAAATATATATTTTCATTGTACATTGTTTTTTTTTCAAAATGTATGCATTTACCGATCACATTGTCTCAAAAATATGTTGGACAACCTTATTTTAAAGTTTGAAATAGTATTTCTCACTTTCCTCCCATTTTCTTGCCTTTTCCTCACCTTTCCCCGGCATTTTTAATGCATTCCTCTTGCTCTTGTGGCCTCTTCCCCCTCTCTCGCCCTCTGTGCCCCCTCCTCCAAGGAGGCCTGTTTCCTGCTTTCCTGCCGTTTTCTTGCCTTTTCCTCACCTTTCCCCGGCATTTTTAATGCATTCCTCTTGCTCTTGTGGCCTCTTCCCCCTCTCTCGCCCTCTGTGCCCCCTCCTCCAAGGAGGCCTGTTTCCTGCTTTCCTGCCGTTTTCTTGCCTTTTTGCTATCCTTTCACATACCCCGTTGTGGCTCTCTCGTACTCTTTACCCCCCTGCTTTCTTTTTCCATGATTGCGACGTCTCCTTTGCCCACCTCCCTCCCTCCACGGCCCTCCCCTGCTCGTGATTGGCTGCACCTGTCTGTGAAGCCAAAGCACCTCTCCCGACCAAGGCCAGGATCACATCCTGTGTCCTGGGCTGGCGAGGTTCTTTCCATGCCTCTGCCTCCATTTTCACCACTTTACGCTGCTTTCTGTGCCTTTCTTCCTCCGTTGTTCAGCTTCCAGGCCTCGACCATACCTGGTTTTCTTAGGCGACCATAATATGCGGCATGCGAGCATTCCACAGAGGTGACGCGCGCATGTGTACTGTCAATGGTCACGAGGCTCTGGGTAGCTGAGACTATTGTTTAATTTATTTCAGGGGTTTTGTGGAGGGCCACATGTTACCTTTCATTCACTTCGGAATGACGCACTCAAGGAAATTCTGATTTATAAAAAAAAGGTTGAGTTTGGGTCCAGCCCGATGCTAGATGTAACCCTTCTCTCTGGCATTCCTCATTCACCAACCTCTCTGAAGCACCGTTTCAGTCAAAGGTCTCCCTGAATAGAGCTGAAGTGTAGATGCTTGTTTTTCTCCCTTGGACTAAGGCTTGGGGCATTCCAGAGCCTGAGCTCCTGAACTATTTGAGATCTACCTCCCAATTAGAGCCCTATGAGATCTACCTCCCCATCATTACCGACCCCCTGTCGGTGCGTCAGCCAATTAGGTTGCTCCAAACCCAAACTCCTGCCCTGACCACCATGAAAATGGAAGAGTGGCTCAACATGGAGCTTCGTCCTCCTTTTCAATGTCGGCCATGTTGCGTAATTATTGCTTTGGCAGAAACAAGGGGTTGCATGCATGGCACAGATTATTCATTCTTCAAATTCACTGTCTTGATCACCCGGTGGGGCTCAGGCCATTATTGGCCTGTGAAGCATGCAAAATGGGGTTTTATTGCCATATTAGAAAATTGAATAATGGCAGTTGCATAGAAGACAATGCAGTGGCAGGGAGAAAAAATGCTAGTTTAACTCTTCTCCCCTAACATTGCAAGTTTTCTCCTTTATGCTTCCTGTTTCCTTTACTGGTGGAACGTTGTAAAAGCTTTATAAACCTACAGCAAGTGTCACGCCAGTCATTATGATCCCTCAAACCTCATTAATGGCCCTCACGAAGGGGGCGTGGCCAGCAGTCTTCAAAATGGCCGCTTAGCCCGAGGGCACCTATCACTCAGAACCCCGTTTGCCTACTACAGCCCAACCCGTGGCATCTAATCGAGCCAGAAACATAGATCAAAGAAATCAGATGGCCTCAAGCACTAAGAGACATTACTTTCAACAGCAATACAGGCACCATTTAATTGTTCTTTGTTTGTTTACAGCAACCGTTTGCCTTGAAAGTGGCCCCTAGAGGACCCTGACGTCTATGGAAACAAGGCGAGTCACCACACACGATAGATACGCCAGACACAAGGTTGTATTCCCAAAGCTAGGGTTTATTGCAAAGCAAAAGTCTCAGTTGGCCAACTCGGTCTCACGCCCCGCGACGTGTATCTCTAGACCTCGAGGGACGCAAGAGAGTGAATTACGGGCATCAGTTACATATATACAAAATGCATATCAAACAATCAGCTATGACATGTTTAACACCCCCCTTTTATTGGGTTTCTTTGAACTTGGTGTGATGATGGACATCTCCGACAACTATGACACCTTCAAACATCTATTCTAGTAACAATTTGCAATTTGTGAGTGCGAAGGCATCTTTCAGTTGTTGAATAGAACACAGCGCCTCTGTTCTTGGAAGCGAGCTACATACGGGGGGAAGAGTTGCATTCCGGACCTTGCTATCTATTAGGTGCTTTTCGTGTCATGGGAGCCGACACGCTCTAGCAGGCTCAGCAAAGGGGGGGCGTAAGAAGAGCATAATTCAAGCCTTTAGCTGTATTATTCTAATATATTCTACCATATAACGAGACTGGCTGGCAGCTGCAAAATGATTAAATGCCCTGCAGCTCTGCTTCAAGGCTACATTCGGGAGAGAGCCGGGCATTCTTCCTGGCGCTGCCTACGTTTGTGTTTCAATGAACTCTTGTTATCCTCCCGGCCCTGCGGCCTCGTCCTTTTTACATACAGACAACAATGTTTTACAGTCGAGCAGCGTAAGCGGAAAACATACTGCGAAGCAATAGGATAGAAAGCAATGAGCAATGGTTAGAAAACAAAATAGAGATTCTTGTTACATCAAAATGGCCGTTCATTGGCAAACTCGAAAACCTATATTCTGTCATATCGTGCATGAGACGGTTGGCCCACGGCCACCAAAATACGTTTGCGGTCACAAAGTAGAGGTATCCATTTTTCTAGACTGACAAACCCTCCTTTGGCCGTATGCCAAACGTCTCATCTATTTATTGAAACCTCCTCTAGTGATGATGAGTCTGAAGTACTTATGCCTGAATTTTGCATGCTATCGTAAACATCATTGTCTTCATCAATATCTATTGCCAGCAACTCTTTTACTGCTCTCATCTCATTTGGGTCTTGGTCAGTTCGACCATGAGGTTGTTTTTTCTTTGTCATCATATGCATACATCCTTCTGTACATCCCTCAGTTACCTCAGCGCAAACTATGGGTAGACAAAGTATGCAACAACAGCACGTTAGGAATATTCCAAACACCACTACTAATATTGAGATCAACTTCCATCCCAAGAACGTAGTATTCCCCAAAACCACGATCCTATTCCCCAGCTTCCTTCTCCAGTAGGGAGTTCAGAGCTTAGGACATGCATTTTCTTTATTGCTTCAAAGATCGTAGGGGAATAGTCATCGACATAAACGCAACACGCTGATCCCACTATTTTGCAAATTCCCCCACGATCGACCAGGATCACATCGAGAGCCATTCTATTTTGCAGCGTCATTAACCTGATTCCTCTTTCGTCCAACGTCATGTTAAATAGTATATCTGTTGTGTTTATTGTATTCTTTAGGATTCTGGACAGTTGCCTTATATTATAGGAGTTCACTATCTGCCCTAAGAATGGAATGAATGATTTTGCTACATCAGTTGCTATTAAAACACCCTGCTCAGTCCTTTTGACTCTAGTTCTGGATAATCTGGCCATGGCTGCTGTTTCTAAGAGGAATACTCCTGGGAACAGTAGACCTAGGTAACATGTACCTCCCCAGTTTCTGGGCAACCAAGGATATGCTTTCTCTCCACATATAAAATAAACTGGATCACCTACATATACTTGTTCTATTTCCCATTTTAATACCACTGTATTCATGCATCCAGTATATGTTCCGACTGAAAAAGAGCCTTTCTTTTTTAGACAAAAAGGGACAGTTCTTGGGCTATAATTCACCGTGTAAAATGGGGGAATTGCATCTTTGTCCCCTTCTGTTCTTACACGAAACGTCATTACAGATGTTCTTTCTGGTGGGGACAATCTATCTCGTCTATTTTGTCGTGTTATCTTTCGTGTATTTTTCCTCGTGGGCTCTGGGGCAATTACTTGTGCTTTATGGAAAATGGAACAACCCACAGGCTTCATTAGTATCTCCTCAAACACATTCATGTTGGTTCTGTCTAATTGACCCGTACTACTCTCATTCCATTTCCCATAGAACATTGCACCTAAAGATGCACTACATGCAGAACTTAATGGAGTAGCTGTACATACCACCCTATTCCTTTCCCAGCATGCTGTGGTAAATGGGCACATACCCAGCTATTTGTTTTCTTCAGAATTGCATGTGTCATGTTCATGATTAATAGCAAGGTATTATTTCCAAAACCTTCCCTGTGTCTTTCTTCCATTGGGGGCAGGGTATAAGTGATCACCTGAACCAGGCTTTCGGTAGTGGATATATTAATAATTGGTAAAAAAATTTCTAATGGGTGTATTTTTTCCACATACCATAATATTAGGGCTGTCGATATTGCTGCTACCACGCTCATAAAGCACATTATTATTGTCAGTACCAGCATACAATTTGTTTTACCATGCGTTTTTCTTAAGCTTACAGTCTTTATAATTGACTCATTCTCAGCGGTGGTGGTGCAGGAGGAGGCTGGAACTGGTCCTGGCATGTTTCTCGTCGTCCTTCTTCTTTCTTATCACAGTTCGTTGTTGATATCTCTCTTCGTCGCGCTTGCTCTGATGTCAATAAGTTCAACGGAATTGTCACAGTTCAGTTCTGCCTGTCCTTTTTAGCCTGGATTTGTTTATTCGTTTTTAGGCAAAATCACTTGTCCTTTCTTATACTGCTCAGAGGACCTTTAATCAGTTATCTCATTTGCCATAGTACCATGTGCGCCCATCTTGTCCGCTCTGGTTCCTGACACATGTACTTTTATGATCGCACCGAGGAGCTGCGAGTCTTGAATTGTCTGACTTGCACAATTCTCACGCTTCTCTCCTCTACACCTCTAGCTCCTTCTTCATCCATGAGCTGAACCATAGGTTGACATAAACACCAAAAAGAACTGCGGATCACTTTGTCTTCCGAGGCCGCAAGTTGTATCGCCTTACTCCTGGTATCGTGTGATCCGTGAACAGTGCCGGTGCACTTCCAGATTCAGGCTCAAAGTCAGCCTGTGGCGCTACTGCAGGTGCTGGTGTGCGCCGCGCCAATGATGCAGATCCGTTCTTTGGCGTGGTGGCAAGTGCTGGTGGGCGCCAAAGGGGTACACGATTTGTTTCTGCTGGTATTTGCAAGGCAGATTTCATGTCGGCCAGCAGTGATGTCGATTCTGCTGGGCAACATTCGGGCACTCTTTGCCCTTCCCCCTCTTTGGCAATCGTCTCAGGCTTTGTTTCGAGTTTCACTTCTCGTTTTGGCAGATTAAGTGGCTGCTTACTGGTAACAGTTTCTTTCGTTTCTGGGACCGCTGTCTCTTTCCGGTCATCAGTGTCAGACAAGCCTTTCAGTGCAGTTGGAATCTTCTTGGCATGGGTGGCATGGATCCACGACTTCCTTCCATCCACCCGCATTGTCGTCTGCGTCGCCAAGAGTACTTGATAGGGCCCGCGCCACCTGGGTGCTAATGATGACTTTCCTCAAACTTTCCTCATATAAAAACATCAGTGCAGCAAATAGGGGTCTGGAGGTCTGGAGGGGTATCCTCCGACATGTATTGAATTTGGAAGTAATTTAAAGGACATAAACTCTTTGGAAGGAAACACCCCATGCTCAAATTGAGATGAGGCATGCACTAGTGAATATACCCTTCTCTCTTCTACCACGCTCATAAAGCACATTATTATTGTCAGTACCAGCATACAATTTGTTTTACCATGCGTTTTTCTTAAGCTTACAGTCTTTATAATTGACTCATTCTCAGCGGTGGTGGTGCAGGAGGAGGCTGGGACTGGTCCTGGCATGTTTCTCGTCGTCCTTCTTCTTTCTTATCACAGTTCGTTGTTGATATCTCTCTTCGTCGCGCTTGCTCTGATGTCAATAAGTTCAACGGAATTGTCACAGTTCAGTTCTGCCTGTCCTTTTTAGCCTGGATTTGTTTATTCGTTTTTAGGCAAAATCACTTGTCCTTTCTTATACTGCTCAGAGGACCTTTAATCAGTTATCTCATTTGCCATAGTACCATGTGCGCCCATCTTGTCCGCTCTGGTTCCTGACACATGTACTTTTATGATCGCACCGAGGAGCTGCGAGTCTTGAATTGTCCGACTTGCACAATTCTCACGCTTCTCTCCTCTACACCTCTAGCTCCTTCTTCATCCATGAGCTGAACCATAGGTTGACATAAACACCAAAAAGAACTGCGGATCACTTTGTCTTCCGAGGCCGCAAGTTGTATCGCCTTACTCCTGGTATCGTGTGATCCGTGAACAGTGCCGGTGCACTTCCAGATTCAGGCTCAAAGTCAGCCTGTGGCGCTACTGCAGGTGCTGGTGTGCGCCGCGCCAATGATGCAGATCCGTTCTTTGGCGTGGTGGCAAGTGCTGGTGGGCGCCAAAGGGGTACACGATTTGTTTCTGCTGGTATTTGCAAGGCAGATTTCATGTTGGCCAGCAGTGATGTCGATTCTGCTGGGCAACGTTCGGGCACTCTTTGCCCTTCCCCCTCTTTGGCAATCGTCTCAGGCTTTGTTTCGAGTTTCACTTCTCGTTTTGGCAGATTAAGTGGCTGCTTACTGGTAACAGTTTCTTTCGTTTCTGGGACCGCTGTCTCTTTCCGGTCATCAGTGTCAGACAAGCCTTTCAGTGCAGTTGAAATCTTCTTGGCATGGGTGGCATGGATCCACGACTTCCTTCCATCCACCCGCATTGTCGTCTGCGTCGCCAACAGTACTTGATAGGGCCCGCGCCACCTGGGTGCTAATGATGACTTTCCTCAAACTTTCCTCATATAAAAACATCAGTGCAGCAAATAGGGGTCTGGAGGGGTATCCTCCGACATGTATTGAATTTGGAAGTAATTTAAAGGACATAAACTCTTTGGAAGGAAACACCCCATGCTCAAATTGAGATGAGGCATGCACTAGTGAATATACCCTTCTCTCTTGGAATTGTAGGGGTTTTAACTCCCTTTTACATAAGGATGGTATAAAATTACTCTTGGATAGTGACATTTTTGCCCTCCAAGAAACTTGGATCACTGGGGAAATCTTATTGGATGGATATAATATATGGCAAAAATCTGCCGATAAGGGTGAGAAGGGTCGCCCATATGGAGGGCTTTGTATAGGGATAAAAAATCATTTTTATTATAAACCATATGAGAAACATGGGAGTCTTCGGAATGTCATGTGTGCATCTATAAATAGAGGAAGCCATACAAAGAAACTTCTACTTATAAATATCTATTTTCAACCTGATGGGGTCAACTTTCCGGAGATTGGGGAGTATCTCAACCTAACCCTTGATAGCTGGACTTTGGAATCACCTGATTCTGATATTTGTATAGTGGGAGATTTTAATGCCCATTGTAATATAGCCGCAAAGGATATGAATAGGTGTAAAGAATTGTGGGAGGAAACAGCTATAATTGCATCTATAGAATTACAGGATTGTCTTGGGGTTGGGGGGCAAAAAATCAGCAGACCCTATTAGGCTGTCGATGGATGAACCTGATGTCTGATTGGGGGCTTACATACTTGGAAACAAATATAGGTACAGGGGATGGGAAACCTGGTCTAATGGAAAGGTTTCTTACAGGCTAGACTACATGTTCGTTAATAAAAACCAAAGACGTACAAACATCTTGTTCGAACATGTAGATATCTCGCTGAGTGATCATGTACCTCTTCGGGGTAAATTTAACTATGACCCAGGAACCCAAAGATGGGGAGTGGGCGAGGAGATGAATATACAATTTTCAGCAAGTGGAAATAGGATTACTTGGTCTGATAGAAACCTAGCCTCCTTTAATGGTCTGTTTGATCGTTTAATTATTGATGGCCATGACATAGCTTGTAATGGACTTAACTCTATTACTAATCTGTTGGGTATGATACGTCGTACAAACAGTAATGTCATTTTGAAAAGTACAAAGGGGGAAAATCACACACATAAGTTCGATCAAGCAATCTATGATAGGAAAAAAGAGATGAAACACGATATTCGAGAACTTAAGCAGATATGTGACTTAGATGATAAAGAGAGAAGTAAAAGAATAAGTAACATAAAGACACATTATAAAAATTGGATAAAGGATTATAAATATAATACCAACAATGCAAATTGGAGATGCATATATAAGTTATGTAAAAATCATGACTCAAAAAAAATTTGGTATCTCTATCGCCAATTTTTAATGGATGAAGATAACAGGGAAAATAATGATGTTGGTCAGGAGGTTTGGAAACAATATATTACTAATCTCTTTTTCAAGACCAGTCACATATTGGCTAATACTAGCCTAAATCCATGGGGTATGGCCAATACCCCCTTTGATATTGTAGATATTCTTAAAGTGATCTCAAAAATGAATTCCTCTCGTGCCCAAGGGCCGGATGGGCTGGCTAACATTGCTATAAAACAAAACCCTAAGAAATGGGCAGGTATCTTTCTCCAACTATTCACGAGTATATGGGAAACAGGTATTATACCTGAAAGTTGGAGGAAAGCTATTGTTGTCCCTATTTTTAAAAAAGGGGACAGAAAACTGCCGGATAATTACAGACTTTTAGCAATGGCGGATAGTAGTTGTAAGATCTTTTGCTCCTTGTTAGTAAACAGCATGAATAATTGGATAGAGGAAAATAGTCTACTCTCTATTGAACAAACGGGATTCCGAAAGGGATATAGTACCCTGGATAACCTGACTATGCTGAATTACATCATAGCCAACTCAAAGGACAAGGGGAAAAATTATATGTATGTTTTATAGATTACTCGAAAGCCTTCAACTGTGTTAATAGGGGACTTTTGTGGGAGAAATTGAGAGTGAAAAAGATTTGCCCAAAAATCCTTCACTTTCTGGAGGAAATATATAGGGATACTACGGTGACCATCTGCTTGGGTAAAGGAAGGATGCTGTCATCTGAGATCAGAACTAATACCGGACTCAAGCAGGATTGTGTTACCTCTCCTATACTGTATCATTTATATGTATTAGATATGTGGGAGAGTTTTAAGATCTTAAACAATTTCCCACCTATTGTGGCTGGGAAACCAATATGTGGACTTATGTATGCAGATGATACTGTCCTTATTGATAAAACACTGATAGGACTGCAAAGAATGCTGAATGGTTTGTCTGTTTACTCGGAGGCAAACAACCTCAATATTAATATAAATAAAACAAAAATTATGGCATTTGGAGTTACTAAACAGGAAAAGAAAAGGCTTCTCTCCAGATGGCATATTAATAATATTGAATTGGAAGTTGTTGATGCCTATCCCTATTTGGGGATGCCCATCCTGAGTTAACCATGTATTAATTTTTTCCAACAGGCAGTCAATTTGAAAACTTTAAAGAAATGGAATGTGATAAGGAAATACATGGCTTGTAAGGGTGGCCAGTCCATTGAAGGTTTTTTAGAAATATATAAGAGTTGTATTATTCCAGGAATTATGTATGCTGTAGAAACAGTGGAAAGTAAATATCTGAGCAAATTAGACCAACTCGAAGAGAAGCTCTGGAGGCCAGCTCTTGGGTTGGCCAAAGTTGTGCCTATACAAGCAATAAGATGCGAGTTGGGGATTATTTCCCTCTCCACGTGGTGGAAAATAGGATGTTGTAAACTTTATTTTAAAATAATATTGGGGAAAGAGGGGAATGAAAGCCTTCTTGGTCTCATAGGAAGAAACAAGAGCGAAGGCAGGTTTAAGAATTCCTATATGGTTAGCTTACAAAATACAATACTAGCCTTCCTTGAAATTTTAGGTTTTAATGAGCTCACGGGGAAGGAAAATATTGTACGTATCTTGAAAAATCTCAAAGAAAAAGCATGTATTTGGGATTTGTGTGAAAATCAGTCCTATTTATATAATATCCCCCGATATACAATGTATGATCTTCAAGGTCTCAAACCAGCCACTCCGAAACAATATTTGTTAAACACGGGTAATAGGTCTTTGAGGAGATTTATTTTACAGTTACGTATGAATACTCTCCCATGTAATAAAATAACCGGGGCTTGGGCAAATATACCCCATGCTGAAAGATTGTGCAGGCACTGTAAATTAGAGGTGGAGACAGCAAAACACATTTTAACTATGTGTATTAAACTAAAGGAATGGTATTATAAAGGGTACTCAAATTTAGTTGGCGACCTTCAAATGATTGAATCTAATCAATTCTGGTCAGTAATTTATGATGGTGAAATTAAGGTTTTTATTGGGGCAGCCTTTTATATTTGGAAGCGAGCAATTTCTTTTTAAACTATTGGTAAATTATATTCTTAAGAATGTGATATCTTCTTTCAAATGTGATATCCTGTTTGTATGATTCATATGATTTAATGTGTGACATCTCTTCTTATGTATGGATAATATGAAATTAAATTATGTTCTTTGTTATTGATGTAATTCTTTTTGTTAGTGTATAAGGTTTTAATTAACCAATATGCACTTTAAATAAATAACAAATAAAATAAAAAACCCCCCCAAAAAAAATAACCGGTGTATCTCACTGGTAATGCTTCCTGCACCTGCTGATGAATCAAACGCAATTTCTGCATTAAAAGGCCACAATAAGTACTAAGCACAGGATGTTCTACCTCACTAAGTCGTTTTGGCTGTGGTGCGCACCATACATTTGCCGGCCTCCCCATCACGATCTCGTACGGGGAGAGCCCAGTTTTAGCCTGTACAGACGTAGGCATGCATAATAGTGCTATTGGTAATGCATCCACCCAACTCAACTTGCTTCCTGCACAAATCTTGCTAATCTTTGATTTAAGAATCCCGTTGTGCCTCTCCACAAGACCGGCAGGACTCGGATGCCTTGAACTATGGAATCTCTTATCAATCTGAAGACCAGCACATATCTGTAATACCAATTGCACCCACAAAATGTGGTCCATTATCAGACCATAGGACACGGGGCAAGCCAAATCTGGAAAAGTACTCTTTCAACATTACTTTTGCCGTGCTCATTGCTGTGCAGTCCTTCAAGGGATATGCCTCCACCCACTTACTGAATGCACAGATTATCACCAAGACATATTTTAAGTTTTGGCACCTCTCCATCTCTATGAAATCAAAATGGATCACCTCAAATGGCATAGAGGGCGGGCCAAAACTGCCTGTTGGAGTCACTGTTCCCTTCCCTACATTGTGTTGCAAACACGTGATACAGTTCTGCACCAACCTCTCTGCATTCATTTTTATGTTTACATTCTGCCAAACTGTAGAAAGGTGCTGTATTATCTTCTTCGCACAGATGTGCGTAGGGCTGTGGGCCATTGTGACCATTGCAGTCACGTACGAATTTGGCAACATCCAGTTTCTAGTTCCCTTGTCCACCCAACAACCCTCCAGATCCAACTCCACTATTTCATCAGCCGTAGCTTCGGCCTGCATTTCTTTGACAGTGGCAACTCCATTTTCTATCATACAGGGTACTTCCTCAGTCTGAACCGTCATCATTTTGGTATTCAAAGCAGTGGCAGTTTGTTTCGCAATTCTGTCTGCAAACACGTTTCCCTCTCCTATTTTGCATGTTACTTTTTTATGTGCCTCGCATTTCACTATTGCTAGGCGCTTTGGAAACGTGAGTGCAGACAGCAATCGTACAATAAAAGGGCCATGTTGAATTCTGGCACCATGTGATGTCAAAAATCCTCTCTCAGCCCAGAGTCAACCAAAATTATGAACCACTCCAAAAGCATACTGACTATCAGTATATATATTCACATTCAAATTTTCAGAAATCTCGCAGGCTCTGGTTAATGCTATTATCTCTGCGGCCTGTGCTGAATTATAGGGAATTCTTTTGCTTTCTACAACGCTCTCTAGGGTAGTGATAGCATATGCGGCAGTTGTCGTGCCATCTGGTAATTTAAAACATGAGCCGTCACAAAATAACTCTCTATCTGGCTCTTTCTGTGGGATATCACTTAAATCAACTCTCCCCTTAGTTTCTTCCTCAGTGACCATTAAGCAATCGTGGGGGGGTGATTCATCCTTCCCAATTTCTTTTATGGTTGGTGGCATTAATTCTGCAGGATTCAAAGCGCTACACCTCAAAATTTGGATATCGGGCACGAACAAGATAATCTCATATCTTGTCAATCTAGCAGAGGTAAGGTGTTGCGTCTGTGTCCTATTTAATAGAACGTCTATGGCATGTGGCACCATCAGAATTAAATTATGCCCCAATACCATCCCTTCTGTTTGTTTCACTGATGCAGCAGCCGCCGCGACAGATCGCAAACATCGTGGTAGTGCGTGCGCTACAGGGTCCAGCGCAGAAGAAAAATAGCCGCACGGCCTATTTCTTCCACCTTGTTCCTGTGTCAAAACTGCCAATGCACATCCTTCACTTTCACGCACAAATAGTCTAAAACTGTTCTCATAATTCGGCGTACCCAAAACTGGAGCCGAGCATAATGCAGTTTTCAATCCATCAAATGCTTTCTGACATTCCTCATCCCACTGCAAAGGCATAACCGCATCCTTTCTAGTCAAATTCACCAACGGCTTCACAATTAACGCAAAATTACCAATCCATTGTCGGCAATATGAAGCCATGCCTATTATGGCTCTGACTCCTTTTTGTGTCTTTGGAATAGGCATACAAGAAATACTTTCTATGCGTTCTGGCGTTAGTCTTCTCCATCCTTTCGAAAGTAGGTAGCCCAAATAGGCCACCTCCTTTCAATTATATTGACATTTCTTCAAACTAGCTTTATCTCCATGTGCCGCTAGGTGTGACAGTAGTAATACAGTGCTTTCTTTACAAATCTCCTCTGTGTCTGCAGCTAGCAATAGATCGTCTATGTATTGCAAGAGTACACAACCCACAGATAATTCCAGCATGTCTAGCTGCTCTTTTAATGCTCTACTGTAAATACTTGGACTTTCTGTGTAACCTTGCGGAATCCGCGTAAATGTAAATGATCGTCCTCCTAATGTGAACGCAAACAAATATCTGCTGTCCTTGTCCACTGGAATACTGAAGAGCGCGTTTTTCAAATCTACTACACTAAAATATTCTGCTGAAACAGGTATCATTGTCAATATTGTAGTGACATCTGGCACTAGAGGAAATTGTGGATCTACTACCTTGTTCAATGTGCGTAAATCAATTATGAAACGGTATGGTACCTCATTGCCTCCTTTTTTATAAACCAGAAGAATCGGGCTGTTGCATGTACTGCCTGTAATTTCCTCGATTACTCCTAATTTCACCAAATCTGTAACAATACTTTTCAATCCTTTCTCACCTTCAGCGGAAATTCTGTATTGGGGTATTCGTGGTAGGGTAACACCTTCTTTCAAGATGATCTTTACTGGCTCTATCTTTAAACATCCTACATCATTGTCATGCATTGCCCATATACAGGTTGGTACTTTACTTAGTTCCCCTGGTAACGCTTCAGACATGAATTCTGACACAGGGGCATCGTGTGGCCAAATCATTAAAAACACTCTGTCCGCCGTGCAATGTATAAAGGAACCTAGTTTTTTTCAACAAATTTAATCCCAACAAATTCTCCCCCCAATTTTCTGTTAAAAGGAAAGGACAATGTTCAGTAAATGGACCTATTGTGACTGGGGCTGGTTTGGACACTGGGTTTATGACTGGTGTACCTGCGAACCCTACGGAAACATTCTTTTGCCCTGACAGTGGTATATCCGGAACCAAGTGTTGGTCTATTGAACACTTCTGCGCTCCCGTATCTACAAGAAAGCGGGGCTCCTCATTCCCGACTCTCATTTCTACGTAGGGTTCTCTCTGATTCACGGGAATAGACACTGGTTCCGACCCCTGTCCTGGGCTGTCCTACTGGGGAAATAACACATCATCCAATGTGTAATCATTATTATTACTGTAATACGTGTTTGGCTGTGTATCGAAAACGTTCCCACTCTTTCCTCTATTTCCCCCACTCTGGTTTCCATATTGTTGATTTTGCTGTCCCTGACTCTGATTTGGGGCATTTTGGTTTTGGCCTTAGTTTTGATTACCTCCATTATTGTGATGCTGCTGCATACTATTCCTATTGGGTCCATTCGCTCCTGGGTGTCCTCTATGCTGTCTCCTCTGACCAAACCCATTTCTATTCTGTAGATGCGGACATTGCGCTCGCCAATGTCCTTCCTCCTTACAATACGCACACTGATTCGGTCCCACTGTTCCCCCATGCATATTCGAATTACTCCTTCCTTGTGCGTTCCCTCGTCCCTACATTATGTCCTGTTACTTGCTGCAATAGTACCTGTGTTCTCAATAGACATTCTTTCAAGTCTGCCCCCACCTGTTTTAGCAACGATAATTCGTTCACCATCTCCTTCTGCCCCGGTGATGGTAACTGCTGCCGTTTATTATGCAACCCCTTTTCCGCCCTTCCCAGGTCTCCCGATATCCCTACTCCTGTACGCAGGTGTAGTAAACATTTTGACAGGTGTAGTAAACATTTCAACATAATCATTATCTAATTCATCTCTAAGCTCAAAAAGTCTATATACATGTTCTCTCACTTCTTCATCCCTCTCCCTACAGCGTGCTAATGCATTCAAATCTAACAATCGCTGCGGTGGTAATTTCCCAATTAACTGTTTCCATTTCTCCACCAAATATTCACCCATGCATTCCAACACTACCTGTCTCTCGTTGCTCCTTCGGAAGTTATACATCGAAGCCAATGCTGCCGTCCCATCATTCCCGTCTATATACATCTCTGCCTGTTGCTGCAATTCCACCTTCCTTTCTTTGCTGATTGCGCTGCGAGTTACCCGCCTGCATCCCCGTTGGTCAGTCCCGCCTCTTGCCCCCGTGGTTTCAATTTCGACCCCAGGAGGAACAGACGGTACCGAGTCTGTGTCTGAGGCGGGAGGTGCGGATGGGACAATGGGAACAGGGAGTGTCTGTTGTGGGCCTGGTTGGCTAATAGGAAGTGTTACACGCACGGTCTGCGGCTGTGGGAGGGCTTGAGCTACCGGAGGGGGAGCTTGGGCTATGGGCGGGGTCTGGGCAATAGTTACTGACGTGTCTGGTCTTACTTCTGATCTTGGGCCTTGTTTTGTATGGGTCAATATATTTTCTATTAATTCATCTGCTATGTGTAATTCCCATTGTGGATATATTTTTTCTATATTCAACTGGTCTCGCCTACCTGCCCTTCTTAGACTCTCAGTCCACTCCTCCTCTTCTTTCTCTTCCACTACTTCACTTTTCGATTTGTGCCTGCGCGCATGCTTCGCCCTACTTTTAAATCGGAGCATTTCTTCCTTCCTCCAGTCTTTAATAGTCTCAAATGCTGCAGGACGCGCTTTCTTTCTTATCAACACCCTTTCCAGGTTGTCTATCCTCGCTATCTCAAAACTACCATTAATCGGCCACTGATGGTCTTGTTGCTTTCTGGTTTGCCTATGCCAAGTCTCACAGAATATTATCGCACCCACTCCATACTTCACATACATCTCATACGCCGGCGTTCCCCCAGGTGGTACAATTTGGCCATCTTCCAAAGATTGTCTACCACAGTGGAAAAACCCCACTAAGGTGGACAATACCCCAGGCATGTTTCAGCCTTCCCCCTGGTTAATCAACCTTACCTAGGGCGTTTGATTTTGCAAAGTCAACTCTCAACCAATATCAGGATTACTTTGAATCGGGGAATGACTCACTTGATAAATCAAGTTGTCTGTATACTGACGCACCAAAGGACGTCGTGTTTGCGTTTCTTGGCTTCCGCCTCGTTTCGGGACCCTCATCTCCTTGTTCTCTAGCCAGGCACGTCGATCAGGGATCAGATGTGTGCAGATCTGCAAAGGAGTCTCATCACTTTTACAGGGCGCCCCTAACACCTCTTGATCCCGGCTCGATCGTCCCGTCCTCACCGTTCTCCGCCTTACTCAATTACAATGTTCTGCGATGGAACAAGTGGGCGAGGGTCCCTATTCGGGCGCCATCTTGAAAGGGTTCGCTAGAGGACCCTGACGTCTATGGAAACAAGGCGAGTCACCACACACGATAGATACGCCAGACACAAGGTTGTATTCCTAAAGCTAGGGTTTATTGCAAAGCAAAAGTCTCAGTTGGCCAACTCGGTCTCACGCCCCGCGACGTGTATCTCCAGACCTCGAGGGACGCAAGAGAGTGAATTACGTACATCAGTTACATATATACAAAATGCATATCAAACAATCAGCTATGACATGTTTAACACCCCCCTTTTATTGGGTTTCTTTGAACTTGGTGTGATGATGGACATCTCCGACAACTATGACACCTTCAAACATCTATTCTAGTAACAATTTGCAATGTGTGAGTGCGAAGACATCTTTCAGTTGTTGAAGAGAACACAGCGCTTCTGTTCTTGGAAGCGAGCTACATATGGGGGGGAAGAGTTGCATTCCGGACCTTGCTATCTATTAGGTGCTATTCGTGTCCTGGGAGCCGACACGCTCTAGCAGGCTCAGCAAAGGGGGGCCATAAGAAGAGCATAATTCAAGCCTTTAGCTGTATTATTCTAACATATTCTACCATATAACGAGACTGGCTGGCAGCTGCGAAATCATTAAATGCCCTGCAGCTCTGCTTCAAGGCTACATTCGGGAGGGAGCCGGGCATTCTTCCTGGCGCTGCCTATGTTTGTGTTTCAACGAACTCTTGTTATCCTCCCGGCCCTGCGGCCTTGTCCTTTTTACATACAGACAACAATGTTTTACAGTCGAGCAGTGTAAGCGGAAAACATACTGCGAAGCAATAGGACAGAAAGCAATGAGCAATGGTTAGAAAACAAAATGGCGATTCTTGTTACATCAAAATGGCCGTTCATTGGCAAACTCGAAAACCTATATTCTGTCATATCGTGCATGAGACGGTTGGCCCACGGCCACCAAAATACGTTTGCGGTCACAAAGTACCGATTCCATTTTTCTAGACTGACAGCCTCTGGGCCTAATGGAGCTTTCTAAATGTACAAATAAAGTAAATGCAAGAAACCGTGGTCCCAAGCACATTAAACAAAATGGTGGGCGGGACCCTGAAGTGGCTATGGCGGAACCCAAGGACTCACCGGCAAGGAAGGAGAGGTCCCTTGCCTTGACAGCAGTCCCTCTTGGTGGGTGGGATGCCAACAGGAAGTGAAACTCTGACCGCAAGGCGAGGAGACGGTACAGGACTGAGCAGCAGAGCAACAGGCTCCCTGTGTAACCAGGGAAGTTCCGAGCGAGTCTGAGTGCAATTCACCCAGGGCTGAGGGAGAACATTATCCCGAAGCTGGGAGGAAAGCCACTAGGGGAGCTGGGGGCAGGCACTGGAAGGAGAACAATCAACAGCTAGACCGTTGCCTACACGTGAACAATGACAGAGCCTGACGGCAGGCATCTTAGAGGCAATCCCTTCAGACTAAAAGCTAATAGGCCATTGTCCATTAAAGAGAGGAGAACAAGGGATGATTACAGCAGAAGAGGCCAAGTCCTAGGCGAAAGAAAACGCAGAATGGAAACTAATCGCTAGGGGATAAATAAGATGCATGGCACGCCCTGATTCAGAACCAGTTGGGCTTGGGAAGATGAACGCGAGCCAGCCTTGAAAGGGAGACAGCCAGGAAGGGCACTGTGGATTGTAAGGAGCTTCCACAATAATAACCCCACTAAGTTGGAACTTCCTCAATAAGTACTGGCACACAGGTTCTAGTGACCGGGTTTGCTTCTACTCCTCAGTGGAATTGGCTAGCACAAAATGCCCACATAATGCACTATAGAAACATGGAGGAGCTTAAACAAATCTCAGAAGCATCGAAGAGGTACCTTCCGTTGAAGCAATTCTCTAAACGCAGCAAAACGATCTCATGCATCAAGGCGCGAGTATAGGTGCTTGCTGAAGAAGACTGCAGCAGGAGATTCAATATATACACACAGAAGGTGCAGAAAGGGGACCCAATCTACTATCATGAAACATGGATCCCACTCGCAATGAATATGGACTTCCCAGGGCCACTGCAGATCCAGAGGGCGCACAGAGTCAGAAAGAAGGATAACTCCAACGTGAAATTGCCCTGTCCTCTCACAGCATGCTTCGTAAGATTCCAACACATATAGCAAATCCTGCTGACTACAAAAAAGAGCAACCCGATCGTTTGGGAAGGGCACACGATTTACATAAGAGCTGGCTTCACGAAGGAGACAATGGAGCTAAGAAAATGATTCCTGGTCCTGAGGCCACAACTGAAAAATCTGGAGATAAGGGATGTATCCTGCACCCCGCCATTATGCTGATCACAAAGGAGCAGAAAACCAGGGAATTCATGGACCCCGAAACACTTTGGGGATTTCAACAGCAGTATGAAACACAATCAATGGTACCTCCCCTCCCAGGCAAGACCGCAACGAAAGAAGAGCGGGGAATCGCACACCGTAAGAGGGGATTGGAGGTGAGCAAGCCCGCACCAAGCGTGTCGACAGAAGTTGTTAGCTGAGAAATCTTTGGCAAAGTTTGAGGTTGGGGGGGACCAACTGAGAGGGAAATCTAGGTCCCCAATAAAGCCTTATGTCTGAAAGCGGGTGCAAGTTATGCGTGGGTGGCAGAACTGAAAGAATCTTTTCCTCTCAACGAGAGGCCAGAGAGACAAAAACACTTGGAGGCATAGCCCCAGAAAGCATAGAACTGCTGCTGTGGAACATTGGGAGGGCTATACTTCACCTCATAGGGGAGTTTCCCTGGAGAAACCTGGCTTAAGCTGACTACCAGATGTTGCAAGAGAGGAGAAGGGGAGGTTGGCACAGAGTATCAAACCCGCAATGGGGGGATGGAGTGGTGGGGCTAGTGGGCCGACGAGCCAGGCAACGGGAATCCTAAGTCACCTGAGGAAAGCCATGGAAGAACTAGGGTAGAAGAGCAACCACCTGGCCTACTCTCTGACTCCCCAAATAGACGATTCAATGTTTGTAAATGCGATGGGGGCGATAGGGGGCAAGGCTGAGAGCTGTTTGGATTGTATTTATTTACGTATAGTTGCTTAGATTGCTATTACCTAAGGTGCGACAAGTTCACTATAGGGATGGCCACACATCAGAGGGCAAGGCAAGTCTGGCATCTCTAGAGGAGGAGGTGGAAGATCTGACGTGACAATACCAAAGGCACCCTAGCAGACACACCTTAATTGCACTCTGAAAAGGGAAATTCGAATAACGAAGAAGGCAGAATAGTCCCTCTTTAGGTTAAAGGCCACACAATATGAGCATGGGGAAAAAGCGGGATGCCTCTTAGCGGCCCAACTCAAACAAAAGGAGGAGCAGAGTGGGATTGCGATGATTCAATGCAAAGACACAGGCAAACATGTGACTGACCTTGACATGGGCTTAGGACATGGGGGGGAAGAGGGGGACAAATCCCCCCACTATTTTAAGTGGGGGGATATAATGCCATTTATCCTCCCCAGAATATGTAAGTGTTGTTGTGCATTGTGTCTCTGGACTGTCTGCAGTTGCATCATGCAGCATGTAAAAATATGTCTGCAGGCTGCAGCCTTCAGCTTGCAAAAGTACAAGTTCTGCAGACTGCAGGCTAAAAGCACTTCTGCTCGCACAACACATCTCCCAAAATGGCCACTGGAAATCCTTTCCATGGCTGGAAACAAATGTCTTCACCTACCCCTCTCCCTTCCCCTGCTGACCCCCCAAGCCCTCTCCCTCAGTCTGATTCAGAGTAATAAGATGGAGGACTGAAGGGAGGCACCTGACCCCCTCACCTTTGTGTACTGTGCATGCATACTGGAAGCCCTTTGATGAAGCAATTGCTACTGCGGCCTGAAGGTAAGTACAAAGGCAAATGTGTGTGTGCCTGTCTCTGTGAGAGAGAAAGCGATACTGTTCATGTGCAAGTGCTATAATGGTGTATGAATGTGCGATGTGAACGGGGTCGAACTGGGCCATGCAATTATCTCTGGCACCAATGAAAAAGTGGCCCACAGTTGCAAATTGCTCTTCATTCCATTTGATACACGGTTTGAATATTAACCAACGAGGAGTTTTTTGATAACGTGTGATGAAAATTGTGCATTTTAAAGAATATTTATTCAGCAACACTGGTCAAAGCTACTTGCTGCAGAGTGAATAAACTCATCTACTGGCCCAAAT